>NC_037595.1:21844958-22559528 GCF_003073045.1 Pomacea canaliculata | reverse complement strand
CTTATACAGCTTAACCCTCCAGCCTACACAGATCTTAGCTTCCTTACCAAGTGTTCTGTGTCATACAAAGCTGGTGGGGACGATGGACCAAACAGCTGTTCCAGGTGTGGCTGACCCTGCAGGTGTAACGATGAGTAATAACTGTTTTTAAGTGTAAACAGACTGCTGGATGGTCATTTACAGTTACAGCACTTTCTACTTACCGACTAAGCTAATGATAAATACAACAGTAAGTTGATATATCCTAAACATGCATGTAACCAATCAAGCAGATGATGCCTTTTCACAATAGGAAGTAATAATTTTGCAGTGAAGAACACATTAAAAAGGAGAAAATGTTAAATATGTTTACAATAATTGCCTTATCTTTTGCTTAAGTATCACCCAGAGTGCAACCTATACTAATGATACCACTGCCTTTTTGACTTAAAAAAAGCAGTCATAAAATACCCTGTAAATAAACACAGTATCAAGTAACGTATTTATCTTCAACATAAAATGGGAGTAAGAAAGACAAAAAGTCTTTGCAAAAAAATGTAAATTTAAGACAATTCTTAAGAAATATAAATACCAGTATATTAAGACTAATAAATCAAGACACTAAAAACTTAATTTAAAACATCAATGCTCTGACCCCAAAAACAAAAAGGCAGTATTTTCAAAGACAACATTATCAAAATAACTACAATACCTTAATAAACAAAGCACAATCAGCCTGGAATTTTTTTATATATGCAAGATGGCATGAATGTCACATGTTCAATATTGTTCCCTGCAGAACACTTTCTTTTTAATGTTTTGATTGCAGTGGGACATAAGACAGGGGCCAGAGAAAGGTTAGCAGTTCTCTTATGCCATACTATCATTACATAGAACATTCTGGGTCAGTTGCTAGTTGGGTTGAGCCAGCCTGGGTTATGTAACGAGCAGACTATCTCCAGGAAGATATACTGATAAACTTTGAGTTGCTTGTTTGCTAGAGTCACTAATTTCATATATTCCACCAATATGCTTAATTTTATTTTTTAGAAGTGGTGACTTCAGAAACACTTGTAATGAAAAGAACTACATTAGAAACTTTTACAGAAGTGAATAAACAAATCTTTTAGGTCAGCTGCTGCTAAACAGTAGATTTTCGAACTATCTTTTTGAGCTTATCAATCGTCAAACATCCCATCCTGCTCCCCTTTCCTGCGGGATTCCCAAGGCTCATTGCTTGGCCCCATTCTGTTCATTTTGTACACAAAACCATTTTCATCATGCATTCAGCCTCACAAGGTTTCTCATCATTTGCTGATGACATGCAGCTGTACTGCTTTATCTCGCTGACCAAGTATCACTCTTCTCTTAACACCAAGGAAACCTGCGTTAGTGATGTAAAAGACTAGATGACACAAAACAAACTTAAACTTAACAATAAAATGGACGCTCTCTTCTGCTCAAGAAGAAGAAATGGATCATCGAAGTATGCTCAGGTGGATGACACCAACATCACTTTCACATCATTTGTCCAAAATCTCGGAGTCATCGTAACTGCAGATATGACCCTTAATAGATAAGTTACAGATGTCTGTCAGCCTAAAAAATATCAGCTCCGTAACACCAGCGCATCCCTCACGTTCTTTTAGCACACATTACTGCCACTTTTGTCAATGCATTTGTTCTATCCATGCTTGATTACTGTAATTACAAACTGGTTATGCTAGATGTGACAGCTCAAAGAGTTGCATCCAGTGTCCATTATCAAATGACCACAACATGCATGCATCTGAATGTAAACAGAACTGGCCCATGCAATGCTGACAAATTAATAACTATTTTAATAAAGCAGCATACCCAAGTAGCAAAATTAACTTTTCAAGTGCCAAAGTCACTTTTAAAATATCTTCATATTTATTAATCGGTCAACATATTATTATATGATTAGTATTTATAAGCCAGGGGCCAGCCGCACATTTCTAGAAACAAATTTTAGAAACATTTTTCAAAAAACCACTCCTAAATAGTTTAAGTGCATTTAAGGAATACTCAAAAAGTGCTTTGTTTCTTCTAGATTTAAAGCAGCTTGCTGTTCTAAAGTGACTAAAATAGTTTTAACAGTGATGACAATGGTTATCACAATCAGCTTTGGCAAAGAACTCAGGGTGTTTGGAAACAAACAAGAATGCCTACAATAAAATAAAACACTGATGAATTATTTCAGTGGTTTAGATTTTAACAACCCATCATCACCAAAATTATTGAAAAGATTGCTGTGAATATGGATGAAAGCATAGCGAAGCTTGAAATTAAAAATAAATTGCTTGAAGAAACTTTAAAGATTCACTAATTGATAATTAGTGTTAATTGTCTGTATGAGTATGTATGTCTGCCCTTGTGAGCAAAAGAAAAATTTTTGTCTTGGGTCAAATCTTTGATTTGATTTAATCTTGTACTAAACTGTTTATTTGCAAACTAAGTTTTAATACAAAAGATACTTTCATAAAATGGTATTTTCTGTAAAAGATTTCTACCATCTAAGGTGTGGTGGATTGGTCTCATCATTGTGGCTGCATCTTGGTAGCAGTAGAGTGGGCCTGTTCGGTTACATTTACATCCTGGTGTATTCATCATGCTCAGCACATTGGTCAGATGTGCAACTTTATTTGTTACACTAGTCTTGAATCTGACAAGTAAACAACCCTTTAGTAGTTCTGCTTGCTCTGTGTATAACAAATTTTCCTTTCAGTGTTGTTTAATGAGAGCTGCCATTTTTAAGTTAGCCTATGCTGAAGGAAGTCTGGTTTAAACAGTTGTATCTTGTTCAAAACAATTTTAGTTTTAAAATTATGCAATTTAGCAGCTTTCCATCAAAATGTTTTAACAAGATTAATTTAAGGTCTTAAGTGTTTAAAATTACAAATGTGTAGTGCAAATGGCCCCTTAAATGTTAAACTCTGGTATAAATTACACGTGGATTTGCTAGATCTAAGACGACAGGATGGTAAAAAAAAACATGTCAAGCACACCAATACTATACTCTTGCTTTTGTTGTTCAAACGTGTGCTAACAGCCAGATCTGTTTACGCTTAGGACAGCGTTTCTCAACCTATTACTTGTGACGCCCACCAGACGAAAAATATATGCCTGTGCACACCTTTAGTCAGCTAGGGGGTTTGAGGGACTTGGAGGGCGAAAAGACATCTCTTAATTTAAAAATTTAATTTTTTTAAACATTGGTAATAATGTTGTTTTCACTTGATCAGTACTGGTGATGTTTGATTAGAAGAAGAATATAGATGAAAAGGCCAGGTAAGGTAGAAAAAAGAAAACCATAAGAAAAAGGGGTGGGCCAGCTTTGTTACCCAGCCAGAGAGAGGCTGGGTGTTCATCCCCGACACGAGAAGCCGGGCCCATGGGGCGGGCGGGGGACAGAATTGTTTCAGCAACTAAGGCTATATCACGGCATGCAGAGAGTAGGAAAATATCAAGATACCAAAAATACCATGAAGGGAGAGGGAAAAAAAAAAAGACTTATTGGTCTTAGCCATAATTCCTATCACTCTGAAGATTTTCTCAAATGATTACCATAAGAGTAAACAAGTCTGAAAATGGAAAATCATTTGATGAACATCAAAGTTGGTCCAAGAAATCAAAATCCATGTTTACTTGAGAGTTTGAGCAGGTGTTTGGGTGGTGGTCTGAAATCATTTTGTGTTGATCATAGATCCATGTGGACTGAGACATGCCCCAGGTTAGGAGGTTTCAAAGGCCAGAGATAACCAGACAGCACAGATTCACTGAACTATACAAAAACTGATCACTCCAAACCTCTTTAGGCAACAGTGATAAGAACACCTTCATGCACAGGCTTGTTGTAAATGCTCCCTGTGCCACATCTTCTTTACTTCACAGAGATGTCTCATTATAAAAGCTGTTTTGCCTGTCACATAACTTTTAACAAAGAATTATTTTAAACATAATTTGCTCCGACCTTTATTGCTGGAATAGGTCGAGATCGGATACGGACGGGTAAGCTTTCTTCATCTTCATCCTCCACTATCAATCTGCTTATACTCTCCTCAATATGATATTCCTGAAATTGGAGAAAAAATAGGAAAAACTTAAGTCTCTTTATTTTTTTTCTAATTTTTTTTCATTGATAAAAAGATTTGGAAGTGAAGGCATGATTACTTATATAAATAAAGATTATTTTTATCCTTGGTTGAAAAACAGTATTTTCTTCCATTTTTTTGTGGTTTGTGGTAAATTTTACAGCTTAAGAGGATTCAGGAGTTGTGGTGTGGTAGGGGCAAATCAGTTTTTAAACTGTGAACCACATGCTACATCTTATATGTGACTATAGTTATCCTGCAATCTTTGGACACTGCATGTTAACATAACAATGGTCAGAATTATAAATTGTCTGTAATCAGCAGGTTTAAAAAAAAAAGACTGTTTATCTTGCCATCATTATGTAATCACTCTAAAGTTTTCACGAGCTTATTCAGTATTACAAGGGTTAGAAGGAATTAAGTCATATTATAATGTTGTATTTCAAAATTTTAAGAAGTGCATTGAAAATTGCAGAATTTCTCTTGATTTAAGCTGAATGTTTCATAAATTAAAAGAAAATCTCACTTCCTGACTCCGATACGAGCGCTCAGCATTTCCATAACCAGAATCTTTGGTATGATCACGATGGTGGAACTCAGTTGTTTCATTCTCTTCTTCTTCTGCAAGCCTTTCATGTTCTTGCTCCCAGTTGAAGTCTTCTGTAAACCATCACACAGATATCACTAACACCAACCCCCAAAAATGTTTCAAATGTTGAGTTCTGCATGTTACAGTACATTAAGATACTCAATTCTCAAAATCGAAGTTGCTAAACCCTTTTTGTTGCCTTCAAATGTTTACATTTTGACCTGTACAAGGAAAGTGATTAATTTGAATGAGAAAGTGTTTCCAAGGGCGACTGCAACATCTGATGACAAGCCTTGTAAATAGAAATGTATCACATCAAGTGAAAATGCATGACTGGGAGAAGATATCTGAGTCCAAGAAACATAATTCTGACTTTAACTCATACATGAGGTAAAAACTGCTATTGTTTATCAAAGATAAAATCTAGTAAGCTAGTTATTAATAAATGTCCCATACTACACTATGTTATCTGTAGCCTGTAAATATGTTTATATCTGTAAACATTCCCAAGCATCACAGTAAATCTGTTTGACCACTTACTGTACATGTCAATGTTTTGAAGGCTGTTGTTTTAAGGAGGCTATTTGTGATTACCTATTTTCATTTTCTAGATGATAAATTAAAACTAAGGCCCTCACAATGCATCCATAACAATGTCTCTCTCTCTCTCTTTCTTTCTCACACACACATATATATCATGCGTCATGTTTATGGAAAGGAATAGTCTAACGGTAACTTCACCTCCAGGACAACTAGCTCCAAATGTTTCATCGTTGAAACCGTCGAAATCTTCTTCTTCTGGTGCCTCTTGAAGCTCGTTGTCAAAAGCGTCAACAGTCCCCGCTCCTAAAGCCTGTAAGTAATTAAACAAGTATTAAATATCAAATAATTTTATTATATTTCCAAATTAAAATTAAACACGAAGCGACTGGCATTTGTAGGGGTGAGAGTACAAGTCAGCAAAGAAAGCAGTGCGTAAATACTTGTATGCCTTCTTTGAACTACCAAAAGTATTAAACAACGCACATATGAAAAACTAGTTAATTGTTTATCTTTAAAATAAGATAAATGTAACAGTAAAGCAAATAAACCCACGGAGAAGGCAGAATCTGGCTTCACATTGAGTGTGCTGGCCATGTCAAGCCATTTTCACTTCCACACTTCCATAGCATGTTACTTTCACGAGTAAGTGTGACTTCATAAAATGCAAAAACTGATCATTTCAAAGCATGAAACATATATAATTATCTATGTAAAACCATAAAAAATGCCTATTTTAAAAAAATACACATTTTATTGTAAAACAATTTGTTGTGAGACTACGACAGACTTCGTTCGATTTTCCGCCATATTTCGTGAAAGAACGGAAATCTCCGTCAATACTGTTATTTTAATAGCAAGTGACGCAAAAAAACACCTCTGTTTAGGACAAGAACGGCCAGAAAGTAAACAGAATGTTACGAATGAACAGGTTAAAGCGTAGGTATTTACATACTTGGCTGTCATTCTATGAAAACTTTATTTAAACAAAGAAGTAGTCTCCGACATGTCTGAAGTCGATATTTCCGAAGAGATTCCGAATGGTGACGATTCTGCGTTCGTGGAAGAGCAGTCTCACGAAGCTGAATGTGATTCGGCTGCAGCATCAAGATCAGCGGCAACAGTTGTGGAGGCGGCACCACAAGACGCAATTGCGGCAGAGCACGTTTTTGTTGCGACTCCACAGGGACTTCTTACTGCAGAGCAGTTTCAGGAAGCTACAGTTGCTGGAATTAAAACAACGCATATCGTCATTCACGATCAGACAATTGGGCAATTAGAAGGACTAAAAACACCTACAACTCCCCTACCCCCTCCAACACCTGCAACCCCCTTGAGTAAAGAAAAGGGTTTTAAGTACAACTGGGATGATTCTGTCCACCAGTCTGTCTTGCCTGTTCGTTGCAAAACAACTAATGGAGAACTTTACAAAGCAAAATTTGGTTCAGGTGTGTCACTTTCAAGCTCGTGTCGGAATGTGCAGATTATGTTTCTGAGTCATAGAAGTCTAAAACTGGCAAAGTAACTGCAAATATATATTAGCATTTAGTTTATTTCAGATAGTACTTTAAAGAGAGATACTAATCAGAAAGTTCTATAAAACAGCTCCTCACCCAGTGAGGTTAACAGAAGGTTTTATGCCCTTATAGGCATTAAGTGTCATATTTATTTCTGCAGGTAATGAATCATGGATGTGAAAGAGTTACAGCACCAAATAAATTTGTTTTAACAGCGTATCTTAGCATAAAGTATTTACTGATTCATATATTCATATTCTGCAGATTTGAGACATGAATGGTTTGGAGTAATGCAGTTCTTTTCTTTTGGTGTAGGAGGCAGAGGAAAGTGTATTAAAGGTAGTGATGAGATGTGGTACACACCAAATGAGTTTGAAGCACTTGCTGGGCGAGCCAGCAGCAAAGACTGGAAACGCAGCATCAGATATGGTGGTCGAACATTACAGTGCTTAATTGAAGATGGAATTCTTCAACCACATGCTACTTCCTGTACTTGTGCTGCTTGCTGTGATGATGATGCTGTTGTTAGTAATATCGTTAGTCTCAACCTTTTCAATTTCCTTACATGTTTTATATATGTTATGTTGGTTAGATGAAGCTCAGGTTTTTATCAGTGATATTTACTTGTTTAAGTCGAGATTTGTGGCATTTCATATATGTAGTGCCACATGCCGAATTTGCGAAACAAGATCTCTGTTACAGAGCATGGCTATTCTTGGTGCTAGCACTTTAAGTGAGCTTTTTCTTGAAATGGATTGAAGGCATAACGGATTGTTTAGTCCAGTGGTTCTAAACCTGTGGGGCGCGCCCCCCTGGGGGGGCACGATGTGCTTACAAGGGGGCGCGAAGGGGTCAATTTTTTAAAGTTTCTTATACCGGTATTAGTGAAATTACCTTACATTGCTGGCTAAGGGGGGCGCGCGGACGTACCTTTGTTCGTCAGGGGGGCATCACAAGTAAATAGTTGAGAACCGCTGGTTTAGTCTATCATCTTAATGGTCTTTATTTTGATGTATGTGTAGCATCTTGCTGTTTGATGTAAAAATACATGCACTATCATGGTAACAGCCGTTGCATGCATGCTTTAGTGGACAGTTATCAGTGGAGCATTGCCTTAGGATATGTGATGTGTCCTAGAAAATGTTTCACATGCTTCCAGAAGATGTGAATAAATTTTCTCCATAATCTGATTTCCCTATAGCACACGCATATCTTTTATGCCCCAGCTGTTGGGGAAAAGCGATATGCAATCACTTGTGCAGATGAACTGAGCACTTGTTTTGCCAGACTTAGATAATTATGACAAGTTTGGCATCAGAGAATCTAAAGTTTATGATGAATTTAAATTTCTGTTATTCTTGCTTTTAAGGCCATTTACTTTTATGATAAAGATCATTTTTGTAGCAGCTGATAAACAGTCCAAGCAAGTTAATATCAAAATTAGCATGAATTAAGCCATCATACATATCAACAGAATGATGCAGCAGAATGAATTAATGTGTTGCCTTTTCGTTCTAAAATGTTTTTTTTTTCTGTGCCATTGGGCATTAGATGTGCTAAGAGTTAAACATTCTAATGGGTTTTGCAGCCCAAATGCTCAATTTTGAATATAATTATAATGTTAATAACATCAATCGAGTGATTTTAACACAAAAGACAGTTGCTGAAAGGCTAATGTCAAATTAAGTAGGGACAAAAGCTTGTCATATCAAAGCAATGACTTTTATTAGTGTTAGTGGCAACTTGTCAGGAATGTTTAATGCTACCATTAGCAGAAATTCATAGAATTTTATTTGAATTAAATACAGTTAACTTGTTTATTGTTGTATTTGTATGAGTTCAAATGTGCTTGTATGTGGCTGCATACATTTCTGTATGCTAGCACATGTGTATGTATATATGTCTGTGTCGGTCTCTTGCATGATAGTGATTTAAACCAACCTGTCAGCTTCACATTATGTCATCAACAGACAGGACCTGTGCGGTTGTTTGTGCCTTACAAACGAAGAAAAAAAGATTCAGAAAGCGACAATGCTCTTCCTTCTCCCAAGAAGCTTCGCACAGCTGCAAAGTCCCCAACAATAACTGCCTCACCAATGGCAAAAGAAGGTACTTGTATTATTAAAGTAATTTTGTTCACTTTCTAGTTCTTATAATGTGTCTTTTTTGTTAATTGTATTTATGCTCTTGAAAAATTTATAGCTGGTAATTTATGTTACTAAGGGCTCAACACAGTGAAAGTAAAGACATTGTCAAGCCTTCTTGTCTTTTGTTTTCTATAAGTTCATTCTGTACTCTGATTTCCATTTTGTTAATTTGTGTGTGTGTGCAAGAGAGAGAAGTAGATGAGTTCATGCATGCTTTTACTTAGGTTTACATGTATATTGACCAATCATTTTCCTGGACAACTTTTAAAAAATCTGCATTATTTCCAAAACTCCAGTTTTCTTTCCAGTGTCAGTGTCCCCTGTACCTTCAGCCCAAACAGCCTTTGTAACATCAGCTCACAGGCCCTTGACAATACAGAGTGAGAGTGGTGAGACAGTACACATTGTTGCCACAGATGCACAGGGAAATCTAGTGACAGGTAATGTGATGTTACCTTTTGCTATAAGGAATTATTTTTTTTTACAAATTAGTTTAGCATGCCTGAGATTAAATATACAGAAACCACTGTTTATTTTGGTCACTGAACTACAAAAAGGGAGCATTTTAAATATACAATACAATAAATTATACAGAGACTAAAAAAATAGCTTAGTAGCCTTGTTTATATATGCCTTAGAGTGATAGTACAAATAAAAAGGTTGTCACTATCTGTGGAGTTGCTATACTGTGGAAGTAGATACACGTTTAAGTTTGTGTATTAGAACTCCTCAACGAGACATCTTCCACCATATACAGATGCAGTTGTGATGACACCACTGACACTAGCCCAGCCCCACATCCAGGGCATCATCCAGCAACAGCAGCAACAGCATGCCCAACAACACCAGCAGCAGATACAACAACAGACCATCATTTCCAAGGCAGGTGCCACAGTTGTTTCTATGGATGTACTGGAGCAGAAACAGTGGTGGCACCTTGAAGAGGTGAAGTGTGCATTTGGCTTCTTGTGTTTATTTTTGGATTTCACAATCACAGCTCAAGTCTTAATTTTATTTACTTGTGCCACATGGATGCAATAAACAAATTTTGCACCGGTTATTTACTAAACAAAAAGTGCTTATTTTATGCTCATCTTTTTGGAGAAATCCACACATGAATGAACCAGTCCAATGTCACAAGAAGCAGAACTTAATTAAATATAAATATTGTGAAGTAGCTAGGGTTTGGGAGAAATTCGTAGTAAATATTTAGTAGAATCATTTGTAGTAAATCATAAGTAGAATCACTAAGCTTTCATGAACAGCATGCATGAAACTCTCCATTGTCATGAAGAGAAGCAGAACTAAACAACGATAAAAATAATCATAGTGTAACTAAGGGTATGAAGGAAACTGGTAGGAAATAGAATCATTGGGCTTCTATAGGCAACATAACAACACATCATGACCATAAAAAGCATCGATAAACTGACATTAGCGTAATAACAAAGATTGATTTGTAAAACACATTTGCTCATGTGGATAAGAGCTCAGTGCACTGCACACAAAAGACTACAAACTGATGATCAATATAACTGTTGCAGTATTCCTGGGTTTTAACAGGAAACTGAATACTGTCCCCAGGGAATCAAGCACGTGAGCAAGAGTAGACCTCAATTCTCACTACCCACATCAACATAAGTTGCAGGGGAACCATATGTACAATACTCAACACTTCAATCAGCCAGTTTACCATGTGGCTCACGAGCCCCCACCCCTGCTGTTCCCCGAACACAAAACTCGATATGTGATGTAATGTATAGAAAAAGATTTATAATAAACATACAAATACAAAGACTCATCTAGGGGGAATCCCAGTGCTATTTGTACTAAGTCTACTTCCACTATTCCAGTGCTGTTACCTCTCTCTAAATCATCATTCACTCTCACACGCGCATCAACTTAGCTCTAATGTTAAAGCTGTTCTTGTTATTGTGGGTTCATGTTGATGATTGGGTGGAGACTAATACTGTCGGCTGGACAGTCATGGCACTGCGATGACTTTCCCTCGAAAGTGTTGCTCCTTCTGTTGTCCTTCCTGCAAAAGTTCTTCGTCACTGACTTGCCCCCTTGCTCAAGGTTCTCTAACCCAAGTGTCCTTCCTCCCGAGACTTGCCCTCTTTGCTTATGAACTGGTCTCAAGGTACAAGTGACGTTGGCATTGAAGATGCAGAAGTCGCTTCGACTGCTGACCAGTTTCTCCATCCACTCTGATGTCATGCCAAGAAGTGTCCTGCTGGTTCTCCCATTCCCTATTTTACTTTGCGCATTCGCACGTCACATACACCAAGGGATGCCTTTGGTCATTCCTTCACCAATCAAGTAGCCAACATTGTCAAGAGAACGACCACCCTTCTGACGCTTTGCCCTGCCTGCAGTGCCACGGTGGACTGGTGACTAACCCCCACTCTCCGTCAACCTGGTAGACAGATGTGAGTGCCTGAGGTGTCACTCTCTTCATTGACTTTATTGACACCTGCCAGCCGGCTGGTTGCGCTTAGATACTCTAACCACTTAGGGCTGTCTCCCATTTATAACACCTCTGTGTTCCTACCACATACAACACCTCTATACTGGCACATGCGCCCGCTCTTTTCTTGTCTAAAAGCCCTCAGGGTTGTCAACAAGCGACCCTAGACACTAATTGGAGCAATTGTTACTTTCCCATTTAAATTACATGACAGTAACTAAAGAAAAATTACATAAAGAAACAAACATTATCATTGCTTAATCGTAACATAGACTTAGTGCACAAAACAGATTTGCAAACTTAAAAGAAAGAACATGCAAGATAGGTTTCTGGTATGAACATCTGTTCCTCCTTATAAATATTTTGCTTCTTTATATGTGAGCAATGTTTAAAAAAAGTGAAAATATTGAGAGCCACAACAAGCTTATAGGGCTGTATAATATTATATTGCTGCTGTAGTGTGTAATTACTTTGTCTACAAATTTTTGTTTTCCTTTCATTTTCTCAAATTTCTGTTTTCTTGACTTCTGATTATTTATAAATACCATGTCATATAGCCATGGATTCTGGTTCTTTTGGCTTCCTGTATAGCATGGGTGCAGTAGGTTTACAAAAATTTGCACGTTGCAGATGGCCAACAACCTTCTGCAGCAAGTCCAGCAGCTCAAAATAATGATTGAACAAGTCAAACAACAGACTCTCATCTCAAAGGAAGCAGTTGTTCAACAGACTCGGCAGCTGTGCGAGAAAGAGAAGAATGAGGTAAAAAGTTTTTTTTTTTCCTAGTGAAACATGCTGGGGATAGAGTATTATTATAGCAAGGGTAGAAGCATGTCTATTTGTGAGAGAAAAGTAGTAACTTTGGTTTAGAACCCTGTGAAAGCGATGGTTAAGGTCATATTACTGAATAAAGAGAATATCAAGAAAACAGGAGAAAAGCTTTCCTAAAGAAGATAACTAAGGTGACCAGACGTCCCGCTTTTGACCTCTTGTCCCGCCTGCTCATCGGGCGGGACGCCCAATGTCCCGCTTTCTGGCTTTCTAGCAAGTCCATCAAATGTCCCGGTTGTCTTTAAAAATCACTTTTTTCGGCGTTCTTTGACGGTGACGACACCATCATTGTCACGTGTCCCACTTTCGCCCCCCGAAACGTCTGGTCACCTTAAGATAACTAATAAAGAACACTCAGGATAAATCTTTGCGCAGATCAAACTGGCTTTAGATAGATTTTAGTCTTCAGTTGGAAATCAAGCTCATGAAGAATTTGGAAAATTTCTGCTTTTTTTTTTGCTTGTATTTTGAATATGGCCACACAACTTTGACATCATATAAATATTATTAATTGGCAGATACATTTTCTTGGCATAGATGACAAATATTTAACTTGTATAATTACATTTTTTCACAGTTTACTTCAGATTTGACTATCTTCTGTTCTAGGCTTTGAATGCAGCACGCATAGAGGCACAGATGAACCTATCACGTGTAGTTATGGATCAACGTGCACAAAAGGACATTGCTGTGCAGCAAGCATTGGCACAAGCTCGTGCCGAAATGCAGGAGAAAATGGACTCTGTGACTGTCATTTCAGATGACAAAGTGACCTACAATGTGACATGGAACACAAGTGGTTCTCAGCCTACAATAACAACAATCATGGACACTGGAGTGGAAGAAGATTCAGACAAAGAGAAGGAGTAAAAGCAGCTAAAATATGCTGTTTTTCTGTTGAAAAATAAAAGTGATGATGCGCCCTTGAGAGTATGATTGGACTAGATGGTCTGCTGTGGAGTTCAACAACAGATTTCTGACTTGTTTTTTATTTCCCAGATCTCTTGATCTTTGCAATCGTGTCAATGGAGATCAGTTTTAATGGCTGTTCACGAAATTGTGATTATTTTCTGTTCAGTGCTAAATTTTTTTAAGACTAATGGGATGCAAATTTGTTTTGTAGTGATTGATTAAAGCTGTCAAAACAGATATCAAGATTGCACAAAGATACATTCATTTTTTTTTCAAGGTATTAGCCAATAGGAGAGCTGGATCCAAATGTTAATTGGGTGTATCTTTTGTACAATGCTCTACCCAGGCATCAGAAAAAATATCTTTTACTTGTGCAACTTAAATATTTCCATCTTTTACTTGCTGCTCTTGAAATTTCCACAATTTAAAATGGGATGAAATTTATTAAGCCCTATTATTGATTAGGCAAAATCTTTCATAAAAATTGTCTGGAAAATGTTCAGATTTGAATTTCGAAGTGTCTTCTACAAGTCATATAAAGTTGAAATTTGAAGCCTGCAACCATTCCTGCCATAATGCAAGTGTGCATAAGCAGGAAATGTCTGATGGCATGCTTGGAGAAAAAGACCCCATTTTCCTAAATTCTGCTTTTTTTCGCTGTCATTTGCTCGGACAGCTTGTTGGGGAGTTAAGCAAATAATGTGTGCATGGATGTGCACAAGGGAGACAGTACTGTTACTATTGTGCAAGACATAATGGTACATTTTTGTTTTAAAAGAGGATCTCTTACCTGCTGCCATTGTGATGTTGCATGTAAAATTATGGTAAAAAAAAATTTTCACTTGTTTGTGTAAATCGGTGCATTTGTTCACGAGTACTTTTTGAGCATCTATCATCCACAGTGCCTGTGTGGGTGTGATCAAAGAGGATACAAAGAGTGACCACTGTTAAACGAAAGTTTGAAGCCAGGCCTTGCCCCCTTTAGACTTGTATGCATTGCTAGATTTGCGTGTGCTGCGCCTTTGTTCTGACGGTCATGTACTGGCAACAGACACACACAAACATGCATGCTTTCATACTTTTCAAACACTGATACCAAAGAGAATCAACTTTGCTGATACTCGTGGAATGTGAGCTTGGCAGTAGATACATTTGAATAGAAAGGATGTGCAAAGGACTAAACACAAAAATGCTTGTGTAGGTCTAACTCTGTTGAACTGGAAAAATTGTTTTATTTGTTTCATTAAGAGAAGCCTTTATAGGTTATAGGAAAACACTTTTGCTACATTATAAAAATCTCCAACTTCTTTGCACACGAAGTGTGATCTGTGGCAGTTTTTGCCATGACTTGAATTGGTGTTTTACTCCAAGCTAGCAACTAAGGCCATATTATGACAAGGCAAAAAACCCTATAAACAGATGCCACATGCAAAATGATAAATCTCATTCAGTGTTCAAAAGAGTGCTTTTCAAGTGGTGCATGGCAATTTGAGATCGACACCACGCCTCAATCATGGATTGCATCAAGCTTAAGACTTTCCCCACAGAGATCTAGTGGGGTGGAACTTTTTTTCTGACTGGTGTAAAGCTCAGTGGAAGATCTTATTTCCCCAAATCAGGGTGGATAACCCCCTTGTTCTCAAGTACACAAATAAAAACATGCACCAAACAGATCAACATGGACGATGGGATTGTGTATGGGTACATTAACACGAACCTATTAGAAATGGTGGGTTTAAGGAATCATGTTCAATCACTTTCTCCACAATGGTCTTTATACTCCATTAAAGTATTTTAACAAATTTAAAACATTTTCCAATCAAAAATAAACATCTATGCGATAAAATTTGTCTCTGCTGTTAATACCATACTATCAAATAAGGTGGAATGGCAAGAGTTCTGAATGACTTAATGGTTTGCAATCTGATAGCACAGCACATCATGCACTAAATTTCATCCAAGTGAATCTTGAAATATGTAGAAGTAAAACTGGCCAAAGGGTAAGAACTGTGCCATCTTTTATTAAGTTATGGCAATGACCAAAGAGGCATCAATATGTGATCAACAAATCTTATTAAAAAAGGAAGATATCCACCCAACCCAAAGTAGAACAATAAACAGCATGAGCAAAACTGTACTTTTAGAATGATCAAAAAGTGAGATGTTGCAAAGAATCTGATGGCTAAGGTGGGTGTGAAAATGTTGATCTGCAGAAGTTTAAAGTTGGCCTCAGGGCTTCTGCTAAGGCGAAATTCTTTGGGGTCCCTGGGACCCCTTCTTCAGATTTCTAAGAGGTCCCAGGCTAACTCTAAGGGGTCCCTTTACAAAGTTGAAAAAAAAAAACCCAAACCCAACAAATCAAGGTACTTTGTTCAACTGCCTTTCAGGCACACAAAGCACTGTAATGTCTAGTCAGAAATGGCGAGATTTCTGTGCCATGAAGAGTGTGCAAGCATCTATGATGAGCATATGCTCATTGTACTTGGGGTGCTCAATTTCTTTCCGTTTCTGAGATGCTGTCAACGACATCTTGGAAATAGGTTAATGGAACTCTTCCCAGTAAGGGAAAAAAACTCAGTGCAAGGGAAGTAGCTCTCCCTTTGTAGCAGAGGACAACAATAGATTGGGCTACGATGTCAGACACTACACTTACCCAATTTTGTATCTGTTCTTCGCCCAAATTTGAAGGGGTCCCCTGGGACCCCATTAACGAAAATTGAAGGGGTCCTCTGAACTTTTAATGCGTAAGCAGAAGCCCTGTGGCCTTAAGGATAATGACTAAACATTTCATGAAAAGATCAGCTCAAAAACTGGTTATGCTGCATCCATGTTAGAAGACTCCATTATTACACTCCATAGTTACAAAACATTTAAGTAGTTAACTGCAGACACACCAAATCTGACAAAAGTAAATGCCATATTTTAGTCAAGCAAACAATACTACCATTAAGAAAAAGTAAGAATATATTAAATGCATTCTTTGTTCTTCCAAAAGCAAAGAAATATGCAATCTTACACTTTCTTACCAATCCCAACACCCTTTACCCCCTGAAAACATCTTATGAATAAGTATCAGACTCCTTGAACTTAAAAACCCCTATCACGAAGAAGCATCACCTTATCATAACACTTTTTACTCTGATTTCCACAAAATCCCAAACAAGAGGTTCTTAAATCAGCGAGGATGTGGCTTATCTATAGCTTACTCTGAATGCTGGAATCTGATACTACTTTCACCACCATTTCTTAGCTGAAAAGAAGGTGCTTATAAGCATATGGTGATCATCTATGCTGCCTCTATGCACTGAAGACGTGTAATCCAAATTTTTCAAGTTTCATTAGTCTGGATATGCAGTAAGTCGTGTGGTCTTATCAAGGCATTTGCATTTTCTTTTTTTAGCCTCCAGACCAGGTCCATCAGATCATCATCTATTCATGCGTTGAAAGCAATCACTGCTGCAGGTAAAGTGGCATAGTTGGCTGGAATGCAGAGAAGCGACAGCGATGCTGGATTTGATGCCCAAGTAAAGACAAGGCAGCAGACAGAAAGAACTGCAGGCAACCAAACTGTTAATAGCCTATGAATCCAACTGTTCATGATGTTATCTTAAAGCTGTACTGGTTGGACAAGAACAAAGCATGGTCCATGGCATGGATTGTCACCAATTGCTTGCTCATTTGTTTGATCAGTGTCCTGTAACACAAGATACAACAAAATAATTAATTTCTATTTGCCATCCACGTTAAATAAAATAAATAGATTAAAAAGAAAGAATCTAACAATATTCTAGCTTGTTTTGTGACAGTACTACAGTGAATGAAGACTGACAGTGATGACTGGATTTTCTCTTTTTCTTTTAACACTTACCTGCCCTCTTGTCGTTCTTGGTCTGACTGGGTACAGGTGCTTTTATGAACTAATTCAGCTGCTTTTGTTAGGTACCGACAAAGATTCTCCAGCTGGGGAAGTGTTTTGTCACTTTCAAGCTCTGCAAACCAGGCTTTTGGCAGCGTCGAGATGATCTTTTAAAAAAAAAAAAAAAAATCCAAAAATAAAAACTCTGTATGAGGCAAAGAGAAAGCAAAAGCTGACACTAAAATAAACTCAATGTTGCAATAAAAACTTTCCCCATAAAAACACTGAAAATCATAACACTGGAAGTGCTCTAACTTTAGAATCTTATTAAGTCGACTTTACCTAAGTAGAAAACCTCCCTATATTGAAATACCTGCCAAATACCTGCACCTATTACGCCATTTTCCCTAAATCGAAAACTCCATAAGTCGATTTTTTGTTTCAGGTCCCTTTGAGTTCGACTTATCGAGGTCCGACTGTACAAAAAATAAGTCTTTCCTCACAGTTCCCTATTTTTCAATCATAAAAATAATTCCACAAAAAATATTAAAACTCAAAGACAAAGAGTAGTAGTACTTTCAATCACACACAACCAATGACCAGTCAAAGTATCTGGTATGTCCTATTAAATTTCAAGATGGTGGTTAAAAAAAAAAAAAATCTACAAAAGGAACTGTTAAGGCTCTGAACATGTGTACAGAACTACTGTTTGCTGATGAGCTGAACAAGCCAAAAGCAAGCCGAAGTTTATTGCTTCACAACATGGAGTGGATGGATTTGATTTCACAAGATGGCAGTCTCTATGCTGTTTAGAGCTACCAACAGAAACCCTCAATGAAACCAAAGAATTTGCTGAAAAAAAATTTGTTGAGCAGTTGATAAGTAAACTCACAGCTTGGCATTTGTCCATAGCATGACGGTTGACATGAGAGTTTGCCAGCCCTAAAACAATGTAGCGATTCAAAAGACCATCCAAGGCCAATTGCTGCAACATCTTCATTCCTAGGAGACCATGCCATGACAGGATACTTCCAAGCAGCTACACACACAGAGAAACACACACGCACCCACACACACAGAAACATGCAAGACCAATGTAACGTTCCTTTTGGATATTAAAAACTGTAAGTAAAATCAATGAAGTTTCTGAACTTTACTGGAACTACTTATGAACACTGCACAATGATCTAATGCAAAGCAACACTGAGTAATACTTGGAAGAAATAAGTAAGGCATAAAATTAAAAATAGCAAGAAGAAAAAGATGGCAAAAATTAATGATCATTAAGCATGAAAAATAAGATGTTCAAGAATTGTTCCTTCTTAATATAAAGTGTAAAAGAGAGAGTATATGAGTGCATGTGTGTTCTTAGGCCTACACATGCAAGATGTCAAAATATTTTCGAATAGTGTGACTGGCTGCTTGAAATATTCACAGACCTTGATGCAAGTCCATGACTGTCGATGGAAAAAAACTGCTGGGCCGGAAGAACGACCATCCAAAACCCTGTCCACCCACAACACCAACAATACCTTTAAATAATGATACTAAAACTCAAAAGTTTGCAATAACAATAATAAAAAAACCAGCTGATAATGTTAAGATGGCAAGAACATTCACATATATAATATTTATACTTACGACATAGGATATAAAGGCATGAAAACATCATCATCTAATGTTTTCTTAATGCGGTTGTAAATGGCCTGAAGATATGCCTGCAAAAGATGGCAGGGAATCAAACATTACTTGTCTGCAGTCTGATATCACCATCGGGATCTTAATGATTCATGCAAATAAATGCATAATGTCATGTCCATTTTTACAACTAATACACGCGTATCAAAGATATATTGAATTCTCTTATAATAATCAAAAGACCTGTTAACTTAGAAAGCAAGCAAAACAAGCACCAGGGAATTATCTACCAAAGCATGTCAAGAAACAGAAAGTGGATATAGACGGAGAATACAATACATGTCCTTGTTTTTAATTCAAAGCAGGTATCCACGATATAATAATAGCTACCTGTGAATTTTTGCTTTTGGCATGAACTGTAGGGTAATCTCTGAACAGTCGGCGTGTAAGATTCACAAGACGAGATGACTGGGTGGTAGACAAAGGGTCCCAGATGTTTTCTGCTAAATCTGCCAAAAGGTGTAAAGTTCATAAATCATTTGTAAAGCATGTAATACAAAATTAGCAAAATCCTTAACCACAAGCTATTTCTAGTAAAGCCTTTCAATAACAAGGTGAGTTTCCGGTTGTTTGAACAGAGTTCACCATTAAACACTAAGCTGATGCCCTATGCTCCTTGAGAAGTAACAAGGACTAAACTAAACTAAAGTGATGCATTAGTTTGCAGCAGACAGCGTTATGCCCAGCTAAAGCTGATGTGCAGGCCAAATTTGTCAAGCATTTTTCTTTTAT
This sequence comes from Pomacea canaliculata, assembly GCF_003073045.1. Lineage (NCBI taxonomy): Eukaryota > Metazoa > Mollusca > Gastropoda > Architaenioglossa > Ampullariidae > Pomacea > Pomacea canaliculata. Next base: position 22,540,142 of record NC_037595.1, on the reverse strand, counting down.
TTTTTTACTTAATTCCTATGGCTTCAAGTCCCTGACAGGAAATCCCATTTTTATGAATTCCTTTGTGGTGAAGCAAACAAAACAGGAACACGCACGGTGATGTTCCATGTTTTTACTGACCGCCTGGTGCAGCAAAATCATCAGAATGAATGTTTATCCCTCTACTGCAGATGCAACTAAGTTCTATGGCCTCCCAAAGATACATAAGGTAAATGTACCACTCTGGCCCACTGTTGTATCCATCACTCTTCAAATTGTCACGACACACTTATTTTTCTATTTTTGTTGTTGTTTAAATGGTCACAATGTCAGCAACATGAAGAAATGATGGTGACTGCTTTAAGTGACTCAAGTACACTTGATAACTGATGATGGAACAGAACAGACAAAACATACATGTCAGTTTTGGCAGGATAATCTTTTCTACAACAGCCAGAAGTATCTTAATATCTGTGTCCTCTGGATCCACTTCTCTTTGTGAGCTGGCACCAAAGAAGATAAGGGAGTTGTACCAGTCCATATCCTCAAAGTCACGGCATCCTTCCTTTAAAAAAAAAAAAAAAAAAGACAGCAATCTTTCATCAAATGGTCATACACTGAGGAATACGCATCTGAGACTGAACAATGCTTCAAGCCACAAAACCTTTTTTTTTCCTGTTTAATCTGTCAGTCACATACTCATGCCTTTGTACGCATGACACATTCACAGCTCTGCCCACAAATATGTGCCGCCCTTCAGCAACACAGGTGTGAGTCGTCTTCAATTATTTTTACTTTAAAAATAAGCAAATAAAAAGGGTGAATTTAACTAGATAAATTAAATCCCTTTACACTAAGACAGGAAGCCACTGACTGTAAGACAGGGTTCATACAGGTACGACTACACTAAAAATAAAGACCGTTTAAGGACCTGGAAACCTATTATAAGGACCCTTCAAGGATGTTTTAATAATATAGATAAAATAAATACAAGTCACCTGTCACCCATATTTCATCAAAGATTTATAGATTAAGGAAGGAAGATAAAACCTGAGGCACAATTATTTTAAGCCATTTTCCCATCAGTGCTGAAGAAGTTTCTGCTCTAAGGTGCTTCTCATTCATCCCGAGTGTTTTCAGGTGAGCTTTTAAATGAGCTTCAGCCATGGAAGCAATACTCAAGGAAACATTGCAAAGTCCACACTATGTTTTTGTCTTTTCTGTCCTACAATATCCAGTCTTTGCAATCTTATTCTTTTAACCATCTATGTTAGAAATGGCACACTCCAATTTTCCTGGCATGAGTTTGGTCACCGCCTTGCCGTACATACTTCTGAGATAAAAAGGCAAACACATCTTGCTTTTTTCGTAATAATTTAGTCACAAATGTGGAATAAGATATGCCATTCTCAAAACAGGTTAAACAAATATTAGATAATTCTTATTTAAAATAGCTTTTTTTCAGCTGCAAAGTTGACTTTCATGATTTTTTCCACTGTCATAATGTCAAATTAAAAGAAAATTTAAATATCACAAGTTCAGAAAAACTGCAACTTGTAAAAACCTAAAATAAAGATGAAGTTTTAACTTCTGCTCTTGTTACAAAAGTCTTGAAAGAAACATCTGCAAACCACAATGAAAATGGCTGGAGGGAACAGAAACTAAATCAAAATGATTATCTATAATAATGAGATGACAATAATCCTGAGTGGGATGGCATCAGACTATGAAATCATGCACCTAGCTATTTTCTGTATAGCTGTCTCTGACTCCAGACCTGCCACCTGCCCCCCTTTCCTATCCCCTATTACCCCTTCTCAATAACCACCCATTACCTGTCAACCCTTCTAGCCCTTCCATCGCTGATGCTAGCTTTCAATCTCACCTTCAGGTTAAGTGAGCCTCTTGTAACAGCTGAGTTCCTTAGGCAGAAATGAAGTGAGACTATAGAAGTTTGGCCTTTAAAACAATTATAATGGCATGACCACAATTTATTAGGACCTATTCATTAATAGTAACAAAAAGAAGAAAGTCTGGGTGACCAAAGTGAAGGAGTGGACTGGCTATCCACTGGAGGACCTTCTCAGGAGGGGACAAGCCTTCGATGGCATGTGTTTATGAATACATCATTCCGCCAGCTCTCTCCTGACTGGTACTAGCCGCGAAGTTATGATATGACATCCCATTTATCAAAAACAAACACTTTTAAGGCCTTACTTTTCCCAATCCCAAATCTACAAACTTTAAGATCTGAATTCAATATCCAAAACTAGATTTCTTTTTGGTGTAACTGGGATTCTTAATTTTCTATATGGCTTTACAAGAAAGTAATGATGGACTGAGACAGAAAAAATGCATTTCTGCCTGCTTTAAACTTTCAATCATGATTTATTCCTCTGTCACATTTATCTTTTTGATTTATTGAAAATGGTTGAAAATGGTGTATATCTGGGCACCAATGTAAAAGCTAGGATCATATGATCTTTTTTTTTTTTTTTTAAAATGCTTTGAGTGAAAGAGGCACATTTTGTGCAGATTCAATACACAAGTCTAATATCTTTCTAACCTCCAAAGGGTTCCAGGTAACCAGCTGTAGTTTCACAAATGGGGTGACTAGCTTGGGGATGCACAGTGAAATGTAGGCCTCTCTGTATGTGTCACCGAACTGGAGCTTCCATTCCTCAAACCGCTTCCTTATCAGATCCATCTCAGAGAAATCCTCAAGGGCATCTTCAAACAACTTTTCTGCTATTGTCGTTATGTTTTCTGGGAACATATGGCAGGTAAGTTGTTGACTTTACATTAAATAATAAAATTTAATGCCAAGAAATTTGAAATAACAATTTCACCGAGTCTGCCTTAACTGTAACTTTTTCATGCATATGTAGCCTAAACTCATTACCTACATAATAGCTCCATGTATAATAAATGCCATTTTTTCACATGTAGTTATTAATGATGTATAATAGTTACACCCACTGAACCCCATCCAAACAAGGGTACCTTGCTTAGACCATAAGAGGGGTGACTTCTACAGAAAGTTTCCCACAACCTTCCTACTGCTGCAAAAATGGCATTAAGGAGGACTGTATATGCTAAGTACTACACGGCAAACGAAGCTTAAGATCTCTTAGACACAATTAGATACACTGGAAGAGACTGAAATTGAAGAAGACAGCAGCATCAACAAATTATCACTTCCTTCAGATTTAATTGAAGAAAATACAAAAACCTCACCCAAAATCATGTGTAAACAACGCAGTTAATGGTGGGAAAAATCTTTTTCAAAATTCCATTGGGCATACTTTTTCAGTTTGGATTACAAAAGAAAAAAAAAAAAAAGCGCATTTTCAGGATGGATTGAGCTAGCAGCATTTATTTCTGTTTACGCTATTTATGCTTGTTTTGTTTTTTCTTTTAGTTTTTTAAAAACAATTTTTGGAAAAAAGAGTATTTTGTGCAAATCTGGGTGTATAGCTTCGTCTCATCTCTGCTATGGAAAGATTCATAAGAATGTACTAGTTCATCTCTTTGCTGGAAGTTAAAAGAAAGCACTAGCTTTCCCGTTCCACTCCTTTTATAACCAAGTACCTTTCTCTAAGTTGAACTTTGTCACATCAGCCTGATTTTCCTCGTCATCAGATGATAAACCATCATGATGAGCAGTGATGTTGCGAGACTCTCGCGCACGTCTTCTCCTTGACCTGCATCAAAGATCATTGCTCAAATAAGCTAAAGAATTTTCCACACTTAACAATGATAACCAAAAAAGAACAAGTTGCAGAAATAATATCAAGCCACTTACCAACTGATGTGTATTAATGCAAAAATGAGCAACCATATGGTCCCTAACTCACATACCTTCGTGCTTCTCTTTCAGCCACACGCCGTTGTTTAGCCTGTTCCTCTTCTGTTTCCATCACAACCTGTGCTGCAGCCTTATCTGTTAACAAAAAGAAAAGTAACACTTAACAGACTTAATTTTTAATCAGAAATCAATGTCAGCATGTCTCCACTAAAAATAGAACACAAAGAACTGATGTACCAAATTCACATTTGCATAAATAAAAAAATTCAGAATTCTTGGCAAATTATATTTTTCCAAAAGAAATAATTTCAACTCCCCCTACATGCACATATGGAAGGTCAAAGGGATCACATTAGAGGTGGTGTATTGGTAAGTACATGCATGTCGAAAAGAAGATTATTAGGGAATCAATGTGCAAATGCACACAAAATAAATATACATAAATAAACATATCTGAAAAAATGAAGAAAGGGCTAGTTGCCACAGAATCTACATTTTTAATGTTCAAGTCCACAACATATGGACTAGGGAAACATCAATATAAACATGCTAAAATTTCTTGGGATAGCCCTTGAGACACCTTGAAAGAGGATTGGAAATCAATCATTTGCTTGAAAACCAGTGAGAGAAAGCAAGGCGCAAAATACAGACTTGTCATATAGTCCTGACACTGGTCACGCACATCCTGCTGCCGACGCTGCAGTAGCCTCACGGCTCGTGCCCGCAGCAGACTGTGCATACGCTGCTCCAGTTCATTGATTGTTGGCACCTGACAAGCAAATCAGAAGACACAGGTGAGAAAAAACCATGAAAAAAGGCTCATCAAGTTAGTGACTGACTGAAATCTTAAGGTTCAGTTTTTCTGGATGAGGGCTGGCACAATATTTATGGCATGTTATGTATGTTTGTAGGATATAAAATGCTATATAAACAGAATTTTCAACACGTTTGTGACAAGATGCTCATCAGCTGTTACTTGCTTGCTGTCAAAGAAAATTTCAATCAGCCACTAGCAGTTAATTAAATGTAAAATACACAAGGTTGGGGTAAAAATCCTTATTTCATTAGTTAAATTTTCAACAGTGATGTGATCTTCAAAGCAAAAGATTCCTATTTTAAATAACTTTTGCCTCTTGCATTAAACTCATGAACTTAAGTGGATCAAAATAAAAAATAAAGGGATACTGTGTGCAAGTTCCAAATCAACAAGTTTTAGCATTGCATCTTTGTTAGTTATCAACTGTTTCTGTAATGTTTTTAATATCGGAAGATAGTGTAAGCATTTTTTCATTTTTCAGATGTTTTGCAATGTTGATGTGTGAAAAACTTTATGAGAGGAACTGATTATCTCAGCTTGTTTTAATCCCTTTTGTCTGCCTTTTTCTGAGTCTTTCACCCACTCCTTCTGTGCTTCAAAATCGAACTTTCATGCAATTATTTGTAGGTCTCATGCACACACACTCTCAGATATCCTAACACACTGCAAAAGCCATCACAAGTTTTTCAAGTTTTCTCTGTAGGTGTCTTTTTCTTTGGGCTCCTCAGATGATTCATGCTGGTCTTGTGCACTGGTGCTGTTTTAGAATTCTTTTGAATAAGTATAAAGCTGATAGTGACTAGTAGCGTTTAAGAGACGAACTGATTCCTGGTGGTAACTGCTGACCCTATCATGTCATAATAACTGAGTGCCATTTACATACACTGTTCTCACAATGTAATTCCTTTATAATTTGAGTTAAACTAAAAATTTCTTTAAAATACTTTCCACAACTTTTTCTCAAGCACTTGGATTAAAAGGGTAAAAATTAGTGCCAGCAATGACATTAGTTAAATCTAATGAAAAAAAAAAAAAAAAAAAATGCAAAAGACATTTTATAAACTTGTTCTAAAACCAAAGGGAAGGGTTTTTAACTTTTTTCCCACTTCTAAAAATTATACAAATTTAAAATTTAATGTTAAATCGATAACCTAAAGTACATCACAAAATATTTTACATCTAACTACAGTTCTTGTATTAAAGCTGTCTACCCACTGACCTTTAATGTGCATAACTTTCAAAACACTAATGACACTAAACTGTTTTAAAGAAGCAATGTAAAAACGTTGCTGCATGATCCAATATACTTCATACAAACTGAGTCAAAAGATCACAATTACTCAGATTCATTTGGCACACTCTGGAAACTGAGTTTAAGGAGCAAGGATGACAAGACAACATCGGATGCGATCCAACCCACATATAGCATGGCCCCTGACAATATAGTGGTCATGAAAATCATTGGCTCTATCAAACTGTTGGCTGCCACAGAGTGAACAGCAAACTGGATGTACTTACTAAAAGGTTATAGTATGTATTTGTGACAACTCTACCTACAGAGTACTAATGCTTGGAAAACAGTTTGCATCTTTGAATTTCTCCAAGGCATCTACTGCTGAAGAAATTAATCCAATTTATCAGGCTGGTCTATTTAACTTATTTAAAATGAAATCTGTCTTTTAAAAAAAGAAATCCATCATTTATGCTGAATAAATGATCTAAATCTATAGGCTGGAGGATCAATTTCTTGATGATGACAGCTCCCAAAGAATTAACTGCCATAGCTTTTTGGGGAAAAAAATTCTCCAAGATAGCTACTCCAAAGTTTTCATGACCACGAAACTGAACATCCCACCCTGACAACATTGAAAAAATCCCTCCCAAACAATGTGTAGACCCACCTTTTCATTGAGACATTCAACCAAGTCTCTCACATACCCCCTCATTTCTTGGAAAAAGCGATAGCGCTCTTCCAAATCGCCTGATTTCAGCTTGCAGGTGGCTATGTTTTTCTCACAGTCTTCCATATCAGTTTGTGCTCTTTCCAGTTCCATCTTGTGACTTCTGTATACCATGTCCATAGAGTCCAGCCTGAGAGGATGTAAAGTTTGAAAGAATTAAAAAAAAAAATTTAAAAAGCATAGGAAGAATCTTTGATGCAATAAAATTCTTTAACCGTCAAAGTACTCTAGTTATGTGTGGTGGTTGTCTTTTTTTCCTTTTGCATACTCAAATGAGACGCCCCAGACAATGGGCAAACAGAAGGCAGGTTAAATATACAAACCACATCCTTCAAGCTTTGACCATAGTTGCATGTATTTATCTCGTACCTTTCCTGCAAGCGTTTTCTGACCGATTCAATTGTGATTTCAGAGATGTCAGGCATTTTGGACATGGTGTGGTAGGAGACTGCAGGCCTGGCCAAATTAGGTCCATAGGCACTGAGGTCTGGTTGTCTGGATATGGTTCCATTCGTGTGCTGCTGCAGGAGGGCTTCAGGTGCCTAATAAAAAAATAGCAGGAAAGATATTTAGGAATGCAAAATTTGCACACATCGGACAATCCAGTAGCCATAGTTATTTGCTCTAAAGATATATTATTAAAGATACCATTCAGATTTTGCCACTATCAGTTCACTGATGATTTTAGTACCTTTGTGTTTTTTCTATTTTTGGAGAGTGGGGCAAGAAAGAATGGGTGCCACAAAAGCTTCCATGTTTAACCACTCACCTGATGCCCAACTGCTTTTCTAATCTGCTGATCTTCCCAGCTTGCCAGCTCCTTTTCGCTTTCATCATCACTTCCTACAAGTATACCAAACTAAGTCAACAAATGATCTAAAATGTAAAAAATTCTCCACACAGAAGATTTTAAGGAATGCAGGTTATGGAGGTATGGCTAATAAAAAAGAAAACAAAAGGCACCACTTCTGTTACAAACTTCTACAATGCTCCTGTCTTCTCCAACTGTATAACTTTATTTTTAAGAGGGAATAAAAAAAGCCTTAAGAGAATCAAGATGGCACAAATATGCTATCACACACACACACGCACAAAAATCATATATATATATCTCCACATCTCCTGTGAAGGTCCCTTGTCTCCCCACTCCCTTCATGCCTACCATGCTCTGTAGCCAGAAAATCATCCCTCAGTTTCTGTCTCTCAGTGGCAGCATTGTTGACCGTGAAGTCAATACGACTGTCATCTTCATCTTCATCACTTTTATCATGCTCATCATCCCTTAGATAGCAAAGTGAACAGAAACATTCAAAATGACAGACAACAGCTAACACATTATTGCAATTCGATTCGCCTTTCAACCAATGGCCTGTTCCAATTAAAGCTATAAAATAAAAGCACACAATACTACAGGTAAGAATACTTTCAATGGGTTTTACATTTAGTCTTAAACATATATTTAGACTCCATCTTTCTCATCCAGCTTAAATGGGATGCCAACATTGACATGTTTCTCAACTGAGGCCAACACCGCCTACATCTCCTACAAAAACTGTCAGCTAGTCAGCCCCTTTCACTTGATTCTATCAATCATTTCTTGAAAGTCTCATCAATTTTTCTTTCATTTCCAAGTTTCACAACTTCTTCATAACAGAAAGTCTGTTCCAAGATTACCAAAAGCAAGCAGAAGACTTAGCTGTCTTATATAACCTGCAAATGCTTAGACAGGCATCCTGCATCCTTACTATTCCTGATCACGTTCCTGGCACATGAATTCCCACTCTTGAGGTCTGACTGCATACACAAATGCCTGAATGCCACAATTTGTTACAGCTCAATCATTTCATGATCTTGAACTTCACTGGCCATAATGATTGAGTACCAATTCTAATACAGTTTAACAACTGTTATTGTGTATAAAACTCCTTCCACATGGTGCATGCTTGATCAGCTCCATTGGTCATGATAATTGTGACCCTAATGCAGTAATCCAACTGTTGCTGTGTGTGTATACTTTTATACAGGCACTTATTTTTCAAAACTTCTGTTCAGCTATATTTGTAGAGGGCCGGTAGTCCGGCGTTGTTGCTAGTTTTGGCGGGATCTGCTGGGGCAGGACGAGAGATGGCAATGAGCGGTGATTGGCTAGGGTAAAACGGCGTATTGCCCCGGCCGTAGCAGAGCATCGCAAAGTTTACCCCTTCCCAGAGGTATATAAGGGCAGAGCTGAGACGAAAGGACAGAACAGAGTCGGCGGAGGAGACAGCGCGCACAGCTACATGACGAAGAAGAGACAGCCCTGACCTATAACGCCTCGGGCGATATGACGCAGCCGTGACCATCGTACAAGAATAAAAGGGTCACACACCTGCTGACTGTTCCTGCCTTTTTGGTTTGAGTGTTGGACTGCTGTTGTCACCATACAACCCCCACCACTTGTTACATATTCAACATGCATCATTATGTATTCAGCTATATATGGTAGCATGTGAGCTACTGTAAATCTGGTTTGTCACCACCCTAGCAGATTATAAAGTTGTATAGTAAGGAAACTTTCAAATAATTTGATATTGCTGATGTTAGTATGGGCAAAGAAATACCACTGAATAGAATTACCGGACAAGTCTTGAAGTGCTAGAATTCTTGCTTGCAACTGCTTCACTCTGTTCAATTGGCAAATAATCTTCACTCTGCCTGGCCATTTGCCTCTGCTTGCGAATGAAATGAATTGTTTTGGCATCAGGTATCTCCCCTCCTGGAAACAGAAACAAGGAAGAAATACATAAGTGTATGTCCTTGCACAAAGGATTTGAGCACTGGCAGTGCTGCTTTTTAAACAAGTCTGAACAAATATGGAAGTAGCTAGCAAAAGGCATTTAGAGAATATGCCTGCATAATCATAGTTAAAATGAAATATTTCTTAAAGAGTCATGTAATGTGCAATGTAAAGATCTTCCCGTAAACCGTCTCATTTCTCCAACGTTGAAAATTTATATAAAATTAAACAACTGGAAGACAACTGCACATACTGAAATGCAAGTCTGACGAATAATGACTATCAATAGCATGCTTTATGTTCACCTCTCTCTTTGCAACCTACAGGATGCAGCTTGCACTAGACAAAGTGGCAGCCTGGGCAGACAACTGGTGCATTACCATCAACCGTGACAAGACAACAGCCACTCTTTTCTCTCTCTCCACCAAAGCGCAAGCTGGCAGACTAAAGTTGGGAGACACTCCACTGACACTTGAAGACCAGCAGACGTACCTGGGAGTCACTTTTGACAAAAGATTGACATGGAAGCAACACATCCTAAACGCAGAAGCAAAAGCCAGAAGAAAGCTGAACATCATGAGAAAGCTGCAGGAACACACTGGGGCGCCAACGAAAAGATCCTGAAGACCGTGTACCAAGGTACTGTAAGACCACACCTTGAGTACGGATCAAGCACCTGGATGACAGCAGCCAAGTCACACCTTCAGACTTTGGACAAGGTGCAGAACCAAGCACTGAGAGTCATAACAGGCGCCATGAGATCTACGCCAATAGACAAGATGGAGCAGATAACAGCATACCCCCATTAAACAAGAGAAGGAATGCAAAGCACTCGTGCAGGCCACAAGTACAGGCACAGTGAAGACCACCTGATGAGTGCCAGACAGAAACAGCTGTCCTCGGAAGGCTGAAAAGATCCAGCTTTGTGCGAGAGACACAGGCACTACACAAAAAATACCAAAACAAAGCTTCCTGCACAGGTCAGGTACCGACTCTCTACCTCGATCCTCCTCCTTGGAAAGACAGAACAGGGAACATTACCATCTGCACCAGTTCCTCACCTCACAACAAAGGATGAGCATAGCGACGTGAGCAAGAGAGCCCTGACGTTAGCCATGCTAGAAGAAAGGTACCCCAGAATCATGGATAAGGGCCTACACAGACGGGTCAGCCACAGACGCTATCCAGAGGGAAGGGCCGGCGTGTACATCCAGTTCCCAAATGGACAGTGGCAGGCAGCAGCAATACCAACTGGCCTCCACTGTACAAACTATAGAGCAGAAGTAGAAGCCCTGGTCCACGCAGCAAACATCATCAGCAGCAGAGCAGACCATGACAGCCAGGTCGTCTTCCTGAAAGATGCTCTGTCGGTGCTGCAGGCAGTCAACAATAACAAACTGCCAGACCTGGAAGCCGCGCTGCTAAACATCAAGTGCCTCAGAACGGCTCTGCAGTGGACTCCATCACACTGCGGGATAGATGGGAATGAGGAAGCTGACAGGATGGCTAAGTTGGGTGCAGAGGACGAGCAAGAAGACAATGCAGTCAACATGTCAGAGATGAAAACCATCATTAAGTCTCTGTACAGGCCACAGCAACCACTGGACAGTTACCATCAGCTGTCCAGACCGGACCAGGTCGCTATAGTGTGAAAGAGGTGAACGACAAAAAAAAAAAAACTCTCTCTTTTCCTGGTATATTTAGAAATGCTTCCTCACATACTTGCAAGTCTATTCCTGAATGATGCTGGGCCACTGTCTTCATCACTGCTTTCAAGTGCCTCTGCTTCATCTCCATTCAACGTTCGAAGCTCTTCTCTCAGTTTCTAAGCAACAGATAACAGATGGTAGATTGTACCCAGAAGAAAAGAAGTGGCAAGGATTGTTCTCTTAATGTCCCTACATAAAAGCTATACTAAACATACTAGTGGAATGATAATGTGCTCATTGTACATAGTATACTGTACAGCACATAGAGCTATTTGTCATGTGGAAATGCACTTAAGTCCAACACACCCACACACACACACACAAAAAAAGTTTACCTTCAATTCTTCTTCTCTAGCTCTCTCTTCATCAGAATCTGATCTTTTATTTGGATTATTTTTTTCCAGTTTTGCTTTCTCTTCTTTTTCCAATTTTTCATCTCTTTCCCTTTCTCTTTTAAGCTGTTTAGCTATTCTCTTGCTGTGACTGGATTTCTTAACTTTGAAAACTTCTGTGTCTGCTGAAAATAATAAGAAAACAGGCAAAATTAATTTTAAAACCATAGATGTCTTGCAAAAGTTATCTTGACAGTATCAATTTTTATAAATAATTAGATATGATTTTTAAAAGTTATGAATGATAAAAAAAAAATACATGGTGAGGCTTTAATGGTTTGCTGTATTCAGCTGGTAAAGAATTTATAGCTTATGACAAATGTTTGGTTGCATATTGATAGGAAAGATAATCAATTAACACAAAATTTTTAAAAACAAATCAGCAACTCCTTAAATGTCAGATGATGTATGAATGGGTAAATTATTCATGACAAAAAAAAAACCTTGAAATCAAGTTAATGTAACCTTCAGTAAGGTTTCTCTCTTTTTGATTCCTCATCTCTACTTAGCTGTAATTGTCTTTTATCAAATGTCAAAAGTAAAATTAAACTTTTATCCCTCTTGATATTAAGAAAGGTAAAGAGTCCAACAGTCACAGGGGCAGTGAATGTACTTGGTTCAGTGTTTGAAGCATGGCATAAGGAAAGCTTGGCAGAACCCTCTGGTACTGTCACTTTTACTTTCAGCAATAAATTGCAGGGTACAATTGTTAGATAGCTGCTGGGTGGCAACTTCTGCGTCACAGTAAAGCACACTAACCACTGTAAATACGGAATCTGATGATTAAATGGCGTGAGCAAAGTCAAATCTGTAGTTACTGGCATTTTAGAAATACGATTTTTAAAAAGATAATTAGGTACAAACATATTTCTCAAGTATGTGTACAACGGCATGTTACGGCATTTGATCAGAGGTAGCGCGTATGATCCCATAAACAGAGAGCAATAATTATGAGCGAGTGAAACGTAAAGCGTCGTTAGTGAACTGCGTCTTCATTATTATTGTTTTTCTTTTTGCATCGGTTTAAATAAGGGCAAGTATGAAAGCTAAGGGGCGTCGTGTGCACTCGAGTTATACATAAGTTTCAAAAATTGTTTACGCCGCTCTCAGTTATTCTTTAATCTCTTTTATGGCTTCATTCAACATTAGTGCAGCTGTAACGTACTCAAACTTCCCAGCAGGACTAAATGTCTCAGTTCAAACTTCCGATGGATTAATAAACATTTTCTTGGGTTTATTTATCAAAACAAGCTCAAAGCATATTGTGAGTTGCATAATTTTGCTTTTGCAATGTTATAATGTTTTGTCCTTTACTTTTATTTCAAGCAAAGTTCCAATCGAAGATTCACATGACCGATAAGCTTTATTTTTCTTCGCTTCATGACGAGACGTTTGATTTCGCTGCTGTGCCTTCGAATAGTTTGCTGATATTTTCAAAATATCATCGGTCGTGGTATAGAATAGCGTACTATTTGAAGGCACAGCAGCGAAACCAAACGACTCGTCATGAAGCGAAGAAAAATAAAGCTTATCGGTCATGTGAATCTTCGATTGGCATTTTGCTTGAAATAAAAGTAAAGGACGAAACATTATAACATTGCAAAAGCAGAATTATGCAACTCACAATATGCTTTGATAAATAAACCCAAGAAAATGTTTATTAATCCATCGGAAGTTTGAACTGAGACGTTTAGTCCTGCTGGGAAGTTTGAGTACGTTACACAGCTAGCAGATTGCTCCTGTGCCAGAAAGGTCACCCACAACAAGATGGAAACGATACTTAGTTTTATTTACAGGTTAACTGTTTAAAAAATTTACACTGTTGCCAATAACATTGTGGATTAATTGTGTACCTTCTTCTTCGTGGTCAAAACTTAAGGTCGATTTTGTTGAGGGTTCCTTCTCTTTGATTTTCAAGTTTTTCTTCTTTTCTTTTGTAGACTTCCCTGCAGACGTGTTGTTAAGATCTGTGGAAACGTTATCATACGATTCATCATCAATATCCATATGCTCGTCACCTCCATCTCTTTCATTGTCTGAGTCGCTACCGGTCACTTTTCGCCGAAAATTACGTCTAGGTTTCCTGAACATTGACGCCATTTTTGCTGACTTCACCTATTGAACTCTGGGAGTTCGATCTTTTGTAATGCTTCCATTCTTTTGTAATAAACGTTTAATAAAGATTTCTTTTTAAAAAATGGACAAAAAGATAAAATAAAAAATTATTTTAGCAAAAGACTGAAAAAATTGTCAATGCTAGACATAGTTATTTCCCTTTACTTCCTGTATGTTTAGACACGATGAAGCAGACAACTTGATAACTTTTTACCTGACCAGAACTTTCACATTATCTCCACGAATGGGGAGAATTCTTTAAAAGTTACTTCAGCTGAAGATGGATACTACAGCATTTGTTGAAGAGATCGATTATCGGGAGCTCGAGTTTGGAGAGGTCTGTTTATGTGTTTACATTGTTCATTTGTCGGCTTTATATATATATTACTCTAAACCAACTCCTTCCTAAGGTCAAAACATGTTCAAATGTGTGCATGCAGAACAAAAGCGATAATTTAGCTTACAACTTATGACTTTGTAGGATAATAAACGCGTGTTTGATAGACAGTTCTGAAGATGTGAAGCAATAGACATGGTTAAAAATGGTTATGCTTCACTTTATGAGTGAGTTAATGGGCTACCAGATATTGAGATTGAGAGAGTGCATTGTGCTAGTACTACTACCAGTAGTTGTGTTCCCTTGGAATAATGAAAATATTATTTGACTTCTTTAGTAGATTAGATATTGTGGATGCTTAAAACATATAAATCCTCCCACATTTAGATGCAGCCTGGTTACACAGAGAGACCCAGCTGGTGTAATTTACACTATAATAAACACAATGTGCATGTTAAACATTGCCCAAACATTGCCACATATTGTTTATGCACCTGATTACATACACTGGAGCTGAATCCTTTTAATTTACAGATTGTTGGCAAGGGAGCATTTGGTGTAGTTAGCAAAGCAAGATGGAGAGGGAAAGATGTAGCTGTGAAGAGAATCGAGACAGAGCAGGAAAAAAAAGGATTTATGCAGGAACTAAAGCAGCTCTCACGAGTCAGCCATCCCAACATTGTAAAGCTATATGGAGCATGTCGTGAGCAGCCTGTGAGTTTTTAATTCATTATCATTTTTTTGGATTTATTGAAATAGAAGAAATTGTTGTGAGCAGATGATGGTTTAAAAGTTAATATTCATTCTTATTTCAACATAAAGTAAGTAGGCCTTTATTCAAAATGTTATTTGTTTTTATTTTAAGCAGTATTTAAGTTTCAATTTTTATTCAGTTCAACATGTCTTCATTCAAACAGTTAAAGTGAACATTTGTAGACATCATTGATTTGTATATCTTCATCTTGCTACCTATCTGACTTTAGGAAGCCAATAAGTAACCCATTTAGCACAACTTTTTTTTAATGAAAATGCTGCAATTTTGCTATAATTTTTATAGGTTTGTCTTGTAATGGAGTATGCTGAAGGTGGATCTTTGTATAATGGTAAGTTTATGAGAATTTCATAAAAGCAATTTCTTTAAAATGAAAAGATTAATGTAAGCTAACCTCAACAATTATTGCATTTGTCTGAAAGGCAGCAAGGCGAAATACGTTGATGAAAGTACAGTGGTACCTCGACATACGAGTGCCCTAACATACGAGTGTTTTGAGATACGAGCCGCCGAGTGAGCGATATTTTGCTTTGAGATGAGAGCAAGATTTGAGATACGAGGAATCGCACACTACACCGCTGCACATGACCTCAGCATGCGGGGCGGATGTTGGTGTCGTGTGCAGCGTCTAACAGTTTCTCCCACCTCAGACTAGACCTCAGTCTGTGTGCTTGTTTCCCTCGTGTTCGAAGCATTTTTCATAAGTTGGGTTCGCGTTTTTTGCTTTTTGTACATTTACAAAACATTATCACTAAACATTAAACATTATAGAGATGGAGGAGGTTATCTCTACAAGAGATATAAAGGAGATCTTGGGAATGTGGGAGAAAGTTGTAGAGTTCGTGGACAAAAATCACCCCGAAAAAGTTGGAACTGGTCGTGCATCGGAGTTGTTCAACGAAACTTGCGTAACTCATTTCCGTAATATCCTGAAAAGGAGGAAGAAACAAACCTCCTTGGACAGTTTTTTAAAACGATCTGCAGGTGAAAATGAGCAAAGCGTGATGAAAAAAAGCGAAGACCATGCAGTGACGAAAATTGATAAGAGCTTCCGTAAGCACTTCACTTTTTCTTTTAGTATGTTTTTATAGAATATGTATTTGTTATTTATAAATAAATGTTTCTTCTTTTAAATACATTTTTCTTATTCAAAAACACTTAACAAAAACAACTGAGGTGGTGTTTTGGGAGCTGGAACGGATTAATGGCATTTCAATTAATTTCAATGGGGAAAATTGCTTTGAGATACGAGCAATTTGACATACGAGCAAGGTTACGGAACAATTAAACTCGTATGTCGAGGTACCACTTTACATGTTTATTACCATACTTAAAATAAAGAAAGATTATAACAAGTCCCATTCACTTCAAAGGTGGTTTGCAATTTTAAGACTTGAATGTTATAAACAAAGTAAAAAAAAAAAAGACAGTAAGAACTAGATCTTTGTTGGGTAAAGAGTCATTGAGAGAGAGTAGATATATATATACACACACATGCTTGTACATGCATGTAAAGTTCACATCATTAAAAAAATCAGTTAAAATACTTGTTATCAAAATAAAAAACATTGATTTATGTTTGCATTTTTTTCTTGTAAACCTTAACATGCCAAAGCTATGGCCTTTGTAAATGTGATGCAAACAAATTGTTATAAATGTTAAAATCTTTAGATCATGGGTGCCCAACCTATGGCCCGTGAAGATGCCTTATGCAGCCCGCTTATTTTTAACCAGACACAACATCATTTCATTTTTAACGCTATAATTCTGGCAAAACCACAATCTTCTGATTCACGAGATTTTATATCGTGTCCAGTGTGGCCCTCAAGCGAGAAAAGGATGGGCACCACTGCTTTAGATTATATTTGCACAGCACATTCTATTTTTTTACTGCTTCAGTCATAAATCAGGTTTAAATATAATGAAAGTTACCTTAAAAGCTAGTATTCCTTATCTCTGCATGTTTGTTTGTAAGAGGTAAATAAATCTACATGTCTGTTATTAAGAATATTAATGAAACATGCTTATTTATATCATAAAGCTAACAGTATCGCTACATGTTTGGGATAATTTAGTTGGCATTGCAAAATCAAAACAAAAATGACAAAATATTGAAATATGGTATATTTAAATATCATAGCTCTTTTCTTGCTAGATATAATGTGCACAATATCCAACTTCCTGAAGGATTTAACAGCTTGTTTTTATTTATAGTTTTACATGGGTCAGGCCCACAGCCTCATTACACTGCTGCCCATGCCATGAGCTGGGCACTTCAGTGCGCACGTGGTGTGGAATATCTTCATGGCATGAAACCAAAGGCACTTATCCACAGAGATCTGAAACCTCCAAAGTATGCTGTTATATTGTAGTTTGGTATTTACTTACCATCTATTGGTGCTTATGTGTGAATGTCTGTGTACCTGTGCATGCAGTATGCCTTTAAGCACATTAGTGTAGTGTATGTACTTGTCATGAACTCAGCTGAGTTTGTCTTGTTTTAGTTTGTTGCTGATACAGTTTGGCACTGTCCTGAAGATTTGTGACTTTGGTACAGCCTGTGATATCCATACATACATGACAAACAACAAAGGAAGTGCTGCATGGATGGCACCCGAAGTCTTTGAAGGTAAATGGCATTAAACTTTTAATTAACATTAGATTTTTAATAAAAGATTAAAAGAAAACGTTGTTTCTAGCTTCACAAAAACATAATGGTTGCCATAATACATGTAATATGTATTTGTTTAGGTTCCAACTACAGTGAGAAATGTGATGTGTTTAGCTGGGGTATCATTCTCTGGGAGGTTTTCACTCGCCGCAAACCATTCGATGAAATTGGTGGACCAGCTTTCCGCATTATGTGGGCTGTACACAGGGGTGAGATTTTCTGGAAATATTGTATGATGGAAGCACATTATGAAATTTTATAAGACAGAATCACTTTATGAATTCATTCTATTTTGTATAAGTGTTTATAAGTATAGCATCAAGTAAATCTGGATGTATTGTTTACAAATGGCTTGGACGGCTTTTTATAAGTTTCAAACTTAATCATTACTTTGGAAAACAGTATTGATTTTTGTTTTGTTCCTTAAGAAAATTCATCACAATCTGTAATTTACAAGTGAGAGAGAAATACGCTGCATCTACATTTTTTTTTAAACAGGCAAACGACCTCCATTAATACAAGGGCTTCCCAAACCCTTGGAAGTGTTAATGACCAAGTGAGTGATAGGCTGATCTTGGTTTTTTGTGCTTTATTTTGTTTGTAAAAAAATCTCATTGAATCAATCAAGAAAAAGTGTTTTATCACAGTGTGAATGCCTTTTCATTCCTCAAATGTCTGCAGATGTTTATTTTGTTGGTGGTAGAGTGAGGAGTGTAGAAAGTTGGAAAAAGGGAGCCTGGAGTAAGCAGAAAGGGGAATTATCATTGTCTACCCTTTAACACTGTAAAGTTATGATACAACATTACTGATCCTGTGTATGAAATTCTCAATATTGCATGGAAGCACAGGGGCAGTACATTTCCTTTTTGTTCAACAGACTTTTGGGGTTTACCTGTTAATGTTTAGAAACCTGTAAACATATCTCAGGTTGACTGATATTTTCTGCCTGCAAGTGTCTTTGTATTTTCTTATTATTTGTTTTTTTTATTATTTGTAGGAAGAAAGAGGTAACTAATCTCGTACTTGTTTTTTGAGATTGTGATCACCTTATATTTAACTAACTTAATTTCAGATGCTGGTCAGGAAATCCAGCAGAAAGACCTTCTATGTCAGAGGTTGTGCGCATTATGTCACATCTGTTTCAGGTAAGTGCTTGTGATTTTTTTTTCACATGACATCTTTTCATTTAGTCATTTGGTTTATTTACTGAATGAGCAGTACAGTAACTGAAGGTGAGACATTAAGAATCAGTATTAAGTGTTTTTAAGATTGTTCACTATCTTTTGTATTGTAAGAGTCTCATGGAGCTTTAGTAAATAGCTTTGTGAGAGTGTCATGTGGTCCTTGTAAAATGTAACCTGATTGTAAAGTTGGCCGCATAGACTTGTGGTTAGTGCATTTTTGAACCACAGTAAACGTTAAGGATATCCCCTATCACCGGTGCTGTTTAATATCTTTGTCATGGTCACACTCTCCCATCTGATGTCACATTCATGCACACTGTTCGCACGTGACTGCCTATGGGCTTCTCGTTTGTTCTATTGACGGGTGTAGTCTTATCTCTTTCTGGGAATCAACATAATACTACATGACCTCTCATACAGGTATCTGCAATTATCCACATGTTAAACTATAAATATAATAGGGACCTATATTATTCTCAGACACAAACAGTCATAAAATACCAAGGTCACTTAGGCCAGCACATGAGATCAAAAAGCATCTAACTGTTATATCTACCTTGCCATCCAATACTTAAAAGTTTTTCTCAGACATTTAAATAAGCAGGTAGTAGACAAAGAAAATTTACACTTTTAGCACAGTGCGCTCAGTGCGCTTCTTTGAAAGAAACAACTGCTACACGCAACACTGTGGTCCAATGGTAATCAGTGTCGCTGGAGAAGGGCTGGGCCTCCGTAATTCCTGTTTGCAGACGATATTCAGATACTCCTGGTAATCCACCACTATGTGGGACACATCCCGCTATGAAAACAATGTCATCACTTTGTCACTCCGTGACAACAGCTGTTACTTCACAGGCGCTGGAAGACTTGGATTCTTCTTTTTAAGTGGCAGCGCCTGTGAAGTAACAGCTGCTGCCACGGAGTGACGAAGTGATGACAAAACTCAATTTACCGAAAAAGCCTTGACTTATGTGAACTTTTACATAATTGCCATTCCTACCCATTCATGCAACCGAGGGTGACAACTCATGCTCACTATAACACAGTCAGGGGCTATAACCCTTGTCCGTGACAATCTTCTTGGAGAACATTATGGTTGAAGCTCTCCAGGACCATCATGCTTTCATCTCGATTGGTGGAAGACTGATCTGCAACTTTGACATAGATCTGTTAGCAGGCACTAACAAAGAACTGCAAGACCTCACCAACAGACTAACAAAGTTTAAAGGCATATGGAATGGAGACCAGCATTAAAAAGAGCAAAGTTATTGTCAGAGGTCAAATCAGAGATCTATATGAACGGGATACAGCTGAAAGAAGTTAGTTTATTCCTTGTTACTCCTCGAGGAGCATAGGGCTGCAACAACATAGACCCGGTTTCGGGCAGCCTCCCTCAGTTGGGCCCACTTGCTTCCACATCCTTTGCCTCGCTGTCTACTGTTCTTTTTCAAGTCTGCTTTGGTCTCCCAACTCTCCTCTTCCCCTGAGGATTCCAGTCAAGCTGGAAGAAGTAATCAGCTTCAAATACTTGGGAGCCACCCTCTCCAAGGATGGCAGTTTCACGCAAGATATCCTCATTAGGATCATGACAGCAACAGCAGCAATGGCTACACTAGATAGGATCTGGCATAGCCATAAGATAAGGTTTGCTACCAAGCACTAGCTGCACTAATCCCTGGTAGTATCGATCCTGCTTTACAGCTGCAACACATAAACCCTACTCGCCAAGACAGAAAGCAGAATCCAATCATTCGAGAACAAGTGCCTGAGGGGCTGCTCTGGATCTCATACAAAGAACGTAGAACCAACGACTCTGTACATACACCAGACACCAGAAACCTTTACATTCAACAATCAAGTGACGTAAGCTGGTCTTCTTTGGCCATGTGACCCGGCACAACACCCTGCTGAAGACTACCCTCCAAGGCACCTTGAAGGGTAGCCGACATCGTGGTGGCCAAAGAAAAATATGTTAAAGACTGGACTGGTCATCCTATACAAAACTGCTATCACCCACAATAGGCAAGAGTGGCAGGCCCTGTCAGCTGCCATGTCTATCCATGTCCTTCCCCCAACGACAGGTACCAGTCAAGGGACGACCAACTGACTGACCTGTCTAGGGAGCAGATGGTTGCCTATGTGAGTTTTGTTTGAAGCTCTTGATCATTTGATCAGAGAAAGTAAAAGGTGGTGTACAGAGGAGAGTGGCCTCGGCCTTTTAGATGCTTTGCCTTAGACTTTGCAGGACCTACACTGGACTTGACATTGACTACAGATGTTAAATCCAACATGTCATTACTTTTAATGCAACAGTTTGTTTGAAAACTGACTTACTAGTAGTTTTTGAGGAACTGATTTAGCTTATAATGTTAATTAGCAAATTAATACTTGTTTGTTAACATATTCTAAATGTAACATTTATGATAGTAATTTAGAAATGTATATTTGGATCTGATTTTGCTGGCTCAGTTAACTCTAAACACTAGGTTTTGTAAACAGCTGACTTTCAGAATAAGGTAACATTTTGTGTCTGAGCGACTGTGAAAAAATGATTGGTATATTAACAGGTATTGTGTCTGAAAAAGTGAATGGCTATCTTTTGTGCTAGTTTTTTCATGGTGCTGACCAGCCACTCACAATACCAAGAAACAGCAATAGTATGGAAGATGACAATGATGTCAGTGAGTTGAGTTTTTCCAGTCAGATAACTTCTTCATGAGTTTGTTAAATAGATAACTTATGGAGATCATTCACCTTGTTTATATGCTGCAAAAATTATGCCACATTCTTTGATAGGCATTGAAGAATGATAAGTAAATTACTGTAATATTTACATAAAAAATTTTAAGTGTCATTAGGGTCCTAAGAGAGAGAGTGTGTGTGCATGGTAGTTCCAAAATTTTTTAATGCATGTTTGTCATGATGTGAAAAATAATCGACTTTTGTGTAAATATATTTGTCTGTGTCAAAAAGAATGCATTCTACATCTTATTATTTTTGGCTAGGCATTCCTCAGTCTCCACTGTCCTACCAGGCTACTCCTACTAACAATGTTCACCTAGCTAGCCCTCCTTTAGGCGAGTCACGTGCTGGAACGATAAGTGACACCATCCGCTACAACCATGAAGGGGAGGTTCACCACCGATAGTGCGGCCACAGTTTCCACGTGGTACTCCACCAGTAGTTGTTGAAGTAAGTCCTTTCTTTTGCAGCTGAACAGAATACTGTTTATAGTATGTTACAGTTATAGTGTGCTACAACTAAATGTAGGAGTGTATTGTTAATTGACAGCCATGCAGGTACTTATTTCATCATCAGTGGCTTTTTGGATACAGATACCTGGCCCTGGCCAGCAGCTATCCAGATGAGTTACACAACCACACTTGCACAAAACCTTGCAACATTCTTTGAATTCCCACACATATATTCTACTGGACAGTATGTCTATGTACAGTGCCTCATTGACTAGTTCTAGGCCCTTTTCTGTATTAATGGTTCATCATACACCAGATACTTATGCTGCATACAGAGAGACCTTGGAGTGTATACATTTGTGGAATAGGTCTTTCTGGTCTTGCTTGTGCTGGCTGAAATATAAAATTATTACTGGTTATAAATTATAAATGAAATCATTAAGGCTTACCTATTCTAGGAACGTCCTCGTGGTCAAATGAGTGCACCTCCTTCACTTGCTGCCAGTCGTGAAAGTTTGAATGAAGCTCGATCAAGATCTGGTACACCTGTTGACTCCTCCAAGCGGTACTCTGCAGACTTTTCACAGTTAGATGAGCATGACCAGTCAGCTATCCCACCACAGAAAGGTAATTTGTTTCAGTTTAAGAAACTTTTTTTTCAATATTAAAGGACAAGAAAATCTACAGATGGTTAAACAACATCAGACTAATGATTCCTATTATTATCCAGTTGATAGAAAAATGAGGGCTAGTTACATGGAATATTTTGGTCACATTTACAATCACGCAACAACAATATGAATAGCAATATATTTCATATTTATTTTGTATTTCTGATCAGGTGCATGAAGTTTAGGATACGATATGGCCCTGGTGGACTTTCTGAACTAATTACCTTTGTTTGCCATCAAGTTACCGATTTCAGTGAAGCATGTCTGTAGTAGAATCAAAGCAAATCTTGAGGGAGGTTATCATAAGCCAGGTTGTTATAATGTCAGCAAGCCTTTTTAAAAATAAGGAGGCAGACTGTAAACCAAATTTTCAAAGAACAAATTACAGAGAGAAAGGAAAAACAATTAGCAGGAGTAGTTTTGTTAGCCTTCAGGATTGATTTCTTTTTTTTTTTAAAGTATTTAAAACACATTCATTTTGAACACACCTAGAGCTAGAGAAAATTGCCTTGCCTAAGTTATTTTTCAGTCTCATCTTTTCTATGTCTTTAAGATTGTTTGAATAGAATTCTACAGTGGTCAGGGAAAACTTCTGTCAATATGTGTGAAAAATAATTTGCATTCTCAGTTTGCGTTTTATTTTCCTTTCAAGGAAAGTGCTTTGAATATTGCTGAATGCATTATATTTTGACCTAATACATAGTTTAAAGCTATTTCTACTCAGAAGAAATGTAATCTTCTAATCTGTGTCTTATAAGCACAGGTACAAACTTTAGCCAGTACTAATATCCTGCTTTTTTACTAAGTTCCTCTTTCACAGTACCCAGAGAACAGATTATTCTTAATTATTTTCTGTTCTGCAGACTTCAATTTCTGTTGCTTTTTTGGCTTATCCACAATATATCTGCTGCTATATGAAATAATTTTTTTGTATAAATTATAAAAGCTGTTGTTGAGCAAAGGCTTGGAGGTCAGTATCATATGAGGCTGTGAACAACAGACAGAATGTGGATCAGAAAAGACGTAACAGAGACAAAACACAGTAGCTATTATCAAACTTCCCAACAGTAAAGTTTCATCGAATAATACCATTGTCATTTCTTTATTTAGCTGTATGATGTTTTCACATCAGTAATGTGTCATATGTATTTCATGTGCTTGTCCACTCAGCATGATAATTGCTCTTTGTGACCTAAAGGTCACCTGCACTACAACAACTGTGTGCAGTTTGCTGACTTGATAGTATCTCACTGTGGCTGCATGGAATCAATATTAAAACTGTTCATAAGCGTGTGTACATGTGTGTTTGTGTGTGTGCATGCATGTGTGCGTGTGTGTGCACACTTTAAAAGCTTGAAGCATGGAAGAAGCTATGCACCTATATAGGTCTTCTTAGCACACTCATCATGATAGGCCGATGTGTTCTGTTCAGTGCTAGGTCATCGTAGATCAGGCTCACAGGGCACAACTCCTATATATGTCACTGCAGGTTCCATGCCACCACCCCCTCCTACAGGTACTGTATTGAATCTTCTTGAACGCAGTGTAGGTGTCCAGGGCTTAGTGTTCATGAAACAGTAACTGAAGACCTAATTTATAAGTGTTTCTTCATCTTTGTTTTGTTTACCAGGAAATGTTGAACCAGATGAGATCCCAGTTCTTTTTTATCATTTGGATATTCATGACTAGAAAAAAGTTTATAAGGCAATAGAAGGGTAAGAAGTACAGTATAAAGGTATATAGGAGTTTTATAGATACCTTTTTGTTCCAAATTGGAAAATACCTTTTCCCCGACTAAAGTGGGTTAGATTCTGGGTTTGCATGTTTCCCATATACATTTCTGCAGACTGATAGAAATATTAAAAAAACTGCCAATGACCATTTTGGGGAATAAAAATATAGAAATGCAGGTGCAGCCTGTGTTTGTTTGAATTTCTTAAAAGATTTCTTGTCTTTTTAGCCACTATTGCCCAAGCTTTTATTCTTGATCACCTTAAGCCATGCTCCATACATTCTACTTTCTTGCATTGGGTTTGAACTGAAATTAAAATGGTCATAAAACTGAGAGAAACATAATTCCATCTAATTTACTCTACAGCATTTGGAAGAGGTAAGCCCAAGAAAATGTTTTACGTGAACTGGTGCACCACTAGAGCAATCACAAAGGTCTTTGTATTTTTTTCTTCTGACAAATACATATTTTTCAGGAAGTGGACTATTTTTTTCTCTTATTTCAAAACTAATCATTGTTTAGAAACAGGCAGTAGGGGGAAGAGAACTAGTTACATGCATGTACTTCAGTATGTCTGCAGATATATAAAGTACTTTTGGTGTGTGGATATTCTCCTGCTACAGCTGTTAGAAAATGATGAGTTTGGACAGCGAAGAATGCAAACAATATTCAGGCATTTTAAGTAAACTGAACACATCTCTTTTTCTGCTTTTTTTTATTTCACTCCTACTGATATTTGTTTGATTGTGCACATTCAACACCATAGCACCACAATAACCATAACTAAATTATTTTGCCAGTAACTGCTTGTTTTTATACATATTATCTTTGCAATGTAAAAAATGATTTTAGATGATATTGTGGGATTTAAAAAAAAGTATCATCATAGTTGTTTTTATTCCAGTCAGCAAACACATATTTTGTCTTTATAATTTTTAACCTTGTCATTATTTTTTCTTCAGTTAAAAGTATTAAGATCTTATGCATAGTCCAGTCATAGTGGTTCATTATGATTTTTCTTTTTTTAACATTTTGTTTTTTCATTAAGCATGAATGGTACTTACAGTTTTATGACCTTGATGTTAACTTTATTTTAGGCTTGTACTAGAGGTTGACTGTACAAAAGAGCTTCAGGGATGTTTACTGAATTTTATAACCATGATATCAAGCTGATGGGATTCAGGATTTGGCCGGATGTATCTGTTGTGAATTTGTGTACATAAAAAGCATGAAAAATGGTTTTCAACCACATGGCTTGTGATCACTTTGAATGCCTTGACTAGGGTGAGATTTGTTGTGGCTTGAGTCTGGTCACACTGGCTGTTTATTTTGCGGCAGGTCTGGGGCGGCATGCATCCTATGAGCATTTGGTCCCATCCACTAAAGCACCACCCCCTAGTATTGTTATCACTCCGTCAGGTATCCTTGACAGATTGTTGCTTGCTCTGCATGTATACTCTCTTGCATTTGCCCAAACATCGTCAACATCTCACAACTCACTTCCATTCTAATTAGCTGACACGCTGCCTTTAGCAAGCTTCTGTCTCATCATGCTTGTTTTGGTAGTGGTAGTTTTTTTTGGGTGGGGGGGAGAGGGGGTGGGAATTGGGTTACAGCTGGGTATTTTTCTTTTCTGTTAAATTTGCTGATTTTTTTATGCTTAGTGTGCATCAGGATTAACTAATCAATCATTCAATATAACTAATTTAATGCTCATTTATTATGCAGCTGTTGTAACGGGATTTATTTTATCTTTGTAGAAGTTTCTTTGGCTAAGGTTTTTTTAAATTTTAATAAAGCTTCCTTTTGATTTTGCATGTAACAGAAAATATTTAATTAAAGTATTAAATTAATACATTCATGAACATGTGCTCTTTCAGTCATCATAATAGGGCACATAATGACATATATAGCATGAACTTACATAAGGTATCACCTTTGTGGAAGACAGAGATCAAATGCAGTTTTAATAACCTTTAACCTACTGAGCAGCTCACAGCAAGGATAAGTGCAACACACATACTGCATATAATTCATATCTCTGGTTGTCACTAAAGCTCTTTATGCTTCATTAGTAAGACTGTGAACCTCATTCAAGCTATAGGAGGACAAAAATAAACTGAATGACCAAGGAGAAGGATTTTTTCATGGTTTTCTTTTCCATGCAAAAGTTTTGATGTTTTGATTTTTTAAACTTTTAGATCATTGTGTGCCTAATCATTCTGCATTTTTCTGGGAGAAGTATGTAGTTTTCTTTACTTGTCTAATTGTTTTAAAGTCAAGCAAATTTAGAACTGGATGTTTTTGTGGCCTCACTGAAATGCACTTTTTAATGGTCTATCACAATGGTGCAAAAAAGAAAAGGAAAAACAACAACCAAAACAGGTCTACAAACAGCAAGGTGAAAAAATGTATAAGTAATAACAAGTTGTGACATAAAAAATAAAAAATGATATAAAAATGCTCCAGCATAAAAAACAAAAAACAAAGCCAGGTAGAGAGGGAGAAGAAAAACACAGCAGGAAACATATGATTTTGTGTTTGGGGATGTGCATTCATGTGACCACATACTGCTATAAAGAAATTGTAAAATGTCTTGTCTGATAACTAGTTTCATCTGACTGGCCAGTACTTTGCCTTGCCATTCTGCTAGCAGTAATCACCCTTGCCCTCTAACTGTAGGCTAGGCTTGCAGTACTAATGACTGACAGGTTGGCTGAGAAAGATTTATAGCTTAATGCAGCATATGCTGAGTGCTTGTTTTATATGGCAGTGAGTTTCAACTTTTCTTGTAAGTTTTGTGGCTTTGTGTTTATACTTTGTTTTTATATATTCATTATTTATTTCTGGTTGATGTTTTTCCCTTGTTACATCTGTCACCAATACAGTGAGGGTTGGCGGTTCTGGGTTCAGCTCTCATCTCGGGCACGCTGTTCTTTCTCTGTATGTGACATCTGTTTACAGGGCTGATTGCCTTGCCTTGATGTAACCTTAGTTGCTGGCTTGACCTGAAACAGCAAATCCCCCCTGCCTCACTTGTTGCAGTTTGGTTTTAAATTTATTATTTATCTTGTTTGGTTGTGAAAAATAGTTCAGTTTCTGAGTATGGTATAGAAGAAAAGTGTAAATTTTGTGTTGGT
This sequence comes from Pomacea canaliculata, assembly GCF_003073045.1. Lineage (NCBI taxonomy): Eukaryota > Metazoa > Mollusca > Gastropoda > Architaenioglossa > Ampullariidae > Pomacea > Pomacea canaliculata. Next base: position 22,512,884 of record NC_037595.1, on the reverse strand, counting down.
AACTGAATATATGAAAATGGAATGTTGACACTACCCAAACAATCTTGCGGAATGTCGGTTTGCTGAAACTGAAAGAAAGATTGTTGAGTCATGTGTAGTAGAAATACAGAGAAAAGTACTTTGGATGAGGATTGTATAGTTGTTTTTTTTTTGCATGTGGTATATGGCCTCATAATTTTATTAGCTTGTTTTCTGCACTTTAAATGCATGCAGGATATGCTTCTATTAATCATTTTTAACTTAGTAACGTAGTAATTAACAAAAAAGCTTGAAATTTTGACTTGTGTTTATGGCCATTTTACTTGTACATAAAACTTTCTCTCCCCACCCCATATTTATTTATCAATGCATGGATTTATGATAATTTAAAGCATGTTTTCTAGTTATAGACCCATTTGTTTCTTTGGTTGTAAGCCTCATCTTATAATGTTAGTGCTTTGGCATCATCCCAAAGCAGGTGCAGTTTGTGTCTGTGCAATGCATATATCATGTTTCACTGAAAATAAAACCAGGTCCTATAATAATTTTTGCTCCAAAAGAGGTATTATCAAAGGATGTTTTATTTTTTCATGTACAAAAATTCACATTTATTCAGATACAGAAATGAAGATTTATTTTAAAACAGTCATTTGGGGTAGGGCTTACATCATGAACATCTTGAAAAATCAGTCTAGGGCTTATTTTTGGGTTAAGTCTTATTTTCTGTCTCAGTTTCTGAAAGCTTATGTGTCACCCTAAATAGCATGAACTGAATGTGAAAGAGACTTTGCACTGGCTTTGCTGAACATAATTTGATCCTAATATACACTGTAATTTTTATTTATAGATAGATGACAGCATTCCTATTATTTCTCCATGGTCTTGTCCCTAAATATCCTCAGGAAAAAAAAAACAGAAATAAAAAAAAAGTGTGTAAAGATAGGTTTTCAGGTCACTTCAATTTGTTAATATTGTTGTTTTGCTGATGTTACAGTTCACAGCCATCGGCGCATTGGCTCCGACGAATATGCACGCATTGCAGCTATGAACAGCTCAAGTCAGGCTGTCAATGTGAACAATCAAGACCGAAACTCAGGTGTTCACCACTGTCCAACCTACCCAGGGGAGCTAAACCATTTCAGCCCAGCCACCTCACCTCCTCTTCGTTCAGTTTCCTACCAACCCCAGTCTACTGAGCCTATCAATCTTATGCAGCGCATTGGCTCAACATCACTAGAGCACATTTATCATCCTTCCAACACCCCTGTTAAAGAGGGGCAGAGCACTGGTAGGAGAGATTTTAGTGGGGTTTCACTTTAATGCTTGCTTTGTTTGCACAGAGTTTGACTTTATGGAGATGGTGGGATTAAAAAATGATTGGTTTTTCTTTCTCCCAGACAATGGATGTATCTGACAAGTATTTGAACTGACAGTAACAGGTCTGAAGATTATCACCTATCTGGTGATTGTTATTGAAGGACAAAATTTTCTTTTAATTTTCTTTATTTTTTTTAAACGAAATTACAGTGTAAAGCTGATCATAGAGAATGTTGAAAGGGAGATAAAGCAGACTACATAGCTTTGTAAAGTTGTTTCTCCTTAACTGCGCTTTCCATGATGTGACTCGTTTCACTCAGGTTTTATTTTTTTTGTTCTTGTTATCATTCTCTGGCTATCATCTGCAGTGCTTGTCTTCATTTTGTCTACCAGCCTACCATCTTCACTCATTCACTTACACTGTATTTTGTTTTCTTAGCAAAACCTGTGGTGACCAACAAACTCATTGGATGTTTGGTGTTCATCATAAACAGCCTTTTTTACAGCTGCTTTTTTTTACTGTCTAAAGTGTTATGGAGCAAACATAGTTTTTATTTTACAGTCTTTAGACAGTAGAGAGAGGCAAATGGCAGGTGAATCCTAAAGTAAAATACTGGAATAATTATATATCATTGAGTATGAAAAGCATTTTATTTAAAATGCAGTCATATATGTGCTATTATAAATATATGATCTATAGCAAGATTTGAGTTTGACTCAAAATGCCTCTGTGTGTGGATGAATGTGTGTGTGTGTGCATATGTGTTTGTGAATGTACAGCCTATGCAAATATACTTGGGGGTCACTCGGAGTCATATTCATATTTTCTTCTGGAACCTCATCTGCAGGTTTGTATTTGATTTGCATGTGTGTGTGTAGATTGTTTGTCCATTTAAATAAGTGTTACATATTTGTTAATAATATTCTGAAATGTTTTGAAATAAAAATATATGTCAGGATTAAAGAAATGTTGAAATGTTTGAACTTAAAAAATAATATATCTTATCCTAGTGGAACCTACATTTACATTATATTACATTATTAAACATTACATAGCTTTGAGGGTGCGATATATGCTTTTGCTAGCCTGCCTTAAGGTATCCAAAAAAAAAGCATTTTACAGAGAGCTGTCATTGTATTCAAATATTAGCAGCAAGTCTTTATATTGTGCTATATCAGATGATGCATAGCTAACAATATTTTTCCCTCTGAATGTATCTCTGTGTGTTTTGCTGTTTAGCCTCTTGCACCATATCCCACCAACCCTGAATCTATGAACATTTTTGACCAGCATGTCCAGGTGAGTCTATACAATTTTGGCCATCCTTTTATAATACAGCATTAAGTTCACAAACACACACACTCTCTCTTTCAAGCCACATTGATAAGAAAAAGGAGGGTCTTAATGGAAATATTTTATTCCTGATCATAGAAAGATGTTTTGCTGATGCAGACAGTATGCTAGCCTGAAAGGTGTTCAGTGCAATGCACAGATATTATAGAACAATTAGACAATTAGCTCAAGAAATTTTTCTGTATTGCTTCCGTCTAAATGTAGAAGGAATATATCTTCTTATTCCTTTTCTCCCCCAGTGGAGGATAGGGCAGAAGAAATGTCTACTGATTATAAATAATAAAGTTCGCTTGTATATCTCCTTCACATATTTCTTCAGGGGCACAGTGTTGACTGGTCTTAACTGAATACATTTCTGTCTTAAAGACATATCAACTGAGGAAGTATTTCCTCAAGCAAGAGCAGAGATATCATAAAATGCAAAAGCAGTATAATCAATTGAAAAGTTGCTTCGTGTGTTCCCCTAATAATATCCTACATGATCTACTCAGTCACTGAGGCAGCAAGTAGTACACATTAGAAAGCAGCTCTTACTGTGAAATTCCGTCATAATTATTATTTGTTGTACATCATGGTGTGTTGAAGTAATCTGAGCTGATAAAATTGAGCCTTGAAGCAGTGCCACTATCTTTAGATATATTCATCTACATCACTTACTTTGATGTTCCTGTAAAATCGGTGCTCTTTTACTGTATAACACAATTGCAGAACTATCATCTTTGATTTTCATTGTCTTCCACACATGAATATGTATATATGTGCGTGTGCATCTATACATGTATGGCAACATTGAAATAGAAACATATTTATATATTCTTCAACACTCTTTGACCCTGTAAGCTCAGTAAGACTGACAGTATAAAACAGGTGGAAAGAGCAGACATAATAATTCTGTTTAGTTCTCCCTCCCACCTTCACTTAATGTAAAGTGAGGAGCAGCAATTGAAATAAATTCCATAACATTCCAAGAGAAGTTTCAGTAACACCTGATAGTGAAAAGTTTTGACCCATTTTTGTTTTGAGCCAGAAGGTTATTGAGAAAGAATTCACAACAGCTCAAAACAATCAGGTATCCAGCCAAATACAAGCTGTGCTTTCATAACCCTGCACCTTTCTTATAGATCAGCGCTCCTAGCATTAGAAAATGAATTAGTCTGGCATTCACTAGTGCTGCCGCTTTTTTCTCGCTGCTTAACCTCCAAGTGGTAGCGTGCTGAAGACAAGAATGATCACAAATAGGAGACTTGAATGGCTTCCAGTTTTACTCCCAGGTAATAGCATTCCAGTAATATCTTTATTACTTCTCATATTGAAGTGATTAGGGGCTGGAGTGCACTTGCAGGTAGCATAGTTGTGTTTGGGATGGTGCTGCATTCCAGCTGCATGAGCCATCCAGACTGGGTAGACTCATGCGAACAAGAGAAGTTCATATTTGTTTTGACACCTTGTCATGACATATGATATGGCGTTTTCTGGAAAGGAAAGGTCAGACTTTCATGATATGAGACTTTTTTGTTGCTTTGGGTATCATGCTAAAATAAACTGACAGACTTGTGGCTTGGTAGATTGGTAGAGAAATCTCATTTGCTACTTACTATTGATTTGATAAAAACATAGTCTTTCCTAGGGTTTTGTTATTATTATCCTACCAACAGCATCATCATTGTAGTTATTGTTATAATCACTGTCATGAGCTCAAAGTTTATCTTGTGTGAATGCAGAAAAGACACTGCAAACTTTTTTTCTTCTCTTTTTTGACATCATTTTTGCTTTGTTTTTTTTTAACCATGATGTCATTTTTGTATAAATCGATACTTAGATATTGTCAGCTCTTGAATATCTTAGAAAATATGCTTAAAATAAAACTTCTTTAAAGAGGATTTCTACATTTTTAGAGTGAACTTTGGTAATTTTATGTACCAGATATATATGTGTGCCTTGAGTGATATAAATTTTTAGTGATAATATCAACTGTTTAAACTTTCCTGAGTAAATATAGCATTAATGAGATGATAAAATTTCACTTTATACACATTTGTGTAGAATTACATTCTCTTAATATTTTTTGTTTACTCTTGAGAATTCATTTGTGCTTATGGCATTGTGGTAGATTTTTGGTCTGGAGAAGAAAGTATGATAATATTACAGTCCATAAATATATTTATAATACTCATAACATAATTTCTTAATGAAGATACAAAGGCTTCTTCTTTCTTGGATTTTCTAGTTAATGCCAATTTACGCATTACAAAAATAGAAGCTTTTTTAAAATCATAGAACACATCTTTCTGTACTTCACAGCTAGCCCAGGAGTACTTGAGAGTACAAGCTGAAATCGCTGTGTTGACACAGCGGAAGTAAGTCATACTTTTCACCTAGCAGGCATCTGTCAAATTACTCCCAAATAGTTTGCATCTTTCCTCTCACATAATGCATCATAATGCATGGATCTCTTACAATGCATCATAATACTTGAATCTCTAAATATGTGAAGACATCAACTGTATGCACCATCAAAATCAGCTCATAAACATTTGACATTACCATGGAGCAATTTATTATGACACCATGAATTTTAATTGTGTGAGCTGATCAGCTCAGAATATAAGGCACAACATTATCTGCATATTACAAACTCTGTGAACTTTTTAACAAGGACATAGCTGTGAAGCAGATACAGATATATTTCTGAACTTTACATTATTCATAGGCTGCCTTGGGATTATATTTTTCATCTGTGGTTTGTCCTTAATTTTAAAGAATATGCTTGTAATTTATTCAGGGTGATAAACATTAAGTTATTGACAAACATGAGTAAACTGTTCACAGACATGAACTGACCCATGAGATGGAACAGGAGGAGAGTCAGCATAACAGCTCACGGATTGCAAATATTGAAGAATATACACGCCTGTCTTCAGAAAATGTGAGCTCTTTGAATTTCATGTTGATTTTTCTCTTTATCTATCCCCTTCTGTTCTTTTGTCTGTGTTCATTATTTTCTTCATTAATTACTTTGCCATTTTAGGAGAAAAAAAAACCCCAGAGTTTTGTTTATTATTTATTTTAAACAACTGCACAATATTTGTTTTCTGCTTATGTTGTTAAGTAACCATAAGCCTTCATAAAGAATACCATTACATACTTTTCTTAGAAAACAAAACTCCTGTAGCATTGAGACCAAGGAACATGGGCAGAAATTTGAATGAATCAGTCCACCATAATAAAACATAATTTGGGATGAAACTTTATAAATTAACTTTGTAAAACACAAATCTTTGTACATTATTATTCCTGAGTGCTTTGTGGTTGAGTCTGGCTTTTAGTCTTTTTCATTAGATGTGACAGCAAAGACAAAGGTTTTTCTGTAAATAAACATTGTTCTTTCTTGATTTGGCATGCTCATTAATTTGATAGTATTTTTGTATTTTGTATCTTTCTGTGTACTGTGCTTTCTTTCAGAAATATCTCTCTGCTCCTCAGCCCCCTCCCTCCTCCCTCTTACTGTCATTCACTCTTTCTCCTTCACCCTCTCTCTCTTGTATTCACTCTCCTTCACCATTCCTTATCTCTCTCTCTCACTCACAAACTATCTTTTTCTCGTAGAGAGAATGCAAAACTTAGTTCTGTAAAAAGCGAATTTTCACCTCATTTAAAAAATTTGCTTCTTTTTAGGAAAGCCTAATGAGTGTCCATCGGGACCTCAAAACGCAGGTGGAGTCATATCGCAAGGCCACCAACAAACGCTATGGAGCGGCAGTCATGAACTGAGTGTGTTTGAGAGCCACTTTATTACAACTGATAACTTGCTGAATTGTCAGGAATAGTGTTCATCACAGTCTTTGTAAATAACACTATTATCCTTGGAAAACCATTTATTGTACAAAGAAAACTGGCTTTATAATTTTTAATAAAGAGTTCTGGAGAAGAGCCCTTATTTAAACTGTCTATACACTGTCTGATTTGACTTTTGTGTGGTGAATTTAATTGTTTAGGTGTTTTAATCTGACATTGTTGGAAATAATTGTCAGACAGCTCTGTTAGGGGCCTTACATGAAATTCAGTATTTTTGTAAAAGATTTCATTCTGTGACTAGTAATGTGAATAGGAGGGTAGGATATATGTCATGGAAGATATCTAATTCTTACCAGTAAAACATTTTGTTTTTAAGACTGACTGAAGTGCTTGAGATCTTTTTTATTGTAAACACTTTACTTGGTTTTGGATAATTACAAGATTTGCCGATAGAATCAAGGCTTTCTGAAGTATTACAGTGATACCTCGGTTCTCGAACATAATTCGTTCCGGGAGGACGGTCGAGAACCAAATTGTTCGAGAACCGAAGCAACGAAACCCATAGGAAATAATGGAAACTGGATTAATTCGTTCCAAGCCCCAGAAAATGCCTATTTACTGGCCTAATTTGTATATAATATGTAGAAAAACATTAGTCTCAACAAGAAATAAGAAATAAAAGTGTATTTATTAAAACAACAACAACAACAACAAATAAAATAAAATGTACTGTACAGTACAGTAAATTGTGTTTCATTTACTGTACCTGTACCAAACTTTATGGCAGGAGGGAATGAATGTGGAGGGAGGAGGGAAGGGGGATGGTTATTGTTTTGAAGTGGAGTTCTCTTCAATAAAAACAGAGGGTAACTGCTCTTCGGGTGTTTCTGTTCTCTGTATCTTTTGCTGAGGAGAATCAGAATCTTGCTCTGCAGTTGCTTGTCTGATTTCTTTACGGAAGAATTTGTCAATTGTTTGCTGTTTTTTTCTCCTCTGCACTCACACTGATGACGCAAGCAAGGCGCGCTGGGTCGAAATGAACGCCATTCGGCTCAACTCGGCTCATCTCGGACGTTTGGATGTTCGAGTTCCAAATATTTGTTCGGATTCCAAGACAAAATTTTCTCAAATTTCCTGGTCGAATACCGATTTGGTCGAAAGTCAAGGCGTTCGAGAACCGAGGTATCACTGTATTTGTGAAAACCATTGTAAAATGATGCTGTTGTGGGTATCTTTTACCAACTGGCATGTAGGCAGTTCTCAATTATCTGTTTTCAAGAGAAACTATATTCATGCATTATCTTCCTTGTTTCGAATATTTCTGTCCCTTAAGCTGACATTAAAAAAACCCAACAAATAAAGCAAACAGTCTGACTTCTAAGACAGAGATTTCATCTAAGTAGAATGATGAATCACTATTAAAGAGAAAGAATCTTCCTCGTGTAAATACAAGCACAGATATGTTTAAATGTGTATTGCTTTTGAACCTGGTGAAGCCAACACTTTTGATTCACTGCATGTGATGAACCTTTTAATTTTGTAATGACCCAAATAGAATGCATTTGACAGTATGGAAAAACTGGTGGCTGATGTTTTATTAGTAAAGCATATCTTAGTGGAGTTTTACTTAGTATCTCGCATTTTGCAAACATTAGAAAGGAGTTTTTTTAAAAAAGACAAACACACACACATGGGGGCTTAAGTTAAAGAACGTTTAAGAGAGTTTGAAAGACAACATCTGTTATCTAAATAACAGGCTACAAAGACAGGACCCAAATGAAACTGTTTTAAGGAGCTATAAATGGGCCACGGAAAAGGATTTGTTCCGGCAACTCCACATCAAAGCTCAGTTTTCAACGTTTATGCCACCAGAGACTTGTCTGTCTGATATTGTTCCTGGTGGACAATGTCGGTGACCACTACTAAACTGACGCTGGTTAGTGGCTGCTGATCTAAATTGTTGGCAGATTTCCGTTTTTATTTTGTTTGTTTGTTTTATTTTCCTTTGTTGCTGTGTAACGAAAGGCTTTGTGATGTCATGTACAAAGACGCTAGCAAGCATGGCATCATACGCCGTAAATGGTCGAGGTGTACAGGGTGCAATAACTTCCATGTTCAGAAACCCGTTGGAAAAAGGGGGGAAAAAAACCAGATGCAAAAAGGAGTTGTACTAAAATCAGATTACAGCGGGCACAACGCCAGTATGGGGAACGATCACCAAGGCTTCTGCCACCTTAGCTTATGTTGTAGTGGTGGAGGATGGAGAGGATCCCACTATTTGGAAGCCATTGCCCCTTCATTCTGTGTCGTCGTTTTCAGAATTCTAATTAAGTTTAAAATGCCCCGTTGCACCCGCCAGCTTCTCTGTTGTGCTGGCGGCTATTCCTTCTCTCTATCCAGTGTCTTTCCAGCCTCCCGATTCTGCGGGTTTTCAGTTTTGTATTTATTTGCTTTTATCTGTTGTTATGACGATGTAGTGCTCTCGTTTGGATCAACCGGAGTGAGTGTAAAGCGCTTTATTATTATTATTATTATTATTGAAGTTTTACTTCTCGAAGATGTGAGGGTGTTGGTCAAACTGAAGGTGCCCGAGTGCACAGTGTTGTGCTAGCTACTTACTAACTGGGTAGCCAATGCCTTTGAACAGCCTAAACTGCTAAATATTTTAAAGGCATCTAGGCAGACACGGTCCCGGGTATCAGCTGCAGAAACTGTTGCAAACCTGAAACTGTTTTAGCCAGAGGTAAGACTGCACCCTATACTGTTTAGAGAATTATAGGTGCTTCTTAGGAGGAGAATCTTGACATTAACTCATTATTGACAATATTTGTTCATTAAAAAAAATTCAATACGCATTTTTAGGTGTGTGCCTGTTAAATGTAATTTAATGTAGCTTCACGCACCTCGATTCACGTCCTTGAGGTACGTAAACTGAACTTAATCAAAATCCTTTAACTAGCAGTGAGAAGACCTATTGTCTTTGTGTACATTTTTATTTTAAATAGAACAAGGTGTTGAGATGTTTTGTTTACACTGTTAAGTTGATGACAGTAATTGTAGATACAAATCAGGTCATATCACATTGTTTTAGAAGAGAAGTTTGTCTGCTTGAGAGCCCTTTGTCGCAGCCTTATGATTATTATTTAGGATTAGTACTTCGATCGCTAACCACAGATTGCATACGTACGAAAGTGTGTGTGTAGATTGTACATTGCACAGACATGTAAGAAACATGTCAGAACGCCGTAAAAATAAATGTTAAACAAAGGTTGATATAATAAGTGTTTTGTATAGGTTAACACTTTGTTGTTATAAGTAATCGTCTGAATATGTGTCGATTCTGTGTTAGTAGGGGGTGGTCCTGTGGCGCTACTGTTAAAGCGCTTTGTGACCAATACTGTCCTGGGTTCGCATCTTTTTCTAGGCAAATAATTTTTTTCTGTGCACTTGACATCTGTTTACAAAACCAGCTGCATAGTGCTAGCTTTGGAGTTTAGCACCAATTTAAAAAGTGTATACAACTTGTGCCAGTGAAATTAAAGAAGTGTAAGAGAAGGATGAATGTCGTTACCCGTGCAGCTCAAATTTTTATTGAATTAATGACTTTTACTGAAAAGATATTAGCTTTCTCACATATATTGAACGTTTAGCATGAAATCTGGAGTAGAACCACAGCACTATTTTGTGTGTAACAATGACACAACATTATGACAGATTTATTGTTCACATGGGGCATGGAAAGTTTGATTGATTCTAACAGCATTGTGTGCTTGTCAGATATTTTGTTAAAGTCTCGGAAACGAAATAAAAATGTGTGACATATATTACAATTGTATGTCGTGAATATCGGTCACTTTTTTTAAATTAAATGATTGGCCCAATTTTATTTCGATTTTCCCAGAAGAAAATTAAGTTAGAATATCACGTTTCTTCGTTAAAAATTGTCGATTGTTGGTCGATACAGCTTCATTGTAATCAAACAATTGTGCATCTTTGTCAGTTTCAGAAACAAGAGACGGGGAAAGACCCTCCCGTACCGAACACACACACACGCGCGTGTGTTTGACAATTGGAAGTAATAATTTTAGATTAAGATACCAGGCCAGGCAGGATCGAACACTGAAGGACTGGAACTGAGTACGTCGACTAATGACTAAAAAGCAATAATATAAAATATTCACGACTCTAGATTTTCAAAAAAAAAAAAAAAATGCTCAACGTTCACATTTCACAAGAAAAACTTTGTAAACCGCACTACGAAAGAGCATTTACATATTTGTCTAGGAGCGATAATAAGATACAGAGTAGGATTTCTAAATTGATCGTGAGTAAAGTAGAAGACAAAAGTGAAAGATTTCTACAATAGGATTATGTTCTGGCGTTTCCGTCTCTCTCATAACTGGCATCATCTGGACACGGAGCAAGACCGCAAGGAGGAGTGGGGTGGGGCCAGATAAGATACAGGAGAGTGGAGGGCGCGCCGTCGGGGTCGGTCTTGTGCAACGTTTACCTGATCACCCACTAGACGGCCTGTCCACTTCTTCACGCTCACTAGCGAGTTCTATTTCCTGTTTACGATGATGTTGCCCTCCCTCCACCAAACCCTGGAGGACCGTCGTCGGCAAGGTGTCATGCCTAGCGATCAACATGGCCAAGTCACATGGTTTTCGCTGTTTGACGGTAGCGAGTAGTCTTTCTTGGGGAACCACCAGGGTGGCGACTGCACTGCATTCGTTTTTGTTTGCTTTTTGAGGGGAGGAGTGTCTCCTTAAACATTTGGTTTCGAATGCTTGGATCCGTCTCTGCCTCCGAGAGCAAGGTCCACCATTTACATCAAAGACGATGAAGGATATATAAAAGGTTTTATTGGTGGTGTAGCTGAGGTTGTAGCTGTCCCTTATTGTGCTCAGTCTGACCATAGTTGTAGCTGAGGTTGTAGCTGTCCCTTATTGTGCTCAGTCTGACCATAGTTGTAGCTGAGGTTGTAGCTGTCCCTTATTGTGCTCAGTCTGACCATAGTTGTTGTCGCCCGAGGCGAACTTTCGCCGCGTAGCTTCCGCCCTTGGAAGGTGCCTGGCTACTTGAAGCTGTGTACCTCCTCGAGCCATACGCCGGTGATGAAGATCTTTGCTTTGCTGTGCCCGATGGTGTTCATTACTTCTCTCTTCTCCGTGCTGATCTCCATTTCGTATGCACTCGGTCCAAGAGGAATGATTTTTGCCTCACGAATATGTGACAGTCTCCACTCTACCCTCAGCGGGTGCGACACCACTTCCGGGTATTAATGGCGCCGGTTCGGCGACGCTATCACAGAAATCACTTCTTTTCTTTTTCACTTCACAAAAAAAGAAGTTCTACCCCCTCTTTTTTTAACGCTCAGTGCTCCCTTCCCTCCTGTCAAAAGCTTTTGTGACCTCATTCATAACATTCTGACCATTAATTTGGCATCATTCATAAACATTCGTTGCAATATACATGTCGTAGATTTCTACCTGAACAATCTAATAAGATTGTTGAAAAAATAATTATGGTTATTATTTGTCATCGCTGACCTAGAGAGGCTCACTGAAATTCTACCCTCTTAATTAAAAAACACAGTATTGTTCTCGCTTTCATGCCCACAACCCTACACAAAAATCATCGAATTACATTTTATCAAGCCATGGACGCATCGGGGACATGAACACATCTAGTTAATCATAAACCTCTTCCATTACGTGTCTTTCATGCACAAGTGTAAGCTTGGTCCACGGATGTGTATAGGTGGATGGCTGACTGTTCTCCCCCGCTTGTCTCGGCGAGCCATTGACAGTCAGACTTCCGCTTCAAACAAATCTTGACTCTCAATATATTTAAACTGAACGACCTACAGCATGAGTGAAAGCCACTCGCCACTTGTCTTGCTCTCTCGAAATACCTGCCTGCGGAAGCGAAAAAAAAACCCCCCAACTTATACCGAAACATTTGACACTTGCACAGTGGCATCCTTCCACCCAACAGTATAAACCACCTCCTGACTATTTATTGTTGTTTCTCTCGCAGACTCTGCTGACATAGCCACTGTCGTCGTTCGCTAAACCGGAAGCTGTTCTGTCGATAGCCTCGTTCTAGGAGTTAATTGAAAAAAATCGTCTGTGAACCATCCAGGGAATATAGATTCATTCATAAACGAGGGTGACATAGTTGGGGTCTGGCAGATATGTTAATGGAGAAATGGGTGTGCAACTGAGAATTACGCCGACCATTATTTCTGTGTATATGAGGAAGTCGATGTCATGTTTGTGTTTGTTTTCTGATGTAGCAGAGTCTGTGTGTCATTGTCTGTGCTTGTTTTTCCCAAGCCTGTCCCCATCGTCTCTACCAGTCCCATGATGTCCCACTTGTTTCAGCACGTGCATGAGTTCGTATACCTTGCTGCAGTGGTGGAGCGTGCGGACGTTCCATGTGCTGAACGTCGTTCTTCTCCGTGAAGCGATTGTTGATGATGCGACTCCAGCAATTGTTTCGCCTCCCTGCAGCATGCCAGAGGGGGGTACAGTCGTTGGTAATTTGGCTCCCATACGCTGTGTTGGTGCTTCTACATTGTCTTACCATGGTGGAAATATACCACTAGGAAAATGGCTGGTGGTAGGGAGAACACACACGCACGCACAGAGAAAAAGGGGAAGGGGAGCTAAAAATGAGAGATTTATGATTACAGATAATTAGTCTCTAAATACACAATTCGCTTGAAGATGTCTCGGAGCACTGCGTGTTTCCCTGCATGTGAAATCTGAATACGTAGATTAAGAAGCCTTGACGAAACAAATAAACCCGTAACCAGTTTTGCTGTTGTCACTTTTAAAACAAATATTTAGCTTTGATTGACTCCTTATGACACACAACTTTCACATCAGTTGTAAATAAACAACACAGAGTGCTGAGAGAGGTAAACACATGAAGAGTTGTCAGTATAGTTAATACTGTACTGATTGCCACCCTTTTTTAATTAAAAAATGATAACTTGGTAATAACCATTTAACCGTAACATAATAAAAACCTGAAATAATAAAAATAATATTTTGGTATATCTAGTTTCCTCTTACCCGATTTTCTTGAGTAGGTGAGCATAACAATTCTTGGTCATAACAATTACTCCCTAGTGTCCAGTTATTGCGAACAAATTTAAAAAAAAAATGCGCCTGCACTAAGACCGACTCAGTGCGCATGTGCATTGTATGACTTCCTTCAAAAGAAATTTGTGGAACATTTTTTAGCTTCTTTGACTGAGTCCGTTTCCCTGAACTCTGAGCACATCAACTCGAGCTCATGCATTCTCATGCCCTAGCTGCACACCCTGAAGCTAACCCTGCTCAAGGCGGCGACGAAATCCAAACAATTTTAGTGTCAGATGGCATACACCGTTCCCAAACCGCCATTGACAAACGAAATGCAAGAGGCTAGTTTTAGGGGAAAGCTTTGCACAACCCCAAAGACAGTGAATCGAACCTAATTCGAACCGTCACTGACATTTTCTTTGTTGACGACTTTTCCCACCATTTGTTCGCCTTCTTTGTTCCGCGGAAGATTTTTTAAAATATTTTTTTTAGTTCATGCTCGGGAGTTTTGTTGGTTTTTACGCTGGCTGGCTGATTGCTTGAAGCGATAACATACCTCATACCTCGCCCTACCCGCTCTCTTTGCCCGAAGGGAAAAAATATCCTGCGGTAAGTTCTATAGGAAGGTTAATAAAGCAGTCTTGAAGCTAAATACTGTTAGTTAATGTTGAAGAGGGCGCTAGGAACTCGATCAATTCAAAAGACCAAAAGTATAGAAAATGATGTGTGCTGTGGGCACATTCCTCCAACTGAGGGATGTAGACAGGAGGAGTGTGAAATACGAGGGTGGTAGACACCCAGAGGTACACCTCTCTTCAGAGTTAGGATAATGAATATAGGCTTTCTTCGCATAGTCACCCTTCTTCGTATTATCTCGTGAGATTATATCAATGCAACATTTATTATTGAAGTATCGATCGAGACAAATTTAAGAAATGTTCGTCAGATATGAAACTTAGAATGGAGGAGGAATCAGGAATTATAGTTTAGGGCTTTCGCTAAAGACTGATGAGACATCAAAATCTTCAGGATCCATCTGGACAATTCTCGTAAGCAGTCTGGTATCTAGGCAGCATATCTTGGAAACAAGCAAAAGCTGGAAGGAAGCTCCGACAGAAATATGGCAACGAACAGCATACTGTTTGGCAGCTAAAGCATCCGTTAGTAGGCAAAGCAACCGAAGGAGAGACCCAGAGAAGAAGGGAAGTTACTGTAAGTGACGTCAGATAACTCCTGCGCGCCTCTTTCTTTCAGACAACACCCCCATCCTCTCTCTCTCTCCCCCTCCCTCTCTGTGTCTGTCTCCAAATCTTCTTTTCTTTGTCTGGGTGCTTTGATCTTTGGCTATTGCTTGGCCCGAGAGTGCAGGCATAGAGTCTTGGAGTAGTGAGAAGCCAGGCTGAGAAGAAGAAGAAGTGGGTCTGTGTAAACGCCCGAGTGTCTGACCGGACCGAGGAAACCGGAGCTGGCGCTCTGCTGCAGCACGCACGGGGTCCTTAGCGTGATCCGGGCAGGCAATCTAGCTAATTGCACGTGACCCTTCTATATCCTTCTTCCTTTTTCCTCCTTTTCCCCCTCCCTCGTCTTGTGTCACAAGATAGCAGGCGAGACAGAGAACGAGGGAGACAATTCTTCCCATCTTGCATATCCATCCGTGTATCAATCTTCCACCCCATCTCATTACCCTCCCCTCCACAACTCAAACAGCCGGCATGTACCATGGGGAGGTAGGTATGTTCTACCCTTGTTGTTTACACACATGTATGGTTACATCCTCTGGGAGCGCCTGCAGCAGCAGCCATCGATCACGTGGTAGACGGGTTACCTGGTGACCTCTGTGGTCTGTGCCTGTTTGCATTTAGAGAGGTCCGGATGTCTTCCGGTCCCTGAAGTAGCTTTACTTACGGTCCGTAGCTGTGGCCCCAGAGACAAGAAGATACAGTTCTGTTGTCGGAACTAACACTGTGTGTTGTGCGTCCTAGCTCTAGGCGCACCCTCGACATGCGCGTGCCTGCTCCTTACAGGAGTAGCACCAGTCACCTGCAAATAGGAGAAGGTTATCATGAATTTTATATTCAGTCCATCACTCCTGTAGACTGGAGTACCCTCAATCTAAACTGTTGTGTTAGTTCTTCAGGTGAGAAGTAAAAAGTAGACAAAACTCGGGGTTATTAGTAACCTAGTAACCCAGTGACTGATATTAAAATTACATATGTCAAAAAGCGTGAAAACTGCAATTAATGAAGAACAATTCTTATAAAACACTTTTTAGCGTAACTACAAAGAATTGTAATGAGATGAGGGAATTATACATCTCCATCCATTGCAAATGCAAAGAATTTGATCGTACAAGTGAGCAAAATTTGTGTTAGGTGTTTGTCATCTATGTGATAAATATCTCCTGAGTTTCGTAGCGGGTGTATGCAAAGAATTATAATAAACATACAGAAACACAAAGACCAACTTCATCTTCCGCCCTTACTGCCAACACACACACAAGCAAAAAACAATCACATAAATATACGAACGTAGAAAATATTTAGACACACAAACATTCAAACATATTTTCACACAGATAAATAAAAAAATACATACGCACGCACATACACATAAAGTCGCATACACACACCCGCAAACACACTCACGTTTTCACTCTGTAATGAGTGTGTGCTGACCAGACTCAAAGGAAAGCTGAATAAAAGAATGGGGTTCATAACAAGGTGCACGATCATTCATTCACACACTTCCATTCCCTGTTGTTACGACAGCAGGCACTCTCACAACGACCATAACCACCACAATTCGAGAACGACGAATCCTCCCAAAACCGTTTTTGACCTTGACCGCCCTCTTGCCTAATGTTATAAGATATTTTTTCCCAGTGCATTTTATTTTATTTTTTAAAAAATCTGAGCTCTTGACTACCACACGCAGTCTGTGGAATTACAAGAGGGTTAACATGGCTCTTCTGGCATTAACCGTCGTTTGTGCTTATAACGAACTGGCGAGTCAGAAAGTACAATGCTTTGTGGAGTATGTCAACAGCATCTACCTTCCCGCTCGTTAGGACGGGGGGAGTAGACGGAGCTTGCAGCTATTATCTTCCCTTGGCTTGCTCAAGATGGCGATGGGGGGAAGCGTGCAGGCCGCGTGCCAACACGTAGCAGAATGGCCTTGATTAGTTTGGTATGAAAGAGAAAGACTGAACAAATATTGGCTTTCTGGCCACCAGCCTTGTTGACTGCCGATGTCCGGGCTCTTCTGGACAGACGAGGCTTTGGATAAGTAAATGTGGGATTATTAATTTCCTCACGAGAGGGTTCAGGGGTCTGGGCTGTGTACACGTGTGCAGAGCTGCTTGTGATAACAAGGACACAATACTGTGCTGCTTGGGGGACCCCTGAAGTGGATTTCATTAAACCAGGCGTTAAACTGACTGAAATATTCCGTAGTTTTTATTTGCGACGACAGAAAATGCAATATATAAGCAAATTCTAAAACAACTGTTTGTATTAGCATCGTATGAAGATGAGAGATAGTGACACGTGGGTTCGAGGCTTACTAGAGCGTACATTTCTTTTGCAGTGATGGAACAAAGTTCAGCTTAATAACTGCACTAAAT
This sequence comes from Pomacea canaliculata, assembly GCF_003073045.1. Taxonomy (NCBI): domain Eukaryota; kingdom Metazoa; phylum Mollusca; class Gastropoda; order Architaenioglossa; family Ampullariidae; genus Pomacea; species Pomacea canaliculata. Next base: position 22,495,720 of record NC_037595.1, on the reverse strand, counting down.
TCAGTCTAATTAAGTTCTATTTAATAATTGTGAATCTTTTAATTAATAACTAGTTAAATATTTCCGAACAATTTTTTTATAATATTTTATACGGTCCACTATGGTGGTTCACGAACACCGAAACATTTTAGAAGCGGAGAACCTTAGAATAAGGTATCAAACATACAACAACATGGGTCAAAGGTGATCAGGCCAAAGGAAAGAAATTAATTTAAAACGCATTACTGCACGGGTACGCGGAAATAGTTTGTTTATCGCCGTCCACCAAAGCCAGTCGTCGAGACCGAACTTACAAAGAAGAAATCCTTTCTCTTATCTGTCTTCTTCCAGCCCAAGTACACAGGGGGACATTACCATGCACAGAAAGCGGTCATAATAACAAATAATCACACCTATAACACATAATACGCCTACTTAACACTTTGTTTCACATAGATTGCATCACATGACCGTGTTTGTGCGTATGGTATAAACACATATACATGTATTATGATCAACTTAAGTGTGAAACAGTATATTTATCTATAAAGATCAAAGAACTATCGAATGGCTCAGTCGTATACGCTGCTCACCATATCGAACTTCCCGGTCCTGTCGGCGAGACTGGAGAAGCAGGAACAGCATTATGTTGGCTCAGTAATGGAGACAAAAAAGATCAAGGAGACACTGATGGCGCCGACAACCATGCCCACTCCCTCGGGACCCATCTGGAAGTGGAAGTGACGTCACCTGACATCACCGGGCCATCTTTATCAGGCGCTTGTGTGGCTTCGGTTTCATGGGCCTTCTCTTTGTTTGATGACGAAACGTCGCGAAGAGGACGTGGAATGTAGAAGATAAAGATGAAAGCGAACGAGCTGACCAAACTGTAAGAGGAGGAGGAGAGGGTCAGTGGATACAAAACTTGTTTCCGCCTATAAATTCTTTTCTAATTTACAAAGAGAAGATAAGTTTCGTAAAGGATGACATTAGTCCTTGTCTAATGACTCAACGAACACAATCAACGATTTAAAGTATAATTAATAACATAACCTCATGAAGAAGCTGGTGAGTGGAAGGTGCACAGACGAGAGAAGGTTTCGTGGAGAAGGTATGGTGGGTGTAATTTTCTTTAGATTGGAGGCTGAATTCGATTACGTCTTTATCATGAGACCAAATTAACTTAGGGAAGAAAAAATAAGTTTAGTGTTCTATTATCTTGGTTTCACTGTCTGAAGAGCGCCTAGGGGCACTGACATTATGGACGATGCTCCGCCGTAGAGGAACTGAAAGCGAGGCACGGCGCTGTGACCCGTTTGAGGAGTCGCCGTGGCCCGTGATATTGATGAAAGGTTCTTCATCACGCACACTATTTCTGGACATTTTGTCATGCGCACTCGATTTCAAACACAGCCGCATATGTATTTCCGCACGCACATCCCACAGGCTCAGTATCACTTCTTCGCACACACATACGAAAAACGTATTCATGACATGCCAACAAGAAGCTCAAAGATTGGAAGATGGATAGATGGGGAAAGAAAGAGATTATGATTCAGTTTATGTCGTATACTTTTGAAGGAAATAATGAATACACCCATTATTATTATTATTATTATTATTATTATTGACTAAATCAGCTAAAAGTTTGTTATTTCCATCGTATAATCAATAACATGTGCAAGGAGAGTAGTCTTGAAAGCATTACCTGTCATGAGTTAAAAAAAAGACATATTTAAAACTTAGAAGAAAGAAACTGTTTTTATGATATGGAATATTTTTGTATCCAGAGAGAGAGAAATGGCGTCGTAAATGTGCTTTTCATTTGGGTTTATTCTCTTTTTGTTACAGAAAGTAGACTGAAGCAATTTTTAGTGAGGAAATGTACCTAATGAGATTGGTATCAGTCACTTTTATGACATACAATGAAACGAAAGACAATTTTAAAGTTGTTTATGCATCTGAGACCAACAATCTTCAAGCAGTCTACTCCACCTCCCCTGGGTGTTTACAAGACCTTTTCCCAACATTCCATTGTCCTGTTCCTCTCGTAGACACAGCAATTCCTCCCCCCACCCCTATTATTTTTTACAACTGAAATCCACTGGCCTCTCTCCCCTAATCACTTCGTCGCACCAACGCGAACAATCATAAATCGCGGAAGTCAATTTCGGACCCAAAATAACTCTGAGATCGGGGTTGGCGACGAAATACTGGCTGCAGAGAATCAACAGAAGGTCGCTGTGGGGATGTTGGAGGTGCCTGCAGGAATGTACAAGTAAGCAAGAGCTTATTTGCTTTCGAAACCGAGCTTCACCATTGATTTTCAGTAATCACCCCTGAAGCGTGAAATGCAGTTTCAAGAAGCGAAAATTTCCCTGCTTAATTCTATTTCCCTTGGCCAAGGGGCTGTGCACCTAATACTAATACTTCTTGACATAGAAGTTTGACAGCAACTCTGGAGTCTTAGGGAAGAAAACTTTCGAGTATAACCTGACAGCAGCTGAGGCAACGGCAACAACAGCAACAAAAACTGGAATAATCTTATCTACTCAATCTACAATCTGCGGTCGGGGATTCTTAGGAAATGTCGAGTTCAGAACGAGTTCAGTTTTTCTAAAGGTTAGATGTAGGCAGTGAAGGTCGATGGTTCTAAAAGACAAGGTTGAGCAGCGTACAAAGTACTATTCCATCAGGTCTGAGCGAATAACACCCCTCTGTTCTCAGAGGGCACAAAGAGAAACATAGCATATGTATGAATATGTATGAAACGTATGAATAAACGTTTATTTGGTCAAGAGTACAACCAATGGGAGCTTGGAATATATGTTAATTAAGAAATGTTCCAGGTTCCTCTTTCTGCGCAAAGTGGTGTTAATTTGCTTTGTAAGCTTGTACCTTGTGAACAGAGAATGTTTATTGAATCAGATTAGGCTAAACAAAACTTTCAGCCTGGTTCGTCATAGCTATACAAAACCATTTCACCAGACTAGACCTTTAACTGTTAAATTAATGACTATAATTAAACTATAGAGAAACTCTACATTTGAACAGAGTAGTAAATTTGAGCATGAACTATAGTTTACCTTTAATATGTTAGACTTACTTTAAAAACTCAGACAAACCATGCAATGTCATTTACTCTTGTTGCAGAAGAGTTCCGTGAGTTTTTAAAAATGATTTTCAAAATCTATAATTGTCAGGTTCCAAAACTATCAAATTCTATATAACTTTTGTGGACTTTGAGAAGGCATTCGACAGTGTAGACAGGGACGTCATCTGAAGGCTGATGATCCACTATGGATTCCACTTAAGCTCAGAACCATTATCCAGGAGCTATACGAATACTCGTCCTGCCAAGTTATTCCCAACGGTTAACTCTCTAAACCTTTCGTAATGAAGACCGGGGTGAGACAGGGTTGAATATTATCACCAACAATCTTCCTGATGGTCACAGAGTGGATTATGCGCAAGACAGCTGAAGACAACAATGCCGGTATCCAGTGGACCTTCACCAAACAGCTAGAGGACCTGGACTTAGCAGATTACATTAGTCTCGTATCTTATCGGCATAAACATGCACACACTTAACTGAGTAAACTAGCAGAGAAAGCAAACAAGACTGGCTTAAAGGTCAACAGAAAGAAGACTGAAGTGATTAGAATCAAAAACAAGCAAGAACTAGCAATCCAACTTCAAGGAGAGAACATCCTGAAAACAGACCTCTTCACATATTTGGGGAGCATCGTCGACAAGGACGATGGCATCAAAATCCGCATCAACAAGGCCAGGCATGTTTCTAACACCCTACACTCCATCTGGAACTCCCGACCATTATCCTTCCGCAGTAAGACCCGCATCTTATACACCAATGTGAAAGCAGTCCTACTGTATGGTTCTGAAACCTGGAGAGTGACAAACTCCATCAACAACAAGCTCCAGACCTTTATCACACCATATTCTGGGAATAAGATGGCCTGAAAAGATCTCCAACAGCAGCCTGTGGAAAAGAACAACCAGAATGCCACTATCCAGGACATCAAAAAGCGCAGATGGGGCTGGATAGGACACACCCTGCGCAAACCAGCTGACACCATTGCCAAGCAGGCACTTGACTGGAACCCTCATGGGAAGAGGAGAGTTGAGAGACCAAAGCAGATTTGAAAAGGACAGTACAGAGCGAGGCAAAGGACATCGGAACCACATGGGCCCAACGGAAGGGGGCTGCCTTAAACCGGGTCCGCTGGTGAGGTGTTGTCGCGGCCCTCGAGGACTAACAAGGGCTAAACCAAACTAAAATTATCAAAAGAGGAGAGCTAAGATACTCAAGCAAAGTTTTTAAAGAACGGTCATATTGCATTCTTGTTTTTAGATGATTGAGCTGAGCTCAGAATACGGTGAAGTTGTCCAGAGATCCACAGGTGGAGGTGTTACGCATTGTGTCAGCTATTCATTTAGCTGTGGCCTTCACGGTGTAAGCATCATTAACATTCATAACCGTACGACGTTGACCTTTGTCTACACATTGTGATGTCTATAGACTAGTGTCTTGAGAGCAGTGGGCTGTTTATTCAGAATTTGTAAAATAGTCCTTTGTCATGAAAAAACCACTCTGATCTGCAATTCGTCAATCAGAGAAATAATTTCAAGAAATGGGAAGGCGGGATAAACTAGCGTTTTGTCAATCGATGTTCGTTGTCTTTCAGGTTAATATAATTCTTGTGTGTGTGTGTGAGAGAGAGAGACAGAGAAAACCAGAGATAGAGTGAGAGACACACACAGAGGTATCAGGGATTGGATCAGAGTTAACTTTGGTGTTACAATGTTGCCACAATCAAGCCAATCTGCGGCCGACATGTGTTGCCCAGAATTCAAAATTACTCGATTTCCCCCCTCTACCGAAGGATCCGCGATGCACTTTGACACCCACCACAACTCCTCCCTCCATCTAACAGCCCGCTCACGACCAAGGGAGGCGATCGCACGCGTCTGGAAAATTTGATCAAATCTTGTTCTTTCAATTAACTCGGAAGAAGAACCAGGGCCGTTCCGGCTGCCACCTCTGTGACCTCTAGGGATGGGGGTGTCGAGGTGACAGCTAGCTAATAGGACTGTCCATGCTGAAAGAGCTTTTTCGTCTTTGTTCCATCGACAGGTCCCTACCGAGGCCAGTCACGGCCCAGACCAGCCACTGCCTCCCAATCGCCTCCTCAATGCAGGTCTCAATTGATGCCGGACTAATTGTCTCCCTTTTTTTGCTCTGTGTGTCTGTCTGCCACGGTCCCCCTTTCTCTCTCTCCTTGTAGTGGTATTGATTGTGTGAGTCTTTTGAGCTTCTAAAAAATTAAGGAAGTCTGTGATCTTCAAAATTTTCTTACCTCCATATTCGCAGTGTTCTAGAATGTAAGGGCGGTAACTCATTTGTTAGTAAACTGTTAGCATTGATTTTCAATGATTCAATAATTAATACGTTTCTTAGTTAAGACACATTTCAAATTGTAGGATCTCCCAACCACACATCCCCAACACACACACACTAGATAAAGTCGTTTGTTACCAACTTCAAAAAGATCAATTCAGTACTAATAAAGAAAAATTTCAAATGCATTTCTCTAGTCACAACCAATATTTGAAAGAAGTAATTATAATATTTGTAGAAAAGTTGTCGATTGAACCAGATGTCTACCAGTTTGTAAAATATTTTTTTATTCATTTGCTGAATAAATCTGTTAAGTGTTCCATCTGCAGTAAATCACCTGTCTGTAAGTGTTCACACGCCTACGTACACGCCAATATATATATAATGTGGACATAAGTATGTAGGAACCACTCCAGATAGTGTTCTTGCCTCCCTTTAGACAAATCTTTAGCGAAATTTGAGTTACTGTTGTTTACATCCAGACCACGCAATTGTTTGTGTTCCGAGTGCGCGAAGGACACGACCAAAACAAAGACTTCCTTGAAATGAAACCTTGCCCTCCTTTTGACTGCGGTCTGCTGCGCAACTTAAATGTCATCTGAAGGAGCGACAGCAACTCGACACGAAACATAAAAATGACCTCGTGGCTATTGCAATAAGATACTGGATTTTAATCATTGACAGAATGGAAGTGGAGGAAAGCTGCAGCGATCTGCACCATGAATAATACCATAAACTACAAACGTCTACCTGATTTTTTTCTTTCTTGTAGAAGGAGGAATAAAGGGGCCCTCATCTCCTTCTACCCCAAACTACCACCAAGCCTCCTTCCAACTGTCAAATTAATGTGCCTTCTGTTCATCAGCTTTTGATCTCCCCTGCTTTTGGAGTCGGGGCTGAGGGAGGGGGCGCCCTCTTGATGAGTGAGTAATATGTCAAAATGTCTGGAGACCTGCCTCCTGGAATTATGAAAAAAAAGTTGCAGTTGCAAGTCCTAATGCTTCACCAATTTGCTGCAGAAGTTTAGAAAATGTTGGCTGCAAAGACGAGTCTGTATAGTTATTTGATGGCCAGGAATCATCACAAATTGTGTCTTTTTCTCTGGATATTATTCGGTCCTCTAGATATTACTTTGTGCTTTAGATATTTTTATGTGCTTGTTGGAAAACGGTGTAAAGATTGCTGTCATCAATACATTTGGCAACATGCACTGCACATACAGCAACAATAAACTTTTCGCACGCTCTTGGCCTTACTCTCATTACTCGCCTTTTCCCCTCATCACCCGCAGGTTAAGTGCAGGCGGCGCGTCACGTGATCGTCGCCAGCAAATCACATCAAAGCAGCTCACGTTTCTAGAAACCAGCAGCAGCCGTGTTTACTTTTGTCCGAAACGCTTCTGGAGTGATTCATATACATACATCTGTGTGTGTGTGTGCATCTACACTGGTGTGTTAGCCATTACCGAAAGGGGCTTACAAATGTATTACTTCCATCTGATGGATCTGTCTGGAGGGTAACATTACCTTCTTGACATCACAATCTATTTTTCAACGTAGGATTACTTAATTGCAGATTATCTTGCTAACAAAGAATAACTACCATGAAGAATTGTTTTCTTGACTACAAGGAAACTCTTTCCGGATGGAGTCTCAGACAATACCGCCAGGGTCAATGACCGGTTCCTTTTGCTTTGACCCCTTATTATCCAGTATTAAAAGGATGTAAAGCTACCTTAAGATTACTTAGGGACCGGAAGCGTCGCGGGAGCATGCGTGGGCCTAAGAAATTGGCTAGTAATGTCGTATTTCCTGTTCTTGCATTCCATCACATCTATGGCTACAGAGGCTTTATACGGACTGTAGGGATTATGAAAGGCTTTAGTAAACCGGATGCAAGGATCAACCTCTTGTTCTTAACTATAGCCCCCGGGGCCTGAGTGTGTTCGGATTTGTGATGTTACCTTGAAATAAGACAATCATGTCACCATGAGGTAAAAAAAAAAATGTCCTCACTCACCTTCCATTAAAATGTGATAAATCAGAAATAGTAAATTTACCACAAAAGAGTAATTCATTAAAAAAAAAATAAAGCCGCCAAAAGAGTATATAAATAAAGGAAAACTGTGACCCTAGCTTTGTAAAATATTCCATAAATTTACTGGCGAAGGAAGACATTTTCTGTCTGAGGAACTGAGATGTAGGCGCCTCTTCAGTGGCGGACTTCAGACTGAAATGATGTGTGACCTGTTGTGACCACCTTCGACTTTGACACACAATCTCTTTCAGGCCTTTGTATCTTTTGTCTGTCTGTCTGTCTGTCTGTCTGTCTGTCTGTCTGTCTGTCTGTCTGTCTGTCTGTCACAACCAATGTCACATAAAATGTGCCACAGGAAAAATATATTATGACAATTATTCCTGAAAGATTAGGTTCAGAAAGCAATGGCGTGTTTGTCAGTGTTCGTCCTCCCTGTCTCAGAGCGACAAGAGAATGACAGAAGACACAATTTTTGTTTTCACGGGGACAACAGGTCTGTTTTCTGTGATCATTGATGTAACTCTGCACTTAACTGTCTTGCCAACCTTTAGCATACCATTCAGATGAGTCTAACTCGCTCGCCGCTGTCGTTTCCTGAAGATTTTTCTTATGATGTCTTTGATGTTGCTTCAGAAATAATTAAGATCATTTTCTACAGCAGGAAGTGTGTCCAAAATATTATGTCGTCTGGCCTTCGTTCTTTGAAACAGTGTGCGTCGATGCACTGGAATAATAATGCCGTACTCCGAGTACAAAGACGGATATGGACATTGCGAAAGAAAGACAGACTAAACTTCGTAGAAAGAAGGATTTCTGACAGGTTGCTTTCTTTTCCTTTGCCTGGATGAGACTAGCCTTTGTGGGCAGGTATACTGAAAGAGATGAAATGTTTACAAGGCTGTAATATCGATAAGACTCTCTTCATGAGCATGCTAGTCTATGGCTTCAGAGGACATAACGGAAGGATCCAGGAATGTAATCTGATTGACAAGAAGGCTTACAACACAAGTCGTCTGCTATTCAAGCAAGCGAATGATTGTTCGAGAACGAAGCTCTGTTTGCTGTGACTTTGTTGAAGACCCAGACATAACACTCAAATAAAAACAGTCCGAGCATTATCATGAAAGGCTATTGAAAGATTTTTCAAAACGGAATACAAGTCAGATGGTGGAGGAAGGGAAGATAGTAGCCGTGTTGTTTTGTCATCAGATGATGACTGACGACACGCAATGGTTTCTGGTCCTTGCTGTCTGAATGACTAACCGAGACAATGAAGCTGAATGTACACATCATTCAGTAAATGTGCTCAAAATTGCTTTCGTTAGAAAACACTGTTGAGAGAGAAAGAGAGGTGGGTGGGGAGAGAGCGTGCCTGGCAGTGGACCGGCGATAAGATTGTCAAGAGTAAGCTCCCTTCATACAGTCCGTACTGCGCTTGTTTTTCTTCCCCCGAGTCAGTTCCCTCCCTTTGTCCGGTGATTATAGTTTTCTCGAAGGTCGTTTTTTTCTATCTGGTCCTTTAGTTGAAACTCTCTCTCTCGTCTTATAAAAGGTCTACTTTGGGTATCTCTGCTTATGTGTGTGTGTGTGCGCCTGTGTGTGTCTCTTTGTATGTGCGAGTCTGCATAGAATGGACGTTAAAAGTTTTGGAGACCTTTTACACATCACAAACTTGTATTACAGGACTGCTGGCAGACGATTTTTCCAGGTAACAACTAAAACGAGGCATGATACTACAAAACTTCCGGTTTAGTCACATTCTTTGTTTAGGCTCGCCGAGACTAACAGCGGAGAACTTCGCAAGAGGCCAAGCGTTGGTCTTGGCAGACAGACAGCAGTCCACCTGTACATTTCAATACACTCACCTACCGATAGCTGCACGCCATAGTTCGTCACATGGACACACGCACACACACATATACACTTAAAAGCTAAATTTGGTTTCGTGCAAATGTTTAGTATTGCAAAAAAAATAATTTTACATAAAGAAAAAGAAAAAAAATTACAATGTTTCCAATATCCTCTATATTCACATGTATGCGTGAATAGATATATGTTTGTGTGTATGAGCATGTATGTATATTTTATAAATATTCACCGATGTATGCTGGGTCAAGTGAGATGTGTGAACAGTCAAGTTACACGGGGTTTGATCTCAGGAAATCAAACACAGGGGCATGTGAAGGATCAGAGCGGCTCCGAGACTTGCACAGCGCCGAGCTTTTCTGACGACATTGTCTGCGACGACGACTTCGTTTATCTCGGACGACCGAAGATTATTTTTCTCCACTAGCGAGGCGCCAGTCCTCTAGACTGCGATTAACTCGTAAAGGGAATTAACGATTCCTTTCAGCTGCCTGCAAACACAAACACAAATGTTCCAGATTGGCACAAATTCACGAGTCGTCTGCACAGAATGACAGAGCTTCTCGGCCAAGAGGTAATCACTCTCAGCTAACTTCGCAGACTGGTGTTAGAAGTATTCCCTGCAGGTCTGGATTTTTTGTGCTGATTTCTTTTTTTTTTTCAAATCCAGTTCAATATATGTTAGCTACGTAGAAACCACCGTTGAGGTGAAGCAATTTATTTGAAAAAAAAAATTAAATAATATAAACAAAATTTAAAAGCTTCTTTATCCCCGAGCTCAAACCAGAAAAAAGTTTAGTATTATATTTTTTAAATTTTAATGAAATGAAATGATACTTTCATGAAATTTCCTTGAGGGAGATATAAAAATCTCCAACAGTTAAGGTCTAGACTAAAATTTGACCACGTGATCCAGAGACTAATTAAAGTGGACTTGTGTATCGGCGTTTTAGAGAGGCGCTAGGTGGCGCAGACGGTGCTAAGTGGACAAAGGGAGCCAACCGTGGACAAGGGGTGTCGTGGAGGCGTGACCGACGTCTGTGTCGCACGATGGCTGGCCAGAGACTGAGCTTGTCACACCTGGGCGGCGAGACGTGCCAGCACGAGTAGTCTTTTTCTACCTGTAGGCGGGGCTAGGGCTAGTCACTGGTCAGGTGGGGTGTGGTCTTTCTTCTGCACGCGGTGGCTAACGATGACTGATTAAAGAATGAGGGTTTTTAGTTCTCCAGTGACATCGCTGTGTGCGAGAGAATATAATAATGTTTTAAGTAAGTGAATAAAAACCTCTCGGGTATACACAGTAGAAGCAAACATAGACTTCCTGGACACTAAGAGCGAGAGTCCACAAAAAGAAAAGTGGGCGCTAGAAACAGCAAGCAGCACCTGCGGCATCACAGAGAAAGACTCTCCTCCCACATATACCCTAACCCTTTATCCCCCACTCCTTCCCCAGATCCCCCCTCCACCTTTAGGTGGAAGACTTTTCCCTCCCCAAAGACAACTTCTCGGATTTTCCTCAGCATCAGTGCGAATGAAACATTTGGTCAACAGTCGACACGTCTTCAGCGTTCTTGAAACCCAAGTTAATTTTCTGTGAGACCGAGACTTGAGCCAGGAGGGCAAAGAGGAAAGGTAAGAACAGTTGAGGCTCACGGAGCCAGTCAGCGTCAACGGAGCTTCTGGACTGGCAGTTGTCGCGAAAAATACGAGACTAGAGCTTGGGTACCTGTGAGAGGAAGATGTTCGAGGCCAAGACCACCAGCAGAAGTCGTCCTTCTCAAAGAAGAACAGATCATCTGCGTATTACCCCAAACCGTGGGGAGGATTAAGTTGTATTAGAGTGGTGTTCGCTCTGCGGCTGACGTGGCAATATTTTCCCGGTACATGTCATTGTGTGCTGGGTTACCGGGTTCTATGTGCACGTGTTTGCTAGTGTGTGTGTGTGTGTGCGAGAGAGAAAGAGATTAATTCATTCTTTATGCTGGTCAGCCTGGCCTGTACTAGTTGACCGGAATATTGTATTGTCTCAAGACTTGTTACAGACACCGCTGCTTAGAAACGGTATCCGATATATACAGTATATATAGAGTGGAAAATGTCTTTTCTATTATGGCTGTTCCTTGGGTGAGCCAAAGCATTATCTGTTCATTTCCTGTGGGCGACAGCTGTATGGAAGGTGAGATCATGCTCACTTCACACTTCCATATGCCGGCTGGAACTTGAGTCAAGGGCAATACTATGTCTAAGAAGTCGCTGTCTCCCGTTACATTCTCTTCCCACCATCCTCAAAACCAAACCAAATTTTTATAAAATTACAAAAAAACAAAAGAAATAAAAGCAGGTTAAACAAAAAATCCAAACCTAAAACTAAAACCGAATCCCCTTGTCATGCATGGGTTTATACTTTGAGGTGAGTATCCCAGTCATTCTTCAGAAGAGGAAGAGGTGAGGCTGTCGTCTTTTTACATCGAAACAGCAACTGAGACTAGATCAAGGTATAGTTGCCGGCCTTGCGAACAGGTGAACAGGTGCCACACGAAGAGAGCAAATAGTGTGACTAAACGAGTTCTTAGCACGTGGTCGAGTAGTAGTGAGCAGCACACACAACTATTGGCTCACCAAACAGGCTTCCAGCTGAGGAATCTGTTTGATTTTAGTTTAATAATAATAATAATAATAATAATAATAATAATAATAATAATAATAATAATAATAATAATAATAATAATAATAATAATAATAATAATAATTGTATACCGTGTTTCTTAACCATCTTCCAGATATCAAGGCGCTTTACAATATATTTAAGTTTCAGTAACAGATTCTAGAAAATTTGTTTGCTCCAAGAATGTTGAAAACAATTATAAAAAGAGCGACTACTCCAATTAGTGGCAAAGTTCCAGCAAGTTAAAATACTTTCTCTTTCTTGTTTGATCCTTGCACACCTGGGGTGTCCTCCACTCGCTTAATTCCCATCGGCGTCTCGTCCATACATTCAATTATTCATTAACCTTTTAGTCCATCATCGCTGTCTGTAATATACACTTACCATCAATCTCTCCTTTCTATAAGCTGCGTTTAAAACTTTATTCCCCAACCCCAACATACTTAAATGTAACTTCTCCTTCCGCCCTTCTCTGTTCCTCTCATCTTCTTCTCCATCCTCTTTATCCAGGCGTGAATTCTGAGATCAAAAGCCCCGAGTGTACAGTCAGCCGTCATGGTTCATTGTTGTCCTCGCAAACTTACTTTGAGTGTTTTGTCGTGTTGTGTTTACCCAGCATCCCTTGGCGGCTGAGAAATTTAAGTTTCGATCAAACATAAAAATGTTGTGTTGGCCAAGATTCGATTGAAAATTCACTTTCTTACGAGTAGCTTCCCTCTCCACATACACTTGGAATTTCACGCTGTCTTTGATCATTGCCCTTTGCTTGCGTAGGAATTTTTTTCCACATCAGTTTATTCTCCCATCCAGTCTGCCAGCATTGCCATCCACTTACAAACAAAACTGTCGCCTCAGCATGCACTTCACTATTTACGAAAATCACGCGCCGCGCGCTAAATGCAGGTTGAAAGAGTGAAAAGCAAATTCAAGGAGCGACGCCAAATACTCCCGAGCACCTCGGCAGATGATTTAAAGTGACACGTTTCGATAAACATTGAAATATTGAAAACATTCCTTTCCGCTTGTGCCAAGTGGGAGTGGGTCCATCAATTTAGGTGACCTTCATTAAAGCAGGATAAACGTCTGAAATGCCGGAGGGCTGTGAAGTACACGAGAGAATTTCACTCGAAGGAACGTCTTCAAGGACAGAAATTCAGTTCGAGGCTTGGCCAGTCGGGTCAAATTTGTTTCTAAGGACTGGGTAAAGATAAGTGAAAGGGACTCTTTCCCCGAAGGTGGGGAACACACCCCCTACTGAGATTTACATCAGTTTAGAGGAGGTGAAACTGTTGACGTCATGTTTGTACACCAGCAGACCTATATAACATCTCTCCCATTGGCTGAGACTTTCACAACATAATGTACAACCATGACGCATGTGTTGTTGACCTTTCAGTGAATGTTGAAGTTTGTAGGCGTTTATCTCGAGAACGGAATGCGGATAATGACCGAGATTTTAGGAAACAACATCTTTAACTAAACTTCAACCAATCGTCAGAAAAAAGTACCCTGCCTAGAACTTTAAGACCGGTACAAGGGGTTAATCTCTGTGTTGCATACCGCAACGAGACCGCCCGTCACGGACGCGATAAGTTGCACTAGTCCGTGATGTTACGAACTCTTGGCGGGCGCACGCTCTGCTGCACACATGACAGGTGATTGGTTGATTTGCTAAAATGTCAGGTGCAGGATCGTCGCAAGTTTCTCAAAGTTGCATCACAAAACAGCTTCATCAGATTGTTTATGAATCCAGCCCCTACTTACATCGATCTCGAAAAGTCGCCTATTTTTATCGTCGTTATCAGTAATCATCCAGGCATCCTCTCCCCCGCCAGGACTATCTTATTTAAAAAAAATATTGTTAATGACTTTGTTATACTGGGAAACTCTCCATGCCAAATCCTGCAGTGAAATGACCAGACAGTTGAACTTAACTTTCTTGTACTTAACATTCCTTGACTAGCATCTCTGGGGTCAATGTTGTTGGCAAAGTCTCTTCTTTTTAAATTACTGAGTCTGTCGATCTAAAGCTACCACCAGAAAAATGTGAACCTGTGCCACCCCCAACCCCGCACCTCCCACTACGCCCACAAAAGAAGTTAAATGGAGTGAGTGGTGTGGTGGAGGGGGGTGCAACATTTAGTTTTCTGCGAGGGATATGATTCTGAAATTATTCATTCTTTACCCAAACATTTTAACGGTCCTGGCACATGATGGCCATGCCACATCTTTTAATGAGCGCGAGGCCGTTTGCTTCAGCAGCTCTCATCACGTAGCACCCGGATTTTTGCTTGTTTTAGATTATTTAACTTTCTTTTTCTTTCTTTTGTTCTGCTTCCCCTATTCTTCTGGTGTGTGCACGTCTTTTAAAATGTTTGTCGTTAATGGTCATGTCTCCTTCACCTGCTGGTCGAGCCACGCACAAAAAAAAGAAAAAAAAAAGAAAACAAAAACAAACCCGCGTGTGCTAAATGGCCGAGAACGAGAGAAAGAATTAAGCACGTGACTTGGTCAGGCAAATGCGAAGCGCACGTGATGAGCTGATTTTTTGGCATAACCAATAAGAGTGAGTTCTCTCAACATCCGGGGAATTTTGTGTGTGGGACGTACCTTTGAAGGTCCAATATCCGTTTGGACAAGGACGTGTGTAGGTGGACTGCTGTCTGTCTGCCAAGACCAACGCTTAGCCTCTTGCGAAGTGATCCGCTGTTAGTCTCGGCGAGCCTAAACAAAGACTGTGACTAAACCGGAAGCTTGTCGTAGCATGCCTCGTTTTAGTAGTTAACTGGAAAAAATCGTCTGCCAGCAGTCCAGTGATACAAGCTCGTGGTTTGGACACTGCGTTACTTACTCATTTACACTCACTCCATGAGAGACAGACACAACAACTATTTGAACTAGTTTCAGTAAAAAAAAAAAAAAACTATTTTCAAATAAGCCGGGGCTCCATCATATTCTCTTTAACGAGAGGAGAAAGACCCGCAAAGAAGGAAAGAATGAAACTAATTTTGATGAGGCTAGCTCTCTCCAATGGCCCCGGCGCTCACTGCCTGGGGATGAAAGATAAAGCAAATAACTTGTCTAAAATGACAAGCGCTTCTTCAACAAAAATTTCCTGGTAACTATGAAAGATTTCGCATGCTCTTTTTTTACCCCTTACTCGCGGGCCGAGATGAAAAGAAAGCCCTAGATCTATAAAAGGAAATTCAAACTGATACAATGAAAGTTCAATCCATTATGATACCGCCAGGGAGGCTTTCATTAATTCAATTGGATCTCGCGGGACCCGGCCATTGATTCAATTGTCAAAAGTGTCTGGCTTTCTCTTTTGGCAGTGCGAGAAATCGACAGGTTCTTTTAAAAGTGTTGAGAGAAGATCAGCAGGGCAAGACAGAAGTGCGAAACTAAACTTCGTGTCCGTTTGCTTGACTCTGCACGGTGACGTGTTCCTGTCAGAGAACGCATGCGCACTGGTGACAAGAGAGAGGTAAGCGTGTGTTTGGGGTAAAGGGGGGTTAAGGAGGTGATGCGAGTTGAAGGTGTTGGGGTTAATTCGTGACAGTTCGGACACAACTTTACATTAGAAGAATTCTGGACCCTATGCGACCTGAAAAAAGGGTTAGAGTGTTGGCGAGGGTTAAAGTTGTTTTTGGTTTCAGAGTTTATGTCATGTCGTTTGTAAAAAAATGTCAAAGAGTGAGCTCTTATAGGGCCACAGGTATGAAGTGAGGATATTTTGTTGTCTTGGGGCAGAGTGGAGAACTCAAGGATAAGTGCCTTGTTTCCAGGGTTACCAAGCGGGTTAAGACTCAGCATTCTATACATAGAATTTAAATATTTTCAGAAATGTTTACTTATGTTTGCAGTTTACTGGTATGATTAGTGATGTCCTTCTCTATTTATGTAAGTGTTCGATCATTCCCTGTTTTCAATTCTTGTCTTGTAGAATTTGTCAAAAGCGGTGCTAATAATAAAATAAAAGCTTCAAAACACAGCCAGGGACAAGCAATTGCAAGGAAAAACATCAACCACCCTGACTGTTGTGTTGATCTGTTATTGCCATGTCCCTTGAGGGTAAGGCGGAAATCAGATAATTGAGTGGTTAGAGTGTCTAAACCAAGAAGCCTGCAGTTCGACGCCCGAGTGGAGCTACAAAAATCCTTCAGTCGACCCAGCAGGCGGGAAGGAGTACCTGACCTCTCTGAGGGTTGGGAAAGGTAGGGAAAAAACATTTTTCATTTTTTGATATCAAGAACTACAAATATTGTAAAGCCATAATCAGAAGGATGCCTGTTGTGATAAACGTCGCCATAGTCAGTGTTGAATTTCCACCTTCACCACCGCACGTTTGATCATCTTCACGAAACCCTTCTCCCTTTATTTGTCCTTCTTGCACTCGCCTTCAGCGCTGAGCCCAGCGCAGACATTTTATGTAGATGAAGAAAGTTCACTAAATCTCAATCGTAGGCAAAGATACCTTACTGAAGCAATCTACCGCCGACCATTTTTGTTTATTGCTGGGAGGTCAAAGGTGGCGAAAGACGGAGATTACAGGCGAGTTGATGAGATGCTTCGTGGTCCACCGTCGACTGCAGGCAGATCTGCCGACGACCTGTACGAGATTGTGTCGAGGGCAAAGGTCATTCTATTTCAGCAAGTCACTTCCGGGAAGCAAAAGTTTGAAGATTAATCGTGACATTGGTTCGAGAAAAACATTGAACTGCAGTGGTGAAGGTATTTCTGATTTTTGTTTGATCACAACAACTTCTGTTATTTACGATTTGTCTTCTTCAGATTCGCATTCTCACACTGACACACTAACACATTCTCTTTCACACTCACAAACACACAAACATTCTCTTTCTCTCACACACTCTCATGCACGCATACAGAGGCAAGCCCACAAATGCCCAGTAAATTACATTTTGACAAACATCCACAAAACCAAACACAGGTTTGCAAGCACGAGTGCTTTCATTGATTTAATGTAATTAAGCTCGGTAACAGTTCCTAGAAACAAAAAGCTTTTACTCTGTCGTTTATATCTCGTGGTCTTAAAGTTTTTTTCCAAACAAATCCTTCTGTATTTTCCCTAAGATACATCATGAATTATATGGAGCAGTTATTAAACAGGTATGCTTTTCAAAAATTCAATCCATTGAGTCCAGATTCAAAACAACAAGAAGTATCTCTGTTATCATGAGACTGCATGTCACGCCATCCGTAGACAAATGATCACACGAAGGAAAAACCCAAACGCCATCAAAGGGTTTCAACAAACAGGAAGCTGCGGGGCAACAAACGGCATCGTGCTCGCGGGTCCCATGACCTGTGTCCTCTAGCCGGCGATGAGCTCCCATTAAGACGAGGAAAATGAACACCGGAAGCTGGGTGTATATTCCAATTTCTACTTTCTTTTAGGCCGTCCTTTAATGAGATATGTCCTGTTTTTCAATCCTATTGTTTTTCTTGGTAATTTTGTCTGCAGACCTCTGTTCTGTTACATTTGTTTTTTCCTATTTCTGTCTGATGTGTTTTATATATATTTTGTTGTCTTCTGCTTATATTTACATCTTCCTAATTTGAAATTTTGATCATCTTTGGGTTAAAAATAATCGGCTTTGTATCGTCTATAATTCTGTTTGTCAATTTGTCTTTGATGTTCAAACCTTGGGTTTGGTCCACACCTACCCACAGTCTCCCAAAATTCCCACATTTCAAAAAAAAAAAAAGTAAAAAAAAAAGCAAAGCAGCTTTAGAGGCAGCTACTAAAAAAACACTCGCGGACAAGGATTTTTAAGGATTAGACATTTAAGTCCGTGACTGCCACGTCGTATGCACACTGTACACGAGCACACTAATTGCCATGTCCCATTGGACAACTCACAGTGGAGTGTGGGAGAGTTAAGTCCCCTGCATGAATATTCAAGGCAGGCTGTTTATGTAAATGAGTCTGGAAGCCGAGGAGGCTTTGCCTGAAGGAGAGAGACACTGTCTGAGGACAATTATCTTCGCTACACTATCAACCGTTCGTCCGTTGGTCTGTTAACGTTCGCTAACTTGTTTTATTGTCAGTCAATCTGTCAGGTTAGGTTTGTCATCGGTTTGTCTGGTTTGTCGTGTTCTGTAAACTAAACTATGTTGGTGTACGTGGGCGTAAATCTATATAGAAATAAGTGTGTGTGTTTGTGAAAGAGAGAGAAAGCTGATGTGCATGTGTTTGTGAATATGAATTAGAGCAAAATGACTTTCAAATAAATTTTTTTAAACTGTCTCTCCTAATCCTTCCAAAAAATCTCTTTTCGGTTGCCTTGCTGGAAAATTGAAGAGTTGAATCATTTAATCCGAATGGTTTTCTTTTCACTATGCGTGACTTGCAACACTCATTATTCAGCCTGGCTTATACATAAATCGCCATCTGTTCTTGCAGCATTTAAATTAATTTACAGGGGTACCTCCATAGCAGCATGGGAGGTGCGGCGTCCCCAAACAGTCTTGGTCTAGTTTTTCTGTTGCCTTGATTGCACTGGAGAAAACTTATTTCTTTGATGTTCACCTGCTGCTACGATGGCTGTTCATAACTTTTTAAACGAAAGAGCAAAGAGGTCTTCATCAGACCGATCTTGCTGCACGTGCGACCCCCTGTCAGGTTCCTGTGATACTAAACTACTTATATTCTTGCAATACACAAAGAGATACCCACAAAAGCACCAGCAATGAAAGCTAGCCCCATTACCCAATTCTCTTCAAATCTCAAAAACCTGCACGAAAACTTATGTTTCATTCACGATACTGACTTTTCAACTAGAAAGAACCTCCCTAGGACCTTGCTAATGGTTTATGTTGAGTTTTGTCCAAAATAAAAATGTGTCATATCGTAGGTTGTTTACTTTCTTATTGCTGAATCCGTGGTACCCATCTGTAGCTGAAGAATACTGTTACTCTTGGTTGGTTGGTTGATTGATTGATTTGTTGATTTCACAAATGTCCTTTTTGCATACATTCTACTATTTCTCTCCTTGTCGTCCAGGCTCACGTAGTCATCGTGAAGAGCACACGCCTCCTCCAACCCTCTCCTGTATCAGCAGGGAGCCTACGACAACGACAACTGCAGTAACATTGATAAAAGCTATGACAAATACAGCTCCAATAAGAATGACATTTGTAGTGAATAAAGCAATGACATTAACGATGGCAGAATAATGACAATGGTGTTGTTTATTTTATCAATCCATTCTAAAATATTACAGAAAGGTCGCCGTTGTAATGTTACAGTTCCAGTTCACTCCTAAGCTGCCAGCTTGATGTGCAATGTTGGTGCTGATCTGTCTTGACCTTTTGTTTAAATAGACCTGCTCAGTGGGTAAAGTTCATGGTGGGAAGATTGAGAAATAAAATCTCAAGACACCAGAATCAGACTCTTTCTTTATTTGCTTCATACTCGGGTAAATACACAAGAGTAGAGACACAAGCAAATCAATTGTATCAATTCGTGTAAATTCACCAAAGTGTAAAAAAAATCTCTCTCACACACACTCGTACGTAGACCATCCATACAATTCACATCTATATCCGACACACACACACACACGCACACCCAAACATCCATCTCCATCCATCACAAGTAGCACACACTTCTATCATCTCCCTTCCAGACACACAAACACACAGAGTTCACTAAAACTCACTTCCACACAAAAAACACACTCGCGCACACACTAACACACACACACACACAGACAGCAGACAGGAAAAGTGCGCATGCGTAATGGGTTGTTATCGCCGTCGAAAAAGCTTCTGGTGCAGAGGGCGTGGCTAGCTATCACCCGCAAAAATTAAGAAAAATAAAGAAAATCGCAAAATCTCTCTAGAAGACGACTCAGTCATGCTGTCTTTCATTTTTCCGCTTTAATCTTTTTTAACGGCTTAATTATCAAAAATAATGAAAAGAATGGAACACAATTTCCCAATTTTTTTTCTGTTTTCTTGAGTGTAAAATAGTTTTTAAAATGTCAGCTGACTGTAAAACAAAACGTGCAACACGATGTTTTCTTTCTGCATCCTCACGCGACCGGCCATTAAATGCCATTTACAGGTTTTGACAATTAGCGGCAGCACGGATGGTCGATTTCCCAGCATCAGCCGACACGACCCCAAGTGACGTCACGACCCCTGTCCTGTTGACAGGGCCTGCAATAGTTTGACCCCCTGCCCCGTCATCAATATACAAGTGCGATGGGAGTTGGGGGCAGCAGGAAAACAATAAAATGTTGTCTTGTGTGCGTGCGTAGATACTTGAAGATATGTATATATATGCCAGTGTATCTCTGTATATGTTTTTCCTTGAATTGTGGGTGTGGGTACCATTTTTTTTAACACCCTCACAAACTTCCATATTACGATGACAGAAGCGGCACAGCAGGAATGAAGGGCGGGGCAAAATTTATCCGCGCCTTTCGCAAACATCTCCCAGCATCCGCAGCGGCGGAACCCATAAGGGGTGCAAAAACAAGACAGTCAGCTCCGATCGTAACGGAAATACCCATCGATCAATTTACACCTGCCCTGATGCCCGCCCACCTGGCAACAGTTTGTCTTACTCTTCATTTTTGTTGTTTTATTTCTCTTGACGTAACCCGCCTGAGCGTTGCCGCTGCTGACATCGCCTGCCGCGCCGCTTGACGGATTCGCTGCCGCTGCGACGGACACGCAATGCCCAGTCAGTGACAGTCGCCACGAGAATTAGGATGATAACCCTTCATTGTCGACAATGTCTGCAAGTAAGTTTGATGTGACCTTAACCCTGACCTCCTGACCCAGTGTCAGCATTCATGGAGACGGAAGGTGCGAGAAAAAGAAACGTACAAAGATGGTTTCAGGGACGATAAAATTGAAACAGGAGGGGAGACTAAAGGCAATGTGTGAATCGAAGCAAGACGACGTTAAAAAAAGGGAAACGAGGAAGCAAAAAAACAACAAAAAACAAAACAAAAAAAAACAAAAAAAAACAAAAAACAAAAAAAAAAACAACAACAACAAAACAACAACAACAACAACAACAACAACAAGAACACCAAACGCAAGATTAACAAGAAAAACAATAAAAACAATAAGTGCTTACAGCAATCATGGACACGTGACCAACATTATCATCAATGGCTCTGCAAATGCGTTATGACTGCCGAAAATTAATCAGGGTAACATTCTACTATCTGGACCAGCCAGCTTTCTGTCTGGCTCGCTTCCACCCGTGGGTCCTGAATAAAATATTTATTCTGGCCTGCAGGGCCGCCATCCAGCAATTTGTTGATAGAAAAGAAGCGAAGGTGTAGCGAGGCAGGAGCGGGAGGGACCGGCCCATAAATGCCAGCCGCTTGCCCCCAAGAACAAAGAGCCTAAGATGGGAGGGTCGGGCGAGCTCAGCAATTCCCAGTCATCATAAGCGCGATGAGATCTTCGTGTAAAATTGATGAGGAATCAAACACAGTTTGCCCTCTCATTGCCGACAACTGGCTTTGGCTGTCAGGCTGGAATGAGGGAAAGACCATTCCGTAAGTGCGAAACATTTCAATAATTTATTTTTTGTTTTTACTTGCAGATAGAGATGAATTGAAAGTAAAAAAAAAAAAGTTGAATGTACCTGTTTGTGTCGACTAATGTTTGTCTATAGTTGTCATTGATTATGTGTGTGTGTGTGTGCGACATGCAAATGTTTCTACATCCCTACTCCCCCAACACACACTCACGCATGGACGCACGTGTAGGTAAGGGAGAAAGGAGGATATCGTGGGAGGGAGGAGACAAGAAAGAAAGAAGGACGTCACTGGTCCACATTTGTCTCCGTCATAAGCTTACCATTTGTATATTTCCAGGTTATCTGCTCAATCCCTTCCTTTTTGAAGCCCTTGGAAAAAAATGTAAAAAGAGATGCTTTTGGCATCTTTCTCTGAATTTGTTTAAATGAGCTTATCATCGAATGAGAATTTATTAGAGATAATTATTCGGCCAATCAAGGGAGAGAAAAGCTTTTTTTCTGAATATCTTTTATAAGATTAGAATTTCTAGCACATAAGTTTTTAAAAACGATGTTTTGTAAACTCATACGAACAATTATTCAAAATGTGGTGTATAACCCTAAAAAACCATAAAGTCACGTGACTGTCTTTGCTTTTTGTTTTCTCGAGTTCTATATAAAAACTGTAGTACACAAAGAAGTTGGCATGCACCGAAAACAGTTTCGGAACATCGACTTTGATTTCTGGATTTTATTCCAATTTTCTGTAAAGTTTATTATCTGAATATCATGTAATTTAATGAAAAAGTAATTCATCATCAAAAACACTATGTGTAATTTATTTTTTTGTCATTTTCTCTAAATGCGATAACTTCCTTTCTGCAAAGCTGTTGTGACATAAAAGCACTCAGCCCACACTCAAGTCATAGATGTAGATGGATTAACTAAATGTGAAGAAAATAAATCAAGTCACTTTTATTTCATAAATATTAGTTAAGCAAAAGCAAAAAAAAAAAAGTCCCACCACTTACTAACACACACACGCAAGCATATACACACATGGACACTCGAACACACATTATTCATTTATGCAGACATTGGGATACATCATATATCTCCATAGAGGTTGACATCACCACACATATCAACAAAATATATGGACACATATATACAGATTGGGATTATGTCCCTGTGTATGTACTTTCACTCATCACTCATGCAACACCAGTCTGTAAGCGCACTCGCTCGCACGAAACACAAACCTCAAGCACACACACACATACACACGCATATCCATAAACTGTCCTCTCTCTTTCTTTGTTTCTCTCTTTCTAAAACACACACACACTCCTCTTTGTTTACTTCCTGTCATAAATTTCTTTCCTCTCTCACATCCACAAACTCTCCCCCGTCTCTCTCTCTCACACACACACAACATTCTTCTCTATTAAACACGGACAGCGGCAGCCTGACAAATGCACGAGGGAGTGCGAGTGACTCAGGTTTGTCTGCCACCCGGTCCAATATCGCCTTGGTTTCCTCGTCTTTTTCGTCTTCTCTATTTTTTCTTCTCCAGCACGGCAATTAGTTCTAGGGGCTGACGGCGCGCGCGATACAAATCTTAATGCATTTTCCACCGCCTCGCGGCGCTCACCTCAGCCCGCTGCACCCAGCAGACGATCGCGAGCTGCTCCTGCTTTTTTTTTTTTTTAATCCTCCTTTTTTCTTCGTCTTGTTCTTTTCTTCCTCCCTTTCACCATCAGGCTCGCCTGTCATGGCCCCCCTTTGTGAACTTGCCGGCTATAGTTGTCAGTACGGTCCACCGCTCTCGCACGGTTCACTGCGCTAATACGGGGGCCATGTTCCCCAAAGTTTGCTCACCACCGAGACGGGGGGAGATGGAGAGATGGGTACGGGTGGCAGTGTCGCTGGTGGTTGGCGGGAGATGGTCAGATGTGCAGGGCACGGAGGGCAGTGACGCTGGCAGTCATTTGCGCCTCATTGGCACCGACAGCGCACTGCAGCTTTTCATAAAAAAAAGGCTTGACGGAATGAAATAAAACAAGAAGTTAGCGGGGGAAAGAATCCCTCACAAATAGAAAGTACATATCCTTGGGGAGTCGTAGCTATCGTTGTGTGTGGCTTCGGGACATAAGCTGTTATTGCGATTGGCCGTAAGAGTCATTTCCCTTGCCCCACTCTTTTTTTTCCCTTTCTTTGCGTGTATATGTGCGTGTGTATGTGTGTAAATGTTTGCAATGCTTCCATTATGTATGTGTGGTTGTGTTTATATCTCTGTATAAATGTATTTGTGTGCCATGTGTATGCGTACATAAAGTCGTTAGGCTAGGAACTGTCACCTCGCTGCAAGGAATGGAGACGAGTGGGAAAAAGAAAAAAGGTGTGTGGGGGAGAGATTGCCCTGTTCCTCCCCCTCTCTGTCTTTGAAGGTCTCCAGTTTCACGACTCCCCCTCCCTGCAACTCGTCACTGGCGCGCGTCCTGCTGAAGATCAAGGGACCATTGCGAGAGACGATCCAATAAACATCAATGCCTTGCGGTATCCATGTCGTCAGCCTCGCGCTAACTGACCGCCTAACCAGTTTGGAAACGAAAGTAGGGTTATCCGCCCTGGCGGCGCCACTAGGACATGCCGTGGAGGCTTCTTTGCGAGGAAAGCGAAATCTCTAAAGAGTTTTTTTTTCTCCACGCTGGTGGGCTCCAGCCTTGGTCAGGGCGTGACAACTCCAATGAAGCGTGGAGCTGCAAAGGACAGTGTGCGACTTGGAACCCAAGGAAAGTATTTTTCTTATTTTTTTTCTTCTGGGGGTTATATGCTTCAGCAGACACAATTTTCTTTTTCCTTCTGTATTTATCTCTCCCTCTCCCCTCCCTTCCCTCTAAGATGAGGACCAGAGGTGAAGAATCTGTGGTCTACAGTCACAGCCTCACAGACCTCCCTCCACACGGCTGGACGCAGCTCTGTGTGGGGGAGCTGCGCTGAGAACCTCCAGGTTATGTCAATATATCGACCTCCTGGGGCCTGCGCATGTCTGCCCGCAAAGGATCCCGCTGTACTTCCGGTTCGCACAAGGTTGCATCACGCTTGTATGTTCTGCCAGTCTCTGGTATGTGTTACCTGGTGTGTGTGCAACTGTGGGTAGCTGCCACTTGCCTGTCTTTAATGTCCATCTTTTACTACCTGCCTGTCAGCTTAAACCTGACTTTAAGTTCTCAATGGTCTTCTGGATCCAATTATTCAAAACATCCGGGGAAGTAACAGGTCATGTCCACCATATACAGTATCAGTACCAACCTTTGTCTTCAAGTGGACAAAGTCCGGACACTTTGGTTAGAGAATCTTGTCGCAAGAGGAAGTTGGCGACAACGGAACGTCCGGACAGCCAGGTGTATTGTGGAAACTTCCAGAACTCAGGCTACCTGTCAGAGGTAGACGATCGATGCCGATGCCAGTAGGTCACCGTACTCAGAATGAGACCGTCTGTTATTTGCCCGCACTCCAGAGCACCGGAGTTGAGAGGGTTAGTCACATGAGGGTGGTGTTTGTTCGGGGTGTTCGGGTGACATTGTTTGTTCCGGCGCTTATAGGGTAGAGGAAGGGTAAGTCGGGTGAAAAAAAACAGTCGTTGAAGAATCCATGTGAGGTCCATGAAGTGGACAACGCTCGGTATCCATGTCAGTAGGATAGGCGAAGGTTGCAGTCGTCGATCTCTGACGTGGTTGCGGACCGAGTGGGGATGACGACGGGTGGACGAGAGCACTACGAGTAGAGACTCACTGGAGTGTCACGACTGTCAACCTCAGACCACATACGAACACAACTAAGCTGCAGCTTGTGTCTAGAACATATAAAATAAAAGTACTTTTGTCAGCAATGAAATTCAATATATCTAATTAAGTTCGTAAAAAAAATCGTTACTTTTCCTTCAACTCTCGTTTCAGTCCTCATTTGCGCATGCGCATCTGTTGCAACCTGCGCGTGGGCAGTGTATGCTTGGAAAGCTGGATTCAAGGTAAAGCTGAACTTGTGATGCAGTATGTGATAGCAAAATGACAACTTTGTCATCTTTCGTAATCAAAAGTCCGTTTTCTTATGATCTTTTAAATGATATTGTTATTCACTGTCAATAACGATGCCTCATCTCTTCATGCATGACAAGGTTCTTTGCGGTGTGAGGAGCACAAGTAATTCATTTTTTACAAGTCAACGGTTACTAGAATTTTTTTGGTAAATAAAGTTTACTTTGTTTTTCATTCGATCCAAAATCTGGTTTGGGATATTTACTGGAGTGAGCAGTTCCAACACACAGTCTTCATTTCGTGGGACAATTCTAACCTTTCGTGGTCCTCCGCGGCGAGAGCTGAAAGCTGTGAAAGCAATAAGATCCGAAGATGTGGAAATTTAACTGAATTACTCTGTAGCTTTGTGGAGGAGAAGAGCAGTTTGAAAAGACATCATCGATTTGCGGGCAGATCAAGAGACATTTCAAGGCACCTGCATTGTCCCTTTGTAATCCACCCGTGGGTGTGCAGGGCAGGCCCGCCATCACACCGCGCGTTTAGACAACAACGCTGCTGCTGACAACTGACAAAATGAAACTGCCCATCGAGAAGTGGGGATAGTGGGAGGAGAGGACACACTGTGTCAGCTGTGGCACAATGAAGGAAACAGGCAGCGTGACTGACGACAGAATGATGAAAGGACAAGAAAAAAGGATTTTAAAGACGACGAAACCTTAAGAGACTGATGAATATTTAAAGTGTTGAGATTTTTTCCCAAACATTTAAGTAATTGTGATTTGAATTTGCAACAAAATGCAAGCTTTTTCCAAAGAACAGTTTATCGAATGAGCAAATATATTCGTTAAAAAGCTACTTAATCTCAAAAAACTTATTTCACAAAAATACACCGGGGAAATATATTTATATTCTTGGTATTATGTCATAAGTCGACATTTTGGTTTATTTCCAGTAATAATATTTTTAGTAAACGATAATTATTATAATTTATAAATTTGTACTTTTTAAGTCGGGTCAAAAGATTTTTTGTCAGAAAAATACAAAACTAAACCATTACCCACTTGATAATAAACACACCTGTATCCAGATTGGATGTGAATGTAATATTTTAATCAGTTACATTTCGCACGTGCACTTCTACCTGCAGCCTGTGTAAACATGTACTTTTATACAAAAGGGTTTAACAAACAAAAATCTTGGTCAGATAGAAAAGTATTTTCTTCTCATGAGTTCAGATTCTGGACCACACCAACTGTTTGAGCTTTTATTTTCAGCAGGACCTCGTCACTGTGAACATGTTCATAGATGTCGCTTCCAGTTTTAATTCTTGGAGGAGACAACGCAGATGGAAGCTGTTTGACAAGTTCATCCCTTCAACCTTATTTTCTTTAATTTCACTTAAAATCCAGGAAACGTCACGTGACCTGTGAGGGAATCGATGCTGGCGCGCGCGGGCTATTATCAAAGTTCATGAGAGACCATTAAACTGAGAGCATTCGACATGCAACTATAAATCCCTGGCGAGTCAGGACAGAAAGAATATTGGGATTAAGGTTTAATATAAGAAGGTTGATCACGGGAGGGATGCAGCATACTTTCTTCCTTCGAGGTTTGGTTTGATTGATGGTAATTTCTACCATGGGTGGTGGGTGCAGTCAGCCAAACACTTGGCGGTTTTTAAACTGCATTTGGCAAATAAGTTAACAGTATTTTGTGTTGAAACAAGAACAAATGAACAGACGACAAGCGGAAAAAAAACGAGACTAAGAATGTAGAAAAGGAGGGTTGATCGATTGATTGTTGTTTATCACCGGGTAAGCAGCAAAGGTTATACCGTGGAGATGGGGAATGAAGGAGGGTGAATGACTAATTGTTGTTTATCACTGCGCCGGGAGGGAGGAAGAGGAGAAAAAATGAGACAGAATATGGATATGTTATATATTCGCACGTTCATATATACAAAGCGATGGACAGAAAACAAAAGAAGACATCCAAACAGAAATATTAACAGTAAGAATGAAGAAAAGAAAAACAAATAGAAGAAGCAAAAAATACAGATGGATATAATAAAAATGATGATCATCACCATTCTCTTCTTTCCTTGTTTTTGTACTTCTTCTAACTTTTTCTTTCCTTATCCAGTCTGTCATTCTTTCCTTCTCTCATCTTCTTTCTTTTTTGATTTTCTCAGCGTCTTTTTTGATGTTGTGTCGTAAAAATGTCCGATTTCAATGGAAGTGGAAGTTGTAGATGTCGGCTTTGTTGTGGCGAGTCCTCAGTCTTGTCCACCAACATATCTTTCCATTACCCGAGCTCTGTGTCGCAGTGACGACCACTTCTCGTCTGCGCAGGTCTGGGTACCTAGCGAGTCAGCATCGTAAACCCCTCCCGTCCTTATCTACGATCTTTGGCGACATTCGTAAGTCGAGCGAGGAAGTTGGGCACTTGTCTCCCCCTAATGTGCTTTACATCAGTGTTGTCCACCACCACGAGACAAATCGCTCTGACATACGCTTCCTGCGCGTGTCAAGGCAAAAACTAAAAGTTGTTAGTCAAATCGTCCATTTTTACGAGGCAATTTTCCGACAATTTTCTACGGAACATCTGCTAGACATCCAAATGACTCGTTTTGCCATGAATGTCTTTTGGATGAGTCTTCGTTTCTTATGTTCTCCGCAGCCAGTACTGAAACAAAATTGTCGCATCTTGGTTCATGACTCGCTGCTGCTTGGCCAACACCATTATATTTAGAAACATTATTTAATGGGTTATCTTAATAATTTGAATCCATATCTGTCTTTTTTTATTCTTTGAGACGTACTTTAGAGATTCCGGCTTTTCGTATTTTATGGTTTCCATTATCAATTGCACAGAACCATAGGAGCCATCCAAGTCGTGTCAAAACAGCAGCAGACGAACACAATCCCCCAAAAAGAAGAAGGTATTTATGAACTTTGGGATTTCTGTTTCTTTTCTCTGAAAGCTTAGTCATCTGTCTACCAGACCGACCACCTGCCAACCCCGCGTTTTTCATCCTTTTCTCCTACACCCTTCCCTCCCTTAATTCCATCATGTTCTCTTTCAGGTTTATTCTTGTCTATTCTGCAGAACCTTATGGAAGCTACGAAGGTATAAATGCAAGACAAACACACATGAAGCTTCGTGTGTTGGTGTATGAACTGAGTAGTGCTCACACTACTAGCACGCCGATGAATGACTTCTCTCTCTATTTCTGTTTAGCACCATCTTCTTCTTGTTGTTCTTCTTGTTCTTGTTCTTCTCTTTGTACTTCTTGTTGTTGTGGTTGGTATTCTTCTTCTTCTAATTATTATTATTATTATTATTATTATTATTTGTATTATTATTTGTTCTTATTATCATTATTATCATCCTTATTTTTGAAACACAAAAGCATCCAGGCTCAAAACCAGTCACGATAGAATAAAAACAAACTATTTTGTGCCAGCCAGCAGAAGCAGGAGAGAGCTGACATGATTGAGTGCCATTGGAAGGAAAAAGAAATGAGGTACGCAGTCGGAGGATACAGGGCGGGAATGTACGCAATTCAATATCACTCGCAAATTCACGATCGTAGCGGTCCCGCCGCCTTGCACGACTATTTCCACTGATGACCTAGACGAGAGTGTTGTCCTTTTGGGCAGGACAAAAGCAAACCTCATTTTTCATGTCGTCCATCCATCAAAGCAGTCTGAATTTTGAACTTTAACGTCCGCATCTCGTCCGAAGAGAAGACCGAGGCATTTATTTTTTTTGGTCAGAGGATAATAAGTTTTTGGAATGAGCTTTCAGCCTGTGCTCTGGGGATGGTTATGAGAGCACTTGCGCAACCATGGGTGTTATGTCGCTGCCTGATAGGCGAGTAAAACAAAAGAAAAAACAATAATTTATACAAAGTTGCAATTGTAGTGGTAGAAAATATCAGCTGATACTGTTCCCTTTCTATGCCCAAAGAATAATATAAAATACCGTGAAAACGAATTAATGAACTCATTTCATATCGGTTTCAGCACAAAAAAACATAACAAATATTTCGAAGCAAAGAAAAACAAAAAAAAAAGGACTAAACCAGCCAGAACAAAAACCCTAAAACATAAACAAACCAGTTACCATCAAATCAAATATACAAATAATCCCCAAAGCTTTATAAATAACTTGAAATATATGATGAAAAATTGATGTAGATTTTTTAAATGAAGTGTTTAAATATTATCATAAGGCTGAGTTAAACGATCATAAATCTGGACAAGAAAAGGACATTGATTGTGATGATGAAAACATCAGTACTAGTCATCAAAATAATTATTATTTGTTTTGATAAAAACTTTCTCTGGAAGATCAAAGCTGAATATGATAGCACATAATGTCTCTCACACACAGGTCACTTTTGCTCATACATAATAGTTTAGTTACGAATATATATTTTGTTTTCTTTTTCAGGAAAGGCGGAAACTTCCGCCTTGTTTAGTGACGTCATGACCAATCACATCGCGACTTTCAATAAATTGTCAACTCCTATTGCGCAATCCCTGAGGGACAGGTGACATTTTAAAGTGGACTGTTTTTTTTTTTATTCGCCTGTTGTCTTTTTTCTGATGTGTTTTGGTTCGTTCCTGTTACTGGATATAATGCTCCCTTCCATCTCAGTAGTGTGCTTCTGACCTGGCCTCGATATATAAAAATAATTGTGGAAATTGGATGGCAGGGACAAGAGACTTACTCGACAAGAAACCCTGTTTGTGTAAAGTCTGCTGTAGTGGTGGAGTTAATTTGTCCTCACCTGCGAAAAAAAAAAAACTCGTGGCATTTACAATCTGAACCTGTAATAGTCAGCACAGTAACCTTAGTGTTCCTTCCCGGGGTAGGAAATTAAATCTCTTTCCCACCAGGAACAGAGCTCATCGCAGTACATACTTCGTACTGGCTGACTACCCCGAATATCTACCTCACAACCTCAACTCTACTCTTCAGATCTTAGCAAGAACAAAACAAGGATTTCTGCAAATCTGCAACAAGAGGACTTTTAGTTAGTCAAAGAGAAAGAGAGAGAGGGGAGAAAGGGAACTGATCCGATCGAGAATCTGGAACGAGGAGGAAGGAAGGAAGGAGGAAAGGAAATAAAGCAGCGGGAGGAGCGAGGTGTAGTTGTGTCGGCCAGAGGTAATACCACACGGAATGCTCACTGTTTTGACGGCACGGGGTCGTCCTAGAGAAATCTACGCCGCCATTTCGCTTCCTTGACCACACTTGCGCCGCGCAATAAAGAGAGAAGGAACCCTCTGCTGACACTCGCCCTTCCTTTTATAGCCAATCAGAGCGCAGCGTGGTCGTAACCCCGGTTCCTTAGAGTTTTAATGGCGGAGCACGCGGCAACGGCGGTTAGGCCTTGCTTGACCGCTCACAGCCTGCCAGCAGCGCCTGGCCCACTTCTGTCTCAAGAATTCTTGTGATTTTTTTGTAGTAACAGTTAAAGACAAACCCAAGTGAAGAGTTATGTTTAGATAAGTGGGATAAGTTTATAAAAAATAATTTTAAGAATATGAGAAAGCTTTGTTCAGTGCTCAAGAGAATTATTTGAGGTTTACAGTTGTGACCAGGTTTTGAAAAAAATGTCAAAACATTTCTCATGAGGTCACAATTTCCGTTTGGTGATTGGGCGACTTTTTATTAGCATATACTCTAAGATGCATTTTCTGCGGCGTTTGGTGACTTGTGTCGATTCACTTGTTCTTCTGGACAAAAAAAAAATAAATAAATAAAAAATAAAAATAAATAAAAAAAATAAAAATAAAATAAAAAATAAAAAAATAAAAAAATAAAATAAAAAAATAACAAAAAAATAAAAAATAAAATAATAAATAAAATAGAAAATAATTACTCATTCACTACATATTTTTTGTAACTATGTAATAAAACCTGTACGTTTTACTAAATTTGTTTGGAAATTTGAGCTTAATTTCCTGTCGGACCTTGTCTAACATTTAGACTTTAACTGTTTTGTTTGGGTTCAAGCTGTGTGGAATTAGGTAGATATGACTGCAAGTGGATGATGGCTTTGGATGCTGGTGAGTGGATCTCCATAGGTTTGGGTCTATGATAAACAAATTTTTGTCCAGGTGCTGACACGTTATGTTTACTTCTGTAACTTAACCTCTTGCTGCTGTTGTTGATTCCGATATTGAATGGACATCGTGTGGCATAGAAACCTCTCTCAAAAAGATACTGAGAAGACAAGATTGTGAACGTCGTTCACTTTCAGCATAGAGTTTGTCTCTCTCTCTCCCCCACTGTCACCACCGAGCCGAACATCTTACGCCGCTGCTGTTGGAACATCATTGACACCATCGCCCGCACCATCACTTCCCTAACATTACACCACCAACAAATCGCATCACACCATCAGCACCACCACACCACTACACCACTTCACCACTACACCACTACACCACCACAACACTACACCATCACACCACCACCACGATCACACAACGACGCCCCACCATCGCCCCTGCGAGACAGTTTGAGTGCCTCGTCGCTATGCCTTAACGTGACTCCGATTCAGCGATTGGTAAGGAAATAGCTGTGGCAGCAGTGATGGTAGTACCAAAGTGATGGAAGACACTGTAGGCGGAGATGAATACGACGACATCAACAAACGCTTACTGACGGCCTTTACGTGAACCAGCGGAAGACGTCAAACACCGAGCATCTGCGAGCACAGCGACCATCAGGCGCGCGCACCACAGCACGTGACAACGACGTCCACTTGGACGTTCTACACAAAGTGGATCTGACGAACACAGGCAGCAATGGCATGTCAAGTATATGAGATGCAGGAACTGCACTTCAGTAATGAGAATGTAATACGTACACCTGTACCTATCTTCAGAGATAAACAATCACAAAAGCATGATATTGCACGTCATTAATTTCTTATCTCTCAGAAATATCCCACAACGAAGAGACCAGTTCAAAGCAGAAAATGAAATAAGAAAGAAAGAATGGAATGACTAAAGAAGAATAAAAGTAAAAAATAAATAAAAAAGAAGTACAGAATAAACGATAAAAAAATGAAAGAAAGCTGTTTACATCAGTGAGGTTTATTATGCCCCTAAAAGAATTCCAGATGTGTCTTCAAAATGTTTTTTCTGGTATCATGAGGCTTTTGAAGCACAGTCAAGTTCTAGATTTTCCACATATTTCTTTAAAAAAATGAGACGAGAAAAACATGCCATGCAAAGTCAAGAGGAAGTACTTAAGGTTTACCTTTTGACTTTTTGTCGAGATCATGTTAGCAAGTGCGATTGGTATCACTTCTCTTGCCAGGTATTAACCAGCCTACATGCAGTCTACTTTTAAATGCATACAAAACACTGTATTTCCCCAAAACTTAAAAAAAAAACTCCAGCAACATACTCTGGTCTCGCGTTGGCACGAAAATTGCTTTCTGAAGCAAACAATAGAATCAGAAAATAGCATTTATTTCACTTTACAGGAAAAAACTTAAAAAAGCTACTTTAATACAGAACAGTTCTTATGCAACCTACAAAAAAAACCAACTCCAAAAAAAAAAACAAACAAAACAAAAAAAAAAAAAAACAAAACAAAAAAATACCCCCACTGTAGTTACTAAAAATATAAAAAGAAAACAGAGTCCTTTTTTCTCTCAGCAGGCAAATTGCTTTCTGAAGCAACGAAAACAGCAGAATAATGGAAAAAAAAATTATTGGGTTGTTGGAAAAATCATGCCGTATTTAAAATGTTTTCTAAGAACTTTTATTTATAATTGTAAAGAAGGAATACCAATCAATGATACATTGCCCTGTTTTATTCAATATCTGTTTGCCTCCTTTTAGTCAACTCCATGATTCTGTTTTAGAAGAAGGACCTCTCTTTCTCGGCGACAAACAAAACAAGGTGTTGATTTACACCCTCATCTGAACTGAAGGTTGTCTAGGAATATTGAAGAGGGCGAATCAAGTCAAAGTCAGGCGGTGCAAAGAAAGGTGAGCTTGGTGGGTTTGGAACACAACTCTTTTACGATGAACGGGCACTGCATGATGGATTCGTTCAAACTGTCCAATTGCCGACAACACACATTCGAATTAATAGTTTGGTTCGTTGGTAGATTGTCGAAAAAACATGGTACATTAAAAGTCCACAACAATGAGAGTATAACATTCCTCTGAGGAATTTCTGCATTCAATATCGCTTTGAGGAGAATCATCAGGTCGGAACCAAGACCTTTTACCACCACATTGTTGTAAAAATCCACTTCTCATCACCAGTTATCAGTCGCTTCAAAAAAAAAAAAAAAAAAAAAAAAAAAAAAAAAGAAAGAAAAATTAAAAAAGAAAAATATCCTTTTCATTGCGTCTAATGAACATCGCAGATGTTTTACAAGAAGGTCAAAGGAGTGTCTTTGATTTCACGAGGAACTCAAATATCGAGCTCGCCCACGTATTCCCAGTTTCTTCAGGTGGTCGAGATCACTTGAATGATGATCAGTCTTTGTTCCTCAATGTCTCGTGTTCTGTAACGGGGCTTGACTCTATCCATGGCTTTATTATGAGATCATTAATCGCTTAAGCCTCCCTGACCAAGGATCTTCCTTTGAGATCGAAGTCACCAGCACAGAATTTCGCGAACCATCATTGACACTTTCCACTTTCCAAAAACGAGCTAGCGCCATCTATTGCCAAAAAAACATCATGACTTTTCAACAACCCTAAACTTGTCTTAACATGAAAGAAGCTGACTGTAGGATTAAAAAAGTCTGAAATAAAGGGTACAAGCGTTACCAATAAAAGAACTTGTCATGAATACAATGAGGATCATAAGGCTGAAAAGTTTTCAGCTCTGTTTGGGTTTGAGTCGATTACTGGACACACTGTCGTCTGCTGCACTCTCTCTCTCCTCACCTCCTCACTCACAGACAACAATAAGGAAGAAACATCTAGCCAGTAAGAAAACAGACAAACGGAAATGAGGACGAAGAGGTGTTTTCTTCAAGGAAAGGATTAGCGGGCATGGTTCCTTGATCACGTGTCGGTGCCGATCTTCGCCTTTGAAATGAAGCGGACCCCCGGCGTCATGGCGGGCAACACGTCGGCATCAAAATTTCCTCCGAAATCCAATTAGGTGTTGAGGATTCCACCCTCTTAATTCGTTTGTTCACGTCTCTCAGGCCATGCTGTGATCTCACTTCAGGCCAAGTTCATTCCAGGAAGTCAGAGATAAACAGTTTAGACAAGACAACAAAACTTGAGCCGCTCTTGGAAGCGGGGAGGGAAGAATGTATAGGCGAGCGATCCCAAACAAAATCCAATGTATTTACTTATCCGTGGAGTTCTTGTGCTAGTCATGGAGCCAGACATATTAAAAGTTTTAGTATAAAAATAAAAGATTGTCCGCACAAGCCCCTTTCGATCTTTCGGCCTCCAGAGTGCGCGTGCTTCAGCACTCATGCGCGCGCAGCCCGAGGTCTCGCGAGAGTTGAAATGTTATCCCAGCGTGCACCTCAGGTGGCAGTGGCGCAGAAATCAGGTATTTAAGTATTCCTTTTAAGCAGTTACGCACGACGGAGCCCACCGTTATGGAGTGGCAGACGAGGTTCAAAGGTCAAAGAAACAATGGGGCGAGAAAAGTGCAGGAGGAAGGAGAAGAGACGAAAGTTTAACACGTGGAAGTTGGACAGTGAGGCTGACGTCAGCTGGAGACGGGTGTGAGAGGAGGGTGAGGGTGTGCGGGGTGGTAAGTCTTGGAGTGGGTGGGGTGGGATTGGGAGGCTGGAAATTACGGCATTCACGTGGTGGTACGTTGCAGGAAAGTCGTGACTGAACTCAAAGCAGAAAGACACCGACGGGCACATTGGTGTCGGGGAAACACAGACGGGGATCGAAGCCTATGCGTGGTCTGGCCAGACTTTGGGTAGCGTTAGGTGAGGCTTAGGGCGCGTCCGGGACCCAGACCTTCCTGCCAAGTGCGGAAGAATGAGAGCGAGAGAGTAAAAGAGGGCGAGAGAGAGAGAGAAAGAGAGAGCACTGAAAAGTTCAGAGCTTTTTAAAACAAATGTTGCGAAATCGTCCTGCTGGGCACTTGAATGTCTGTACAGATAAATCGAAATTACGTGCAGACACCACCGAGTGTTCTAATTTAATAAGAAAGAGCACAATTATCGAAAACAGAATAAAACCAAAAACTGAAAGCAATAAGTTTAAAGAATGGATGATGAATCAACGGTATTCTCTAGCTGGAGGCATTGCATGTGATGGAGGGTGAGCCAAGGAACGGAGCAGGTTAGGAGATAGTATAGCGCTCGTTTGAATGTTTGCACACCTTTCTGCTCACATCCACACACACTTGCATGTACATAAATCCACACTCAGACATACACAAATCTCTCTCTCTCACACATATATATATTATTTATT
Source organism: Pomacea canaliculata (assembly GCF_003073045.1). Classification (NCBI taxonomy): domain Eukaryota; kingdom Metazoa; phylum Mollusca; class Gastropoda; order Architaenioglossa; family Ampullariidae; genus Pomacea; species Pomacea canaliculata. The sequence goes on along the minus strand of NC_037595.1, from coordinate 22,459,749 downwards.
ATATTCCCACACATATACACCTGCGTGCGCGTGTGAGTCGTTGCCACCTTGTCCCATGGTATCGACCAACCGTCACAGGAGGACCAAGTCACCAGAGACAAGCTCACTGCATGCACATGAATGTTTTATGTCCGGACAGCCCCGCGCCTTGCAACAGATCGTCGAGTTGCCGACAGTCACAAGACAAATCAACGCACGTGGAAGAAAGAAAATAATCCACTTGGAAAATAGCACTTCAGACTGGGATATTAAGGTCGCATCCCCTCCCCCTGCCACTCTTGGATTGAAACATAAAGAAGTATCGTTCTATAGATGGAAATAGAATCAATAAATAAAGATAAAAGGTGATAAAGCAAGATGAGTTTAAATTGGGTTCTGCAAGCTGAATTTTTAATCAATAATAAGAAAGTACACAAACAAAAATATTTGTTTTCCTGGTGTTAACCATGTCAAGCTGTTCTATAGCTTAAAATAGTTTCCAAGTTGTGAATTTTATATTTGAATTTGTACTTTAGTTTCTGCTGCTTTACTTCCAGTCATAAAACTAAACCACATCATTTGACAGAAAAATGAACAAATATTATTTTTGGTTCATGTAATGAAGTTCAAGGGAGTTTTTGTTTTACAATAAACTACTTCTCTACCACAGCAGCTCGCTAAATATCTCACTGGAGGATCTGACATTGTGATTCGCTTCGACTGAAAATTTTCCATTTCTAACAAACCAATTACTAACGATCATTTCTGAAACACTGATGCGGACCGGTTCTTAAAGGTAGATATATTTGCTTCAATTTTCAGAAGAAAAACAAACAGGGACTAATTGGTAATAAAGGATACGACATTTCACTTCGCATTTGGCATTTGAAATGACATTCACCACATCATCGCTATATTCGGGTTGAAAAATATAGGGTAGATGCATGATGTCACCTCTTTGACAAAATCAATTAGTAGATGAAAGTAGACTCTCGTTAGCAAAAGGTTCAATGACATTACTTGACAACAAATCATAACGGCTTTCCAGTAAATTCAGAGAACAGTCAACCAACATGCTGTTTCCCTCCACTCTCTTTAAATGATTATTTAGTAACAAATAAATGAAGAATAAATAAAAAAATAAAAACCAAGACACTGAGGTGACCGAACAACCAACCGACCAGCTGGCAAATCAATCGAAGGAACAAATAAGTAAATACACGCTCGTACAAACAGACGAACGAACGAATGAACAAGAGAACTACATAATGATGAATGGGTAGAACGATAACTTTTAAAAATGGGCAAAGATAAGACTAATTGTTTAAGAGGGACTGAAGAGATGAACGGACTTATAAAGGACTTACTCCAAAAGTCCACGGTCTTTACCGAAATTCTAAAATCAGAAAGTTTGTGTGCTCTCCGGCTAAAGGTCGTCTGCGACTGTGGTCTGTACGTGAAGACCTATTCATCATGGCTTTAAGTGATTTTTACTCCAACCTCGTGTAGACTTTTCTCATCACCAGAAGCGAAGGACTCACATTGTTGCCACACCATATCTCGCAGTTTGCCTTTCAATCAGTCCATCCCTAATTTGCCATTAATCCTGCTTTTGCCGCCCTCTTGCTTAATCTTCCTCTGGCTGTGGAAGGACGCCATGCTTAATTGACACAAATATTGATAGCCGATCGATATGTTCAGTCGAACAGCTTACATACGGGTTCTTCTGTTGGCCGCCTTGTTTCTGGACATGAAAGAAGGAAGTGGACATCCTTATTGACAGCGTGGTCAGGGGAGACCAGACATGAAACGAAATTAAGCAGCAGTCTTCGTATGTTGCCAAGTTTGTTTTCTAATGAGAAATGCCCCAGTAAAAGCTAAAAACAAATTGCGGGATGGTAAATTGGTCCTTAATCTTGACTGCTCCTCAGGACTTTGGTGATTTGATGTGCCGAAGTTTCAGTGAGGGGGATGGATAGGGGAAGGGGAAAGAAAGCATAAAATAGAGATGCAATTTGTCTCCCTTAAAAAAGAATATTTTGCTTTCTGTATTCACAAGTGAGATGAATATAACCATCACAAGAAGCGTTTCGCTAATCGACGATTCTTCCCGGTCTGAACCTCTCTTAGGGAGGTTCAGTGATCAAAGTCGATCAGAGTTTCCTTTTTAGCTAGGAAAATGAACACTTTTAACATAATTGAGCATAATCGGGAATTAGTTTCATAAAAGAAAAAATGTTCTGTCAACGTGTTGTGGGAGTCCTCAGACGAACTCTCACAATAACAAAGACATTCACCCCACATATTGTTACACGAACAACACTTTAGTGTAGATTATGTTTTCGAGGTTCATCTGAAAACATCCCCTGTCAACAGCAGACACGTATTTTATTTACTGACAAAGATAACAGCAAGCAAGAGGAGAGGGATGGACTCCGGCTGTCACGTACTGTAGTCTAGACACAGTGAGCCACTTACAGCTTACTTGCTCTATGTCCTGTTGGCTATGAATACATTTGCTATTGTTGTATATTTCAATGTTGACAGCACTCCAGCTACCAGTCAACATCCTGATTTGGACTTTCATTTTTCCCTTTTCTTGTTGCAATGCGTTTGGTGGTCTCTAGCTTTGCACTGACATGAACTTCTTCCTCATGATAACGACAGCCCCAAGAGAAAATGTTAAGCTGAGCCTCTGAGTTGAACAAGACTGCTCAGTACCCAGATAATTATCGAAACAGTGAGTGTCTCAAAGAACGGAAAAAATAGCTGCGTTATCGGAATAAAAATGGAGTTACAAAACACAGATCCCAGCTTCCATTCCCTCGGGGAATGAAATACTTTGGAGTCACTAACCAATACAGAATCAAAACAAAGACAAGCAAACCAAAAGAAAAACCAGACCAATCCTAAAAAAAAAACAAAGAAAAACTAATCTAAACAAACAAAAGACGAAAATAAAATAGATAAAATTGAAGAAAACAAAACAAAGTTTTAGAAAGAAAAGAAACGATTGACAACCAAAAAAATCAAAAACAAAAATGTGGTTGAACAAAAGCAAAATAAAGTTTAAAAAAAAGAGAATGAAAAAAATGATGAAGTGAAAAGAAGCAAAAAGCAGAAAAAGGGAGAAAAGGGGAAAAAAAGAAGAAAAACAGAAGGAAGTCCGCAGCACAGTAGCCGGTGTCGATGACGATGATGATGTTAGTGATGATGGCGCGGCTGGAGAAATGGCGGCGAGTGGGGAGCTCCCGCTGCGTGTGTTGCTGTAGTCGTAGATCAGCTGGCTCCTATCACTTGCACTCCTCCTCCATCGCCCCAGCAGAGGGAGGGAGAGAGGGAGGCAGCCAAGAGCCAGGAACGCTGGGTAGGGATGCCGTGTGTTTGTGCTTTCCGGGACACCTGGCCATCTGCCGGCCAGTTACTTATCTGACAACAGAAAAAATTGTAAAAGCATAAAAATAACAAAAATAATTTCCACATAAACTCGACATTGCCAAAAAGATAAATACTACTGAAAGAACATCAATCATAACAAAGAGTGGGATATTTTCCTTCTTAACGGTTTTACTCTCTGTGACCGTGTTAGTATTTCAATGAAACCTTTGGTGTGATCATTTCAGAAAGCATCAAAGTTGCTTTACTTCTCTAACGGTGTTTAACTTCTAAGCAATGTGCATCAGCTAAGGTGACAGGGTATATTCACCTAAACTTTACAGGGTACATTCACCTGAAAGTTGTCGGCGTACATCCACCTTAAAGGTAACAGGGTACACTCACTTTAAACTTGGCAAGGTGTATCGTGTTGACGATTAATGGGATATATTCACTCTTCTTGTCTTCCCCTGCCACACTATTCAATAAAAGTTTTGTTTCACGAAGAAGGATCTAGAACTTTGTGTTTAGGAACACACAGCAATAAAGCTTTGCTTGTCTTGTTTATGGTTTCCCATAACTCAGTCCGTCCTCTGACTCTCATCATGTCCAAGAATTGCGGACATGTCTTTCGTTTATAATGGAGTTGTATGAGCTGTAGTGAGCAGAGTAAGATAATGATACACATACAGGTATCATCTATCCCCGATGATCAAGTATCATCTGACAAACAGCAGCTACAGCAAGCGAGCATAATTATTGCTATTCGTGCTGAGGGATAATTAAAAATCCTGCAATTGCTTTCTGCGACTTGAAATAATTTGTATCAGATTTCTGAGTGGTGGACATTAACTTATTATTGCCAGGCTGGTGTCCATCACTACTAACACCAGCCTCTCTCCTTAATGACTCACATTAAACGCCGAAGTGTCAAAATGGCCGACGTGTGCTTGGAGGACCTTTGAAACATCAGGGATTGTTTTTCAAATGTCCACAAACTTTCAAGGAGAAATTAAATGTCCATACGTCTGTAACATTTTCAGTTCCATTGCAGTGCTTGAATTCCAGAGCTCTTCATTGAAAAAACTCGAGACCACCAACAAGTCGGCAGCAATGAGAAGTCAGCTGTCTTCTGAAATGAATTTTCAGTGTGTAGAGGACAACATTTGCGCAATGCTACTGTGAAACTTAAAAAAAAACTCATTTGAATTGAAAAGATTGAAAAATGTCATTAGAGGTTGGTGCAAACACCTGTGACACAAAACACTTTTCAAAGATTATATTTGATGGCTATTGGAGTAGTGCTTATTCTGGCTTAGAGCAGGTGTTTGACATATACAAATCTTCGGGTAATCAACTGAATGTAGTTTTACACAATGGCGGCTTCTTCTTGTGATACGGATTGCTATCAATTAATATCAATGTTGTTGCTCTAATGTTTTTATTGTTGTTACTAACACTGTCGCTGTACTGTTTTTGTTGTTAATGTTGTTTCTCTGTTGTTTCTTGTGCTACTAATGCTGCTGCTCTTCTGTGTCCGCTAATACTCATGCTGTTTCAGTAATCCTGTTGTTACTACTATAACAACAAAAACAACTGCAGTGCATGCAGAAAGTACACCATAGTTCTTATATTATCAAAAAAAGAACAAGGAATTTTCTATTACAAGGTAGGTTATGTTCTCTGCAGTCTTACATCTCTGTCTCCCTTGTTAACACCCGGAGTCTCCGGAGGTCGACAGATGTCTGGAGTCGAGATAGTCTGTACTCTGACTGCTCACTATTTTTTTTTTTTTTGGCCGAATCGTATTCAAATCCGAGAATCATAACATAATATCTTCTCAAGTTCATCTTTTTCCCGATCTCAGTCTCTCAGTCCTTTCATATGCAGTTTTTTCTCCATCTTGTATGTCTGTTGATGTTCCTAGCCGGTCGCTAGTTGATACAGCATGTTCTGTGTCAGTATGTGTGTGATAAACATTTTATATCTGTTTAAATATGTGCTTTAAATATTTTGTATTCCGAATATATTTGTATATCCAACGAGTCTACTGTACAGTGGAGAAATGCGCTACATAAATCTGAATTATTATAATCAAGCGATTGTATCTTTGAGCTCAGACCAGCGGATCTGGAGAAAGCTGAGACAAAAGTTGGACACAAAAGACAGTAAATATTTTATTGCAAAACCATAGAACTACACAAAGACATATCTACATCTGTCAGTCTGGGCAAGCCACGCCCACCCCGACGGGTGATGGTGAAGGTGGAAACTGGGGTGACCAGGATCTGAGGTGGCCGGCGGTCAGGGACTGTGACGAAAGCAAAGGGCACCGAGGACACCGAAGGTTGCTACACAACCTAACCACATCCCGACCCTCGTTTACACGAACGTTCCAGAAGTCTGGACCGTTACATCTTCCTGGGCTCGCCACGAGGTCAGATCACAAGTGTAGTGGTAGTGGTGGTGGTCGTGGTGGTAGTTGTCGGGAGGGAGGTTAGCAAGGGAAATTGTTCTTGTCCTTGTTTCGACGTCTCCCCCTCCCCCGGTCGTCCCATGAGGTCGTGCGTCCAGCAGTCAGAAAATGAAAGAGTGAGAAAGTTGTTTAGTCATCGATCCTGGTTAGGGATGCAGTGTCATCCTCCCCTCCTTCTCCTCCTCCTCGCTGCTGTATCCTGGCGGCCAGACGAGTGGCGTGACCGAACAAGGCAGAAACCACCGTTTAGTTGGGGGGCTGCTGCGTGGACAGGAAACCTCCGCCAACGAGGGACAGGCTGGCGGCTGAAATGTGTTTGGGTAGCGACTGGGCCATATTTGCAAGGGAGACCATTGTGGAACCAAAGGTGGTATTAAGCTGGTGGATACTAGAAGTTTTTCTTTATTTTTATATTTTCTTTCTCTTCTCTTGACTAGGACCCGGGGATGAGCGGTATGGTAGGAGGTGTGCTGGGAGGTAAACACTGCGCGAGAGAAATTCAGATAATTGGAGCCGACAGAGTATGGGTTGCATCCCCCTCAATAACAGTAATTCACAAAATATATGTATGACAAGTATACCACCGGACATATACATACATATAATTGTGGTGTGTGTGTATTATCTCCAATAAATGTTATCAACTCGTGTTGGTTTAAGTGGGAAACAGACAGTTTGTCTTCCAGATTAACAGACAGTTAAACTTGTAATTGTTGTGTCCTCTTCTGTGAGTCAAAGTACAATTTATTTCTTAACCTTTTCATCGCTGTTGTTGGTGCGTCTTGACGACGTTGAGTACACCAGCGCGTGCCAGACGCTCAAGAAATGCTAATCAAACGATGGTGTGGAAACGCTTATGGTCGCTTCATGCTTTTTCGATCAGGGCACGAACATACCTCATCTTCTTCTTCCAGAAATTACCTGCTGATTGTTTACCCTAACTGAAACGAAAACTGTAGATTAACGACACTGATGTAGCAGGGAATCTTCCGAGGAAAAAAAAAAACAGGAAGAAGAATTCTAACTGAAAAAAAGGATCCAGAGAGAAAGAGAGAGATTCCAGAGATTGCGTCTCAAACTCGTCTTGTCGCACAATGCTCGGTGCCACGGGCGAGGGATTATTTTCCCCTGCGCAGCAACACTAATTCGAGGCGACTCGCACCGCCTCGACGCGGACGTGAAAAATCGCCGTGTCGTGCGCAGTTTCCGGTGACGTCATCACGGCAGTAACGGCGTATCGCGAGGCTTTCTCGCCGATCTACCCGTGTGAGAGTAGGGTTGGGGAGATGGGTGGGTGGAGCGGAAGATGGGGCAGTGAGCAAGAGACTGGGGTGAGATGGGGGAGCGGAAGAGATGTAGTAAACTGTAAAGATGAAATTTTACTGATAGAAGTATTATCACCGAAACGGATGTTGTTGCTCCATCGTGCTAATGAAACCACGGGAGAGCACCTTTCTTTTTGAGTGTGTGTGTGAAAGAGAAGGAGTGTGTGCGTAAATAGGTTACTGGAAACTAATAAACAGAAGACTCTATCTTGACTATATCTTTAGCAAAAATTTCATGTGATTAAATAAAAAGGAAGGTATACAGAAACATTCTCAAGTATAAGTTTTGACAAGAGAGGATTTTCATACGATTACTGCCCCACCAAGACCCACACCTAAAAGCTCGCGAACTCCAGTAAATAATTTTGACGATGCAGTTTTTCTTCGAGTTATCGACGAGACCTGACCACTTAGCACTCTGTGACCTTTGCCTCCCAATCCCTCCACACACACACAAAGAGAAATGTGTAGGGAAGGTCGTGAAGAAAAAATGATTGGGATTGAGAGAGAACAGGAAACATTAGAATTACGAGGTATTATAGGGCTAGCAGGGTGGAATTTTTAACTACCGGGTGAAAGCTCAGTGCAAAGATATTATTTTCCTAAATATTGGATTATTGCCCCTTGCATTCTAGAGATCCTACAAACATCATCACGAGGAGGTACAAATATACACAAAAGGTGCACAGACATAGGTATGAAAATAGGTGTTCTCACACACACAACACACACACACACACACACACACACACACACACACACACACACACACACACACACACACACACACAATAATTTGCATGTATTGATAACGGGGGGGGGGAGGAATGTAAACACGCGCTCACAGACACACAAACACAACAGCACGCACACACGTGTGGGACTGGTATTCAGCCTCAAAAGTCTTGAAGTCATCAGTGATGCCTGTGAGGTGACTGCATCCCACAGCCTGATGTGCACATCACAACACAAACACGGCCCCGAGGTTCAGCGAGTCCTCTCCCCCCTCACTGCTTCCACTTCCGGAGCATCGCGCCGACATCGGCAGGTCACAGCACTTTGCAGGCCGTCAGTAGGTTTACTGGTAAATATGTAAACCATTCTTCTCCTACTCTAAGCACTTACTAGATTTCAAGGCCTCCATGATGGCAGCAGGCACAGATGTTTTTGGTGGGAGGGTAGCTGCTGTCAGTCGTTCATTTATTTATTCTTTTCTTTAGGTTGTGCTCGTGGCCAGAGTTCAAGTCTCCCAAATCTGGGGTCTGTGAGTAAAAGACCCTTGTCCTATTCCCTGTAGATTATCATTCTCAGATCGCTGTCTTGGACCCCAATGTTGGGGTTTCAGCCTTCCCACTGCATTGCAGTTAAATGGCTAAATCATGTGCTTGTTCTCTCGTGTTCCTTTCTCTCTTTCACAGTATGCACGCGCTCTCACAGACAACACACATACACACACATATATCACACAAAGTTTACTCCTCTGAAAAAAGACCTCCATCTCTCTTTCACAGACACACACATGCAAATACACCCTCCAACCATCAATTTTGTCAATTACGAAACGGCGTTAGGAATAGTTTGTAAATGAGACCAGACTCATGGTCAGTGAATATGCATCCCCCCGTTACCATTCCCTCCCTTTCCGCCCCTTTCAGCACGGGGGGAGCGGGGAAGAGTGGTAGAGCTGGTCCGCGGCTGGAGTAGATTTTGGTGGAGGGAAGAAGGTTGACATTAAGGTGATGCCAAATGCCTGACATTTCGCAACGTTCCGCGCACACACACAGACACGCCGCTGATGTCGCCTCGGCAACGCTCGTGCATTGTTTGTGTGGAGGATGCGCATCTGACTGCAGCCGGACCCCTGCATCCCACCGCGTGAGTCAACAGCCTGCAGGTCCTCGTTACCCGCCACTACCTTTACCAGTTCACCTGTCGTGAGGTGAATCTCGGATAGACGGAGTGGTGGGGGTGGAGAAAGCAGTGTGAAGGTTTTATTACATTGGGAGTATCATTCCTTCAGACACACTACCCTCGGTTCTCTCCCTTCTTCGGGAGGGAGACAATTCCGCATGGTCAGCCGAAAACAGGGTATTTTGAGAAAATATTTTCATGTAACGTTGTCAGCACGTGCACGATATTTATTACACACACTTACACACACACAGATACACCCCAAATATGCACTGTAGATCGCTGTAACATTAAACAATAACTGTCTGTTTGTCAAGGATAACAAACGACAGAGTAAACAGTGATTTTTAACATCGCAGTCACGTGACAAAAAGGATAAAATGTCAACTCGCTCGTTTATCGTCAACCCGTTTTCCTCTTTTCCGTTCTTTTTTTAAGAGAGAGAAGACAATAGCGTGTGATCATGATGGCAAGAAAGGGAGGAAGCCCAGGTCAACATCCGACCTCCCGGAAGGGAAGATAAAGCTGACCCCAGCAAGCAAAGCAGGCTCCCAGAACTGTTTGTCCAGTCAAGCCCAGCAGACGACTTTGCTGACTAACGTGAAGATGAGAGTGTATCACAACATGGGTTTGTCTGTATCACAACATGGGTTTGTCTGTGTATCACAACATGGGTTTGTCTGTGTATCACAACATGGGTTTGTCTGTGTATCACAACATGGGTTTGTCTGTATCACAACAACAACTGTCTGCATCACAATCAAGGTGGACTGGTGTCTTACAGAAAGACACGCTGCAGCCAGAAAAAAATCAGATATAATCCTTATTTGATGAATTCCAGTATAACAATATTTTTTACTCCTGGCAGATTAACACAGAATTCAATCCAAACTGAATCTCGATATCACGAATTTTAATTTAACGAAGTTTTCCATGTAAGAATTCCATCACTGTGTAAACTAGCTCGAAGTAGTTTCGATGAGGCCATCTATGATAGCATGGAAACATCTGGAAACATTTTTGAAAATTACCGTTATGTTTGTAAATAAAGAAATAAAATGATACAACTTTTAAAATGTTTCCGCGTGTTTCCATGCCATCAGGGCTGCTTGTCATGGGTAGTAAGCAGGACTCACTGCGCATCCACCCCAAATCAGTAGCACCTCATACGCGCACTTCTTTTGTTTTAAATCCGGAAAGAAAAATAAACTAATTAAAAATCGGAAAACTTATTTACTGGTGTTTTTCTCAGTTATTTAAACTGTAGGTAGCATAGTGATGTGTAAAAACAAACCCCCCATGAAACCGCCATACATTAACACACTCAGGTGCAGCAATAAAAAAAGCAGCTGTACGGGAGAGAAGAGATATATGATGAAACTGCTTCAAATGAACATCTTGAAATTTTTTTTTAACCCAGTGTCAAGACATGAGATAACTGAGGGTCAGAATTCTGCCAAACTCAAGCTGCTGGGCTCTCAGTGTCCCCCCAGACACTTACTTTCAAGCGGAAGTCGGGTGGCTGAACAGTTTCTGTTTCTGTTTTTGGTTCTGTTTCTGTTTCTGTTTTTGTTTCTGTTTCTGTTTCTGTTTTTGTTTTTGTTTTTGTTTCTGTTTCTGTGAGAGACACATGATTTCAGAGAAAGCAAGAGACTTCCAACCAGTTGCTGTTCTGATGTAACTACTAATGACATTAATCAGTACCTTTGCTGTCTCGAAGATAATCTCCTGACAAGTGCTTCCAAGGATCAGGCCCAGCTGCTAATTACTGAAGTTAATGAAGCAAAATAATTAAAATGATTTTTTCTCTTAAAACTATTTACTTGTATTTGTGGATATTTCAAAGGGGAAGACATGAGGTTGGAATGTTTGAGATTTTTACCTACTTGTGAGCAGTGATGTTACAAAGCATTGGCACCTGAAAGAAGGTAACAGGTGAAAAGAAGAGCAAAGAACTTTGATGTTAAGCCCCTCGCCTCCTTTTCACAACAAATCTAAGACACACGATTCCGGAAGGCCTCGAAAGACCAACAATTTGAGTAACTCATTAGTTAATCACATGCCTCTCTGTAAACAACAAGCAGTTTGAGAAAGGCTTTTCTGACAAACTTCCATCAGAATCTAACAAAAGCTTATACCCAGTGTTCAGTGCAGGTTCTCAATCAATCAATTAATGCTAGACCACAGTAGAGGACATTGATGAACATTAAGAACATTAATACTAAGTCTCGCAGAAAAAAAAAAGCAAAACACGGGAATGAAGCAGGCTTGAGACGAGCAGAAAACAAGAACATAATTTATATTTTGCGGGGAAAAAAGCGACAGCGGCACGTGGGCAGCATCTCAAGAAATCTCCCAGCATACCCCCTCCATCGCCTCCCATCACACAACAGATGGCGGGGTGTCAGGGTTACTAGGGGGTGTGGGAGCTCGCCACAAGGATGGCATTATATTTATTTCCTCCTTGTACTTTTGTCTAAACCAGGCTAGGTAAGTATTTAACAAATGGATACTAATGGACTTTTGGAGTGTCCACCCTTGGAGCCGACTTTGCTAAAAAGTTCTCAGCTCGAATCCTAGTTTGAAATACATCTCAGATACTATTTACTTGGTAAGCTGAAATATTTGGATGAAAAAAAATTGTAAAAAATAGAAACATTTAAAAAGGAAAAAAAATGAGAGACTTAAAGAACTAGTGGGACATAATTCTTTTGGAAGAACTGGGTAAATACCTTACTTCCTCCCTTTCAGGTCTAGAGATACAAGCCTGTAACACAAAAACAAAAAGAAGTGAACTGTACAAATATCAGGTTTGTGTACCTGGATACGTTGACGTCGTCATGGCTACAACTAGTAGAACACCTGCGACCACGTGTTTGGCGTGTCTGTGGACAAACAGGACATCTCGAGATTGAACTCTTTTTGTGTTCGGTGATGTTTGTAGGCGTGTGTCTCGACAACAAAAACTTGCTGCATTCATCTAAACTTTTAGAAAAAAATATCTCACACTAAACTTCACTCATTCATCAGAACTATTGCAGCCTAGAGCCCAGTAAACTTTGGGTTTCAAACTGTTGAACTAAATCTCCTAAAAACTGGAACTCAGATTGTTTTAAAACACAAAGAATGAATACAAAATGTTTACCATTGTTAACAAAATGTTTACCATTGTGAAAATATAGAGGCTTCTTGAAAGTGTCTCAGCAGATTAACAGCTACTCTCTCGCTTGAAAATATTTGGGGATGCTCTTTCCTTCTTTTACAAAGATTGTTTTTAATCTGACTTTAAGAACCCACACATCAGCCCAAGAATATTTAAAGCTTTTACTGAAATGTAGATTAGCACTTTCAAAAATGAAAATAAAGCCATGTTTGTGTTCTTGTTGTGTAGCTAATGAAGGTTGTTTATTTTCTCAAACTGTAAATTCGCCTTTATGCGGACTAAGACGACAGCCACAGCAAACACAAAGCTTTAAAAATTGTTTTTGTCCCTCTTAGCAGCGAATTCAGGAAGAAGATCAAAGAAGAAGAGTGTGGATTTAAGAATTAGTCCTTCAGTGCATTTCTCAGCCCTTCCATGCCATGTGTTACTTCCCCTGTCTAATAAATTAACTATAATGATGCCAAATGTATTGTACTCAACATAAACAAGGTAGGAGGCGTTACTAACACCACAGCCTCCACCTTACCTTCACCATAACTACAACTTTCTCCTCCCCAGTGAAGTGCTAATCCTCGTATTCCCAAAACCCGAGCTCTCTTGTGGAGAGGTGGGAAAGTCTCGCACCTACAGCCAGTGGTGGGACTCGTGAGTGTCAATATGATGACAAACTAGTGACCACTAGTGCTGACAGTCAGACAGACCATCCACTACACTAGAGGTGACCACCAGGATACCAGACTAACCTCACAAGCTTAGAGGCAGGTGTTCACACTGAACACTCTGGTCCTCTGCTTAACAAAAGTATCCAAATAAGAGAAATAATTAAACCAAATAAACATTAATTTTTTTTAGGAAAAATGAATGTCTGTAACAAATTAATAATTATTTTTTATATATTTACTTACCTGCCCAAATCACTCAAATATAAGTATTTTTATTTAAAAGTTGACCTTTTAATATTACTTCACACCACACTGCACTGAATGATGCTTTTAGTTCTAATGTGACACTAAATGATGATGAAATTCTTTTTCAATTATTGTTTGATAAGGTCAAATACTGTAATTTGCATGCTGCATCTCGAGAGGCAGTTCTTTCTGTGACCAACTATCAAGAAGTTCTTCGTCCGAACTGTTGGCTGATGCAGGCCCAGGATGAGGGCATCAGTTCACAGTGAAAGCTTCTCTGTTCATTTCTGAAGCACCTCGTCCTAAGAGAGGCATCCACGAAGCATGGCGGACCAGCTCAGCCATCCATCATCCTTAAGTTTCGTCTCTTCATCAGCAGAGGGCGTCGTGTTTGCCGGGTTCAAAGATCGGGAAGTAGTGGTTAGGATTGTGCAGCAGCTGAGACCACGAAAAATATTCCGTGTTTTTCCACCTGTCTTGCATACAAACCAGCGCGTGCAAGCGCCAGGCTTCAGGTAGCTAGATAAAAAAAAAATATTAAAAAATGGAAAGGTTCGCAGACACAAAAAATTGGAGACTGGAGCAGGTAACACACACACATGACTCCTCAGAGACGAGGAACCATCATATCAGACTCACATCTGCCATTGACATGCATACAGGCGTCAATAACTTATGATGAATCGCCAGCATCAATGTTTAAAAAAAAGTAAATCGAAATATATACCTCTTTTTGCCTGTCCACCTCGCTTCACCTCATAAATTGGTCGAACTTTATTTTTATTAAACAGCATCCTCCTTCCTTTTATTCTCAGCATCTTGCCAACAAGGCCTCACTGTGCTGCTTGTTGTTGCAAACATTGATTGGAGGGTCTTACGGTTCCTCCTTCTTCCCGTTCGCTTCACAGAGAGAGAGAGATGGGAAAAAAATAATTCTGGCAACCGGACACATTTTCAAAGTTTACGCTCCGCTATCAACTTAAAAAAGAAAGTTTTTTTCTTGCGTGACACGACAAGCTGGTCGTGCATCAGGGCCCAGGACGGCCCATTGCAGCACCAGTTACTAACCACGGGGTTAGTGTCACCATTCTCCGTGGGACCTCATCTACAATCCTTCATCGCCAGGCCCAGGCACATCGGCGCATGCAGGGGCGATTTCAAGAAAGCAAGCGGCAATTTGGATATTGCTATTTTACCATCCGGGCAATCGATGGCTGGTCCTTCCCCGCGCTTCGCTCTCCCATTGCTGCCTTCTCGTTTCTTGGACATGTTAGCCCCGGTTGAAGGGGAGAAAACTCGAGTCGCACGTGCTCAAAAATAATGACGGAGTATTGAAGGGAGGTAATTCAAGACTGCTTTAGTCTTTTGCCCATTGCGCTGGACACGGCCCTCCTCTAGGGTAGAGAGCAACTGCGATGTTCTTTTTCTGGGACGATTGCAACTATTTCCTCTGTTCCCCACCCAGATGCGCCATGCTTGCACAGACCGTCTGTTCATTTTGTCTTGATATGGTATCATCATGGGTTTTTTTGTGAAAAGATCTTGCTTTCACTTCAGTTTTGTCTGAACAACTGTTCTGTCCAAAATACAAACTCAAAGCGTAACCCAAACTCTAAAGCTAACTACTCTAAATGAAAGTTCGTTAAAAGAAGTTTTGAAAATATAACAATATTGTAATAAAGCAATCTGTGTTTAGAGAATACCATTTCTAGCTCTGTTATTGTAATTTTAAATCCAGCAATAAATGTTTCCGTTGGCCTTCTTGTCTGGGGATGATGGTCTTCTCAATAACACGATCCATGAATTTAGTTCCTTTCTCAAGTAGGCCTGTAAAACACTTCTAGCACATTTAAATAGTTTCCCAAAGTAGTAAAATTAATTTTCTTCTGAAATATGTCACAAATTACATTACTAAAGATTATTAATAGTCTTCTACACATTTTCGTTTGACCTGGTCTTTAAATAAAGGGTCAAAGGTTGGGTTGGCACAACCACTCAGCTCCATTTACATCACATTCTCTCTGCTTCACTAACAAAGTGACTCTGCCAACGTCATCAGCGGAATTAGAGTTGCACTTTGTTTCTCATATAATATATATTTATAGCAATTTTTTCTTATATAAAGATGCAGAAAGCGGATGTGCAGCAATGATTTGTTAGTAAAGGAGAAATTATTTGTGAGGAATGCACCTCCTTCTTTGAACCCTCTTTGAATCCTTCTCAGAAACTCAAAAAGTTAGTGTTGTTAAAATTTGTTTTGCATTAGGCTCACACAGCCCTCAAATAAAAACATCAAAAACCACATTCTTGTCCAAAATTAAGTTTGTCATCAAATGCATTCTCAAAAATGGCTGTAGGTTGCAGAAAATGTGCAAGTAGTCTTAGAGTCGACATGAGAATCCCCCCTATATTTGCAAATAAAATAAAATAAAATAAAAGATCTGTATGTCCCAAGAATGTAACATTTGTCAAATTATCAGTTTTCTAGTTCATGGAATATGTGGTAATCATTCCTAAGCTTCTCCTACTTGTAATTCACTAAAATATTTAAGGACAATATCCACTTCCTAGAAATAACGAGGAGAAAAATGCTTACTTGCTTCACAGCACACAGCCCCGCTTCGCCACCAGAATCAATTATCATTCTTACGATGCCACGTGTCAAATTTTATTTTCATTTTATCTTTTTTAAAGAAACCATTCCCACCAAAACTTATCGACGGTATGATCGATTTTTAAAGCTTTGAAAAAAATTCTTCCTGCTTGTCTTTATTTAAGGTTCGCATTTTGTTGGACTTTTTTGTTTTGAAAACGAATCCGTTTCCTGGGATACAACCGTGATATTAATTCCCAGTGGCACATTGTATCGTTTACGATACGACGATTCGTGGTGGAAGGAAGAGCAAATTAAAACAGGAGAAAAGCTGAGGACAGGAGGAGAGGTAAAGAAAGCAGGTTAAGAAATGAGTAGGACAAGATGAGAGGTGAGGGAATGCTGGATAAAAAAGTGAGTGGGACAAGAAGAGAGGTAAAAGGATTAAGGGAATGAGCAAGTGAATGAGAAAACGATGTAGGGATAGTGTAACGTTTTTACGAAAGAGTGTGTTGAATGTGTTTGCGAGCGCGTGTAAACATCTGCATGTAAACCACGCTCGCCGCACTCTTTCACCTTTTTCAACAAAAAGGTCCGGCCAACGATTAACACATTTAATGTTTATGAAATTAACTAACGATGAGATGAGGATGAAACAAAATAAAATAACGCTACCCCCTCCAGCATCAACCTCTTACAAACGTCTCTCAGATGGTTGGCGCTGACGAAATCACTGTCCAGCAGGCTAATCCTCTGAATTCCTTCACGCAGTTCGTGAAGTTATCTGTGTAGTTAACTGTGAAGCCCACTGAACTTCTTCACGCAGTTCGTGAAGTTATCTGTGTAATTAACTGTATACTGTACACTCCCCACGGAGCTCTCTACACACCAACTGCTTGGTCTCGTCCCCCGAGAACCGTTAGCATCACCTAGTTAACCCGTCCTTTTCTCCCTCCTGACCAATCAGGCACCCCTAGCGACCAGGTAACCAGGACGACCATCCAACTGTCTTTCTTGGAGACTCTCTCCACCAATCATGGCTCTCCATAGCCTACCGTCGCCCCAGTTACACTGTGCTCAGTTCATTTTACGTCATTCACTATATGACGCAAAAGAATCGTCACGCAGAGCTACGTCAGCGCTCGCGCGACTGCTCTTCCCTGACCACAGGGAAAGTTAAAAATAAAAATGAATCTAACTAGATTCGCCTGAATCGCGAATCGTTACACATAGAGGAAAAGAGGTTGGAAGAAGGCGATGAACGCATGGTGATGGCATCAGACATCACTAAACAAATTTTTGAAACAAACGTCGCAAGTGGATTTATTAAGAAATACTGACATACCATCAAACACACCTTGGTGCTAAATATTTATAAAATAGATATTACAGAATTTTGGACTGTTTCAAGTCTGTTGCCATCAAACGAAAAGCTTGAAGTGAAGATAATGTCAAGCGGGTATGACCTATTGCAGGTTCGCGTGGTGAACTATGACAGCATGTCACCGGAGTGTCACATCATGTCACGTGAGTAAGTAGCGTACTCTGTGAGCATGTCACCATACCAAACTGCATTGAGGAAATGGTCTCTGTGCTCAGATTGGTGCCTTTGAACAAATCTACAAACACAAGCGACAAATACACTAAAGTCATTCAAGTCAAAAGCTTGCGTAAGATCAACACCGATGCAGTAAGTGCCTTTTGCGCAGGACAATCAAAACAAACAGCGAAGTAAAAGCAGAAGGCGTAGGCGATCTTTTCCTTTATCAGAGCTGAGGCAGCTTCGATTGCTTGCAGCCCGACTGCGGCAGATGTAAGACAAGATGGCGCGGAACACCCCCTACTTCCTGCGCTCAGCACTGGCGAGCCCTGCGTCCACAATGCGAAAATCTCCAAGAACACGGGGCACGCACCGTAAGAACTAGAGCAAGAAAACAGGTAAGAAAACAGACCGTGCCCTCCTTACCTATCGCAGATTATTTCGCAGGTATTTGCTACACCAGGAGGGTCTGGAGAAGGGTCGCCGCGCGGGATATCAAAGAAAGTCTTGAATTTTTTTGCGACGATGATGCGCGTTTGATGGAACGGCGCCGAGCGCCAGCGGATGTTTCGCACACAGCACGCACACTTCCTCGTGTGGGTAGCGAGCGAGAAGTCAGCGCCACGCTGACAGGAAGTGACGTAACACGTTCGCAAGAAGCTAGGACAAGATGGTAGGAGGAGCGCTGGCAAGACAAGAGCAGGGCAGGATGCTGGCGAGGAGTCTGGAGTCGAGCTCGGGCAAGAAGCGAGACAGCAAGCCATTAAACGAACTATTAAACGACTTTCATCACGAGTGTCTTATTTTTTCTTTATCTCAGGAGGTGACAACTCTTCGTGTTAGAAAGCTGTTTGGCGCTTAGTTTTTATTTTACTTTTAATGATGAAGAGTGTTAATAGTTATATAACTTCTTATTTGTTTAATTTGCTGCAGAATTATTTTCTCTAGTTACTCCTTGTATTACAGTTATTTTTTGCTGGACTAACATTGTCTTTTACCATTTCGCTTAATGCAACGAAAGATATTTTTTCGGTATAAAAAAAAAAATCTGAAGCCAAAAAAAGTGTTTCTTGCAGGAGGGAAGATCACAAATGTTGACATCTTTTAACTCTGCACCTTGCAACAAATTTTATTCTTACTTTTATTTTTTTTACTTTGTAACTAGCCCACCTCCCATGTTCAAATTGCCCTCTGGGACAAATAAAGTTGATCTCTGTCATTGTCATTGTCAAACTCCTGGAAACCAAACTAAATTACTGGCAAATTAGCACGAAATTAGCACGTAATTAGCACATAATTAGCACGAGATCATAGTACCTTCCTCTTGCAACATCTTCTTAAACACCCCTTCTCACCAGTGCCGCCTGTTTTCCTCAATTAGGTTTGTCACACGATGTTAATTACCAAGCTGTAAAATAAATACCTTTCGTTCCGAAGACTCGAATCGTCAACTCTCCAACTTTCTTACGAGGGCGTGGAAGAGGGTTAGATGAAGTGATGGAGAGCTGCACGAGCCCAGCGGTAACCTTTGCCCTGGACATCATGAGTTGAGCTTAAACATACAGCATGATGATATTTATTTCTTTCTAGATGTAAGGATTTTACAATGCTTAGCTCTCGGCATGAAAAGAGATAATTTTCTTATATCGGTTAGTATCATGTCGCGAGCTTTTTCTGGCTATTTCAAGAAGGTTCGCACTCTAAGCTCGTCTTTGAAGTTGGAAAGACACAAAAAGAACTTTGCTTTATGACTTCTTTACAGCTCTGTCTCGTGATGTATTGTAGCGGCTTAGCTCAAAGCTCTTTCCTGACGGCTTCACAAGTCATGAGCTTAACGGCAATTTAAAAAATAAAACCAGTATTAATTGAAATAAACTTTTTTTTCTCCTTGTACTCTTATTCCAGGCTAACTCTTACTCCCACTCCTACTATTACTAAGAACTGGCACTAGACGGGTTTGTTGACCAGTTTTGAGAAAATCAAAACACGGTTAAAATTAATAAATACAAACAACAATTTGGCTTATATAATATGGCTCCAGTGTCATCCGTGTTGGCTCTGGCTGTTGTGACTTTGAATTCTTCACACGCCTTCGTCTCTCATCCATATTGGGAGTCCACACTAGTAATGAAGTGAGTAGCAGGACTAAAAGCCTCTCATAGTCTCCTGTCTGACTGTCTTCACTTTCCCACTCGGTCCGCCAACCACGTCCACAACCCCATCTGACACGGATACCGAGCGGTGTATTAATCTAGGGAGGTCACGTGGATTCCTTGACGACTGCTTGAATAGCAGAATTTACGGTTATACAGACCCCAGTGGTACTCTCCGGGATAAACAATGCCACGTGTTGCCACGTCTGTCTAGACTTTATTTATGGGAGTCACATGACAACTACGATGCAGGTCAAAGTCCCAAATCCCCATACGATGTTCTCAAAATGTTTCCCTGAATTTCTTATTTCTGACACACAAGGGGTTGCAACAAGGTGAAGAAGTTTTTTTCTCAAGGTAAACATGTCGGCTAGGACATAGAAAGTTCTTCAGTTCATCAGGTAAAGTGCGGTAGGTACAGATCATCAAGATTTTGCCCACCCACCCCACACCCGAACCCCACAGTGCGCGGTGTCGACATGCTGAGATATGACATAAGAATGACAGGTTGATTCCGCTTCCTTTTTTCGTTATCTCGAGCTTTATGCCTTCCAGAAACGAGAGCGGAACAAGAAAGCCTCGACTTCAATGTAGTGTGTGCGAGTACATCTCCACCAGCACGTGCTCGGTCATATCAACGGACCGGCACACACATCAGTGACATCATCGGAATATTTTGGGCCGCTGCCGCCCTCCTGTCGCCAGACTGCTGCCAATCTTTATGAATTTGTAAAATGTATCTATCTATTGTATCTTTTAAAAGCAAATGAAAGACCTTAAAGACATTCACAGTAGAGGAGGCATTTAGTGGAAAGGCAAAAGAAAAAAATGTTCGTTTCAGAAAAAAGAACTTCGCTTCCACATTGCTTTTACATTGATTGTTGCTTAAGACAGTCTAGAAAGGAAAACCCTTTCCTAAAACTGTTTGACATCTGGAACCGCGAATAGGTAGTCATAAAACACTCGTTTATTCTTAGAATGGAGACTTGAACTCGATCACCATCTCAACAGGTCGTTAAAAAAGCTGCCAGCAGTGTGGTTCACATTCTCTCCTCTGGAGAGACAATCTTGTGCCATAAAGTGAAAATTAAATTTAAAATATTGTTTCTAAATAACCGAGCGTTTATTCACGAGTTGATTTTCTTCAGTCTTCGAGAAGTTTACTTCCTGTCTACTACAGGAGTAGAATGATTAAAAAAAAAAAAAAAAAAAAAAAAAAAAGAAGAAAGAAAAAAGACAGACGGTTTGCTTGCAGCGTCTACCTGGGTGGTAGATGCAAACAAAGTCCGGGCTGGCACCTGTGTTTTCAGGCGCCGTGTGGTGTCCTCCCACCCTGCCAGCTCGTGCCACGTGCAATCTGTGTTTTCTGTCTCTACTCGCGGCGCATGCGCAGTACTTTATACTATCTTTGACCCATTTATGAATTTTAATGGATTAAAATCATTTTCATCCTCACACGCACATATTAATACACAAATACTTTCACTTTCTCTCTTTTCTTTTTTTTCTCTCTCACATACTCTTATTTTGCTTTTCTTTCTCTCAGTCACACAATGTTTCTCCTCTCTCTCTAAATCACACATAAATACACTTTTGTCACTGATTTTTTCTCTCATACACTTAAACTCACTAAACATCTAGTGTCACCCTCTGTTAACCTACCATTCTCCACATTGTCATCACTCATTGTGCGTTGACATGCCTACCCGTGCAATTGTGTCCACTTCCTTTAGAAGCAGACGAGGTGGGTGATACCCTCAGACCCTGTACACCACTCTTAATCTCATTAGCAAGGCCCAGACAGGTGATAATCCTCGCTAACTCCGTTAAAACCAGACTGTCGCTAAGACCTCTAACATTTTCATTGGAATGGCTCCACACGTGTGTCACAGGGAGGGAGAGGGAGGAGGCACCCAATAACTCCAGCCTGCGAGCGCATGCACATTATTTAATAAGCGCGTGTAGTCTGGAAACTGAAACCAAAGGGTGTGGACAGAAAAAAGAGGAGGAAGGAGTGATTGAGTCAGTAAGGCAGTCAGACAGAGAGACAGACACAGAGACAAATAAACTAGCACACGGTCATACACGCAGACAGTTGAGGTGTATGCTAAGAAAGAGGTCGATGCAAGGGAGCTGATCACATGCCTTGCATATTTTTAACTCTGGAAACAGGTTTTCCATTGAATGATGGATCGCCCTGTTTTGGGGTTTTATCAGATCTAGACGACATGCCAAAATGATTTTTCTCCTTTACCTCGGAAATAAGTCAGAGGCTCGCGAGGCTAGCTTGCAGCAGCAGCAGGACCAGCACTAAAAACAAGCCCTCAGACAAATTATTTATCTTTCATATCGAGACAGGAGACCGCGAACCTCAAGGGCAGTGGGCACAAAATTTGTCACAAATTTTTGTTTGTTTGCTTTCTGACCACACATATAAGTCATGTAGTATTTTTTGTTTTTTACTTGTTGTTTGTTTAGATAGTCTGTTCAAGCTAACTAGCACTGTGGAAAAGGTCACAGTTTGAATAAACACACCGTGACCTCAATTCACGGAGAACGAATTCAGGCGGACATGACTTTTTAATAAGTTTCAACTTTGAAATGAGTCTAGGGAAAACTGATACTGAATTTATTTTATTGAGAAATGAAAACTGATTTTAATGTCAACACACACACAAACACAAACACAAACACAAACACAAACACAAACACAAACACAAACACAAACACAAACACAAACACAAACACAAACACAAACACAAACACAAACACAAACACAAACCCAGTGATGCATGCACGCACACGTAACGAAAAGCAATAAAAGGCAATGTTTCAAACCAGCATCTTATAAAACTATCAAATATAATCAAATGTGACTAGTCTTCTCTAGCAAGAAGCTTGAAGCATGCGTGAGCATAATTCATTCTGTATAAAACATGCGACGCGCGATGGCGTGCTGGTGGAAACTAACGAAATTAAATTAAGATCACAAAGGCAAACTGCGAC
Organism: Pomacea canaliculata; assembly: GCF_003073045.1. Lineage (NCBI taxonomy): Eukaryota > Metazoa > Mollusca > Gastropoda > Architaenioglossa > Ampullariidae > Pomacea > Pomacea canaliculata. The sequence goes on along the minus strand of NC_037595.1, from coordinate 22,437,320 downwards.
ATTTGCATATTCTTTAATGCAGCGGAAACAGCTGATTTTGCCTTTAAAATGGTAGGGAATAGAAGTTTAAATTTGATTTGAGCAAAAGAAAACATGAAAAGGACAAAAACTTAAAGCAATGAAAAAAGAAACATTACACATTGTTCACTTGCCACAAGATTTTAAACCTCCCTGACAATCAAATTTTTATGCAGTTCGTATTTGTCTCCACAATGTTGCTGGACGTAGATACTTTTCAAACTATAAGAACTAACAGTGAAATAATCACAAATATGAAAAAAGCAACTAAATAAAAACGAAGAAGAAACAAAGAAAGAAGCTGAAAGGATAAAAAGTGAATGAATTAATGATTGGCTGAATAAACAAAAAGGAAATAAGCTTCTTTTTTAGTCATTGCGATGCCATGTTGATCAACACTGCAACAAAGAAAAATCGGCCATTCTGGTGGTCACCCAGCCATCTCGCCATCTGCCACCTTCTTTAGAAAATATGTCATGCAGGGCGACAACCCCATCCAACATTCCATTGCCCCACAGACTCTCAGGGGAGACAAATAATACATCGTGCTGAGGCGGATCAGAATCCACTCTGATTCAGTCCTTTACTCTACCATTCTACCAAATTATAGGACCATCCTACTGACGGTTCTATTCCCGTTATACCCAGCGATTTGACCCCTGTGATACACACGTTTACCTCTGTGGTACACACTTTACCCTACTGATTCAACCAGTTGTTGCTCCCTGTAGAATCATCTACTGGACCATTATCTCTTTATCTACTGTGATATTAATTTTACAGCTTGTTGTACTAGTATTTTATTCACTGGTATACTATCAATAATCCATTACTACATGGGAAGTCTTGCCAGCTTCGCACTTCCACTGCGCATCTTATGGACATTTTTATGTAAGGACAACACGGCTCCAACGTTCTTGCTGGCTCAGTCTCTGAGCTTTTACTTACCGCAGCCTCTGTGTAAATGAATCCCACCCGTGTGTATTGTTTCATGTGCTGCACCTGGGATGAGCCCAGCACGCCGATGTACGTGCACACGAGGGCTGTGGGAAAATTTATGACACTCGGGATCGGTCCCCGGATTCACTTGGCTGGATTCCCACTCGCCCAGGCTGTTACTCGGTGGTTAACAAGGCCACTTAATCCAGCTGAGATTTGTTTGCACGGGGAGGGGTTCGGCGGGAATTCAATGGTTGCCTTGCCCACACCATGCCCTCCCTGCCTCCTGTCCTAACCATTGGCCAAGATGCTCCGGCGATCGTCTGCTGCTCGCTAGTCTCAGTTTTGTTAAGTTAACAAACTTGGAAACTAGATACGTGTCTCTTATTTCCTCGCTGTTTACCTCTGATAAACGTATGTTTAAAACTGATGAACATGTGTTTCCTGCTTATGTAAAGTACGGTAGAAAGGAGCCCACAGGCAAAGAAAATCACTTTATCACATACCCTCTGTGTGTAGACAGTTAAATATACAGCAAGATAAAGTTTGTAGATACTGTAGTAAGTATAGCTGGTGTGTAGTTCTGATATATTTCGTAGAAAAAGTTTGTAGATGCCTTATATATGCCATGCCAAAATTCAAATGTGTGTAGAAAATTGAAAGAAAAAAAAAAATTTCAGTAAAAGTTTAGTTCCCTTCGTGCAGCCTGAAGGTGGTAGACAGGTGAGTAGGACTACTTCTCTGTTGGCACTGTAGACACCGCTAGTCAGCCATAGCGTGACGTCACCAGAACTTTCTACCCAGCATGCTTTCACTCTTTTTGCCGGAAGTAAGTCAGATCGAATGGGCCATTAGGGCCGCTGGTCGCTGCAGCTCGCGGTGCTTGCTGGGAGGCCAGTTCCCTGGCTAATCAGGGGCTTCTGCTTAAGACGCTCGTGTGACAGGTGTTCCGCAGGTGCGGACTGTCTGACGTGCACGCGAGCTCACTGGTGTCCTCCACCAAGAGGACGTAACTCTTTCTCCTTTGCCAGAGAGGTTTGCTCTGCCTATTACTTCCTGCTTGATAGAGTGCAGGAAGTAGGGAGTATGTGTGTGTGTAAGTGTGTTTGTGTGTGTGAGCGGGTATGTCAGTGTGTGCTTGTGTTGGTTTCTTTTATCAAAGACAGTTTATTTTATTCCTCCACGATCGTCATGTTACTAGACATCGCAGTCAAGGGGAGTAAGTCATTTTTTATGTGGACTTTGAGTAACAGGTTAAGTTAACCTACAGACTTTTATGATAAGTCTGTGATTTAACCGCTAGTAGCTCCTCCTCTAGCTTCGCCCAACGGAGTCATGTGGTACTCTGGGACAGACCCTACACCACGGGTGGGCGAACCTCCAGCCGCGGAATTATTTGAATATAAGAGACAACACAATGGCCAGGTAAGCTGGGTATTTGGACTAGTCAATTAAAAATATTATTATTATTATTATTATTATTATTTATTATTATTATTATTATTATTAAGGCATGCTTCTAATAATAAGGTATGTATGGCGCAGATTCGTGGCTCCTCACGTTTGACATTACACAATTGACAATGAAAATGTAACTAAGCACTACATTTACTATTCTCAATGATGCTGATATAAACATTTCTCGTTAGTCATGGTATGAGGTGGGATAACAATAACAATAAATAGGAAGAGCGCTTATATAGTCAACTTCTTGAAAGAGTAGCCAGGTCGATGTGCTTCACAAAAGAAAACGACACAAAAGACACTTGGAAGAATTATTACAGTCGTGTGAAGGAAAAAGTAAAAAGGATGTCTGCCGTCTGGAGCGGGTTTTTTTTCACAGCTCGAAATGTTCAGGTCTGTACTCCATCAAAGCACGGATGTCATGAGACGAGACAAAAAGCCAGACCAGTCTCTCAAGCTGTTCTCAAGTCTTTCCAGGTATCTCAAATCAGAGCTGCACGAACCCTAACTTTATTTTTCTACTATGATTGTCTCGTTGAAATCAGCGAACGTGTTGCTGCTAGACATGTTGTTTGACCACAGCCAGACAAAGTTGTTCTTCCTGCAAACATTTCTCCCCCGCATTATTCAAAAGTCGAGGCGTGATTGGTCGTGACGTCACCACAGAAAGCGGAAGTGCAGCGGTTGATGTCCAGACACAAACCGTAAAGAAACACAGACCACAGCAGCTCTTACTGACCAAAGCCATCTTGGTCTTCAAATGTTTCTCCTCCATCACCAGTAATACGTTGGTTTTCTTTGTTAGTTAATTAGTAATTTCTGGAAACATAAAAGTGCTGACTGGCTGAAATCTCATGCCGAAGTTTGCTGTGGTAACATTTTCGGCAGAGATAAATTTCTCTTGGTTCCTATGTTGATTAAACTTTTCACAAAAATCTACATGCAGTTTGTTTTGTCTGCCTTTCCAAACCTAAAAATTTTCGTTAATTTTGATGTCTTTATTTCTTCGTGAAAATACACGTGTGTAAAAAAACCAGCTTGTGATTCATGGAAAAACCCAAGAAAGCAGGGCACGGAGATAGAGAGAGATGGAAAGGACAGGTGTCTCCATCATGAGATGATGACAGACAGCTGCTGAGCGAGGGATGGAGAACAGAAGCTGGAAGGGAGTTAACCATTAAGGGAGGGGGAGCTAGAGATCCTTCATCTGTTAAAAATACAAACAGAAGCATACACATTATAAACAAATTATCAACATGATATTTGACGAAAAGATCGAAAAACAAACTAATAAAAGCAAACATGCTGGCAATCTACAGATGTCCGAACAACCAATCACGCAGAAAAACATCTACCTCAGAAGGAATGACATCCGAGAAAGAATAATCATTACTATGTTCACAACCAAAGCGACAAAGACAGAAGGGTAATAAAAAAAAACAACAAACAAAAAACAAAAACCAAAAAACAAAACAAACAAAATTTCCAACGTTTAATTAAAAAAAAAAGTCGAGTTAGGCTGCAACTGCCTTTCAAGCCCATTTTTCAGTTTCAAGATGCCAGCAAAACCAAACTAAGCGCATAATCAGCGGAGGTAACTGCGGCTGTTTCCGGTTGTTTACTGGTTGTCCCAGGGAGAAGTAATACACAAAGTTTCTGGCAATTAAGCGCTAATTAGAGCTGAGCATGCGCAATAATCTTGATTAAAAAACACCGAGTGACCGTCCCCAAGCAGGAAGTTGTTCTTGTGGCTTATACAGCAACTACTTACACACATGAGCAATTATTTTAACTTCCCTTTGTTAATGTTTCAAAGTTTATTCTTTCTGTGTAGTTTTCACGATTATATGTGTGCATGATAATGTTTTGTGTGTGTGTGGGTGTGGGAGAGACAGAAGGAGAGGAAGAAAAACATTTAAAAACCACAAGAATCTCCTATAGCAGGTCCCCCCTCAAGGATGGGGCTTGGGGTGGTTGCCACCCCTAATAACCACCTCTTATCGTCAGACGAAAAGGCTTCTCGACAGGTCCGCGGATATTTGCAATGGAGATTATTTTTTTTTCGCAGATTGAATCAAACAAAGACAATTAAGTTTTGTTATCAGAAACTCAAGACTTATTTGTAGACTGCTTGCTGCCCTGGGTCCCTGACACGTGGAATCCCACGAACAGAACGAAACTTTTTAAACTTTAAAGTTGGATTCAATTTGTTGTGTTCAACAATTTGTAATATCGAGATTCATTTTTACTGAGCTTTGCGGAAATCACCAGGGAAATCGGTATAAATTTGTTGCATTGAAAAATTCGTTAAATCGAGAGTCGCCTTACATAAAAGTAAATAAATAAATAAAGACATTGAATGAAGTCTGTGGGTGTGGGTGTGCACGTGCACCTGTTTGTGTCCAGTTTATTCTTCCTTTATTTCTTTTCATCCTTTACTTCTCTCTAGTTGAATTTTTTGATGTATTCTTCCTCTCTCTTTCCATTCTTTGTGCTTACAAGGCTGCTTACCCTTTTCATTCTTTCCTGTCATCCTCCTTCAAAGTTTGTTTTATCTTCGTCTCCAGCAATCCTCATTTTTCAGACTTTCTCCTCACTTCTTACCCCTAACTATGCAACCACACGTGTTGTCTTCACTTTTATCTTTCCGCATTTCGTTCCCTTCTAACCCTGTCCTTCTGTGCTTCTCTCTCACTGTCTCTCACTCTTTTTATCTCTCTGCATTTCTGTTCATTAACCTCACCCTCAATCCCATCTATCCTGATACTCTTCATCTTTGCTGCACTCTCTGACTTCTGTGCATTACACCTCCTTCTTGTTTCAGAGATGTTGTTTTTATTTCTCCAGCATCGTTCTCGTCCTTAAATCTCGCGTTTTTTCGCTTAATTGCGTAGTTTTGCAGAGACACCTTGGACATTAAGAAGAGTGCTCTCCTCTGTCTGCTTCAATTTATGACCTTTCTTGTCCCTGAAAGAAGCAGAGAAGAAAAAAAAAACAAGAAAAGGAGGAAAAGAAAGAGACGGAGAAGATGTGGATAAAGAATGAAAGAAGAGATAAAGAAGGCAAGGAAATATAACAGACGAGCGAAGAATAATGTTTTCAAGCCCTAGCAAATTGAAATAAGACTAACATATGAGAAGAACTTGGTTATACGTGATATCTGGCAAGAGAACATAAAACTTAGGAAACGATCAGCAGTAAGACACAAAACAATACGGATATGAGGTCATCCAAACTCTGGCCACAATTTGTCATGTTTTCGTGCTTCTGTCTCCGAAAGAGATAGTCTGTTTCCTGTTCCTCCTAACAGCTGTAAGTTATATTTCTTGCCCTGCTGCCTGCTCCACTTTTTTACCCTTCGCCGCAAAAACTATGATGGCCTTTAAGAGAAGGTCGGCGAAGAAGCTAAGACATTTTGTGCAACGACAATAACTTTCCAAAAAATGTAAGGTCAGGTTGAAATGTCCTACGAAAGGCTTGCAGCAGGATCCTAGTTGAAATCCTGTCTGATCACTGACATCAAGGATGTAACTGGTGACTTTAAAGACAAGTATCTGTGGATTTCTTCATGAGCCACAAAGTGCTCAGACAGCAGGCTCCATGTCCTGATTGTTGAATTGACGAATGCCAACAACGTAGTGGTACAATAGAAGTCGGAAGAAAGACAACAATCAGAAGAAACGAGCAAATTTATTTGTTGTTTTGATGTATGTCATCAATCCAGCTCATACAATTTCTCGAATCATTGAAACCCGAAGAAAGAAAAAAAAAAGCGAATGAAGACGAGAGAAAGATAAGTTTAGGAGACATGTAGAGGGCAGTAATCCTGTAAAACTGCTTAAGGGAAAAGCGGAGACAAAGACAAACAAAAAGAGAAAGAACGGAAAGAAAATGATTAAAATCATAGAGAAATAAGAAAAAGGATGAATGAATAAACAAACAAACGGAAATAGCGATAAAGGGAGGTAAAGAGAGAAACGAGAAACATTTTGCAGAAGGGGAAAATAAACATGAATTTATTAAAGTTCGAAAAAAAACTATACCTCTGGGGGGAGAGAGAGATCAATTCCTTAATTCTTCAGCATAGCTCCAGCAAGGATGTGAGCATCTGTCACGATTATTACACATCTGAGAACATAATTCAATCATAAATAACAGCAATAATTCAAAAGGGACTTCTATAAACACATACACAAAGGAGCTCCACACATAAATATACATACGCATCACAACACACCATCTATGAATATATCTACTTTCCCTCTTTCTCTCACACATACACAGACTATTATTTGTACACCATCCCCATAGTCTTGAAAGAAAAAAAGGAAATCTTAAAAGAGAAAACATCCTCAAGGCTACTGGCCGTTAAATTAAAATCATCAATTTATACCAGTCTTCCCTCTCCTTCCCAAATCCGCTCAACTCTTACCCCATCCCCATAAACCCACCATTCATACAACATCTCCAACACACACACATAGCTCAAGGCTACTTCCCAGTAATAACAGCAAACTGAGATAGAAAGAGAAATACATTGATTGAAACTTTATACTAGCAAAGCCTGTCTCCACCAAGGATATGAAAAAGATCGGTTTACAACCTATGACAGAGTTGTTTCTGTAGCTGTATGACAATACACAAGTCCAATCAAAACTGAATTGTAAAAGAAAAGAACAAAAGCAAACAAAAAGCAACATATGTATGGATAGGAGATACTACACAAACATAATTGATAAATAAACATTAAAATAATAATTTGCACGCACATACACACATTTTAAAAACCATTCGCCGCCACAGCCAGGAAGTGGCACTAACCAATTTAATAATTAACACCAGCCTACTTTTTTCAGTCGAATTAGCACTGTAAGACAACTTATCTGCGTCCATGACACTTTACAGCTGGAGACACATAAACTAAAAAAAATCGGGTAGGTATAGTGTCAACTGACTGTTCCTCGATGTTTGTTTTCCTGTGTTTGCTCGTTAGTTGCAGTGATTGTTGGAGGCTAGTCATATGTTCCATGACCACTTGTTGCACAGCTTGAAGTTGCTCAGAAATCTGAAGGGTAATGGCTTCATCAACTCCACGAATCTTGTTGTCAATGGTCAAAAACAAATGTGATTGAACAAGTTCTAATCGAGAGAGAGAGCTGGCAAGGGAACAAATAGCCATTGCCTAACTTCAGAGCAGGTTGTCCTGACACTTGACAAAGGTTTTCAGTGTTAAGGTTACCCGAGACTGTCTGCACAACTAAGCCTCATTCTCATTGTTTATTTTTTGATCCGATAAGCTGGCCACTTGGCATTCTGCATCTTCAGAGCACATTAGAATGCTGGCAATGATGACAGCCCAGAGAATACATCTCGCTCGGGCAGTTTGAACTTTGCCCTGCAAGGCCGCGGTTGCCATGGCTCTACGCCACATAAAATGAACAAAACTCCACAAGCATCGGCCACAAATAACAAGAAAACTTAAAATTTCTGGTGGCATTCTCCCTAACCTTGTCCAACATAAAAGTTGAGTTAGAAACTTGTTGTGTAGCTGTGGTAACTATAGCACGGACAACAGAGAGCACACACAGACGTCCCTCCTCGTTCGAGAGAGAGAAGATCCAAACAAACAAACCAAAGGAAGGAGAAAGGAGAGAAGAAACAGGGATGCAATAAAATATCTATAAAAGAGTGAAAATGGTAAAATTAATCCAATAAATTATTTTTGGAGTTTAGAATCAATCAATTTTTAAAGTTAGAAATAAAAAAAATGACTCCGCTATTATTTGTGTGTATCACCGTCGCTAAATAATGCATCGGTGATAAAGTAGTGCACTGGTCGCTAAGAAAGGTACTAGTCAAAAGAAAACAATAGTTTACAACATTATGCAAATGCACACCAAGCTTTGAGTTCAGTTTAGTCCAGTCAAGGCAAATCTTGTTTAGCCCGTGTTAGTTGAAGAGTTTAGTTTCACGACTTGTGAGGCGAGATGCACGAGAAAAATGTCGACGAGGTTGCGCCTCGCGGTCTGTACTCACACGAGTCCACTCTTTGATGTTTACAGCTGTTTCTGTGTTGTCATCGCTTCTTACAACCTTCTCCCACTGCTACTTGCAGAATAGTCTTGCCACGACTGTAGCGCATCACGTGACCCAAGCATCCTGGGCAGAAGAAGACATGTCTGTCATGGACCAGCGCGTTCACAACCGACCTGGACATGCCATAGATGTTGTTTTAAAGATGAGGGAAGGATTTAACACCGTACACAAGGTACAAGGGACTAGAGGAAGGTTCTCCAGCTCTGTGTGACCAGTGTACTCCCCATCTGTACTAACAGAACAAAACTTCTGGACTAGTCAGAGTTCTCCATCGAGTGTTGCGGGTGTTCGGAGGTCGATCGTCGTACTCGTGAGACGTATATTGCACGGTCTGCCAGTCATGTCCACTGTAACCTCGTCAAACTGAGGTAATTTTTTTTGTTGTTTTATTATATCGAGATTGAGAAATGGGAATTGTGATTATGTGAAGTTTATGAACCTGTATAAACTTTAAAGGCGTATTCACTCACGTTATGTAAAAGCTTACTCATAATTTTATATTATTTTATATTGACATATAACCCTTGAATTTAATCTCAGGGAAGATTCTTCATGTACCACAATTCAAGCACCACAAAACTGTTTGCTGAATCGTAACTTACAGGTTCATTTTAGGGCAGCATTGTATAGAGTCCGTGTGCCTCTCGCACACACCCCCAACACACAATTGCGGGTATCTGTGAACACAGGTAGACGTGTTCACTCGTTCGTTGTGTCTGTCACCTGTTCTGGTCATTAATACGTCCAGTGCTCGGCCTCTGCCTCGTCAGCCGACCTTCGACCTTCTGTAACTTCAGGGTGCACACTGTCAATATCTGGCAATTGAGAGGATCCTGTCAACACAGCAGGATCCTCGTTTCCAGCTTAAAGCCACCCAGAGTCATCCACCCGCTTTATGTAAACAAGCCTAGGATCAGGCATAGTCCTGACCTCTTCTGGGTTTGGTTGCATACTAACGACACATATAGGTTAAAAGGACGGATGCAATATTATCAGTGATATTATCAGTGATTTAAAGGAATGAAAGAAGGATGTCGTAAACTGGCTTCTTACTGCGTTGACTGACTGATTGAAAATATGTTTGGGCTGATATCAAAGGTGATTTCTTTCTTTGGTAAATTTTGATTCACTCCTATGAAGTTTTAAATTAGATTTTCGTATAAGTATACTTGTCATTTGATTTTCATCCTTTCCTGTGTTCGTCTCCCTACCTGAAGGTTTCCGCTTTTGTTTTGGTGTATGTTTGAAATGCATTAGAAAAACGCAGACGGGAGTTAAATACTCTTTGAAAGGTTTGGGTCATGTTGTTCACATTCTTTTTCCAGGAAACAAATACATTTTGACCCGAACAGCAAAAAAAAAGTAGTTGTTTTGTTGTTGACATAATGCGCACTTCCGGTCTGAGGGTGATTGCATCTGTTAGCGACAATATAGATAGCTCTGGGGCTGCTGCACTCTATGACTTCAAGATCAGGATACAGCCAAGCAATAATTTAATACCTCCATAAATATGACTGTTTTTTTTAGAATGGTCGTAATATGGAGGGCAGATGCTTCGTGACAGATGGCAATAACTCTACACCCATGTGATGTCACTGTCCAATGAGCGAGTGGAGTGCTCACGACCCCATTCCAGTGAATGTTGGTCGAAAAGCAAGGCAAATCTCCATGCGAGCTGATGGTGCTTAAATGTCAAGAGGTGGTCAAGAGTCTGCCTTCCCATCCACCCTGGATGCACTTATTACACATTGTAGAGACTCCAGGACGAAAATGGACTTCAAGACTAAAGAGCGGCATGAAAAGAAGAACCGCTAACCACATGGAGGCTTTTTACAGAAAAGTCTCATCAGGAGACCTATTTTTGTTGTTCACGGTCAAATTACAGTTTCCACACGGTGGAGACGGTCCTCGGTGACCCACACCTGGTTACCTCCCTTGCGCCTGGCGTGGCGGCGGGCTCTGGTCCTGCTCAAGGGATCGTGCAGCCACCAGCATCCGCAGCAGTTCTCTCCCTTCCGCCCTGGGAAAAAACTTTCAATCCACCGGTGTGGGTCCACGATTGCATATCGCAGACTGCCTGCAATCGCCCGGCTTTTCTGAGGTGCGATAACCGCTTCTTTCTGGAGGCTACGAGCAAAAATAAAATTAAAAAAGCCAATAATGAACGTGAACACACGTAGTGCTTTCTCTCTCTGGTACACTCTCTCTCACAAACACACTCTCACACACACAACTCTGGCACTCATACAGACACACTAACGTATAAAGAAATAGTTCGTATATACAACGTACATATATACAAGCACACACACACAGGGGTACGCACTCATGCACGCATGCACGAGCTGAGGGAGGTATAAAGATGTGGGAGGGAAAGGGGAAGGGAGGGGAAGAAAGTTTAGGTAGTGACCGACCACTGCGGAAAGTTTGAGTCTCTTATTGTCTGTCTGTCAGCAAGGCGAGATGCTGGCGCGCTGCATCTTATGGGGGTTGCCGCGCCGCGTGCCAGTCGCGTGGCGAGTCTGCCACCAACACCGACAGCCCGCGACTTACCCTCAGCCCGTCTCGCGTCAGGTTCCCACCCCCTCCACTACCATCACGACGACTGCACTACCGTCTACACCACAGCTTTAGCCGTTACCACCACCACCACCAACCTACCTACCAACCTACCCACCTACCCACGACTGATGCTGCTGTCGATACGCACGGAAAGGGGCAGACAACTTCGGCCGTATCTCTTCACTCAAGCGTGAAGCTGGACTTGTTTATTTTTTATTCCGAGTGTTGGCTGAGTAAAAATTCAACTTCCGGTATCAAGGATTACAGGGAGGTGTTGGACTTGTTATCGAGCCTGTGTCAGTCTGCAAGATGGTACATTTCTGTGGAGAGGGAACCAGAGTCTTTGACCGAGAGCAAAAAGTTGCGTCACAGACAGGACTGATGGCGGGGGACCCACCCACGGCTGGCAGCAACAGATCACCCCCCAGACTGTGCATCATTAAGAGTGATTAATTAAGTCGCTGCCAACTTCCCCTCTCAGCTTTTCTTCATCTGTGTATCCCAGTGTACGAGCTTGACAGACTCGTCGCCTCTGACTGCTGACAAAAGTGTCTGGAGCTCCGGAGTCTTGTGGTGGAGTACTCATCTTCTTGTTGTGTCTTGTCGACTGTGATTAACACTTACTGCGCCCTAAACACTGTCCCGCCCTCGACAGCTGGATGTCTTCTGTGTGCTGCTTCCTGGAGCTGTGCTTGTTTAACACAGTTTTTAAACCCGGATATTTGCTTTTATTTTGTTTTCTTCTTCCTGGAAAGTGATCATTGTGATATTTAATCCAGTCTCTTTCACGGAGTACTCCAAACCTTCTAGAACCGAATCCAAACATCACACGTGATCTTGTTTCCGCCATCAAAGTTCAAGAAAGGAACCTGAGGTGTCTACGAAATTTTTATGAGAGGTCGAAGAGATTCAAAAAGTGTGCAATTAGTATCGAGTCAGTCATCTGCTCCCCGCGAATATGTCTGTCGGAGAACAACTCCGCTAAATTCTTGACCCCTCCACATGACCTCGCGGAGCACGTGCCGACGTTTGACACGTGACATCGTCGACCCTCGTCAGGTTCCTATGTCGGAACAGACGACAGCTGATTGGTGAGGCCGATGGCAACAATGCCTGTTATCGTTGATATCTTTGTTATTATTAATTCCACAGCAACTAGCGAACACTTGGTGTAGAGATGATAAACACAGATCCATAAATTAAAAAATTACTGTCAAAATTTGTCACCAAACCTAAAACGGAGAGAACAGGAAATTGAGACAGCGTCAGAACAACATGTGGAAGATTGGGATCACCCATCACACGACTGGTATCAGAATAAGATTTGTTTCACATTCACACAACCACGATACCAGATTAAACATCACCTGCGACAAGGTGAGTGACAGAAAGGTTGACAATCAGTTTTCAGCAGAATGTTGTGAGAGAGATATCACGAATAAGCGGAAGGCAAACATAAAGGACGGAGAGATAAGCAAACAGGTCTGTAGTGAAATTCACGGGGAAAAAAAAAAGAAAAAAAAGTGAAAGACAATAACAATGCTTGGCATCTCCCAATAGCCGTTGAGCCCCTGCCTCCGTTATGTGAGAGGATGCAATCGATACAAACACTTGGGAGAGAGCAATATCTCATGTAACTGTTTTTACCACCACCATGCCAGTCGTGGGCACTTGACGCTGGCTCCAGTCATCGTAATCTCAAAACTTTTTCTCGTCGAGAATCTCTTGAAGAGGAAACAGGAGATAAAAACACTAACGATACTCTAGACGGCGAATATTACAAATGATGAACGAGGTATTGTTCTCCAGTCTCATAGGTACATGCCTAAAAATAAATAAATAAAATAATTGTAGTCATGGAGAGGAACATCGAGGCGGTATTGTCGAGCAGCAAAGTGAGTTGGGATCAGTGACAACAAATTAAATAAACACTCATTAGAGATGAGAGCGGCATAAGAAGTGGAGAGGCGGCATTGCACGTGGAGTGTGTCACGTGCTGCCAATGGCGGCTCTTGGAGTGTCATCTGAATCCTACTGCCCACTCAGGTTATATTCAACCACACTGTGTGATGGTCATTCACTCATCCTGACCTAAAAGTGTATTTGTTTTCTCACCCGACCGTCAGGCAGGAAGATCATCAAGGATCAAACATAATCAAGGCCTACCTCAGGGACATCGGACGGCCACCCGAGTATAATCGTCTGTAATTGTGTTTGCGGGATCTTCTCATCTTTACCGCATATTTTTTTTTTAGGAGAAGAGGGGTGTGTTCATACCTTCCTGGAATCTCGATAGTTTTTACCTCTGTGTAGCCGACCACCCCACCCGACCTACAGAGAAAAAAAGATGGTTGAAGAGAAATTGCTTTGTTATATCTAAAAGTGAAATCGGTCGGTTTTTGTCATTGGCAAACATTGCTTGAGACAAATTTAATTAACCTTAATGTACCCAATTCTGAAGTTGTTTTTGAACGACAATTAATTTTTTTTTTGAAAAGTAGTGCTATCCCGTTAATATTCTTCCTGAATGTTTCTTCTGTCCTCCACACTTCTAGTTTGTTTTATTGACAGTTGTAATATCACACTCTGCTAGCTGATTAGTTGTTTACATTTCTCTCTAGTTTTTTTATATAAATATCGTTAGAAAAGTCTTCACAGGTTGTACGATGCCATTTCGTACGAGTTTTAGTGTACAGAGTACTGTCTCTGATTTGTGCCTTGTGAGATATCTAGTTTATTGTCTTGAAGAGTTTGATGACTACAGTGCATGTAGAGACAATTATCAGTCTGTCAGTGAGTTTGTTAGCGATTGTAGCTAGTGTGTATCTATCTACTAGCTGCCTACCTGTACTGTCTCAACAAGATACACACTGGCTGGCTTTGACATCTTAGACCATGAGGACAAACAGCTTTTGAGAACCCGGCCAGTGAAGACACACATGTTTGTGAAAAAAACTTTAAAAATTCAAAACAACTCGTGTGTTCCAGAAATCTGAAGATATTTGCTGAAATGTTCCCTGACCTACATCATAAGATTGCACAACCAGGTCGTCGCAGTGCATCTTCTACGGGGATGTTATAAAGCTCGATAAAGCTCGGCGGTAAAAAACTTTAAAGAGTTTCAAGTCATTACCTGCTGCTATATGAGTACACCCTGAACTACTTTTAGTTAACGACTCATCAGGACCTTTTGATTACCGAAATTAATCCACTCTCCCCACTCATTAACCTTATCAATTGCTCACTCTTGAAGAAAACCAATGAGGACTACCAAGGGCAGTATCAAGGCACCAGTAAATGTATCTGAACCTTTGTAGTGTAGAACCTGTTCTAAAACTGAAAGCTATTTCCCAGAACAATGCTGGGGAAAGAATGTATAGTGCTCTGAAGAAATCGCTGCTGTCTTCCTCACAGAACCTTACAGGAAACGTCCACATGGACTCAAAGTAGGTTTCTAGGTTTCTCTAAAAGCTCAATAAAATCATTTGAGAGAGAGAGACACTCACACACTCTCCCTTTCTCGCACAAACTTTGTAAAAACATAATCGTTTAATTTTCTACGCTGCCTAAGACATTCTTCCATCATTCTTACAACCTAGAAGTTCAAAAATTAAAACAAATCCCTCGATACTTTAAAGATTAGGAGGAGTTGCTTGCTGCGTATACCGGTGTAGGAGTTGGGCTGGAGAAGGTGGAGGAGCTGCTGGTCACAGAGTTCACCGGCGCGCTCTTCTGCCAGCGCTCTGCGGCCAAGTGTGCACAAGAAGTGGGGACCGTGAGATCGATACGCACAGAAGGACACGACCCCCCCTACTACCTCCATCCTTCCTTTCTCTCCGCCCACCCTCCCCACTTACTTCCAGCGGTGAGCAGCGCGTGGAAGAGACTTAAAGGACGCCGCGTCGGCAGGTGTTCTTGTGTTTCCAGAGCTTATCGCCAGAACGCAGCCAACCATTTCGTCTGCCACGTCATCCTTCTCCCTCCTCCTCCTCCTCCTCCTCTCCCTCTCAGTCATCGGGGTGTTCCTGGCGAGCCTGCCGTTCCTTCCGGATCAACGTGCTGAGATCGTTGGGCGCACAAGTTTACCATTTATTTTTTTTGAAAAAATATTTTTTCCTCTTCCTCTTGGTGAGGCGTGCTTGTCAGCTTCAATCATCGAAGTCGGCCATTACGGCCAAGAGTCTTGCAAACAGGTTAAGAGTAATTGTGATTGAGGGCGTCCTCGGCTTGATGGTGTCGTCTGCGCGGAAACTAGGCTAAGTGAGAGTTTGTGAGTTGCTGCGAGTGGCTCCATCTCGTCGTCACCCACGCCAAGGACCGACAATTCTGAGAACTACTCGAGCGAAGCATCTGTGCCGTGTGAAATCTTCTTCAGTTCACACCTTGAGTGATGCGGTCTTCGCCATTTGCCAGCCATTTGATACATATTCCTTACATGTGGAACACTTTTTTAATCTGCTTTTAAAAGGTGAGAACATTCGTGGATAATATTCTTTGGGATGACTGAGTTATGATATTACAGTATCAACATCCTACTGAGCCTCGACATAAAGAAACCTGTGCAGGTGAGAAACTGAGAAATAACCTACACGACGACTAGAATAAACTGAGCAATATTCTTTAATGGGAAAACATCAAAAGAAATGTTACCTGACGTTGAAGCAAGAAACATTGAAGGCCAAAGAGGGCAACGTGGTAATGTAAGTATTTACTTCATTTTTGTCATAAATTATCGACACGTGCATTTTGGCTCAGAAAACGACAAGACTGCACGTGTTCTTTACAAAAAGTATTGCTCCCACAGATTGTTTCTAGACTTTGAAGTATGAAGTTCTTTTCTGGATGTGTGCGTCTTAAGAAATATCACACAGAGGATAAGTTTTTCGAGTTCACTTTTTTAGGAGACAACGATTGGTTTTTGCCCAAGCGAGCCACCTTTTAGTTTTCGAGTTCAAAGACAAATGGCATTGACACTAAGGAACCTGACATGGAGCCTCTTTGAAGTTCTCTTCACCTTTGCGAAATAATAGACATCGAATCTTTTGTTTTCCACTTCTTCCACCATGATGAGTAGTCGAGGACATTCTTTGTCTGAAATGTAGAAAGCGTTAGTGTTGACACACAAAAACTATTTAAAGAGTAGGCGGACAAGGATAAAACATTTTTGTAGGTGGTAGATCCTTCGCTCTACTGGCGGAAAAATTCCTCTTAACAGCACGGAGGCCAAAGGTGGGCGGCTGTCTGGAACACCTTCTGTCAACTTAACGGGAATTTCCCGGAAATTTACTCACCACGCGCGAGTAGCGAGCGAGCGAAAAGCCGTTAAGAGAGAGAGTGTTCTCCTCTTGACGTGAGTCTCAAGTCTTTTGTGTCTTGTGGATCCTTTGTACTGCCTGTGGATCGTCGTGCGCCTATGTGGATCCTTCCTGGAGCGCAAGTGCGCCATCGCCGTGGGCTGCAAGTGCTCGTGTCGCACGTGCAAAATGACGAGCCGCCACTGGCGTCGACTCTCCACCTTCTTCCTTCTGGGGCTGGTCCTGCTGCAGTGCGCGCGCTGCCTGACGGAAATTATCACGCTGGGTGAGTACTGCTCACTTGCACTTTTTTTGTTTCTGTTCTGCTTGAGTACTCTCTCGTCTTAAAGTCTTCTACTCTTTAAACCGTGTTAATTCAATCAGTTGTCAGACTTCTTAAAGGACACACGCACAGCATTGCTAAATTCCTGTGGTTTTCAATATTTACACGATTGGCACTGACAAAATGAATTAAACAGTTTCGTGCAACCAGCGTGTGAAGGTGTAAAAGGTTCTTACCTGCCATGCAAACAGTTTGCCTTCCACCTCCAGTCAATATTCTGAGGTCGATGGTGTTACAGAAACATTTATAAGCCAATCATTCACAGACACGCTTTTTAATCCATATTGTTAACAGCAATCACAGCTTGGGGTAACCGGTGTGTTTTATACTGTTGTCATCGTTTGTTTGTCCACAAAACTGTGCAATTATACTGATGTTGACTAACGAGAAAAATGTGCTGTACCCGCTATTAAAAGAAGGACGCACTCACAAACAGGAATGCTTGTATTCACACACACACAGAGTCATGCGCACCCACTCACACCTATACACACATTTACCATGCTTACGAGTGTTTTATTTTACATTAACGATGATGTGGCCTACAAATGATAATTTTATTAACTTTTGTATTTGTATTGGCTGGAGTAATCTGTAGTAATCTGGAGTAATTCCCCTTGGATGCGCCATAATGTTTGAACGCGTAGTTCCGGGTATCAAAATTATATCAGTTATATTTTTTCATTTTTAATTATATTTAAAGTTAAAATTAGATTACAGTACAATCTCCCTCCGCCTTAAGGGGGACATATTCCTGCTGAAAACCAAACGAACTAAAACACTTACATGTCTTTCTCTGTTTTTTTTTTTTTTTTTACATTGTCGTAAACAGAAGTCATAGAAACCTGTGTGGGTGTAGGAGTGGATGGGCTGAAGAAAACTTTAGAGACAGTAATTTCTAGGTGTCTTGCCTCTCCATAAATAAATTCCGTTTGAAGAAGAGCTCCTAGCATGCATCCAGACGAAGGTTGTGACATTTAATCTCTTCTTCCCCGCCACACACCCGACTGAGCATTTAACCGCAGCAGTGAACACAGAATGTCTGTCTAGTCAATGTGAACAGACCAATCACAGTGAATAGTGTGGATGTCAGAGGTTAAGGTCAATTGTTCAGAGAACAGATTCCAGACGGAAATCGTTCTACACACACAATCGTATACACTCTTACACACATGTTCCGAGGCCACTTTCCATATGAAAACATTTTTTCCAAAGTTTTCTTTTCTTCGCAAGCGAGAATACTCAGGCCAACGGAAAATGAAGATGAGTTCGTTTTGTCCATGCTGCTGAAAGACTTTTTCTTCCACTTTCTTCCATTCTCTTCTTTAGAAGAATACTCATTCTTTCACCGGTCTTTTTGCTTCTGAACTTCCCTCGACGCCAGAAACTCAGCTCCGGCATATTAATGTATTTTAGCAAACTCCAGGGAAAAACACTACTTACAGAACAGGTTTATTTTCATTTTCTGGAGGATCTATCCTCTCGCTGGTCGACCCGAGGATAAATGAATACATCCTAATTGTCAAGAAGTGAATAAATGTTTTCAATTTGTTAGGAAATATATTAGACCTTGTTTCCAGTGTAAGCTACAAAGCTAGTCCACTGCTCTCCTCTTTGAATGAGGTTTTCAGTTTTCCTCAATAAATCAGTTAAAAAAATATTGTATATACTTCTAAAGTCATTGATGCTGGCCTATCTATACCAAACTTTCACTCCTTTATGGTATATTTGAAGCTATAATCACATTCGAAAGTAATTATTAATTAGTATAATGATCATTTCTGTCATGCCCTTTAATCATTTTTCAGGAAACAGCGATGTTCAAGAGTGATGGTTATTATGATAATATTTATCATTAGAGTGATAGTCGTTATCATCATCATCGTAGTCAGCATTTGATATTATGAAAGGTAGTAGAAATAATGTTGGAAGGAAGTGACGATAGTGGGAACTTGTAAAGATTTAATTTGAGTTTCTAGCCTGCGTGGATCCAGTTCATACAGAACTTGTCTGCAAACTGCGTCTGGGACTTTCTTTGTCTTCCATTGTCTGTATCTCTCGTAGGCCGCACACACAACTCCTGGTAAATACGACATCAGCAAACACATTGCCACTCTTATTAACTCCACCTCTCTTGTTCGCAGCGCCCCTCGCTCGCTAGAACCTTCTGCCAGCGCGCTTGACCCTAGACACGTGCAGCGTCCGACCTCTGACCTGCGTGACGAGAACGTTGTCATCGCCGATGTATGTAAAAGGGCCCGAAGTCTGTGTGGTATTGAATGTTTCACCTTTACCTGAGTAGAATTTATTGTCTGGATAGAGATACCAATACACTGATATAAAGCGCTTTCTGTGATGAAGGTAACATAAACTAGTTTAACTTTTTAGCTCATCGAATAAGTTCAAAGACTTACTAAGAATGTGACAACAAAATAACTGATATATATATACACTACGATAGCCTGGTTGGGGATGGGGTTGGAGAAAGGTGGCTGGATCAAGGCCTACTCGGGTTTTGGTTGGAAAACTCTCTCTCCCCAGCCTGCAAGAAAATAGAAAGGCAAGCCTGTAGACAAAGGTGCATGAAAAAATGTATTAGAGTGCTCATTCTTGAAGCAGCAGCCACACTACAATCTCACATGTCCACCATCACCAGCAGCAGAAACAACAAAACCTTAATAACCGACACAACAGCAATTGCACGGTGAAACACAAAAGCCTTCTTCATTGTCCACCACGCACATCCTCGACAGCTTATGACAGCAGTCGCAGAACAAAAACAAAAACAAAAAGAAAACAACAAAAACAAGTCCTAAAACAAGCACAGACATCGATTTTAAAATAAAAGTTCAGCAAAGCCCTGTAAGTGTAATACAAAAACTCCGCACGATGAGCGCGAAAGACAAAATGCATGGCATGTAGTCACGTGATATTTACCGTGCTATAGCCAAGAGGCAAGTTTTATATTTTCTGATTGCCTTTACAAAGAGTTTTTCGTGTGCACTTTGTCTAACTTTCAGATTATTTTATTTCAAAGTTTCTTTCTCTTACCGTTCCATAGGCGTCTGGTATATTTTTTTTTCTTGAGTCTGAACAAAGTTCTTTTAACAAGTTCGTCTCTCGTGTACTTTTCTATTCCTGGCTTTTGTGCTACGTCACTGACCTAAAAATAGACAACATCCTCCATCATCTACCCGTCTGCCCACCGTCCCGCTCTCCAAGGGGCACCACTCTTCATTCGTTCTCACGAGCCTGCTTTCTGAATTATGTTCTGATCAACCTGCCTTCCTGATTGCGTCCCCTGCTGCCTCTTTTTGAGACCGCCTCGGGGCGTCGGTGTCTGCGAGAGCACCAGGGGATGGGCATGGGATGAAGAGAGTTGAAACGCTACCCGGTAAACTGGATTACACCCACAAGTAGTCGATCACAGACTGTTTAGACTTCATCCCTTGCCACCCGGCAACTGACCGGATGGTATCTGCCCTCCTAGCTGTAGATGCGCACGCAGTCAACACTTCATTGGTCCGGAGCTTCCGCTACAATTAAATTTCAGATGATCTGCCCTTGCAAGGATGGTGGTGTGCTGGTGAAGATGGCCCTAAAAGCACTTTCATTAAAAACTGGGATTGCAAGTGGGTGAAAGTGCAGGATAAAAAGGCGGCCATTTGGGGCTCAAACGATCGTGTTTTCTGTTTGCGGACATCGCATAAAATCAGAGATCTGTCTTCAGGTTTGGCATGCGAGTGCATGTGTGTGGAACTCGATGATTTTTGGATTTATATTTTTTAAATCGGAAGCTCCTTACTTAAAGCGATGTGTGATCATTTTTGTTCCATTATGATTCATTCTTAAGTGCTAAATGATCCACAACTTCGCCCAGTCGATAGAATATTTGACAAAGATGACAAGAATTTATTGTAACCTATGTAAATTAGTATTTTGTTTTGCTTTCTAACATCGAACTGTTTTAATGGATAGTTGTTGAACTGTCTGGAGACAGTTTGCAAAAAACCTAGACTGTATTCTTTTTTTCTGCCTATGTAGGTTACTTTCCTCTTTAATTTAAAAATATAAAATTAACAATTTTTGAAACAATGATCACGTGGATCTGGAAGCGAGTTTTGTCTCAACCTTTCTCTCATCTCCTCTCCATCTCGTCCTTTCTTCCCTTCTTTCTTCCCTCACTCCCTTATTCACTCTGTCAATCACTGACCCGATATCGACAGATCAATTCATCAAGTTTTCTCATCGTGTGCACTCAGTAACGAGGGCAACTGTGCATAAAAAATCTGACAGCGAGATGTTTTCATTGCGGAGATGAAGAAGGACGCACGGAGGCAAGCAGTTCACCGAATCTGTCTTTTATGTTTGTTTCGCTGACAAAAGCAAGTCGAGCAAGAATTTTACGAGGCGCATGCATTATTGTCTCCTACTATCGCATACTGCACCCTCTGGACCCTTATTCCTCCTTTCTCTTTCTCTCTCTCTCTGCTCCTTCCCCTCCTCTCTTCACTTCGCTTTCAATCTACCTTTTCCGTGCCTTTTATTTCACTCTTGCTTCGTCGGCAGTCGAGTCTTGGGGTCTGTGCGCCCTCTAGAGTTTGTCCGGTTATCTGCCGCTGCTAGCGAGGAATCCATTTAGTTCGACGGCGTTCGTGAGATGTTGTCGAGCCGGATGATGTTATCGCTCACGTATTAAAAAAAAAATCCACATTTTCTTTTTTCGTGCTTCATATTATTCTGAGTTCCACTGCTTTTTATAATTATATGAAGCTAGCCGGAGAGCAGTGTGGTGTGTACTCTTGCACGCACACAAACACGCAAGCAAACATATAAACAAACATACATATTTATTGTCAAGTTTTTAAAGTCAACGGCAATCATACGATTGTTCTTAATTCGATTAAAAGTATTTAAGCGAAATTAAAGACCAAGTAAAATGTTTTGACTTCGGAAAAGCAAGTCTAGAAACTTCGAACGATTTACTGTTACAAGTCGTCTCCTGACATCCGTGGCTCCCTCCCAGAAGTACTCCGGCATGGCTCAGGTGCAGACAACTCCCGACATGCCGCGAAGGTCTGCTGGAATCATTGACGAACGTCTTTCTTGTGGGTGGCTTCCCCTTCGCCAGAGATGCCTCCCCCCTGTCGCCCCACTCGCCCCACGCGTCCCACTCGCTCCTCTCTTCATCTTCGTCCCTCATTGAAGCCGTTTGACTGCGTGGTTGTGCTAGTTCGCCATTCTGACTGTCTTGTCTAACTTTGATCAACAGAGGAGTGACAGGAAGTGGTTTCTTTCTCTTTACTATTTCATGTAATAATTTTATTTGATTATTATTATTAATTTCTATTTTGCGGATTTGATCTTTGTGTCGATCGTTGTTATTGGGCAAGTACATGCAAATCTTTTTGGCAATTTTATCATCTTTCTTATCTCTTCCTCTTTCCCAGTCAACAACAAACATTCCCAGTAAAGAAACAAACTGTATATCTAGGGTATTTTTCTATGTCTACATTTTAAACTCTTGTTTACACATTTGTGGGGTGTCCGTGTATCGTTCCACCCAAGACTATGGCCTTTTATCAGGTAAGTGTAATTCATCAAATCTTACCTCCTTGAAATTAATTCAACCACTGAAATTTGTTTATATTTTCGTGTATCTTGCAATGTTGTACAGACAACAAATACCATTGACAAGGTACTGAGATTAAAGATGTAACAATTTGGTATCTACATTTTGGTATCAAAGTATATACACCTTTAAGTTAATTCTTTTTCTTAGAAATTTTATCATCTATTATCATCTATCATCCATACAGTTTGCCACTGACACAGTTATCTCCATTTCACTCACATCTGTAGCCACCATGACCCTCTTTCATATCCTTTGATCATTTTTTGAAGGTGAACTGATTCTGTTGCTTTGTGGTCGACATTTTCTTGCTACCCAGGTAGACAGCAGCTTCTTAACTAAGCGGAACTGACTGAACATTACACACACATGAGATTGAGTTCAGGCTTATGTTATATATACATCATCCCAACTTAATACAGGACTAGTGGAACATTTATCAAAGTTCATACAGAAGGAAATAAAAAAGTTTCAAAGATTCCAGACTGTGATAGCAGAAAGGAGAGGATGTCGAGATTTTATCTTATTCTCTTCAATATTTTATTTTTCTCCCCATTTTTTTTCGTTTCTATTTATTGATTAATTTTTCCAGCTGACGTTTCATCCATTCGACTGTTATTTATTTTGTGATATCATGAAATAATTTTAATAAAGCGGAACTCTTTGATGATAACAAATAATTTTGATACAGTGGAACCTTTATCAAACCGGACAAACTAACCTTTGAACCCGACAAAGGTCGCAGGACACAGTTTGGTTTGATGCTGAAGAAAAAATGCTTGTTAGGGGGTTTCTGTGGCAGATGTGTCAAAATATTGACTGTGTTGGTGGTACGGGTGGGTGTGAGGACGGGTGGGTGTGAGGACGGGTGGGTGTGAAAGGACGGGTGGGTGTGGGAGGACGGGTGGATGTGTGAGGACGGGTGGGTGTGGTAGGACGGGTGCACGGGTGCGTGCAGCACATAAAGATGGGGCCAGCTGCTGAAGTGTGTGTTATCGCAACATCACCTCGCGACGCCCGTCCTCCCTGTCGCCATCTTTCTCTCTAACATCTCTCTTTCTCTCTGCATCTACATCGTAGATATCTTTCTGTCTGTCAGTCGCCACACCGTGAACAACAGGGCCGCGTGTTTTCTTCAGACTTCTGCTATGGAAGACTTTTTTTTAAAAGGTAGAACATGTGGGTCTGGCGGTCTATAGCGGCCGCAGGACAGTAATCTGTGAGTGGTTTAACGTGTCTAAGGTTTACCATGTTTCTCCTTTCTCCGCAATTTAGCTCTCCTGATAAATCAGGAATTACTGCTTGATGAAAAGACATTTTTCCAGTCATCAATCCCAGCTGTGTAATCTCCAATCTGTCTTAATTGTGTGAGAACTAAACACAAACAGTGTATACTTGGGGTAGTTTTTGTGCCATGCTTATTGATATTTTTCCACAGATAATTTTTTTTTGTATGTACGAAGACCTTCCCCTTGGCTACACGTGCCTTTGTAGTTTCCTTTTCTATGTTCATATTTTTTACAAATGTCTCAGACCTAATTTTAAGATTTTTCCCTCTCATCAAAAACAATGTACGTGCACTCGAGAATGTCGGACAAGTTTGCAAACGACTAGGGTGACGAAATATTATCGGTAGCTGAAAGTCTTTGAATCTTTTGCTCATTGTCTGCCATGCTGCTGTGTAGCATCTCATCTTTGCTGAGCATCGTTCTTGACGAAGCTTTTGTTTACAGTCTGCATGCCTCGGTGATGTTCCGCTTTTTGGCTTCTGGCACCGTAGACGACAGCAGCTCGTAAAAATCCCGAGACGAGTCTCTTGATGCGAGGGAGTCGGGTGGTAGGTGGGGGTTGATGGGGTGATGATGGGGTGCGTCACTAAAAACATGGGGATCACGTGACAAGGTAAAATCCTCCTCCCTCGACACACAAATAGTTTACTCCCTTATTCACCATGATAATATGATTGAAATATTTACAATAAAGCTGTGGATTTCGTCTGAGTTTTGTAAATGTAGATGTATTGCTGTTGTTGCTGTGGTTCATGCTGGTGGCTTGAACTTTCTTGAGTGATTACTCAGTGCCGGGTAAACAACCCAAATATTCTCTGATAAGATGACAGTTAATTGATTATTTGCCTTGAATATTACCTGTAATCGTGTGTGCACACTCACCACTCAGGATATCTAAGAGTCGGGACATTCGCTTGCTTCGGGAAACAGACAGACCGACAGAACTCATCGGATTTAACACTCACCCGATACCCTTCCTTCCTTTTGTTATCAGAAGAGTCAGTCTGAGTGCTAGACTCAAATTTACAGCAGCATTTTCGGTTAATGAAAAAAACTCAATGCATATTTCGGGAGTGTTAAACTCGATAATTTAAATATATTGTAAATATTTTTGATGTTTTGAAAGAATTTACAGCACGGATTTTCCTGCCCTTGTAATCCCTACTCAATTGGAAGACTTGAAGTCTTGGGAAAAGAGAATTTCATCATGATTCCAGACAACCTATAAAAAATCTTCATGGTTGGACAGCACATGATTAAAACCTTTGCTAACAGACAGCAAATAATTTAAAACTTTTAATATTCAATAAGACAGTGAACACATGTGTCTCACGGAATTTTGTGACTTGTGTAATCCGACAAAACAAATATTTTGTCTCCAACACACAATTAAAACATTTGAGATCCAGCATCATATAATCAAAACATTCGTGATAAGACAACAAATAATGAAAACAATCCAACAGCATATAATTTCACAGACCCTGGCCCCTAACTGAAGTCAGGGAAGGGACAGCGAACCATATATTTTTTTCTGGAAAACTTAGATTCTCTGTCGATCGATAAGAAAAGGAAGACAGGAGAGCAAGGAAGTGATAAAATAAAATGCTTGGTAACCCTCCGTCATCGTAATCTTACGATAATCACTTCAGATATTAGAGGCGTTGCCTTGGCAACACAGAACTGCTGGTTGTAAGTGCATAGCGCCCGATGAAAACCGGGCTTCTGGGCATGTTGATAGTTTCTGTTTTTAGGTATTTTTAAAAATTTAAATTGTTTATACAAACATAAATGAATAGGAAACAACGAAGTTGAAAGGAAATGTGAAAATTTATAAGTAAAATTCAAGTGTATATCGGGCAGATAAGCCATCAGGTCATCACAAACATCAATGAACATTATGGAGGCATAATCTTATTTCTGTCAATGATGTTTTGTATCTTTAGCCGTATCTCGTGAACAAAAATGGTGAGGTAGTAAAGGGAGGTGCTTTCTGCACATTCAAAGTGGTTTGGGGAGACCAAGAAGAAAGATGACCTTTTCGGGTTCAAAGGGATGTTTTGAGGACAGATGAAACAGCACTGTATTATGTAACCGTCCGCAAACCGTCAGGGCAACGGAGACATTTTTCAGCAGGAACAGAAATTTGTGAGCGTCCTCAGAACTAAAATGACGTAAGGCGTCGATAAATATTCTGACCCTCGTCATCGAAAGCTCGGTGGGTGCGATTATGGGCAGTGCAAGGACGCAGCACGCAAACACACTTTACAGAAACAAAGAGGAAGTGCCGGATATGACAAACACACACCAGCCTCGTTTTTACACTCCCTCCGCCCCTTCCTCTCCCTCCGCTCCCCTACCTCCCTGTCAGAACTGAGGTTCTTGCTGTCGAGCAGATCTTTTTCCAGTTGCAGTGAACAGGCGCTGCCGCTGGACCACCAGGGATCCGCCGACGGGCAATGGCAGATATCACGCGACAGCCGTGACTAATGGCGGCGCTGGTGGTAATAGTGTCATCACATGCACTTCCGGTTGACTCGCTTAGCTCCCCTGATTTACAACCGAATACAGTAAGTTGGATTATGTTGTCTAATGTCAACTTTATATCCAGAATCTGCATCGGAAATACCGAAAACGAACCGCAAAAGCAAAGTAATTCAACAATAACAAAAAAATAAAATAAATAACATCAAATTAAATCAAACAAAATTCAGAAATAATAATCTAAAATAAATTGAAAGGTGTGTTGTTGAAAGGACAGATGTACAGTAATCTTTCTTGGCATTTGACTTTATCTGTTTTGAGTTTGTATCTTTAGTCACAGTGTAGTTCGGTATACGATTCACCCAAATAATATCACAAGTTATAAAAATGTATTTTGCTTACAAACATTCAGTATATCATCCTGCGATTAAAAAAATCCCCATTATGGATCACACAAACGACTCAACTCTCTTCCTCCCTGCACGGAGGACAATTTTATTGAGACCAGCCGAGTGATAAAGTCTCGGGAAGCTTTTGAGCAGATAATGTTATGACGTCCCCACGTGCACCTAAACACTGCTCGTGCAGGCCGAGGAGCTGACGTAATAAACAGTCAAGACTCCATCAGACGTCGTTTGTGAGGCCAAGGCGGTGGAGGTGATGGAGGTGGAGGGCATCAGATGCCAGGGCCTTCACCAGCTGCTGACATTTGCAAGCAGGCAGGAGTTGCACATCCGCCATGATGGAGTGCTATCTGAAGCAACATCGATATGGGGGGTGCAGGGAGGAAGGGGGACTACTGTTGTTCCGTTGCAGGATGATCCCCCTTTTTAGAGCGAAAGAAGACGTGAAATAATTGTTTTCGCATATATAAGCAGCTTTGAATATTCTCCTAGCCGGTTCTGAAAGTGGAAGCAAGTTTGGAGGTGACAAAACTCTGGTTAACGTGAGGCGGGCTGCGGTAGGCGAATAATTCATCAGTTTTCTGCTCGAGACTTGCACGTGACGTCTTAATGGCGTCTGAAAGCACTGATGTTTGCTGATTGCTGTCTACCTTACCAACCCTTTATCTTACGTGCCACACTAACCATAGTATTAACTACCAAATAGCTTGTTACTGTAGACCATACAAAACAGAATCACACGTGACATACAATTATGCAATCAATTGTTTGTCAGGTTAAGATATAAGACAGATCACGAGACGGACAGAGAGACAGACAGACAAACAGACAAGTGTAAAAATAACAAGTCAAGTGGTTTGTGCAGCAGTAGTCGGGTAGATGCGAGCACACAAAGCGATTCAATACCCGAGTGTCAAGGTCTACCTCACCCGAGTTGTTCAACTCCTTAGAGGACTGGGGGCCTCAGACTACAGAGGAATAATAAAGCATCATTAATGAGGCCATCCTCCCTCCTGGCATCCTGCCCTTATCACAGAATAAAGCAACTTTTTCAATGACATTCTCCTGAAAGCTGCCATATTTCTTTTTGTTGTTTTTCCTCTCAGGGGAACACTAATACCGAGGACAGAAAAAGTTGAAGGCTGTCGTGTATCGTTCTCTCAAACTTTGTTTTCGTTATTTTATTCCTTGCATTATTGTCATACATACTCCTAATTCGAATTTCTTTATCAACACGCATAATTATATGGGATTTATTTTATTTTATTTAATTAATTTATTTTATTCAATATTATTAAATACTTTTTAATATGATTTTTCATTATTGCTTATTCATTTTAAAATGTGTTTATTTAGAGTGTATTTCACCTGAATTTCTTTCAATTTGAATCCAAAGCGGAGTTTCCTTATATTTTGGTTCCTATTACCACCCACCTTTACACGAATAATACACTCAGGAGCTACAGATGCACGCTCTACAGATTGAAAGACTTCATTTATGGAAATGAAAAGCCAAGAAAAAAAATTCAATATCAGCTAAGATTTTTTCACTCAAGAGATTAAAACTGACGTTTGCAAGCTCTCTGTCTAATATCATTCCACTCTTTTTTAAAGGAGGTACAATGAAAGGAAAAAATGTAAAAACTGATCCAATGGCGACTGTCGAGTCTGATAAATTATGGCGAGATTATTTTGATGCTAAGAAACCCCTAATAAACGTAAAAAGAATTTTTTTTTTACTTATTCATGAGATTTATTGCACACTAAAATATAAAATCCTTCAAGCAACACAAAATCTCTTTCTTTGCCATCATAACACTGATTACACAAAAGTTCATTATTGTTTATTTTATTTGAAAGTATAAAAGAATTTACACATGGAAAGGTACTTTAAAGTACCGTATTCACAAAATGCAAGATAAGACAATCGTATTGAAGATCGTATTACATTTTAAGGAAGGAGAAGTGAATGTGGTTGAAGCAGTTCCAATCCACCCAATGACAAGACCCGAGTTCGCGACCTTTATGCACTCAAGCGCCTGCCTATAAGGTCCACCGCAAGTCCAGTGTTAGCAAATCGGATGTCCCATTCACAGACATTACGAAGCTTAAACACATGCAAATGCACTGTCTGACGTTCATGTCAGCCTCACTTCCATCGGCGTCTGACGCGCTCAGTGTTCACAGTAAGCCTCGCTCCCGTCCACGTCTGGCGCTGAAGCGTCTGCCTTTCCCAGGCGACCGAGCCACGGCTCCATCCGTTGCCTGCCCATTATTATGATCTCTGGCTGCTATTAGTTACAGATCAGTTTACCCATAATATGACCCACCCATGATACTTTTAGAAAAAAAGCTTGCAACCTTTGTGACCCGTCAGGACATTCTGTCGAGAACCTTCCTTCAGGGTTCCATGGAGAGAAGTCGACGACGAGGTGGACAGAGCAAGAACTGGTTTGCAACCGTTAAGGACTAATCTCTTCGCTCCATGCAAGATTCATTCACTATTACCCAAGATAGTCCTTTGTTGAGTATCTTATCAACTTCTGGCATTTGTCTACCTGTTTACCCACCCACCCGACGTTCAGTATCGATGGAACAGTATGACCGTTGGTCAACTTGTAACAATGAAGGGACGAATGAATGTATGAACCTTTGGTGTGGCTATGCTTAGCCTTGAAATTTCCACCACTTATCGGTTATTTCCAGTACTTTATTTATAACACTATGTAAACGCAAACATGTGCTTACCATGTCAGAGAGAGAGAGAGGGGAGGAAAGAAAAAATACTAATAATATGGAAGCAATATGTCATTAGAAATATTTGCCAATCTCTATCCAAATATTTTCCCCTACTGTGATTGCATAACGTGGGTTAAAAATACCCTAAGCAGCAATAATGGTTTTTCTTTCCCCCGCTATTACCGACTACGATGTCGAGAAATTTATGCAAAGAATTCCCTTAACGAAATGGGTAGGTAGGCGGTAGCCAAACACATCCTCTGGCGCGGGTATGTACTCGGGTGCAGGGGGCCAGGAGGTGTATATGGGGTGTGGGAGGGGGGGTCAAGTCCTCATCTCGTCGTGATGGTGCTGACGAAAACAGATGCCGA
Organism: Pomacea canaliculata; assembly: GCF_003073045.1. Classification (NCBI taxonomy): domain Eukaryota; kingdom Metazoa; phylum Mollusca; class Gastropoda; order Architaenioglossa; family Ampullariidae; genus Pomacea; species Pomacea canaliculata. Next base: position 22,407,685 of record NC_037595.1, on the reverse strand, counting down.
GTGCAGGCCAGCGCGCATGGGAGTGCAGACCCTCTGCGGCGGAGGCTGGCCTAACCCCTGGCGAACGCTCGGCACCGTGCCCAGGGTCATGGGCATCACGCTTCTTGTCTTGCCGTCGGTGGTGCTGGCATGCATGGCTAAATACCGCTTTCTGCTAGCTTTTACGCCCGTGTCCGCTTCCCAAATCGAATGTCTGGCGAGGAGGACTTTGCTCACGAGGTTGAAGTTTGAAACACGTGGAATCGCTTGAAACTTGGCTTCAGGGGCCTTCACACGGCGGCGCGCTCGTCGCACGGGGGACAACTGAATGGAGACTGCGCTTGGCTGTGATAAGTCGTTGGTAAAAATGAACGGAAAGATTAAGCTTGGTACGATGATCTTTTGCTAATTTGTTAAGTAATAAGCAACCCCCCACAAAAAAAGCAAAAAAAAAAAAAAAACAAAAACACAAAAGCAATCTTTTGCGAAGACGCGCACGTGAGTTTATATTTGTATCACGTATCAACAACAAAGCTATTGTCTAGGTAACCTTGTAGTATTGTACCCAGGGTTAAGCACACAAAAGGGAGTCATCATATTCAGAAATGTTTGTAGCTATGGAAACAGCGCAATATTAACTTTCTTTGCTTGCGCACGTGCAGGATTTTGTTTTGTGTGTACACGTGACTTTTTGTGTGTGTCAATGGGGAAGTGTGTATTTATGTGCGTGTGAGAGCAGAAATATGACTTTGAGACATACCTTGTACTCTCTTTATTCATCTGATTTCTGGTCTGTCTGGCTGTGCTTCAAACCCTTCATGGACATCGTTTTACTTGCATCTCTTCCATTTTTGGAAGTGGGGTAGAAGGGAGAGAAAAGAGGAAATATACAGTGAAGGGGAGTGAGAGAGAAGTTAGCACATATTTTGCAAACTGCTGTAAAACTGTCTATAACCACCAGCAGCCACTGCCCCAGCACAGACCTGCAGTCCGGTGGTACAGACCCTGCAACGCACGGCACAGACGCCAGATAGTGCGCGGAGGTGCCAAAAGTTTGTGATTATCCCAGGGCCCCACAGACACAGCTGTCTGATACGGCCATCCAGCACATAAATCTCGTAAGCCCGTGTCGAGAAGACGCGAGAGACAGAATTTCATCGAACTCCCTCTCTCTCTCTCTGTGCTGGCAATTCAATTACAGACGCGGAAAGACAGAAAGAAATTGGGGGGTTGGCCGGATTCTTGTGGCGGCCTTTCACGGGGATTTTAGCAGCAGCTCCTTGAACCGGTCATGCAGGCGGGAAGAAAGCTCTGGAGTTGAAAGGCGAGAGAGACAGAAGGTGAGTGAGACAAAAGCGGGATCAGGAGCGGCTCAGTGTCGGACAGCAGGAGGGCCTGGCATCGCAGCGTGTGGTGCACGCACTCACGCGGACACGCACGCAAACACACATATAGATCCCTATTCAAGAAATGAAGATATGAGTATTTATATATGGTTAAAAGCTTCTGTGTTTACGGGTATGTGTCACTAGGTATGATGTGGGACAGAGTGAAGAGAGAAACAGAGGAAAGATGATAGCGGGGTTCAAATTTTCTGACATCCCCTTACAGCGTAGTTTTATTTTTTTAAAGGAAAAAAAATTCCAGTGGATTCATGAATGGTGGTTGTTTTTGTTCGTTTCCAAACTTCTCCAGCACAGTTTTCTGTGTTTGTCTGAGACCCTGTGTCGTCTCCGGCCAATAACTGACATTCTTTGTGTATCCTTTGATGACCTCCTCCACATCAACACCCTCGCCAACAAGTCCAGCTGTCAACTGCGACATGAACATATATCCGAGAGGCTAAACTTGCGAATCCCTCTCAACCTGATGATTGGATTCTTGCTGTGTACCACCACACATCTGTGTTTGCAAAGATGTGGAACAATTAAAGTTATTGTTTATTTGTATTGATGTTTTCTGGATTTGGACATTATTGTTTGTGTACTAAGTTTGTTTGTAGTTTGTTGTGGGTTTTATCCTTGGATAACGGTAAATTCACAATAAGAGTATCGGACATGTGATATCGCCCTGCATCAACCCCACACCAAAGATAATGGCTAGCTTCTGTTCTGTTTTTTGGTTGTATGCACAGTATTTTAGACCCTTGTTTGACAGTGACATGCACGTGATCCATAGACATCTTGAAAAAATAACAAACCTTGTGAAGGAGGTAGCATCGACCAAGGTTGGATAACTCGCATGCCTTCCCGTCTTCATCACCGTTCCCGTTGACAGCATCGCAACAGTGGCGGGCCCCAACCTTTCTAATTGTTGATCAATAATGCGACTGCGGACAAACTCGGAGGTCACTTCCTTTTGAATGACTTTTAATTTCTCTTGATTTCCTCGTCGTTTACGTCAGATCGATGTGGTCAGCCAGGAACCGCAATCCACAACCGACTTCGAAACGAGAGTTAAGGAGCGTTGAAGATGTAGAAAGATCCGAAATCTTCCGGAAATGTCCATAAACGGTGTCCATAAACATTCAGGAGTAGCTTTGGCGGTCCTTTGCTTTTCGGTGTTATTTATTCTACTTGGCTTCTTACCTTTGTTTATTGCAAATATTTAAAAACAATTAAAGCACTTTTTTTAGCGAAGAATTTTGTTTGCGACCCTATCCTCAAAAATCAAATGCTTTCATCGACACTGTAGGACAAAATGGGGTTGTAACAATCTTATTTAATCCTTATTATTTCCTTCTTGTATTCTAACTTTTGCTGACTTTTTTATCCTGACCTCCCTAGGTACCTGCTCAAGGTTAAAAATAAAAAAATAAAAAACCACTCACATCTTTGTTTTCTTTCTTCCAGCGAGCAAAGCATTTGTAGCTTCGGGATCATATCATTATTTTTTTGGTGAAAGAAGAAGAGCTGTTAACCTCAAAATACGCCAGCTTGTAGTCAGGAGGGGAACTTGACCAAGGCACATAAACTCCTCCATTCTCCTCCAGCTGACAGATGAATCCGCGGCGCTGTGTGCAAGTATTTGCAGGCGCAAGCACTTGCAACTCGTCTCGTCAAACGAGCCAAAGACTCCTTTTACACGTGTAAACACCAGAGATGCCGCGCGCAGCGTTGTTTGCGAGCCCATGTTTGGCCTTGTCATTTAGCGCGTGAAGAGAGGAGGAGGGGAGGAGAGGAGAGGGAGGATGTATAGGTGACAGCTCTAACAGTCGGTCGTATGACGTATCCGTTACCACCAACCTTCCTTATTCTGACGTCACAGTCTTCCACATGACTGGTCACGTGGGAGGGGAACTTGACGTCACATTAGTAGCATACTAAAGGTTTGAGATAATTTGTTAATGTTGCAATCAATCGACCCAATCAAAGGGCTCGAGAAAATTGTCGTAAATCGTAAATTGTCTCAGCATTATTATTGAAACATATTTTGTAAACATTACGCACAGTCAAAACAAACAAACAAACAAACAAACAAAAAACTAATCTGGATTTCTTTCAGTCTCATGACTTTCATTTGAGGGTCAGAATAAGCACAATAATCAGTAAACACTGTAGGATGCTGGATACCCACAAAATGTTATGGTTTCCAATAATTTTCGCGTTCTCTGTTCCAAAAGAGTAACCGGCTATAGGGCTAGCTTTCCAAACTTGTATTCTTGGCAAACCCTCCTGCTCTCCCGCTTCATAGTTTAGGTGTGGGTAAACCGTTCTGACATATGTGGCCCTATATTTGTCAAAACCCATCGCCGTGTGTAAATTTTGATGTAAGCAAATAGTTTAGACAGTACTGGGGGCTGAAGAGGGCATGTACTGAGGTTCTTGTAAAGAGTTTCTGGACATTTTACATAGGTGTCGCTATGCTCACCCATCTATAGTTGTTTGTTTAAACAGCAGTTGTGTTTCTGTAGTTTTCTTATGACAAAGTTCACCAGGGGCTGCAAGCTACAACTTCTCTGATTACTCTGAGAGATATTACTGTAAATGTCCTTTTTTGGATTCACAGCTTAGTAAAACTAAGTAAAACTTAGTAAAGTAAGAAAGGCATGAATACGAAAGAAAGTATGAAAAATGAACAAATAAAATAACGATAACGTAAGGAAATGAAAAACGTGAAAGCGAAAAAGCTAAAATAAACAAATAATAAAGGAAAGGAAAGAAATGAATTGTGGCACTAAACGAATGAACAAACCACAGAACAAGGGAGGGCAAATGACAAATGACAAATGAAAAAAATCGTTATTTACAAGGGTAACAGAATAAGCAAAAGCTATGCTTTTTTCCATCTAGTCCTCGGACTTTACAGAAATAAAAACATTACATTAATTTAAAACAAGCTCAGTAGGGAGCAGTGAACTCGTCCCCCACCACCTCAACTATCCCCAAATAGTCGCTTGCCGGTCCCTAAAAATTATCCTCCTTCTCCCCCAACCACCTCTGACAATCACAAAAGTGTCTCTCCACAATGTCTATAAAACAAATCCATAAAAAACCATTTTGTCCTCCCAGCCCTCCTGCACACCAAGACAATAAGGCGAAAATCTGTCTTCCTTGACAATCGTGGTTTGTGTTTGTAGGTCCAAACACGATCAAGTCATGGCAACGTCTGGCCATACACGCTTATGAATTTATGTTGATGGAATTTGTTGGTCGTGGCGCGGGAGGGCACAGCAATTCCTGCGCCGTTTGGAGCTCGAGATGTTATCCTGGGGGTAGCAGCCACCCCACCTGACACCGCGCCATTCGCCGCCTCACAGACTCCCCTTTACTTGATTAATTGTTTTAATTAACCATTCGGTCTGCCTCCGCTCGTTGGACTGTGAACAGCCAGGGGCTTTCCTGGATGAATAAGGGGACGTAAATAGCTGTAGTGATGAAGCTACAGAGAAGCGGAGAGGCGGAAAGGGGAGAGTAGCACTGGGGAGAGAACTGGAGAGAAAGAGGAAGTACGGTGGTTCGGTGGGTAGTGGGCCTTGGAAGTATCCAGAGTCTATTGTAATGGAAGCCTGGGATTATTGTGGGTAATACTACTGAGCTGCTGGGTTCTTTTTTTTTTTTGGTAGGGGGAAGACGACGACGACGACGACAACGACAACGACGACGACAACAACATCAACAACAACAACAGCAGCAACAACAGCAACAACAACAAACAAGACAACAACAAAAAACAACCAAAAACCCCACCAACAACAACAAAAAACAGCAACAACCAACAACAACAACAACCAACAACAACCACCACCAACAACAACCAACAACAACCAAAACAACAACAACCAACAACAAACAAACAAGAAACAAACAACAACAAGACAACAACAACAAAAAACAACAAAAAACAACAACAAACAACAAAAACAACAACCACCGACAACCACCACCACCAACACCAACAACAACAACCAACAACAACAACTAACAACAACAAACAACAAACAAAACAAAACAACAACAACAAACAACAACAACAAACAACAACCAACAAACAACAAACGTAGCTTTACGTGGCAGGACGCAGACACATTGACGAGTTCATGCAGTGGCTCACAGTTGCCGCAACCTGGGAGGGTCTGGTGTTCGAGTTTTGCGTGTCCTGCACTTTTGTTTCTGATCAGAAGAGGGATTCGAATTTCTCTACTTCGCCTAAATGATGGGCTGGGATTGGGCGGCGAAGAGAAAAAAGTTGCGATCGACAGACCACGAAGCTTGGTGCGATGTAGGTGGCAGTTAGTAGACTGGTCGAGTTTCACAGCACGCGTGCACGTGAGTCGGTGATCATTACATCACAAAACAATCCTGGTGGATACAGTATTTACATTGAAGGCAATGGATGGAGACGGACGTATATCTTTGGATTGTTGTCTGTTTGCCGAGGCCAACTCTTAGTCTCTTACCAAGAGGTTGTCAGGTCGTGGCGAAACTTTAGCAGCATAATATCCGGAATCGCGAAAACATTCTTAAAGCAAACAATAGACTTGCAATAAATTTGTTTCCTAAAAACTTTTCTTTCTTTTTCAGCAAAAGACTTCAACCTTTACTTTCCGAGACCGAAACTGAAAACGCAGCAGACCATATATATAAACACCAGACCTGAACAATACGCTAAACAAATCTCAAAGTGTTAATATTTGACGAAGCATTTTTACAAAAATACATTTTCCGTTTATTCTGAAAGCTTTGTAGTAAAAATGAAGTTAAAAATACTTCGTTATACGTTGATAACATTAAAATTAGACGGAAACCACTTGAGTTTCAACAATATCCACGGGCAACACTTTTTCTTTATATTAGCAAAAAATTCCCAGCAGAGCACAGAGTGGGTTTCATCAATTCAAAAAAAAAAAAAAAAAAAAAAAAAACAATAAAGAAAAAAATTACCCCGGTCCCTTTCCCCCATGTTCTGCTCGATTCGCCATGCAGCAAGATTATTTAATCACGTAAAGCTAGACCCTCGAAATCGAGTTGTGAGCGGAAATTAGCACCATGCCCTCTCGTGTGTGTTGACCTAGGAGCGGTTTGTGCACGAGAGTCGCCGCCCCTTTCTAGCACAGCTGCATCCGGGGACTTCAAGTCGTGAATTGGATTCGTCGCCTTACTGTCGCGGTTAGATCTTAAGTGCACGAGAGGTGCTGATATTAGAGAAAGGTCGACCCAAAACTGAGCACGTGACCTTCGCATGCCACGTGACCGGAGGGGCAAATGGCCGCCGGACGTGTCTCTGCTGGAAAAGTCGAGAGATACAAAGAAATGAATTTTCATTCGATTTTATTTGTCCGTCGTTCTGACGAGAAGTTGTTTAGTTCATCGATGTAATAAGGTTTGCTATGTTCATCGTGTTTATGTTTATTCGAGGAGCAAATATGCACTTTACTCTGTATATGAGTGTGGGATTTGCTTTGAAGGTACATGTCTGCGGAGCACTAACATGTTAGACAAAGAAGCATTTAATTAAATACATATTGATAAAATTTTTGTGTTATATACAGTCTAGAACAATCAATAAATCTTCCTCCATAAACTTAGCTTTTACAATCGATGTTGCTTACAATCACAAGGACGCAGCCATCTTAAGAAGTTCTGGCAGGACGAGGCATTTGTCTGTGGCCATGGATGCCAATGGACATGCAGGGAAGAATGGAGCGAGACTGAGATGTACGGGTGATTGGCAATGAGCTCGTGCAAAGCGAGCTAATACATTTTTAATTCTTCATTTGTTTGCTCGTTGTTCGCCTGGATGGATGTTTGTTTTCCTGTGTTTATTTTTGTTAGTCTGTCTTATCCGATGTATGCAGATATTTCCCAGGAATCTGGGACCACTCCTCCTCAACACAACATCTAAATTACTACAATCCGAGGGCGTGCAGTCGTTGTCTGCTACATCCTCCATCCATTCGTCATCGTGGGTGTGCAGGTCGTGCTGTGTCTGGGCCACAGACTCTATCTTTATCTCGTCCTTGTTTTCAACAACAAAACAAATGACAGTTTTCCCACCCTACCCCGCACCACCCTTCACCCTGAGCCCACCAGTCAGCTTAGGTTTACGGAAAACGAAACAAAGTCTCCTCGTACAGCAGAAGATTGATTTTAAGCTTGAGAGTCGATCCTCCTCCCACGCAGCCTGTCGCCTCGGGAAAAATAAAAATAGAAAAATAAGATATAGACGCCGTAACCATGCACCGTTGATTCGGTCTCTCTGCCCAGATACTCCTCCTTCCTTGCCAAGCTCCCTCCCTCGGTTCCTTCCCTCCCAGCCTCATCGCCGATACTACGTCCGACCGCTGCCAACGTCCGTCACAACGTTTGCTGCACGGCTTCACGTGGCGGTAGTAAGTCACGTGGTGTGCAGTACACGACTGCTGCATGGGTCGCGAGCTGGACAGGACGCCGCCAACAACTTCGTAGGAGGAAGAATTACAGAATGACAAACAACAACATGGCAGAAAATAAAGTGCCTAACACCAAGAGGTCAGACTAGCGACTAGCAATGCCAGAGCTCAGATGCCAAACAGCGAAGAAGCAGCGAGGCAGCGACAGTACAGTCACTTATCCGACTGCAGGGAGAGGCCCTGGATTTAGTCCTGGTCTCGGGAAGCTCTTTATTTTTGAAACCTGTTTGCATTGCTGGTAGTTGGGATTTTCTCCAGGTATTTTGTTTCCCCTCCCACTCTCTCCCTCTATAATGAGAAATCACCTTCAGGTGCAAGCACTTTCCCGCTAACTGAATCAGTCAAGCGAATGGTGTCAGACGATTCTCCATTTGTATCATGCACGTGCGATTCTGATCTACATTTTATAGTTAAGTATACTTATTTTTACGGAAATTTGTGAAAAGTAATCTAGTCTAATAATTAAAAAAAAATTCGACAGACGCTATTTTTCTTCCTCTGGCTCTCCCATTTTTTTGTTAAACTGTGTCTACGATCGAAGTTTTCAATTCTAGCCTCAAAACCCACATCTTCATGAAATATCTATTATAATCCAGTCAAGCTTTTGCTCGCATTCCTCATCTTCATCCCTGCACGTTATTTACGGTTGTCATGGTGACATCCGGTTGCTGCTGCTTGTGTTAATTTACTGTGTGGCTGACTGTGATGGCTAATTATCGGCTTTGTTTGTAGCCTCATTCTCATCAGCGTGCCGATCTCGTCTTCACAAGGAAAAATGAGCTGCAATAATTTAATTATTATCAGTAACTGTTAAAGTTAGATTGCGGTAGACAGGACAGGTAAGGTGTGCACCTGAAGTTGATGTGGTTGGAGCTTCATGGACCACACACCTTGAGTCCGAGGTTTTGAACACGCAGTCCTCACTCCTTTTCTTGCCACTGTTCATCCGACACAAGTGTTGGGTGGAAAGTGAGTCTGTCGATACACAGGGTATATAATTATCATCTGTAAGTTACTGATAAACTCCGTTTCCCGTGTGTGGGGCGAGAAGCAGGTTTTGCGAGGGACTGGATGTCGAGATAATGAATCTCTCCTTCCCCTCCTCTGTGTGTGAATGAGACAGACGCAGGTACATACAGTGTAGGTAACCTCTTTTGGTGTCCTAATAATTAACTAAAGAAAATATTCTAGCTAATACATTTCTCTAGACAGTTAGTGATCTTTGGATGCTTGTGATTTTTTTTTAATCAGAACCGAATACTTGCGTATCAGTATTGAGCGTCTTCCATTTCTTGCGTTGAAGGAAAAGGCAAAGAACATTCATTCATTATTTGCTTGTTATGCCAATCCCAAGTTCCATGACAGCACAGTGAAAGCTTGTTGAAAGGAACTGACAGAGGAATACAAATGAACGAGAAGGAAGATGAAAGCCTCATTATGAAGACCGCCAGATATTTCAACAAAACAAACTCTGGATTTAAAAACTAATTTTCCAGCAGATGTAGTAGTTGGGATAAACAATCTGCTTTGTTTCATTCACCCTCATCAAGTCGAGGATTATTTTAGGATAACGGAAGTCGGACAATAGTGTGTTAGTGGCGGAATTCCGACAGGCTATTCTAGTAAAGTAAAACTACAGGAAGTTGCCATGGTGATATAGGAAGATGCTCCGGTTGCTTAAAAAGGATCTGGATTTAGCGATACACGAAGACGCACCCTCTTGATGAGCAAGCCTCTTCAAAAGAAAAGACAAGGATGGCAGCTTTTGTAAGCAGAATAAACCTCAAGATGCTGACGGCGTCTGACGTCGTGTCCTCGCGAATTACGTTAATTCACGAGGTGAGAAGCGGCGCATGCGTATTGACTAAGAAATGAGTTGGCCGAGTCAGGAATCGTATAAAGCTCGTTTCGTGGCTTTTTTCTCGGTTTTTTTTGGGCAGCAACCATTTTCCTATTTTCTAGACATAATCTCCACCAACGCCTTGGACTGTAAATCTTTGCTGTAACAGACATACAGCTGTGGAGCTGAGTGGGCGTGAAGCCTGTGGGAGGATCGTGTGGGAGGAAGGTGTGACATATCTGACATTCTGTATGTTCCCAGTCTCCATCAACTGTGCCAGATCACTTTAAGGAAGATGCATTTCTTTGTCTCAGTATCTACAACAGTTCCTTCATGCGTTTTATTTTTGAAAGGATGTGTAATTACCCAATAACCTATCATTTTTGTCATTCATGTCGCTATCATCATCGTCATCATCATCGTGAATACCGCTATGTCTGCGTATCAGGATGTGTATCACCTGGTAGCGTGGTGCAGTGAAAAACCCAACAACTAAGGCCAAAGAGATAGTATAGATAGTATAGTCGACTTTAGCAGGAACAGACTTCATGTGAAGCCTCTTCTTGCTAGCGGTGAGGCCATTGACTATTTCGAGTTCCTGGGAACAGCCATCCTAGGATGACCTCAGATGGGACAACGATGTGGTCGCTATCGTCAAGCAGGATGTTTCATTTGTCACTGTCATTGTCATGGTCTCTACTTTCAAGAAGGCTTCCAATGACTTTACTTTCTGAGCCAGCGGAGAAGTGTCTGGCCCTAGGAAGGGCATTGTGGTTTAGTTTTACCAGGCGGTGATGGAGGGCGTATTGAGAGACTCCATCATCGCCTGGTACAGCTGTACCACTCACATATAGATAGTCGACTTGATCAGGTGTTGGGTGCGACTAGCAGAACGGCTGTGACCTATACCCTCTGTGGGTCTGTGACCTATACCCTCTGTAGGTCTGTGGCCTATACCCTCTGTAGGTAGCGTGTGAAAGAGAAAGAAGGAGATTGGTATTTGTCGAGTGAGTGGTGGGTATGTTAATAAATATTTCTCGTGCAATGTCACTCGGCAGATAAATGATTTTTTTTATTATCATAAATAAAAATAAATATAAAAGCGACCACTGCTGTGTGTGGGAGGAGGGACTAGAGAGGGAATCTACTCACAATCAGCGTACCACCACGCCCATACACTCCTACAGCAATGTGAGATTACCACTTCACCGACCCAGATAATTTGACCTGACCCTGTGACCCCGCCACCTGACGAAGTCCTTCATGTGTGACGCCTTAGCGCTTTGTGCCTTGGCTTTAGGAAGCCTAGGAATCGTCGAAAATTAGTTTGTTTCGCTGGTTTTCATGAAAAGAAAGTATGCTTGATAAAAAAAATTGCAGCCTTGCTTGTGATTATTTTTCATTTATTTCATTTTTTTATTTACGTCAAGTCCATGACTAGTCTGTCAGAATCCATTAATTTTGATAAGAATACGAGATATAACTTAAAAAATATAATATAAGATAAAAATAAAAATTTGAAAAGAAATTAGTACGGGTGGGGTTTGAACCCACGCGGACATATATCCATTGGATCTTAAGTCCAACGCCTTAACCACTCGGCCACCGTACTGACAGACACTCGATGTCTAAATCAAGACTTGAATAACAGCCGCCCCGTGGTGACAGCGCATTGCTGGTTTGAATGATCAGCAAACATTGACTAAGAATACTGTATTATAAAGGGGTATCGAGATCATTCCCCTCACATGATTCTAGACTTTGAAGGAACCGAAAGTCATGTCATGACGAGAAAAGTATATTAAAAGTTTTGTTTTAATTAGTTGAGAACTAGTCAGAGGGAGAGTGCAGGTCATCATTTCATAATATTGCTCAGTCTGAATGATGAAAGAGCCGACATATTTCTTTTTTTCATTCATGGAGGAGAGTCCACTCTCACAGTCTCTGCCACCTTTCTATTTTCACCATCCAAGGGAAGACACTCCTCATACATTTCCTAGCGTTTCTATTTCCAGTCTGTCGATTCACATCGATTGAGGCGATGTCGAGGACGACAACCACAAAGCACACACTCCCCACACCCTCCACACACACACAGCTTGACTCCTGGGCCAACACATCTCCCTTCTGGACCGTTTTCCCCAGCTTAATATCATTTGGGGCGCATTATAGGCGGGCAAACGAAGGGCGCTCTTAACCCTTTGCTGCATCATGGAGCGAATCCTGACCTATACGCCGACAAACATTCTGACTTCCCCCACCTCCTCCTTCCATCATTCCCCGTCTCACTGCCAACTGTCACTTATAACAACAAGGAAGTTCATACTTCTCATAAGCTTTATACTTTTTTTTCAATCTTTCAATCAAGTTACATGACAGTTGTCGCCCTCTTCTTTGTCTGGAACGAAGAACTATTCATCATCGGTTGGACCCGCCAAAGATGGCCATCCGCGAACCAGGGAAGTCAGAACAGCAAGGTCGAAGGTCGGGAATGAAGGGGAGTGATGGGGGCATATTTAAACCCGGAGGATTTGATCGCCTGCTCCACAGTTGTATGACTGGCGCAAGGTGGCCTCCCTTTGAGTATTGATTCTTGACAGAAATGATTCCTGGCGCACAAAAATCGAACCCATGGAGACAGGTTAAGTTTTTTTTTCTGGTGTGGTAAGGAAGGGAAGAACAGAGCAGTCTAAAAGGTTAAAAAATTAGTCCATCCTTTCAAGAGTAAAATGAAAGATTGACTAATCTTTTGAAAGTGTTGTAGAAGTAAATTTACATCTGACTGAAGTATGAGATGATGTGGGCGTGAACAGGCTTTGATGAGCCCTGACGACAGCAGGGTCAGTAGTTGCAAGGAAACTTGGATGTTTTTGTTTGTTAATCTTTTACACTTAAAAGTGGGATCGAGCTCGCGAGCATCCACACACATTCTCCTCTATTTCGCTTTAGAAAGTCTTAAACATAAAAAGAGAAAAATAGAAACCAGGAAATAGAGAACGGAACAAACCAACAAATGAAAAACTGAAAGAAAAAGGTGAGGACAAAGAGATAATTAACGAACGAAAGAAAGAATTAATGAACGAAATAAAGAATAAAAAATGCATGAAAGAGGAAAAGCCAGAGAGAGATGAAAAAGAGAAAAACGAGAAAGAAGCCGTGTACAAACACGATGTAGCTAGAAACCCAGGAGCTCACTGGGTGGCATACCGGGTGTCATTAGCTGGTCCTTGTTACTCGCCCGTGTTCCACAATCCCAGAAGCCCTAGAAGCGGAACAAGGAGAAAGGAAGATAAGGGCAGCCTTGATCTGTAAGGTGACTCCAGCAGTCAGCCCCTCTTTGTGGGGAATGGGGATGATCTCTCTCACCTGCCCAGCCGCCCGGTCGCCAGGTGAGATCGCACCTACTCAGGAAGAACTTCCTTGGAGAAGGCCAGGCGGCGCTGCGCATCACACACCCATGTGTTCCGGTTTAGCATGGAATAGCATCTTCGTCTTCTTTCCCTTCTCTCTCTCTCTTTTGCTCTTATTCTCTGGACTGTAAGTCTGTATCGTGCGCTCAAGATTGAAATCACCTCTGTGTTAAAGGACTAGTGTAGTGCAAACAAACAAACAAACAAACAAACAAACAAACAAACAAACAACAAAAAAAAACAAAAAACGCCTAAACGACACTAACAACAACAACAACAGCAACAACAAAAGTAAAGGCTTTTCCAATTATTCAGTTCAAAGACACTACTATCTTGGAACATCCCCTTATCGTCACAGGCCGCAGAAAGGAAACTTCAGCAACAAACACCATCCGCGACCATCCGCCGACCCAAAGAATACAGAATATTACACCTTGTGCCTCCATTTAAAAGAAACACAACAGGTAAAGCAACAGACGGATTTATTCAACACTCGGTTTATTTACCTTGTCGTCGTGCTAATTCTGTTGGACGTGGATACCTGGCGCATCTCGTGGTCGGTAACCACGGGCAACGCTTCTACCTTCAGAGCAAAAGCGTGCATGTGTATGTGTGTGTGTGTGCATGTGTGTGTATGTGTATGTATGTGTGTGTGTGTGTATGTGTGTGTGTATGCGTGTGCATGTGTGTGTGTGCGCCCACCTTTGCGTGGGAGGGAGGAAGATGTGGTGGCGGGGCCTCCTACCTGTAATGTCAAACACAATCACCGCGTTTGACGGCGTGAGCGCTGCAGCATGGAGACGTTGGCTCGGTGAAAGCTCGGAGGTGAGGAGAACTGGAGGATTGTGGGAGATGGGATGCAGGCGGCTGCTGTTATCGCTAAGGTGTTTGGTGCACCTGGAGAGAGAGGCCTAACCTTTTGTAGGTGTTGAGCACTTTTGGTTACCTGGACTAGAGAGGGTTGTCCCATGGCAGTGGAATGAATGCTCGCGGTGTGAGACACTTCAGTCTGCTCACAGTTTGCGTGTGATGTCGAAAGAGAATGCAAATTAGTTTGAAATGATTCAAATGGGTGGCTTACCTGGCTGTTAAAGCTGGCTGTAATAGACCCTCACCAGTATGTACATTCACCACACACACATATTCAATACGTAACCCACGCATGCGCAATAATAAGTAATTCATATTAATGACTTCTTTTATCTCTCTAGACCACAATCATCAAATAAAAACGATTTCTGTGATTGTGTTGGTCTTCATCCAAGCCAATAAAAAAAAGAGTTAAAGCTAGAAAAAAAGTTATTCCATTACACACTTACTTTAGAGACTTTAAACAAATTTTGATGAAAGTTTTGTGTGTGACTATTGTTTTAAAAAATGTCGTGTAAAGATTTTTTTTTCAAAATACGCCCACATATTGAGTTAAGAAGACACTAGTGTACAGTTTGAAAAGCGAGGCTTGTCGTGTCGACACTTCACCTTCTCACCTTCTCACTCATAGGATGGAGGTGAGGAATAATCCGCTCCCTAGGGCGCCTCGACACTTTGAGTTAAGGATGCGTGGTGGGTGGGTGAGGTGGGCATCTTTCTTCGGTGGGTCCCACAGGAGTAGAGGTCATTGATTTTAGACTGGAATAGTGTGTGGGCATTGCAAGACTATGATACAGAGGGCGTGACCTGAGACTGCAATACAGCGCCATCTGCAACTAATGTAGTTTGTGCTGAGATAAGATAATTACTCTTAGTGCCTGAGACAGGAGTACACAGAGTACAGGCTTGACTGTCAACACAAGATTTATTATTTGTTTTTCTTACAAAATACACTTTTGTCCTCTCCAGTGCCACCCTGTCCTTTACAGACATTTTGTTTTGTGGTTTTTTCGGGTTACTGTGCTAGACATCTATAGGGGCATAGAAAGAATGATAATTGTGTTGCACTTTAATTCGCTCCAGTGGAGTTTGACCATTTTTGCAGACGGGCACACATTAGATGAACTATTTATGCTTTGGAGCTCATATCAATTCCAATATCAATTCAATATCAAGATGGGATGAATGTAGAAGAAAACTGTTGACATCTTGTTCTATGAACAATTGCGTCTGGAATCTGAAAGAGATAGGAGACGGAGAATGAAAAAGTGAATGAAAGAAAACGAGCGCATATATATATTTAGAGAGAGCAATGAGGTTAGCGGAACACTTGGAATGAAAGAACATACAAACAAAAGAAGTGAATGGGAGTTAGAAATCGCATGGACAGCAGTGGGAAACAAAGGTTGAAAGGATGAGATCACAGAAGGTGTAATCCTAAGATACCATTGCAGTACTGACTGTAGCGAAGACATTAAAGCAGAAGTGTGAGAAAACATTTACTTGATGTGTGTGGGAGAGAGAGAAGGTACAAAGCAGTTTGAAACTAAACTTTTTTTTTTTTTCGCATTCTTCTTTCTTCATGCAACAACTAGTCATAAGACCGCCGATTCCCCCTCCCTTGGTTTTCAACCCCAACTCCTTTTTCATTATCATCTCCCCCGACCCTTTTAGGGTGAATTCACTTTTTGTTAGAAGCACTTACAAATACATAATCAGCCGACCATAAACAGCTTGTCGGTATAAGCATGAGAAAAAAGAATGACAAAGCCATCTCTATCCCAATAATCACAATAACAATAATTCTGACATGTTTCCAGGTCCTAGCTAAAAGCTGTATTCACTGTTCACAAAACACACTCAAGCACGAGAGGCAATCTGTTAAGTAGTTCCTAACACAATCCCCTCTTCACTCTTTTGTTACCTAGTAACCAAGTCACCTTGCTACAAGCACCAAAGAGCCGCAGACACTTGGAGAAGGCCATTCCGAAAGCCTTGCCCATCTGGAACTGCCTTGCAGACAATTTGCGAACAGGAAATGGCAGCTGTCAGGCATGGGAATAACACGCATGCATCTCGCAGCCCTAATAAAAACTTTCGCTTCCCCCAATAATGGGAAGTTATTACTACAAGCAAGGCATGTGTATCATCTTTGGTCCTTGCCTGGTGTCCGCTAGCGGCCATAAAAGGTTAGATGTAATCGCCATTTGCCAGGTACGACTGACAAAAGTACAAGGACAGGACATTAGGTGAGTTCTGAATTGTATTAGTCATGCTTCTTAATCATTTTGGTTAGCACTGACTTAAATTTTGAGGTAGAACCCATGATGGTTAGTTCTAAATTAATGTACATTGACCTTTCAGATTATTGTAATTAATATATTAATTTTTTTATTAGATGCATTCAGGCTGGAGTACTTTTTTGACAGCCTGTATTATACCTGTACAAGTATTTTTTTCTACTCAACTCTTGCCGCCATCAGTTGCTACCTCAAGTGACCACACGGAGCGATAGATATCAACTTGAAAACCATTTCTTAGCCAGAAACGGTTCAGATGGCATGTAGATTGTCACCTCCACCTCCACCTCCACCACTTATCTTAGTCTTGATCCATAATTTTGCTTATTTTTGTCGACATGGCTGCCACCATGTCATGTAGCAGACAACTTTGCGCTAGATGTTTATTCCTTTAGAAATAAAAGAAGAAAAAAAACCCCCAGGAAGCAGCATTAGAAGATTATTTTTGTTACCCAAACAAAACATCATACTTAGTTAATACCTTTTTTGTAAGACAGACGTTTAAGTATTTTATTTATTTCGCATTATTATTGTCTTTATATTAGATACTAGTTTAGGTGTTTGTAATATTTATTATAATATTCGTGTTTATGTTGGCGCACACTAAGAACCATACTATTAACATTGTGGACTCTCGCGATGTCGCCTGCAGGCTCTAGTTCTGTTGTTGGTAGTCTTCGAAACTTTCTTCACCTCTGTCCACACGAGAGCCCCAGTCTTATTTAGTCTTGCTCGATATAGAGCTCACCTAAGCAGCTGCAATGATGGAGAAGCAGACGATAGGTTTCCAGAGCACGTTGTGCAAACCTTTTTTTATTATTCTAAATGCTTCAGGTTACCAACGAAATTGGAAATGATTTGAACCACTGATTCCCCGTCCCCCCGAACCAGACTTAGACCGAATTTACCTGTATACACAACCATGTAGACACGCATATCCACGTATACACGCACACACTTACACTTATAAAAAACAATATCACTTAGGGTGGCCTCAACATCTGGATACTTGAATACTTGACTGCGGTCATCGTTTCGCGGCAAATTCCAGTATTGGAGACGAAAATTCTGCATTTTTTCTCCTTTTTTTGTAGCTGTCGACACTGATAAAGCCTGCAAGCTCTTCTTAGTCCCAGACACAGGAAAACTAATCCCTACAGGACAGAAAATAGCGCGAGAGGATCTCGCTCCCTGACGCGATCGCGCCGAACTAGACATGCTTCCCCTGTGGCAGGGAGACAATTCAGAGGAAAGCTTCTTGCCTGATGAGGCTGCTCCTTACAGGGGCTTAAATTCACGAATTTTCCTTTTCTTAAAAGGTTGGTTGTTTCTTCCTGCATTAAAAAAATGTCTTATGTCTGATCCGCCTCTGTACGATTTTCGTAAATTTGTTGACATCTTATATAGTAGATTTTCTGGTCCAGTTGTCTCCCTGGTCGGTCTGGACCTGTCTAAATATGTTTGTCTGTCTGTCTGCGTTTTGCCTTTTCTCTTGGCAGATTTTGGTGGATGCTTCAAAAAATGAATATAAGCTAAAAGCAGCGCAGCATGAGCAACAATTAATGGTTGAGAGACAGCATGGAAAAAGACTTAGTTTTATGTCCTTCTGTCGTTCATAGCCCATCAGAAGGAAGCAGAATCGTTTCAAAGTAAAATGCATGGTCTGAAACAGAGACATTGCCCAAACTGCAAGGAAAAGAAATACTCCAAAACAATCAAGGAAAGGAGGTTTTTGAAACCACTTTAACTGTCTCACCTGTCATGCAGGATGACAGATCATGAGAAACAGACAGACTGATACATCCAATGTGAGGTAAACAAAAAAAATAATAATACTAGCACTCGGGCTGAAATATTTTTCTTTATTTTCGTTTACAACAAGGAACTATTGATGCGTGCATATCTGCGTGTGTATTTGTCTTTGAATGTAAATATTTGTATGCATTGAACTGGTTGTTAGTATAGTTATCTGTTTCGCTTTTTTTTTTTAGTGGACATCTAAAAGCACGACAAAACAAAACACAATAAGCAAGTTAAAAAACTAAACATGAACAAAAAAAACAAACAAAACAAAACAAAAAAAACAAAACAAAACAAAAGCAAAACAAAAAACAAGAATAGAACAGAACAAAACAACAAAACAAAAGGAACGAGAAACAGAATAAAACAACAACAACCTAAAATCCCAGTACATTCTCAGCAAGTGATTTAAGCGTCAACGATTCTTTCTCTTGTTTGCACGTGCACTGATGTCACGTGATCCCGACTACAGACTAGGTTGTAGTTGATGCTCTGTAGTCTACTACCCACACTGCCGACAGTAGCCGGCGCCCCGCGTGAAGCAGTCTGCGGAGCATCATCCTCATCATCGCCGCCACGTCTCCCAGGGTGCGGCTCAGCGGTCCTGCCATCCGGGTACCGAAAGCTTTTTCTCCTTTTCTTCATCAGATCAAGCGGTAGCCTCCTCCTTCTGCCAGAAGGAGGCCGTGCTTGTCTGTTAAAGAAAAATATAACTAAATGATGAGACTTTTCAAAGGATGGTGGAAGTGATCCAGTGTGTTGAACGAACGGTAACGGTATTGTAACCCTCGGGCCGCTCGCAACGAGGACTGCAAACATCCTGTCCTGGAAAAGCTCGGGTAGGTGAGGTTTGCACTGGCAAGCCGCTGTTGTCGGGGTGGGTGAATGCTCCACATACCGCCGCATTCTCATCTGGTGGAGGTTGTCGATGGATGTAACTATGGTCACAGGACCATCTTCCGTGCGGCGCCAGGGCTCCCTGCAGACCCTTTATTCCCGGTTGTCTGGCTGTCTGGGTGGCTGGATTGCTGGAAGCAAATGACCGAGGATGCCGCATGCGGTATACCCAGACCTGGTGTGCGGCAACATCTCTACAATGCGAGTGGAAAACTATTTGGTTGTGGTCTTTATAGGCAGCCATCCAGCAGTAAACATGAAGTGGGTCTGTGTACACACACTCGCTGACAGACGGACAAACAGCTGTAGGGTGATTTTTTGTATTGCGAGTATTACTTTACACACATTGGTTTCTAAGGGACACGAGGTTCCAGATAGCCGGGTAATGTCATGTGATTACTCTTGTCTACACTTTTGAAAGTGTTCTATTTCGAGAAAATAAATGTGAGAAAAGTAACAAGGCTTTCTTATCTTCCCTCCCGAAAAAAATTGTATTTGATTTCACGTCTCAGATGTTTGATTTTTTATATTACTATACAGGTGCAGGCGACATTTTCTGTATATCTCTATTCATAATTTCGCCTCTCAAAACTTCGATACTTGTGTGGTGCAGTGAACTTTCCCTTGTCAACCTAGCTTTAGAGGATGATACCTCACTACACAGAGCAAGGATAAAACAGCAAGAGGAGAAAAGACATCCTGACCCCAAGAAGGTATGGTCCTTAACACTACTCACCAATGACCTCAACAGTTAGGGAGCGACCTTTGCACATACACTCACACACGCAACTCATATAATAAAAAAAAAATAAAAGTCAGAGATATGTTTGTAGAAATCTGTGCCCGAACCATCCCACTGAGGTTAAACAAAAATAAATCAAGACATAATAACATGGTGACTGACAAATTTATTATTACATACTCCCATCCTCTGTACTTTCTAACTTGTTGGCACAACACGTGGCGCTAGAAGGGGGAGAGGATTTCTCCACTCACTCCCCCACAATCCAACCCCTACCCTGTGTCTTACAAAAACCATCAAACTCGTCTGACATGTTGACGATCGGGTCGGTGAGCTCCACTCTTTGCACAACAAAAACGTTAGCAACGATGTTTCCTTGATGAAAAAAAAAAATATATAAAACTTGAAGAACACCCCATGGAGGGGGGAACCATGTTTAAACTCTCTTCTTCGTGACACGGCGCTGTAAGGACATCGTGAGGACGCTGTCAGACGTCTTTAGCCAGAGATTGGAAGCCTGGGAGCTTGAGCCCTGTAATCAGGACAGAAAATCACACTCGAAATTTTATTTTCATTTTACCGTTAACTAATCATAGAGGTAGCCCGTTTTCATTATGCGTTTGGTGTTAATTTTCGCTTCTTTATTGCATCAGGCACAGAGACCGCAGTATTTTAACCAATCAGTGACAGTCGCTGTCGATGAAAGGTTCCCAAAAGACAATTATCCGCGTCTTCCTTTATGCGCCGTGACCTGACTCGTCGAACGTATAAATGTCTTTCTGAACAATAAAACTAAGTGCGAAAACTTGACCAAAAGTGAGAAAAAGCTTTTCTAAAATTGTCCATGAAAAAAATCTTTGTCAATTTTATCCAGTTAATAAAAAAAGCTTCCTGGATCTCTCAATGATCGGCCTTGAGCATTCTTACATTTGTCTCTTGTTCACTTCCTGCCAATATTTGTTTTCTTGCATTTCGGCAACTCGAGCTTCTGTAAAAACAAGGAAACAGATAAAAATGTGATCGCCAAGATAAAGGACGGCCAACAAAGTCACCTAGCCTAGTCTAAGCCCTTATAAATTCGAATCAGCCTGTCATCAGGAGTGCGCTTGTTTTTTTCTGGCTCAATATGACATTGTTAAACTCCGCCATACTCTCTACAGGCCATCAGCTCAAACAAGTCCTGCTCTTTGCCAAACGACCATCATTAATTTTGTATGCATCATACCCTCCAGTTAAGTCAAGGCTTTGTCCACGGCTTTGGTCCTCATTGGGCTGATGAGCAAAGTTTGCATCTGCATTCCATCATCTGTTTTCTTCTCCAAGAGTGTTGACTGGTGAGCTGTCATTAAGGATGGCCGAGCTAACGACAATCAAAGCGCCATTCAGTATTAACGACCATGCAAGCAATTACTTTCATCTTTTAATTGTACTTGCAAAACAATCCACGGGTATTAAAGTCTGGTTTGCTGGGAAACAGATAGCGCATTCACGATGAAGTGTGTGTGTGAAAACTCACCTTCTGACGAAAGATGGTTCGATGGTTCTTTGTCAGACCAAAAGAAAACTCTTGGGTGAGGTAGTTATAGAATGAAAGGATTTAATTAATGTTTACGTGAAAGTGTTCTTTGAATCTTTTATGTACGAGAAAATGGAAACAGATAGAGAGACCTGCTTTTAAGGTTTGCTGGCATTAAGAAAATTAATCAGTTATTTTAGAAGACGGACGGACGTAACGTACAGAAAGATAAATATGCACTCAACTGTTGAAACTAGTGTGCAATGATTACAAGTATCACTTTTCACATTAACCGAGGACTCTTTCATCGAGCTGCCCACCCAGTTAGCGGTCTAGTTCAAGCAGCCGGGGTTTCATTCGCATCTTTGAAGATTTGCATCAAATAGCCCCGGGGGGAACATCCCAGAAAGCCTGCGACCCAGCAGCCATGACAGGCGTGACACTAGCTTAGCGTCCCTGCTCACCTTTACATCCCAAGACAGTCCCTAGGGGCAGTGAGTGGTTAGGTGGGATTGAGAAGCACTTAGTCTCTACTCTAACTCGCTACCTGCATGCAGTCGGCTTAAATGTCTTCAGGCGATTCCAACTTTAATCTCCTGCAAACTGCTGTGGTCCAGTTCCTGCGAACTGGTGGTGTTCTAGGGACAGAGGTCGTGTAGTTGATAGGATGAGAGAAGGAATGAAAGGAAGCCTCGATCTGGCTGCAGCATGTTGCGAGTCCTCTGAACGGTTTTGTAGGAGAATTTCTGTAAGGGAGGCAATCCCAGAATTAAGTATCGCAAAAGGCATTCCAAACCTTTTTTTTATTTATTTTTTTTTTTTTTTGCTTTCTAATGTCGACATGCAATCCTAAATAAAATGTATTTAGGGTTTAAGGATCCAGGGACAATAGCCTGTGTCTTTGCGCGCGCGTTGTTGTTGTGTGTGTGAGAGAGAGAGAGAGTCACATCTACACAGACACCACTTCAGGAAAATTTATTTAATTTAGCAAAGGACTTAAGATGGAATCAGTAACATTGACAAATTCAGACGAAGCACCGAAAAACTAACCTCCACATCACCCTCACCCGCTTAATCCGATTAAACTTTTATTGCATGACGGTTTGTAAAAATGTCTAAAGTGAATTAAATAGCTTCCTCCCCTGGTAGCTTCGTTGTAAAATTCTTCATCTCTCCTTTCTTCTCGGGTTTGTTTCTCTCACCCACCCACAGCGCAAATAATCATCACGCGGAAGAATTGTATCTTAGAAAAGAAAGTTAAAAAAGCGGAGACCTGCCAATGACAGTTCGGTCACGCAGACGAGGATTCCAATGGTGTCCATTGTGTGGACTTGTCTGGAATTGTATTGAATTGTCTCAAATTGTATCAAATTAAATCCGCGAGCGCCGTGGCTCCGTGGAACTACATTCAGCGGCGCAAGGTGAAGCGTGTTACGCGCCGTCGACTCCGCGGCGTCCTTGACAGCTGCAGCCAATTAAAAGCGTCGTGTCAGCCGTGACCTGTCGGCACTTTCTAAAGATGACCTGCGCGTGGAGGAGGTTCGTCTGTCTTGGCGATGTGCTGAAAACAAAGGGCGATGCTGACAAGCGAAAGCGTGAATTGAAAATGTTTTCACTCAAGGCGAAGGAGAGATGACTGACAAAGTGACAGTTGATAATTTTTTTGTTTTTGTTTTGTTTGCGAGGCTAATACAATAAACAAATGAATGAGTGGATGTAGAGAGGAGTGACACGGTGCATCTGTGGGTTGTGTGTGTCTTGTGTGGATTTGTGCGTGCTTGCTTGTGGATGGTTGTGTTTGTGCGCGCGCACTCGCCGGAAGTAGTTCAGAGGGAGAAAGGAAAGAGAGGGAGGGTAAAATTGTTAAGAAAATTTCCAGGTCTTTCAAAGTTTTCTTCTTTACATATTTTCTCCCTCAGTTTTTTTTTTTTTTTTTTTTTTTTTTGAGGATAACAAAGGAATAATCAAAGTCAACATATTCAAAGAGCTCTTAAAACTGACCATAAATTTTCTCACATGAATATTTACAAAAAATAAGTATATGAAAACAATAATAAACTATACATTTTGCATACATAAATACCATACCCTTTAATACAAATATACACACGTTCAAGCTCTAGATATATAAACACGCACGTTTAAACATACTGTTTTATATTAATAAAATACGGTATATGAATAATAAAAGGAATTAAGAAGTTATTACATTGTACATCTTACACTGTCTACTTACTTAAAATGATGTTTAGCTGCTGTATTTTTGTATTGTTTATCATTAGTGTACATTTATGTTTCCTAAGGGATTCTAGCTTGTATTGTCTTCCATAAAGCTTCAGGAAACATTCCACCATCACATCTATGGTGGAAACTATCCAAACATAAAACTGTAGCCAGGACTTAACTAAAAATAAAAATATTGACATCAACACCTTACCAGCTGCCGAGATCAACACTTGTATCTGTGAGTATGCCTCCACACACAGGGAGGGAGAGCCGCCGACACACCACAGGGTTGCGTGCGAACTGCGAAGCTCGAGCCCTTTGTACATCATCTCCTAATTGGCAAGACGATCCCACACCAGCCCATTGTTACTCGGGGTGGCAGTGACAGACGTACCCGTGCAAAGGGTAGGAGTAACATTAAAGCTCAAACAAACCACTTCATCTTAACCTGCATGTAAGGTCTTCAGTCCATCTTGGTTACCTTCGCAATCCTCCACCTGGCGGCTGCAAGAAGGTTACATTCTTGAGGTGTGCCATCCCTCTCGACACAGACCTCATCAGGGTTCAACAACAAACCAAGAAGTTAAGTCTAGGATGCGCAAGGATCTTGTAGGTTTATTTCTAGAAAAGTGTGTACAATATGTCTTCACAGATTGTTTATCAAATGATCTTTTCCTTCAATTCCACCATGTTGAGCGTGGTGGATTAATAATTAAACACAGAACTCTCACTTCTGTGATTCAAGATTCTTTATTCTTTCACCCTCTAAGAAGTTTGAGATATATATATATTCACACATTCCTATTTTTCTAGACACTATCTCTCACTCACACCCACCTACCCGCCCAAACACACACACTGGTCAATTTGTAAGTCAATATATTAAAAACTTATTTTCTTTTTTTCTAAAAGCTAAATCTTTAGAAGTTTCTTTAGCGAGGGCTAGGAGAATTTGTTTCATTGGAGTAAGACCTCAACAAGGGATAACATTATGCAGTTAAGGTTACTGGAGACAAGAAAGTCTGTGATATACTCTCTGTTAAGGAGTTTTAAATGAGTGTAAACACCTATCTGTCTGTCTCGCTGTCTGTGGGCTCTCTACTCAGCTGTCCATGTAGTAAGGCTATCAGTGTTTAGAGAAGGTGTTCTTCACTCGCTAATAGTCCCCTCCTGACCTGCTGTTTACTGTCTGCCTTCCTGTTTGTCTACGTGCACTGTCTCTCTATGTTGCGTGAGTCAGTGCCAGAATGCCTGTTTGCAGAAATTTCAAAGTCTGACATGAAACGTTTTCTTACGCGCTTTAAACTTTCGATTTCTGATTAAACCCGTTAAAACAGTTCTCTGGGGCTTCCCACGTGGGGTC
Organism: Pomacea canaliculata; assembly: GCF_003073045.1. Lineage (NCBI taxonomy): Eukaryota > Metazoa > Mollusca > Gastropoda > Architaenioglossa > Ampullariidae > Pomacea > Pomacea canaliculata. Next base: position 22,382,851 of record NC_037595.1, on the reverse strand, counting down.
ACGTGATGCAGCCATCACGGCTGTCGAAGCATCCTCCCTTCCACTCTTTTCCTCCCTTGAGAGTCGTTTGCCCTTGTTGGCACATCTCGGTTGTACAAACCTGGCACAAGAACTGGACACTTTTTTCCCAGCATCCTACAGCTGGAGTAGAAGGTGGCGCAGGTTTACTAGCGCTTAGTAAGTAATCTAGATGTTCGTGATCGCAGTAATGAAAACGCTCCCAACACAAATAATTCGGTGGTCTTGTTGAGTAAGTAAACCATTCCTTATCACTCGTTCTGGCGCAGCTGACTGGGTTGCTGACTTTGGTCACGTGATCTAGCATGTCCCGACGTGAGCGCGAGGTAGTAGGAACGTTTGCTTTGCTTTGCGCATGCGCGATGACCGATCTTCTTAACATCCATTGAATTTTCAGTGTCAACATGTATAATTTGTTTCAACAAAAACTATTTTCTATAACTTTCTTAGTTTTGAGAAAGACGTATTTTTTTTTTTACCTTTACAGTTCAGTCGATGTTATTCAGAACTACTAGTGAGTATTCCTGAGATATTACGGGTGTTCCTGTTATGTTTCCTCAATCCATTGGTGATCCTCCGTCTTTTGGATAATGGTGTGCAAACTGAGTGACTTGAAGACAACCCTGGACCAGGGGCTACAGAGAGAGACCATTGTACAGAAAAAAGAAGAGAGTGGACAGCATCCAAGGATGGACTGGCTTGTATTCAGGTCTCAGACAATGGGGGAGAAAATACAAACTGACAGCTGGTTAATTGTCAGATGATTATGGACCTAGAGGATGATGATGATGATAATCATAATACACATTGAAATTTGTTGAAAACTATCATCCTTTCGTTGAAAAAAAAGGCGAAATTCTACCCTAGCCATCTACACAATCATTCACTCTCCACATACAAATGTCACATTGCTGTTACTAATGTTCTTTTTGTTACTGCTGCTGATGATGTTGAAGATTTTTATTATTATGATGATGTCAACGGACAGCTCTCTAGAGTGTTCCATTCAATCTCTGTTCAAACCACAAACTCCGAGGTCTATTTCCGCAGCTGGACCCAGCCGCAGGCGGAGCCATGGCCGAGCTTTGCCGGCGTGATAACGACAAAGCACTTTAGGTATAAAGCAATAAAGATGGAAACACAAGAAACACATCGCTTATCGCTAACCTTTTTTTGCAGACACACTGAAAGCTTGTGAAGTACAGTGACTGCAGTCCATCACCAGGCCAGTCAAACAGTCCCAGTGGGGAAGATAAGAGAGAGAGAGAGAAGGACAGGGCAGGGGACAGATTTTAATGCAGTCGGAGGACATCTGATGGGCAAGCTGGCCTTTCTGAGACCCACCGATGATTCCACTGATGATTATGGCGGTTAGGAGCTTGTAGAATGTTATCTGCTGGTCAGCCTGTGAGTGGTGGAGATGAGGATGCTCCAAGGGACACAGGCAGAGTTGATGTTTATGTCATGTTTATCAGAACACCCTCATCAACGGCGTCAGAGATTTCCTCGACACACCCACTCCAAGTAAAAAATAAAAAAATAATACTCACTGATCAGTGAATTGCGATTTAAAAAGTGACTGTACGAGTTGGTCGACAGATTTGACATCATCTTTGAATAGAAAGAAATAAGTGAAAAAAAGAAAGAATATTTGCTATTTGTCATCTTGATACATTTCTGTTAGCGGTGGTTTGACTGGAATGTTCTTGTCTGCTGGCCAAAAAAAAAAAAAAAGAAAAAAAAAAGGTGTGATATCTTTCTGTGCACTGTATTCTGTGGATGCTGGCCAATAGGTGAAGCCTCAAGGACCGCACCCAAGAACAGGGACTGTTTCGTGGAAATAAAACCATTTTTTAAACTACCTTACCAGCACCGTCCCTTCTTTTATTTCGTCGCAGGTATAAAAACCTAAAGATTTATTTTTACCTGTCGTGCAACACAGACGTTTATGCATCAGGTGTAACTGAGGTCAGTGCAAGTTTCCTTTGCTGGTTGATTGTCAAAACAGGTGATCGGCGAGGAGCGGGTGGAGGATGGGGTAGAGGGAGGAGAAGACGGAAAGGAAAAGGTATGCAGAATGAATACAAGCTTGTGAAGATCGTAAAACGCTTAAGCACGCAGGCAGTCACGAGCAGAAAGTAGTCACCTGGTACCTTCCCGCAGGTAAATATTTACTTTCAAAGCAGCCTGCTGATGTCTCGGGTATGAGATCATGTTAGGCTTCGCTCGAAATAATTTCCGGACTCACCTGACGTCTAGGAAATAAATTTAGGGAAAAAAATGGAGTTGATGTTTATATTTAAGTATAAAATTCATTATCCAAATGTAAAGGAATTACTGCGGACAAGAGTTACGGGTAGATGCAGATATATGTCAATGATGTAACGATGACTGATGGAGAAAGAAGGAAGTAAAGGTGGGCGATGTTTGTTTTAAAATATGGTTATCTAATCTGAAAGGTGTTGATAACATCAACACTCCTTCGGAATTATGGACTGGAAGACCCTTTTAAAGCGGAACAGAATCACAGATAATCCACAGACACCTGTCTGATAGGCTGCACCTTTGGAACATCTAATGATGAAAACACACCTGAGGCCGGGTTTGAAAAAAATATTACACATACCAGTGCATTAGACATGTATTACATTACACACCGCCCACACCGGATGAAGAAATAAATATACAGAAACTGGCGATGGAGAAGAAATGAACTCTGACCTGGACTAAGTGGGGACTTTGACCTCACTTCCCTGTGACCTCAAGTTCATGGGGTTAGCTGGGATGGGATTTACTTTCTTCTCTAAACATCACAATAGTCACTGGTCCACAACAAGAACCTAAGTGTCATGCACTCTCTCTCAACATTCACAGCCACCCTTGGTGTAAATGTCACAATATACATCCTCACAATATTCCCTGATTCCTTCCTCTCACGTAAATGTCACAGTAGTCATCGCCAACATCTCATAATGTAGGTATAATAAATATTTTACAACAGTCATGACTTACAATTATCTCATAGCAACCACAATCAATAACTATCTGACATGAGTCATGAATCAGAATTGCTTGACAACCGTCGTAACTATGTACGGCCTGGCGGTACCCGTATCTCACCCTGGTCCTGACACGGACCACCGCACCCCACTACCTCCAGGCTCAACTCATTTCTCCACTTGCATCTCTCTCCCTTTTTGTGGGCCGTGTTTATTCATCTGCCACTCCATCTCTCATCCTTCTCCATCTCCACCCTCTGTAAAATATCCCCTCGGAAATGACAAAGATGAACAAAGATTTTTGTAACCACCCGTAGATAAAAAGTTCCTACACGCAGCATGTATGACGAATGTGGAAAAGACTAGAAGATCAGTTTGATGTCGGGGAAAAGCCTTGCTCATTAAACCCTCCAAATAAAATGGCAGTGAGGGTTTTTATCACCATCCCCGTGATGGAGCTGAGGGATCTGGCAATTAACAAAACTTTGATCAAGCCTCTGAAATTTTCGGCTCCTCTTTTATTCGCAATTTTTGTGAGTAAGGCAATGTAATGGCGGTACTTGTGCTGCTTCCTCTGGTGACAAATGTTCTGTATTCACCCGGGATTGTGTGTTGAAATCAAGCACACTCATTTCCCTACCTGCCTTGTTCTGGCGACTAAAGCCCCAAACAGATAAAAGCATGGATGTCCTTTCGGATGTTAGGAGGTTTTATTGTGGATTTTGTTTAAAGGAGAATGCAACACAGGCAACAGAGCCATGTAAAAAGCCATTATATAATACTGGTGTTTCTAACAGCATTGAGCACCCGGATGCAGGGAGATGAAGTTTGGAATATTATCTGGTGCTGGAAGCTGCCTTAGACATGATGTAGACATGAAACAGTTAGGAATCGACATTACCGAAATGATTAAAACTTCATAAGTGATAAAGAGAAAAAGTAATGAAAGAAAATATCATCGGTGTTCCCGTGATATAAAATTAAAGTTAAAGTATTGTTAATTAAACATTATGTCTTTTTTATCCTCCTCCTCCTCCTCATCATCATCATTCGTCCAATCATCGTCATTCCCCTAACCCTAATTAGCCCGGGGGGTAACAGACAATTTTCTCTGTCCCTGAGAATAGAGTGAACGACAGGGTGGCGATGGTGTTGATGATTGATGATAATTGATGATTATGATGCTTACTCAAGGTGCTGTACACAAAATACTACACATAAACCGACACTCAAGAACTGACTAACATACAATAAGCATAATTGTTTGTAAGCGGGGGACATGATGACAAACACAAACATTGCACGGCTTAAGATGAAAAAATGAGGAGTAAGTGGAGTAGTAAGCTTCTTCCAAATGTTTGTTAAATGCAACTGGTTCCTTGCTCTATACTGTTAATGCACGATGGTATTTAAAAATAAATCATATATTAAATAATTTATATACTAGTTTCTCCTAATTATATTGAAACGCGTCAATGGGACGCTTGCTTGACTACAATCCAGACGACAGAATCCCAAAGCAATGAAGAACATGTACCACCAACAGCAGACGATGATGAGAAAGTGAAGGATGAGGAAAAAGGGGGCTAACCACGACGAGGAAGGAGAAAAGCTTAAACAATCTGTCCATTTTTAACAGCCGTTCAGGTGCAATAAATCCGTTTTATCGCTGGAAGAGATGTTTTTGAGGGTTGGACGAGGCGGCCACAAAAAGAGTCCCAGCTTTCTGGCCGGCGACGCACAGCGCAGCGAGGATGCGCAAACAATTGCTGCCAGAGCTGTTCTTGCTGCGCTGCCCCTGGAAGGAGAGACTGGCACCGCAGAATGTTATGGCTGCCGAATGTCTTTACCAGAAGCAGAAGGCAAGGAGCAAGGAACTTGCCGCCTACGGCACAGTAGGACATGATGCCATTGCCTTTGTGCAGGTGCACTACCAGAGCTTCTCTCTTCTCTCTCTGGGTTTGGAATTTCGGTTGTTGGGGCAACTTTCTTGGTTATGTTAGGTTTCACTTCCCACCCTGATACCCTACATGCCCAGTTTTTTTAATGTCCATTTATTCGGCCTTATTAACCTCTTAATGACGAGGCCTTCTTCATCCCCGAAACTAAGCGTCGAGAGCATGATCTACACTCTGTAGTAGTCACGCTTGTGGAAAGTTCTGATGCTCTTTCCTGTAGCTAATGGGTTTTTCAACTAAAAATCTACGGTAACCATGCATCAAACAGGTCTGTTTTTTATCACCCTGAGTCAGTCTGGAATTCACTGAGGCGAGGATGAGATGCTTGGGGTGGAACTGACTGGATTGTGTGGGAGGTTGTCTTGATTGTGTAAGAGTTTAGTTAGGGCGGGCTTGATTGTCTGGGAGGTTGGATGGAACTGACGATTGTTTATGGTATTATTTTTAATTGTTTTAGAGCGGAGGGGGTGAACATATCGTACAGATTATCTGTATCTCTCTCTCTGTTTAACCCCTTAACACGTTCTAGTGACATTTACAAGAGTTCAGATACCAACTAGATTACTTTTTGCTCTCAGGAGCATCAAACTGAAATTACTTTTTTTTTTTTTAAAGTAGAAAAGTCAAAGAAAATGTTAAGTGTCGGTTAATGCGTTAATATTTGATTACCAGTCTCTCTGCATCCTTCTCCCAGGAGAGAGGATTGCTATGTCAGCTCCATCCTTCATCCTACCAGAAGCATCCACAGAAATTGCTACATACGCTTTTTCAACCGGCGGGTATGTCTGCTGCATGGCACTGCAGGCTGCACAGGAGCAGGTCCTCCGAGGGAAGATAAATTGGGTTGAAGGTTTTCGGAGTTACGGGCCTTTGTCAGGGTGAGGGGATGGTGGAGATGGGATTCGGGGGAGAGGGAGGATTGGGGGTCAGTGGTTCACAAACAAAAGAAATAAAAATTCACCTTTGTTGCCGTGTCTGTTTGTAATAAATTTACAGAATATTGGTGGTTAAAGCTGGTGTACAGGCAGGAGCACGAACACGCGTGCACACACATTTATATATCTCAGTCTTTATGACATAAGTACAGAGAAAGAGACAAAGAAAGAGAATTAGATCGAGGAGCCTTTCAACAGCATATTGCTGACTCATTCATTTAATTTTTGTTTTAAATTCTTAGGACTTAGATGTTTGACATGAGGCGAACAAGAGCAACCGAATGACATCGAAATGGAAGAAAAAAATAAATAAAAGGATGTCATCTGTCAGTGTTCAAAAGCGGACTTGCACTTAGGAACTGAGACTTCCACCGTGTGTGACACCAGGATGACGACGACAACCAAACAGACCTCCTTGTCAAGCTGAGATAGAGAGAGAGAGAGAGACAACAAAAGATTTTTGCATAAATTAATTATTTAATTATAGAGAGACAAACATAGATACAATTTATTAAAATCTAGCAATATTTGAACAAGATTTATCTTTTGTTGAAATGTCACCGCGTGATGAAAAGATTGTTTATTGAAAGGCGTCTATAAAAAAGTGATTCTTTAATGAAATAACAAACGAGAAAAAGATTATAATGTTAGTAGCATTCCTACTTTTAACTGAAAAAATTTCTTTCGTCGAAAAATATAGCAATGAGAAAGATAATCGAGAGAATGCGTGTTGTCGTGAGAGAAATTGCGGCGAGAAATTATCAAATGTTCACTATAAATGTGTTTTAAAAAGTTAAATTCCTCTGTAGCTTACAATAAATCAGCGAAATACGAAACGTTCAGCGAAGAGAAATGAGATAGAAAGAGAATCAAGATGAAAAAAAAGGATGTGCCAAAGGAGAAAACACAAACGAAAATCGCGGATTGGTCTCAAAATAAGGCCAACCCCAAAACTAATTAAAGTCGAGAGCAATCTTAAGCCAAAGAATACAAATTAACTGCTTTGAGACAGGCAACAACAGCAGCAGGTGGTAGAGACCTAAATAAAGACAACAATGAGAACAATATGAGTCTTGTCCCTCCTGGAGGGCTGGACAGGTAATTAATTAAAGTTTGTATCAAAGTAAAGTGTCCCTGGAAACAATGACACAACTGCAGGAGGTTAGTCCTTTAGACGGTAAGAATGCGTGGGGTAACCGTCTTCTACCCGGTGTGCAAAGGACAATTATTTTCTCCGAGAAAAGAAAGGTCAGAAGGGAGGAGGTCAGAGAGAGCGAAAGATGGTGAGTGGAGAGAGAGAGAGGCCACAACAACATTCATAAACACTTTGTTTTAAACTGTTGGAGTTATAATGTCAGTGGATATTATGGATATTTCCTTCTTTCCTGTCGTCTTACTCCTTGTTAACCTTTCGTGCTTGATTTTATTTATTGAAAAATTCTCATTCAAGAGAGAAAGAGTGAAAAAAGGAATAAAGGGATAGAGAAACTAACTTTTGAGCTCTTCGGAAGACAGATGTGGACGTGTCAACCACAGTTCACAGGTGAAACGTTGTGCCAAGTGCAGACGGGAAGAGGAGGACGACTGAAGACAGGTGATTCACGGCGCCTGGCTACTTGGCGCACTGCAGGCGCCCCCTAGTGCTGACGCTCGCTCCATCAGCAGTCCATCAGTGCTGACGTGCGCCTGATGTCAGGCCTGCCGTGTGGCTGTCCGTGTGACTGGTGCGTGTAAGTGGCTTTCAATATCCGCGGCGCCATGGATCCTTGTTGTGCACGTGACTGTCATGGCGCACGTGGTGTGTACCCCTCGCCATGTCCAACCACGGACGTGTGTAGGTGGATTGAGCTGTCTGTCTGCCAAGACCAACCCTTAGCCTCTTGTGAAATTCTCCGCTGTTAGTCTCGGTGAGCCTAAACACAGAATGGGACTAAACCGGAAGCTTTGTAGTCCCCTGCCTCGTTTTAGTAGTTACCTGAAAAAAAAATCGTCTGTTAGCAGTCCAGTAATACATCCGTGGGCCAACCTTGTGCGACTGCTTTTTTTTTCATTTATTTATTCATGCTGTCTTTCATTCTTTCTCTATTTTTGTTGTTGTCAATGTGTTTCTTTCTTACTTTCTTGTTCGTGTGTATTTCTGTAAATTATATATATATATGTCAGTGTGTGTGCGAGTGCGTGCGTGTACAGGTGGGAAACATACCAACTTAAATACTGTGCAGCATTGTTAAATGCCCTTCTGATTTTTGAAACATACTAATCACATGTCAAACGGCATTTGTTATAAACTAACCAATGGTAAAATATATTGGATGATTTCAAGATTTATGAACTCTGTCCAGTCAAACTCAGCGTGGAATTAGTCTCGCTGCCCAAATATAACATGTCATGGGCTTCTCCAAACCAGACCGAATTCTAAATCTTCGGCAGACAAACATAATACCTACTCCATCTTTGCCAGCGAAAAAAAATATTATCCAGCCTTGCTGTCAAATACAATACGATGACAATTATATGGAATGAAATGTTGGCTGGTTTCACATTCTAGGAGTCTTGTTCTTTTGTTTAAAACTGCCGGCTCCATTTCATTTGTCTGTGTAAGAGCTCGAGAGATCAGTATCAGGAACAAAGGTCTAATGGAGCCTGCAGCTGAGTAGCAGTAGACAAAGGAGGAATATAATATATATGGGCAGATGTCCACCCACCTGCCGGTGTATGGCGAGTAAAGCTTGAAGATAAACTTCTCTCAAGACTTTTTTGATATCTTTGTAAGACGGAAAGACAGAAGTCATAACGAAAGGATAAGATAAAGAAACATAAAAGAGTTTTTGTTCAGTTTCGTAATCAGTCTCTGTCTCTCCATCGTCTAAGGAGCTGCACGTATTGTCCCTTGGTGACCTCACCCTTTATACGCGGTGCTGACATAGGAGGTCAAAAGGTTACGAACTCGACATTTACTAATTTCATTAACATTTGAAAATTAACCAGAAACGAGGATTGTCAAGTTTTTCATGAATAATATTGTTTGAGCTTATTTGTCTCACAACAGCAAGAGATCGTATCTGTTCATCTAGCCGCCATAAAATGATCTTTGTAAATGTTAGGGTGAGTATGAATAAGTATGGAGTCCACTCTTAATGTTCTGGCTTCTGGCAAGCTGCTTGTGTCTGTTTGGTTAAAGATGTATTATCTGTGCTTGTTTTGTTTATTGAAGATGTATGTTTTGCAAGTCGATAGTCAGACACTTGCAAGGGACTAGAGAATAAACCTGATTGTTATCGATGAAGAAGGGTGTTGTGAAGATTAGAATATAAAATATCCAATGTGGAAATGTTAACTGTGCTCGAAGGAAAGTGCGGATAGAAAAGAATATTGTTGGTTTTCAATTTCTGAAGTACAGATTTTGCGATTAAATTTTATCTGCAGCAGTTTGATGCTCAATGGCAGCTTTCAAGGGATACGAGAAAATACTAGAATATACTGTTAAGCTGAAGTGTCTTTACCTGCACTATATATTGTATTTTGGCACAAAGGTAAGAGGGGCAGACACTATGTGACTGAGTTACTTTGTAGTAGCAGCAATAATAAAAGCAAAAATAATCATGATTTTTTTCACCACACACCCTTCTTGACGAGGCAGCAAATGTCGTTTTTAACAATAAAAACAACAAACTCAAACACTTTTGTCCTTTGGGTCAGCTCATGCAATAAAATGTCGACTAAAATTTTTAAAAAATTGCACACTTTCTCATTCGATAAATCCTATACATTCATTCAAACGCACACTGCAATTGGCACAAAACAACAACAAAAAGACAAAAAAAACAAAACAAAACAAAACAACAAAGAAGCAAACAAAAAAAAAAGTTATGTGGGGGTTAGGGGTCACTGTTTGGACTGGTAGATAGATGAAAAAAGTCCGGATTTTTAAAAACATTGTTAATGGCAAATGTGAATACAAACGACAGATTCTAAGCGATTCCATTTTGTACTGGCTTTCATGTTTTTTTACTATAATTTCAATTACTCAGTGAATATTTCACCATATCAATATTCCACAGAGCAGGATATGTGTGTAAATGGGATATGTGTGTAAATGTACATGAGTTATTTCACTGGGTGATTCTAACCCTTGCTGCCAAGTAGTGACCGGAGGTAAAATAACAACAAAAGTTGTGCCTCTACATCATCCTCATCCTAACAAAACTGCGACTTACCTGTAGTATTAGTCACTGCGATGTCAGAAGTGGTGCGACAAATGCAGACAGGCACTTTATTTTTCGCTGGGGAACGAGAACTTAGTTGAAACCGTAGTAAAAATAGAGGGACGAAGGAAAAGAAAGAATAAAATGAGAATTGGCAATAGTAATCTTTGCAGTGTTTCTTTCGTCTTTTTCATCAAGACTTTTGCTGAAGTTTATCTGACTGTATCACTCAGTTTTATCATTGCCAGTTAATTCAGTTCTCTTTAGGACTGATATACTTAGCTGATCGCTCTGTCATTGCTCTCCTCCCCTTTGCCTCAAAGAAAGACGACCACTATGCTGATAAAACTATCTGATTTGTCTCTTCATTGCCGTTTTCAGCATCATCAGCATCACATCTGAGTGCAACCATCATGTCTCAACCACTACCATCAACAACAAGATTTCTCTCGCATTTCAACCAACAAACAACAGTAAGATGACCACCACCTCAATACAGAATGTCGGATTGTCTTGCACTCGATGACATTTCTACCAACACAAAAATCCCTTTTGCCCTTTATGGCAATTTGCATCTGATGAGTTCGAAGACCAAAGGTAGAAGAAACACGACTTTGTGGAGGATCGGCAAGTAGCAGGTCCTTTCTGATCACCATCTAAAACTTGTCTCAGTGTCCACCATAGTCCATTGAGCGACTGGAATGGCAATAGATTGTGGGTGTGTGCTTGAATATTTTGTTGTTTTAAGATGTTTACCAGTCTGCCATGATGCCGTCCTACACTAAATCCTGACACTTGTGTACTCAGTAGTTGTGAGGATTTGTGATTTTAAACATGGATGTTGGCCTCGGATTTTCTGAGATTGTTTGGGTTCTAGTAGCATCCAGGAGAGAGTCTTATAGTCTTGAATCGTGGCAGTTACATGTAACAGATGTTACAAGGTTACTCAGTAATCAGCAGTAATGATGTGAGGACTATTTATATCTTTCTCTGTGAATCTCACTCAATCTCTTTCACACACACAGGTAGATGTATGCACAAACACACAATCTCTCTGACTCACACACACACATATATGAACACATGACGAACACTTTATTGATACATACATGCTAAACACTTTAAACACACACACACATACACACCCGCACAACATGCACTCACACACCTACGCACACCTGCAAACATGAAGGAGTACACTCAAGAAAAGGAAGAGAAAAGTGATTTTGATTTAGTTTATTGATCTAAGGCCAGCGAGGTGAGGTAATGAGAAAGAGAGTTGCAGGGGAGAGAGAGAGAGAAGAAAACCTAATCTTTGTTAATGAGGATGGTAGGATGAACAAGCAGCGTGTGCCTTTCTTTATCTCACAAATAAGATCACCCAACATGCATGAAATCAGAAGAAATAGCAGGTTATATCATCGACAAGAAGCAGTAAGTATAATAAAGTCAAGTTGATGAAGGCAAAGACTTGGTGTTGTATCAATGTTTAGTGGTATCTATATGTTTATGCTAGTTTTGGTGTGTGTGTGTGTGATAGTGAGTGGATATGAGAGTGAGGACGCACACAGAAAGTTGCGGCAGATAATGAGAGAGAACAGAGATAGAAACAAAGATCACAAAGCATAATTTTTGCCATACAACGAAATGGTAGGATTAAAGCCAAACATCCGAAAAAGTTTCGTTTCACGCGATATAGCATTTATTTTTTATATCCACTACTTTGCCCTTAAATGGGAATAGTAAAAATGGTTTTTCTGCACTTGTCACACCATCGGCTGCCATGGAAACGATCCAAAAATTAAAGGGGCAATTTCTGACCTTAGCTTATCTCACGTGATCTGATAGTTGGTGGCACCGTTTCCGCATGTATATTTATATTTTTTTATGGTCATTTGATGGTGATCTTATCGTGCCTGATTGGACAGATGAGAGGTCTCACTGTAGGGGTCTTGGAGAGTTGTTGCCATCACTCAGGTGGTCCCGGAGTGGGACCCAACTGTTTGTCACCTCTCAAAGCTGCCAGCCATCAATGGCTCTTTGATCACTGATCCATGACGATCCCATCTCAACAATCCCGTTGCCTCATTCCTGGTGTCAGCCACTGGCCATCAAGGGGAAGAGCAGACAACCAAAGACGGACAACATAACCTCAACTTTGCAGTCCTGGCAATTTCCTTTTTTCCACCTAGCTCGGTAACACAGTCCCGCTAGTTTCCTCTGATTCACGGTTGCTGCAAACTTTAATTGCCTTTCACAAGCAGATAATGACAGCAGAGTGTCTGCTGCACAGAAAGTATAAAATAAACAAATCAGAAAGAAACTGTATGCCGTGTATGGTGCAAGGGCTTGCAGGACGTGGGGAGGGAACTTTGTGGCGGTAGCCGTGTTTTTTTATAACTCAAAAAAAAACTGATTGTTGTAAGATGAATGTCAGAGCACAAATACATTCACCTTACTATGCACTAAGTACATTCACATCAACATGTCTACACAAATACATCACATCAACATGTCTACACAAAAATGAAGCGTAAAGCTTACCTTACTAATCTAAGATTTTGTATTCTATATCTTCTTGTTTTTGTATCAGTTCTGATTATATTTTTGAATTTGATTTTTTAAAGAGCTCATGTTGTATTTTTATTTCAGTTTGTAACCAGGTCTCCTGCTGTTATGGTTCCTGTTCTGTCATGGTCTTGTTCTTGTTTCAGCTCTTGTTTTTGATATGCTTATGTTTGTGTTGGAGTTTTTGTTCCACTAATGTTCTTGTTTGGGTTCTCGAATCAGTTATGTTCCTGTTCTTGCATCAGTTTTTTTCGAATATTTTTATTCTTGCTTTCATTCTGTTTGTCGTCGCTCTACTTTTCATTCAGCTTTTTGAATACTTCTTGTCATCCTTTCTTGAGCGACAAACACGTCAGGAGCACGTGCAGTCAAGCATCTGTCGAACTTAGACCTTCTACTACTCCCTACAGACTCATACCCTTCCTACTACTCCTCCTCAGACTCATACCACTCCTACATTCAGTATGCCGTGTACAAGCCTCTAAAGAACCATCTTTGTCTTCACCACCTCGTCCTAAACTTAAGTGTGATGGAGTGAGTGGTTGGTGAGGACTTGACAGATTGCACCACAAGAATATTATGACACAACGACTTCACTTCACCTCAACTCCGGAGGAAAGCTACTTGAAAGTTCACCCCAGCCTCTCCAGCTTCCCAAAAAGTAAGCGACACACCAGAAACCAGAAATTTATGGCCGACTGCTTTCTATTTACGTAAATAAAAGAAAGGTAACTCGGCAAATGAAGGAAGTTGTTGGCCTCGTCAGAGAATGTGAGGAAATAATGAAGAGAAAATGTAGGGGGAGATGTTAAAAATAAAATGTCTTGTTCGTTAGAAGCAGGACGCAAATTGCTTTATCGCTAACACCAGGCTCCAGCTTTTGCTCTTCAAAACTGCATTTTCATGATTGCACGCGCACGTGCACCCAAGAAATTCTTCTTCTGTCTTTGCGTGTCCACCATTCATACAACGGTTGTAATTGTGTGCGCATGACAAACGCAAATTTCTGTATTGTATGTGCAAATCATCAGCATCAGCATCAGCATCTGCATCATTATCATCATCATCGTTCTGTCGTCTAACAAGATTTATGAGATCGTCATCAAGACATCCAATCCACAAAAATAACCTTTATTGTCGTTATCATTATTTCATCGTCGTTCTCATCTCTGCTATTTTTTTGCCCTTAAACAAACGAAGCATTCGCGAGGGGTTTACCTCAGCTTCGTCTAGTCCACGTTCTCTATGAAGGATGAAGCTGCTGCAATCAAACGCATCGGCAGTTCATCAAGGAAGCTCGTCAGGTGCGAGAAGCAGGTGCTTTGCTATTTCAGATCCTTTCAACTCAAAAATGGCCGACAGTTTAACACCAGGTACGGCAAGGGCACGGATGATATAGTAGGAGGGCTGTAGTATGATCTCACCCACCTAGACTCACACGACCTCCCATACTGCTCCAAAAATATCAAGGAGGGGGAGGATTTAAAAAATATTTTGTCTGTTTCGTAAATCTGGAAGTCATGACTGTGAATGTTGGACACATGTGTCAAAGGCTGGTTGAAAAACAGTTTGCAGTGTGTGGAAAAGGCTGATGAACCTCGTTGCAGTCAAGATATCTTTGAAAATGTTGACAGTAACCGTCTTGTGACGAGGATCCTGTTCACATTCCCACAGTAACATTCTCTCTGAGTCCCGGCTCACAGTCAGCAATGAACTCATCCCCATCACGGGGACTCCCCTGGGGCCGTAATGGAGACAAAGTCAGGGATCGCAAGGAAAAGCGTATTGTTTCCAAGGTTTGAAAGCGGTGTCAGCACCCGATGGACACTACTTCAGGTTTCCTTACCACAGGACACCTTTGCCCTCGCCTGATAATTACTGCCCCAGGGATCAAACATCACTTGTGTCTGGCCGCAACTTTATCACTTCGGAAACAAGATGCTTGTCCCTGAGCTCCCCATGTGGCCCCGGGGCAACGACTTACCCTCGGTTCATAACCGCGGCTCCTGGAGAAAAAGCGACATCTGGCGAGACGATAACAGCAAGTGCAGGAACGGTAATAAAAAAGAACAAAGAAAAGACAAGTTATTCGACAGACTGGATTGTGTTTATATCTTTGAGATGATGACAACATTCTCTGATCTCACACGCGCATGCGCACTGACACACTTGCTTGTACGTGTGCAGTATGTACAAATCTGATTATATTTATATGTTAGGGTCGTGAGGTACACCTGCCGACAACATCAACAACGACACAGCAGGTGGTGGCGACAGTTGTAAAAATGGGAACTTCAGAAGTAAAGTGAGCTGTTTCTCTCTGTCTCTTCATATATATATATTTATCTGCTTTTCCATCCATCTTATGTTTTTATAGTTTAACCAACCTTTTTTTCTTTAATTTTTGTAAAATAAATGCACACACACACACAACACAAACAAACATTGCCTGTCTGTCCGTCCATTCGAGAATCTTTTTGCTTGTTTTCTTTCCCCTGTTTGCACTTGTGTTCCTCCGTCCCTCACTGCTTCTTCCAGTTTCTTTCTCTTTCCATGGCCCGGTTTTTGTCTCCCTTTTCATCTTAGAAACTCACATTTTCCTTCATTTCCCTCTTCTTAACCAGTTATGCAAAGAATCTGCCGTCCCCCAAAAAATGACGGGCAAGGAGGACCAGAAAGTCTCCCCGAAAGGATAGTTTTTAAAGACAACAATCCACGAAAGGAAAAGGAAAATTTGCTCGCGTGTTTTGTTTTTGCGTCGTCATCGCTTTCTTCCTCCATCTTTCTGCAGGCTTTTATTGAATCTGCAAACACAACCTTGTCCCTCTCTTGCGATATGCATTCTCATTGCTTTTCAATGATGGAAGACACTGGACGCAGGCTCCCACATTTGGCTTGTTAGTTCGGAGATGGGGGCTTCGGAACTCGGTCAAACCCAGCCCAGAATATTCGTCTTTTTTTTCTTTTGCTTTCTTTTTTTCTTTTCAGGACGACATATATTCCAACTTCGGTCCATCAGAGTGGCTGCTTTTGTCTGAAGACTGATCTTTTTTTCGTTTGCATGCCAGTCTATGACTTTCTCTGTTCCGCCACGCACACCAGGCTCGCTGCTCACATTTCGATCTCTGGCTTTTTGTGGGGTAGTATCAATAAATATTCCTCCCCGCACGTCAACATGCAGCCCTCATCACGGCGCTCGTCACGGCGCTTTGTTTGTTGACTTCTTTTTTTCTTCTTTTTTGTCCAGGCTTGTCAAAAATGCTTTATTTGTCAGTCCAATCCCCATGTTAGAGCACAGTTCAGTAGAATACATCGCATCGTTCTTATTACAGAGTGATTATGCTGCTCACATATAACTACAACTATCTCCACCCTGGAATACCAGCCCGCTACTCTGTGTTTTATTGTAGTTGTCTGTCTACTCCGGTCCTCAAGCTGTTTGTTTACTGCGAGAACATTATGTGTTTGTTTTTGTTTACTTTTGTTTACTACAATTTGTGATAAAATGCTGAATTTATGTCTCTCGCTCTCTTGGTGTCTGGTGTCGAGTTCCTGTCTCTTGTCGAGTGGAGGTGCAGGTGCTTGTTGTCTGCTCTGTTACTCGGTGGCCCAGGTTCATCTGCAGTCCTCGGTGGTTGAGCTTCTCTCGTTACTTCTAGGTCTAGATATTTCTTTTACATTACCATTGGCTGTCTAACGGTATTCGTTATCAGTTTTATCAAAATCTTTTCCTCCTCCTCCTCATCATCATCATCATCACCGTCGTCATCGTCGTCGTCGTTGTTGTACTTTTTTCCACACGATGTCTAGTCTGTAACCGACTAAACACTAGGGGCTGAGTCTCGCCGCCTTGAAGGTCCCCTAGCCCTGAAGTCACGTGTTTTCCGCGCCACTGACTCCGGACTCTGACGTTTGGCATCTTTTCTTCTGGACCTGGATCGAAGCAGTCTTGCTGGATAGCTGCTGTACACACTCGTCCACTATTCATCCCTCCACCCTTCTCTCTCTCCTTTACTCTCACCTTCTCGTAAAAGATAAATTTATTCTTGCAGAAAACTTTAGATTGTAAATACACACAAATATCTAAGTACAAAATGTACACACAATGTATTACATCATCCTTTTAAAAAATCGAGAATGTTTTACAAAAATGTTGATGTCTTGTCTACACTGATCATATTATGATTGCACACCACGTTTTTTTTTTTTTTTTTGAAAACTAATCTCACTTAATCAAGAAGTTAAACACTGAACCACCATCGGGTTGATTATTAGGAAACAGCACAAGGTTCTCATCATCACAATTAATTACGAATTTTAAATTCAATCTTCTGTAAGAAATAAGACACGTGGATGGACCTAAATCTTGGTCAGTGGAGGAAACAAAGAAGGGGGGTTGGAAGTGATAATACTGATTAAGGTGTTGCCCTTTAGAGAGCCTACTTCTGTGACAGAGGCAAAATGAGGGCTTGGCCTCTTTCCAAGGCACAAATGAGAGTTGCGATGTTCAAAGGTTTGTATCTAGTGAAGCTGTTCACTCAGATTAAGGCAGTTAGTATCCCGGAGGGAGCTAAATCAACTCACATGGAAACAAGTTTGCCTTTTAACGTGTTTAAAACCTGAAAAACCTTTTTTTACTCTTATTAGATTGTGGATTTACCGTGAATAGCATTGAAAAGGAAAAATGATCTGAAAAGTCGTCCCTGGCAGTTAAAAAAGAGCAAAAAAACCCCCAAAACAACTACTTGGTTCATAGTGTAAAGAGGGCATAGTGTGGCTCGGTTTCTGCAACTCCAAGCTCTGATTTTTATCCACTTTCGATCAGTATCTTTACGTGAGTCAAAATATTTCAAGCGCCGAGTTAGTGAAGCAAACTAAAATAATGAAACACTTGTACCCCTTTCCGAACTTGACAGGTTGACAGCTCATGTTCGGTTAAATAAAGGAGGTGGGTGGTCAGGCGTGTGGAGTTAAAGGGGAGAGAAAAAAATGTGGTGGCGCCAGCAGCCGAGCGGCTCATTCCTCTCTCTCCATCCTCTCTCTCTCTTTCTTTATTTTTCACTCCATTCTCTGTCTCTCTCTCTCCCATAGGGTACGTCGTTGCCCAAGTTTGCTCTGCGTACTAAAAGTATGTTGACTGTTCTTCTAGACATGGTTTTGTCTTCAAGAACTCCTTATATAATTTAGAAAATAAACGTGTTTTGACATGATTTACAGCAAGTAAACATAACCACTGACCGATCTCTAAACGACAGAAACATTTCTGCCAGAGGTGGGGACAAACAAACAAACAAACAAACAAACAAACAAACAAACAATGTGGCTTTGCATAGTTTTATTGTTTCTGTCTCTACCATCTCTAAATATAGCTTTTAAAGTTCGTTCTCTCTTTCTCTCTAATATAATCTTTACATAATCTCTCTATGTCTCTGTGTCTTCTCTTTCCTCCTCTCTCCTCTTCCCATGCGTCTGTCATTCTGTTTGCCTACAACTCTGTCATATTTTTTCGCTGCAAAGACCGACATTCCGCAGACTCACTATGGAGCCGAATGTCCGCCTCTCTTGTAGTTGCTGGCTCCGCTGTAGATGGCATGTATGTGTGTGTGTTGGGTTGGGGAGGAGGATGGAGAGTGGCCTGATGGTGGACTCGGCCCCGTGGCCGACTTCTGGTCCCCATAGGGGATCAATAGCTTGCCAGAAGCGCTGGCCCGCGAAAGCAGAAGCCAGACGCCGGCGGAGCGAGAGGCCCCCATGCATTTAAGGCGCAAGTTGTCAAGAGAAAAGCCAATTTTCTGTTTTTGTGCGCATCGTCCAGGAAGGCCTCCTCCCAGCATCCCTTGCGCTTGCGCCGCAGCCTCCTCCGCCCTGCTTCTCGCACGCTCCTTCATGCTCCTTCACTGCGCGTGCCTGGACAGACTCGAGCTACTTCAATTACACTTTCAATTTTCCTTTATATGCTGAATATGCTCTCAATTTGTATTCAGAGACTGTAAAACTTCAAGGGGGACCTAACTCGCGGCTGCTTTGTGGAAAGAGTTTACTCCCCTACCTCTCTTTTCCTCCTTTTCTACCTCCTCCTTGTTTTTCTTCTCCTAATTGTCTTTGATGGAAATGGAGGTTGGGGATTTTTTTTTTTACCTCGGTGTTCTCTTAGTGCGGGATTTATTGCTCGAGTGGGGAGGTAACACGGTGATCGAAGGCTAGAAGAAGCAGGCCGATGCAAAATTCGATTCGTCCATTTAGCTAATTAGTGGCGATTGCCGTATTTTACTGGAAGAGGCAAAGGTAATGCCGGGTTGTAGGCGCGTGTGTGAAATGGCGACATTGACAGAGCGCAGAGCAAAGGTTGGCGAGGCAGGACTCACGGAAGAATACCATCCAGCAAGAGGTCCAGCTTAACTCGTCCTGCGTCTGGCCATCAAGAGGCCTTTCACTTGCCCACCTGATTCATCGCACGGTCGTTTGATGAGAGACTGGGTGTCAAAGAGAAACACAATTTGTTCAGGAAAAAATAAGATATTTCGCTAAAGTGGATTCTAATGTTGACGATTAAAAAGTCGTAATTGCTCTCTGGAACGATTAAAGATTTCTCAAGAGGATGGGAACTGCAATTTTTTCTTTAATAAATTTTATTTTATTTAAACTAATGAAAACAAATGTCTCTAAGCGGGAAACAGGTGCAGTTGATCTTCTACAAGAAACACAGTTATGCTCAGATACTCTGGAAAAAGATATATCACAGATCGATCTCTCTCTCTGTCGATCTCTATCTCCTTATTGTGTATATAATTATATACATATATGAGCGTGTGATTAAATTTTAAAATTATTTTTTTAAATTCATCTAGATAGCGGAAATGTTTTTGTTTACACCAATTTAAATAATGAGAAGACCATTTTTAACCACTGTGTTACTTAATATTTATCTGCACACACAGATCACTACAGAAACTATCTTTAACACAAAACCATCTGTTCCCTTCTGTAAACAGTTGAGTGGTGTTTTGAGGGGCTGAAAGAATGTCTTATGCGCTCAGCAGCTTGAGAAAGTGTACAGAAACAAGAAAGTGGAAAAAAATAAACTGACTAACCTTCGGGTGCTCTGATGGCCGCAGAGATGATGACTCAAGTGGTTTGAAAGACTGACAGTCTTATTCTTTCACCGACCATCTGATTTCTGAAATGAGAGGCTAAAGAACTCTCTTGACCATTAATATAGGCTGAGTTGACAGTGATCATTCTCCTCTTGTCCTCTTCATTTATTTGAGTTTGTGATTAAAAAATATTTTTTTTCCATGCAGTGATTTCCCCTGTCAGCTCTTTACACAGAAACAACAAATCCTTCTTCAGCCTGCCCCTTCCTTTCCACCTCCCACCGAAATGTCGGCAGATGCTTCCAGAAACCATCAAATTATCTCGAGCTGTTGCTTCGCTTGTTTCTTTTGCCAATTTTGACAAGGAGCTGAACACTAAACAAGTCAACAAAAAGAGACAAAAAAGAAGTGAACCCTGACTGGTTTCACCAGCACACCCTGCAGTTTTTGTGTCGGGGTGGTATGGCGATGAGCGTCTGACTATCCGGGGAAAGGTCAGAAGACGTCGACAACATCTCGCGTTTCACTGATGTTTGAGTTCGACTCTCCGTGTTTCTAGGCGGCTACCGAGTGGTATTGTAATTTTACAAAGAATTAGTTCCAACTTGGTCTCTGGCGAACGGGCTTATCCGTGTGTGCCATCGCACCAAGAACAGAATCAGCGTCTTATCCGAAACACACCATCAGACACTGGAAACCCAGACTCACGACTGGCTGTTTGTTCTGTTTTTTATTGTTGTTGTTGTCTGTTTTATTCTTGTATGTGCTTTTTTAATATTTGTATTTTTTTTTTTTAGTTTTGAAAAGAAAAATCAGGATTGTCTATCTACTAAAGACTTTGTTAAAAGACAGGTTCACGGGACTACAATTTATCTATGAATGTTTGTAGTGGAAGGACGCAAGCTGGCAAAGTATTTGCGTTTAACAATGTTTATCATAAGACACTTGCACATATAAATACAATATAAATACACATGAATTCATACAGAAATACAACACTTACAGACATAGATACTATATATAAGACTCTTGCAGACATAATCTTCTTTATGATCACCATCCCTACCATCTTCCTCGCTCTTTTTTCTCTTGTCTTTCTGTTTTGTCGCTCTCGTTTACCATTCATTGATATTATAACCGATCTGACAGTGAAGGAAGTTATCTATTCCCCTCTTTACCTTTTCACCTGTCCTCCTGACTCGTAGAAAATGACAGCGATGTTTATTCACCTTCAGAAACCCAATATCTCTTCTGGAATGTTTCATTAACCTCTTTTGTGTGTTCAGAAACGAAAACGAACGATTACAAAAATATCATTCCAAGAAAACTCCAAACATAAGGAAAAATCAGTTTAAAAACTGTCTCTGATGGACGCTGGAGCGACTGAAAGTGCATGTAAAAACAAAATTCTCATAAAGCGACGATGTATTAAAGGTTTCTGTTCCTCGAATGTCTTCGTATCTTTTCTGTTCAAGCCGAGAGGAAATTGCTGCCTACGGTTATGGAAATGTTATTGGAGAATTATGGGGACATCACTCTAGTCTCTAAAGGGCTAAAACTCATATAATAATAATTAGAAACGAAGTGATCCAGCCAGTAACAAAAGAGAAAAACATGCAGCTTATGTTGACAGGGAAAAACAGATTTAGTAAGGAAACATGTTTGGGAATTATGGACAAAATGTGGACAAAGAAGGAAGGAGAGAGAGAGAAGGTAGAAAAGCTTGTGTGTGATGGAATAGAGAGACATAAGATTACGAGTCATTTGGAAACAATATACGATATCACGAGTACATCACACTGACTAGAGGAGTCTGGTAATTGCCTTGTTGACAGCAATGTCTGTCATTACCAGTGAGCAGTAGTCAAGAAGTGGACAAAAAAAGTCTCTGATAGAAAAAAAGAAAACAAATTCCGCCGATGGCGTTCGAGGAGTGATGGACAGCCAACATTGTCATCAGCTCCATCATCTTGTGTACCTGAAGTCTCTTTGGTGATTAATAAGTCTGCCTGCAGACTCCTGGTAATTAATAAGTCTGGCCCCAGTCCTTCTGGCTATTAATAAGTCCTCGGTTTTGCCTGACCTGTGTGGAGAGAGGATTACGGGTGGACGTCGTCCATGGTCACGTGGTTAGAGCCTATGAAGCTGTTCTTCTGAAGAGAGATAGACTTACTAGGAGGAGGGGAAGTGGATGATGGATGTGTACAGCCTGCTATTGGAACCTGGAAGATGAATCTCGGAAAGAAATCCTTTGAGTAGACCTGTTGCTACATTTTAGTCTTTGAAGAGACAAGGATGGACATTGTTTTCAGGGTCATCTTATGCAAAAACTTGTAGAAAGAAAAATATAATCCTTGTTTTAAGACTGGAAGACAATTAAACCCATTCTTTACCACGCCCTGTCAAAAATGAGAGGGAGACTAAATTCTGTCGTATGAAATATTAATGTCTGATATTTAAATACTCGCTTTTGAAAAGAAAATCTTTGTGTCGAGTAATTTTCTTCTTTCTCTCGCATTAGGAAAGAAAGGAAGGCATCGCATGTTGAAGGCGAAACCTGCTCCCTCATCACATGATGATAGCTTTTCCTTGCTAGTACTTGGGGAAATGGCTATACGGCTCCCTCCTGTCTGTGAGGAGGTTAGTTTGGCGCACAGGTCACCTTGGCAACTAGGGTTGTGGGCTTTTTACTCCAGTATTAGTAAGGCGGAAAATACAGGGGCAGGATGAGTGAGGCGCTCGTTATGATGTGCTGGATGCGAGGCTTCTGTAAACTAAAACTGTTTGCTCTGAAGGACGAGAGTTATGTCCCCACAGCAAAGAAGCAACCGAGCTTTTCATCATTTTTATCGTTGCGATCTGCAAACCAGCACCAGCGCCACCAATGCTCCCCCACCACTACCACCACCACTACCACCTCCGCCACTATCACCATAACAAAGTGAGTACTGGAAAAGAGAAAGCCGTACCTGCATTGTGCAGGTGCCTACCACGTGTCCAGAGCCTCCCTTCCTGGGCGCAAGTCGTGGAGATGAGGGAGAGGTTTGTGAGGTATGGCTGGGTAGGGTAGGTAGTAGGGGTGGAGGGGTAGCAAAGTGGTCGCAATTAGGACCCGACGCCACCCAGTCTCACCTTTTCTACCTGGTCCCAATGGGATGCAGAAGGCAGCGGCTATCTCTCAGACGGTGCATTCTTCGGAAGCCGCCGTGTCTTTGGGATGGCTACCACTCCCCTTCCTCCTCATCCACCTCCAGCTCCATCTTATCACCCTCCCGCCATGCCTCTATCACTAAGGTATCATCTCAATGCCCCCGAGCTCACCCTCCTTCTCACCCCAACCTTGCCCCTGGTTCGCAGACGGACTGACTGACGACTGACTGACTCACTCAAATACCTCGCGATCCAGCGGAACCACGTATTCCGATCGCTGCATGCAAAATTCACGTCCTTCCGGTTAATCCCATTTCTTCCTCATTTTTACCATCCGCTTCTCTCCTTTCTTGGACCTTCCCTGCTGTCACAGACCACAGGTCAGACCTCTTGCTATTTATACAAGCTTCCGGAGTGGCGCCACAAGCCAAAGCAATGGCCAGGTCACGTGATACCACAGTTCTTGGTTCTCGGACATTGCTGTAGTCACAAAGATACGTATGTCCAACATAATAGGACAAGAGCGTGTCGTCTTCGTCACGTAAAATCCACGTAGCTACAGATTACGTCTAGAGATGAGTAGAAGGGTTTACACCATTACACAATCAAGAAATAATGATATTTTGAGGCTAAAGGTGCAGACGTGTGTATCAGGAATAACGGAAGTAGGCAGCTACAGTTATTCAAATACACACAAGGTCGGCCATTTTGCGCAGCTAGAATGCGCGAGCAACGTTGTTTGCTTACAACTCGCTGATGGGTTACAACAACAAGGTGCATGTGCAATACTAACCACCTATCCTGAAAGAAAACCTAGGAACATTGACTTCTGAATCATTTATTCTCTTTTTTTGAAGTACCTGTGTGTGATATTCTTGGCTGGAGTTCTTCTCATTTATTTGTTTTAGCGGGAAGTCGTGTTGGATTACCAGTGCATACAATAAAGAAAATTATTCTGGAAGTATTGGCCAAATATTGAAATGTTAGTGCGGAATACAGGAAAAATTCGTGTGAAAATATCAAGTGCATGCTTCAATGTTGGCGCAGGACACGGAACATTCCTGAATGTCAAGAATACGAGTATTGAGTCCGGCAGGAGGAGGTGGTGCTAAAAATGTAGTCCGAATGGATGAGTTAAATAGCAAGAGTCCACACTGAAGTGCGGAGCCTGTTGTAGGCAACATGATCACACTGACAGGAAATATATAAATTAATTAACATTCCATTCTTACACCAAGACGAGAACTTAATGGTAGTTGACGCTCGGTTGAACGAGGGCACGTCACTTCTGTACATTTTTTGCATTTACTACTAAATATTTTAAAAACTACTAACATGAAACGAGTTTGCAGTTCATTTTTATATCATCAAAAATGAGATCTCGTTCTAGTGGAGAATATTCGAGATTATGATATCATAGAACAGGTTCACCAGTTCACGAACATGTGTGTATATCAATTCAATTTAAGCATTTGATTGCTTGAAAAAGAAGATCTGAAACGAGGCGAAAAGCTTCTAAAACTTTATCTAAAACGATGCCAATACTTTGTTCTCCGACAGCATCCGGGCATTCCCGCATCCGCTGACGTCATCACCATGGCTGACCGTTAATTTATAAACAGCAAATTAAACTCAGAGAGACTGTAACGTCTCAAAAAAGAATAAAGACGAGCATCCGTTCACCTCTAGGGGATTTTGTGAATGTTTTGATACATTTAACGTGTCTGATTTTTAAAAAATTGCTCGAGAACCCTTTTATCTGACAGGAACTTTGAAAAATAACACTTGAAAAACATTGATCGGATTATAATTTCGAGAAAAGCTGTTAGCAAAAATTTTTGGATCCATTTTTCATAAAAAAAGTGTCTGAGAAAAGTGTCTTCACACATGTTTTTTTACAGCATATTTTCAGAGAAAAATTGCCAAGCAGGGTTTTGTTTTAATTTTGGACTTATAGATTAGACTTTTGTAACAAAATATTTAAATTAGGTCACCGAAATATAAAACAGAAGCCTAGACAGAAAAAAAGTTGAAGAAACAATAAGCCCTTGCTCCTTTAGTCTCAAAATAGTAAGTAAAGAAAGAAAGGGTAAAATGTAAAAATGTACCATATTTAGATAAGATTATCCCTTAGTTATACAAAAGGAAACTAGAAGAAAAGTGAAGAAATATCAGCTCAGCACAATTAGCTAAAAATTAACAAAATAAATAAATAAGCCTTTAAAAGTGAGCTCCATAGGCAAGAAAAAAATAATAGTTTCAATATCGAAGATGCAGAAATGTGAGCGAAATGGTTAAATTACTATTTCAGACCTTGACGAATTCTAAAAACATTTTCTTCACCCTTAATATTTTTGTTTCGTTCAGAGTGGAGTCAAGAGGCCATTGCCTTATAACCTCGAGGTGATCACCTGCCCAGGAAGTCTGGGTAACTGGGTTTACATGTCACGTGCTCCAGTCACGATCGCACTTGAAGAAATCCGAGACAACAAAATGTCTCAACATCCTGACTGGTCTACATCAGGAATATTTTTTATCTTGGTTTTTTAAAAAAAGATAAAAAAGACGGAGGCAGCAAAATTGGAGAGGAAGGGCAAGTAGTGAGAAATAAAGTGCGAAAAATGAGAGAAAAAAAAGGAAGAAGATGTGTTGTATTATTTGAATACCTTTCACGAAAGTTTAACAACTGTTCATGTTCAGCGATCTTCCGTGGCATGTTTTTTAAGAACACAAGAGTTATTCTGAGATGCAAAGTCATCAATCACGGGAATTAACGAGAGAGATTAAAAAAAAGCGAGAAGACTCCGCAGTGTATGGTTCTGACAGGTCTGTCATCGCCTCCCACCTCTCTGAGCAAAGAGGTATGTCAGGACTGCCAGCTTCCATTTTCTTGTCGTCCTAAAAGCAAAACTAAAGAATATTACTTTGCCATGTTTCGGGTTCTGTTTTGGCGATGTTTTGTGTACTTATTTTGCTTTGTCCACAGTAAGTGTTTACGTGTTTTTGGGTGATTGTTCCAGGACCAGGACCGCCCCCTCTTAGACACACTACTTAGACAAAAGCTGAAATCTGTCTACCGAGCAGACATTCATAACTTGTCAGCATCTTTGGAACTGGAGTTTATTGTCCCAGAGTTCTGTGTCCTTAAAGTAGGTTTCAGAGACTGCATCCATAGTGAAGAGAAGAGAGAAAGTAGTGCAAAACGAATAAAAGTAGGGAGAGGAGAGATTTGTCAATCTATGCTGCCCACAGACAGTATTAGTTTTCACACAACGAAACATAAACATGTGATTTTAGGGTTTCCTGAATGTTTCTCAATACCGAAATTGTCATTATTATATTAGTTTTTCCCTTCTTTTCAGATAAATTCAAAATAAATGAGTGGGTTATTCTACACAAGGACTACAACAGAATATGAATTATTTAGTATTTCACCAACTGTCAGAGAAGAGGATGAACACACTGACATAATATTGAAATATGCAGTTTTCCCCCTGGAAACATGAATAATGAAATTTGAGCTCAAAACCCCGGGGCGAGGGCTCAGTCCCTCCGGATTGCTAATATCAGTAAACATCATCGTGTAAACAAAATTTGACCAACGTGTCAGACTGTATTAATGTCAAGTAAGGATTCAATTGCTCATTAAAACATTTAAAGCACCCAGAATCAACAAATAAACTTCATGTAAACATTAGGAGTATCATAATTACTGCAGGGCACGGAAACTAATGCAGGGCTGCAGCTTCCTGTCTGTGGATGGTGAGGAAGGGCCCGAGGTGTCCATGAGACCCATTGAGATCCGCCATCTCGCTCATGAGGGATCTGTTGATGAAAGCAAGGCTTCTGCTAGACTGAAATACTTTCTTCTTACTGTCTGAGCATGATGGTACCCTCTGGGGTCACCGAAGACTATCTCACCTGTCTAAGCAGAGGTCCAGAGCAAGACTAGCATGGGTAGAAAGAGTGTCAACAACAAACTTATTGTTTAGAGGGTTGGTAAAACACGTTTGACCAATCACAGATATGTGGGTAGAAAAATATAAGAATGACTTGTCCAAAGTTGATTTTAGTCAGGACTGTGTCTTCTTTTCTACAACAAGTAGCCTAGGTAGACAGAGAAATTACGAAGATTTTGAAAATAACACTTGTTTATATGCGTTTGTCCAGTTCAGTTTTTTAAAGCAGAAAAAGTGAGATTTGGAATAAATACGAGTATAAATAAAGAATGAATGAAGCAAGAATTATAAGTAAAGAAGCATGGAAAGGAAAGTTTTAGCGGATTTTTTTCTGTCTTAATTATAATATTCAGATCCACTAGAGTGAGTTTATGTTTATATGCAAATTAGAAGAAAGGCCATAAATGTCTGGAGAGGTTAAATAATCTTTCGCGTTCCATTTAGTTTTGGCTTAGAAAGTGAATAAGACAAAATAAAACTGAAGACAAGAGAGAAAAAGAGGAGAAAAGAGAAAACTAGAAGCATTGTAATGTCATAAAAATGCGTGCAGTGTTTGCGGTGAAAGGATGGATGTTAAAACATGCTTGTCAACGCATGCACTCACTGGAACCGTGTGCCTTGTAAACAGGAAACACGAATTAGGGGAGACTTTTATTGACCTCTCATCGTCAAGAATAAACACAGCAGGATGCAGCTCGAGTCAAAAGCTTTCTCCATGTCATCCACTTTACGTTTTATCACCACAAACATGGCCGACAGAACGAAAAATAAATGTTTAAAAAGCCAGCAATAATCGAACATAACCATCTTTTTGTCTTCGCCATGGAGAGAACATGCTTTCCAATGGTCTTGGAAAAATGCACTAATTACTCCATCTCCTCAAAGATCACAATCAACACAGAGATGCGTGATGTTTAAAAGACATTTTTCTGTTCCAGATAGTTTTATGACATTTGAGGCCAATTTTCCGAGTGCAATAAAGCTGTTGAAAATAAAAATTATCGTAGAAAACTTATGGCGTTTGCTAATCACTTTATTTGGCTTTTCAGTGTTTTCTCTAGCATTTTACTGTCGTCATCACTGAAATTCTTCGATCTGAAAAGAACACGAAATTTTTATTACACAAAACTACAACAGAAAAAAAATAAAATCTTATAATATATATGGGTTAAGAATAAAATACTCAGATGTTTTAATTATCGATTAGGAAAGACACAACAACTTTTGAAAAATCTTATTAAGCTAATAATTTTTTCCTCGAAAAGTCTTTTTTGTCTTTTCTGTCAGTTTACCAGAAAATTTTTCTAAAGTTTTTAGCATTGTTCTATTTATCGTGTTTTCCTTTTAAAACTTGATTCCTGTTTCCTGTCAGCTGAACAGGGAAACATCTCTCATCCCTAACTTAAAATCAAGATGCTCATCGACTTAAAGGTTTTGATAAATCTTCTCGTAAGCTTTA
Source organism: Pomacea canaliculata (assembly GCF_003073045.1). NCBI lineage: Eukaryota > Metazoa > Mollusca > Gastropoda > Architaenioglossa > Ampullariidae > Pomacea > Pomacea canaliculata. The sequence continues at coordinate 22,354,506 of NC_037595.1, read as the reverse complement.
AATAAAGATGAAAATGCTTTTAATGCACATAATGTACCAAACAATTTATCATTGCAAACAGTTGGGCAAAATCATCTAAAGCGAAGCATTTATAAAGTGTTCAATATCTCATCTAAGTTATTTAATACTATAATGCTAAATTTCAAAAAACAAAAATTATAACTTTCTTAGTAGAAGTAAGGCATATCCTTTTCGCACCATTGTAAGTGGAACAATCGCAAGTCGAACCATCGTAAGCCGGGAACTGAGATTTGTGAAATGCATGTTTTATACGTGTGATTGTTTGTTTGTGTGCGTGTGTGTGTGTGTGTTCGTGCGTGTGTGTTTGAGGTACTTGGTGGGGTAATCATGATAATTATTTTTTCCTACCACCTTAATCAGATCAGGTTGGCTCAGGCCTTCAAGATCGTGAACTTCTTGTTTCGGCACCTGACCGTGCGAAGATGATCGGATTTCTGCCAAACTGTTAACTCAATTCGTCTCCGGCGCTAAAAGAAAGAAAGAAAAACTCCTTCAGCTTGGAAAGTCGCGATTCTGAATTGTGCATCAAAAGCTGTGATGACAGGACTGATACGGGTATGGGAGAAAAAAGACAGTCACTTTATCATCCATAGCTGACTGGCGATTGTAGGGTGACTTGCCCGACGAACTCTAGAGGCCGACAGTCAGCTGATGCTGCAGGTGGCTAAAGAGAAACCTTGTAGGACTGAAACTATTTGTCACATTCAAGAACATTGGAACGAGTTGGAGAGAAGGAGAGATGAAGTAACAATGCCAGACAATCAGAGGATGAAAGCAAGAGGAAGAAAAGACAGACCACAGCGTTCTTCTCTTCTCAGTTTTTTTCCCTTTCAGGAAGAAAGTTGACCTGCCCTTCTCTGACAACACTAAGAAAATAAGAGGTAAATCCATCCACTTACAGACATTAAAGGCCTAATGTGTCATTTGTCAGGTTCTGTTTTTACTTCAAACGCAACGCCAGCGAGGCTGGAGAGACCTGCCGACCAATGGACAACTCTGTAAGAAAGGAAAGAACAACATTTACTTTTCCTATAAAGTTCTACCGTCCCTCGTCTCTACGTTGATTTCTGTAAACGACTTGGTGGAGAGATTGGACAGTTGAAAAGTTCCAAGTCTACATCAGGTCTACTCCGCAGGGAAGAAACGTTTACATCTTTCAGTCTTCAAGCCCACCCTCATGGTGTTTAGTTCTGCTCATCCTTGTTTCAATTCGTTGGTGTGTCTGCTTGCCTGCTTGACTCTTAGGTCTGAGTTTTGTTCTTTCTTGTCATTTACTTGTTGTTGTGACTTGTTGTTTATCTATAACCATACTGTTTTCCTGTGTTTGTATCAAAATTTAATTTTTTGGCCGTTAGTCTGTTATTATTTGTTGATTGTATTGTCTGATTATCTACCTACCTGCTGTCTCTCTATTCACATGTTTATCTCTGACTGAAGACCTGTTGGTCTGCTTGTCTAATTGTTTATCATTTGTCTTTTGGCTGTCTCTGATTCAACCTGTCTGTCTTACCTACTAATACCTGTCTGGCTGTCTCCTTTTGACTGTCTTCTCGCTGATACATACGTTTACATATACTAACATCCCTTTGAGATCCACAGATTCATCCATCCATGTCTCCAACTTCACCGGAAGTCTCTAGCGCGCGTCTCTGCGCATGCTCGTGCCTGAACGTGCGTTCATCTCGTTGTCAGTCCGTCCCACACTTCTCCTCCTCGCTGTACCCGGTTTCCATTGCTGACCTGCTGTCTCCCCCGGCGCTAGTGACAAACATTTGCGGGGCTGGGTTAATCCTCCATCGATCATGTCGGGAGGGGCGGTGGTGCGACTGTCCGCTGGACGCACGGTCCTATCTTGTATCGCTCCCCTGGCCGCCGCCCTGTGATCCTCTAAGCCCCGGCATCAGCTTCACCAGCTCGCCCTCCGCGGAGTGATCCCGCCCCCGAGTACTTCCAGATAACGCTAAAAACTACTTTCCTACGCGGGAGTGACAAGGCAAAGCAGCGCAAAGGCTTCGATAACAAGCTCCGGACAAAAGGAACATTTTTGCAATCTAAGGATGGCTTTATTGTCTTTTGTCTGGGAGTCAGCTTTCATATTTATCCCGAAACCCGAATCTGGCAAGTAAGCAAGCGTATATATTTAATATAAGCTTATATATAAGTAAGAGAGTCTGAGATTCACGCGATGTAAGGATACAAGTAGTATCTTCTTTTCGAATTTCACATCCGATTGATAGCTGAGATTAGATAACTAGTTAGTTATCTGTAATCATCGAAAAAACTATTTTTAGCACGAACGTTTGGTGATTCGGTCTCCACCCAAGTGGGGAAAAAAAAGAGAATAAATTGTCTTTAATCTCTTTATGGAAGATAGAGTAGAATGTAACAAATGATGGCCTAGAAACACACACAATTTCACACGAGAAAAGCACCAGACGTGTCAGATTCTTCCAACATGTCTGCCGATTACAGGCTCTTTCTTGATGCGAAAAAACTGGGCAAGAAACACGACAGAACCCGATTATCTTTCCACTTACTACTGTCCTTGCTGCAGTGACTAATTTGTCCAACTGACACAAGAAACACGAGCGCCACCTTGCGATTTTCCGGTAGGAAGAAAGGCGACATCTGCTTGGCTGATTGTTAACACGGCTTTTCTCTTTGTGACGTGGGCGCTGGCGTACGTGGTCATCACGTGACGATTCCAACCACTCGAATCACTGCAGCTGACCTTCCCAGCATCCCTTCCCAGCATCCCTAGCTGCGTGTTCTCGCCAACCTTCTTATCGACTCCTCTCCCTGTCCTTGAACCGTATTTTCACGGGCGATTTCGGTCTGATTGTATGTCAACACTCGTCAGACGGGTTGAACTGCCGAAGACCCCCGCCAGTTTAATCGACAAAAGGCCAGAGAAAATCAGCGAAAATCGTTTCACTCTCGCTCTGACGCTCAACTTGCCTTTTGATGAGAAGAAGCTGAGCAGCACATCAGCCGCCGGACCCCGGGCTGAGGCTCAGCAGGACATTGCTTGCGTGCAGGACACAAATAATTCTCTCTCTCCTCCTTCTGGACCTTGTTCTGTAATGCCAGCTTTTGTTTCTTTGTAGTCAGCTGAACTTTATCTTTTGAGGTGTAAGATACCAGTAGTTCAAGTGGGTTTTAAATCATTTCCCACATTTGTATTTTGTGTCAACCGTCACTGAACTCTCTTGGCGCAGGTCATGGCATGTTGTCTTCAGAAGGACGTGAACCGAGGGTCACAACCCCAGATTCCATACATTTTTTCATCGATCTCTTAACCTTTCTGAAGTTTGAGACACACACAAATCTCACAAGACCCTAAGGTATTTGGAATCGGAAAGATTTTTTTTCTAAAAAAAACTCACGACTATATACTATACAACAAAAATTTTTCTAACACATACTTCATACATCAAAATAAATGGAATCATTCAAGAAGGTATAAACCGCTGAATAAAGGACAATCTTACAAGGAGAGGGTTTGTCCATTTCTGCTAACATTTATTCTAGAATTTGTAGGATACAATCTGATAGCTTGTGATAACAAGTAGGTGGAGGTGACTGATAGCTTCTGTGTCTGATGCAGATGAGGCCGGCAGGGTGTACCGGGGGCTAATTTCTAGAAAATGACCACGCGCATTAACCGGACGTCTGGGCCTCTCGTCTGCTACAGGAAGGATAGTTTTGCTGATGGCAGGTTAGGCTGGACAGCCTCTCATCAGGGTGGGTAGGGGTGGGGTGAGGCGATGTCCAGGAAATCGAGCAGAGTGGACACACACTTGTTAGTTTATTTTTGAAAGTCGTTATGGGATTCTTAGCTACATGAAACTTTCTTGGTGTGACAATACTGTTCGGTATTTACAAGCATATACAGTTTATTACAATCGTATACATTTTATGGATATAGTGTAATAAGTACAGTTACAACAGGGAAAAAGAAGAAAAAGAAAAAAAAAAAGAAGTAGGAGAGGACAAAGTAAAAGTATAGGAAATATGAGGAGCAGAGGAAGATGGAGGCGTGAAAAGGCAAAAAAAAAAAAAAGAGTAAAAGAATAAAGACTGTTTGTAAGTAAGGATACTAGAAGTAGAAGAGGTTTGTTCGAGAATTAGAGAACACGAAATAGAAAGAGGTTCAAGAAGAATCAGGAGTATGAGAAGAATAGTGCTAGCAAGCGCATCAGTAATTATTGTAATAATGAACACGATATCAAAAATGACATCGGTGCAGATGATGATGGTGGTTGCTGGCTTTGTTGTTGGTGCTGGAACGATATGAGCAACTGATAGAACCAGCCAATAAATAAATATTAATGGCTTACACCAGGTACGACTCCAAAACAAAGAGAATCTTCTTGTGTTGATGAAGGTTCACCTTAGCCACATTCAGCTCCAGCCAGCCAGCACTCTACACACTTTCTTTCTCTCCCGTTATTGTTATCAGCATTTTCTTTATGCATCTTATACTGACATCAAAGTATCAATATTTCATATGCTCCATCTCGAGAAATATCGTAAGATCCCTTAAGTACACACAGCAACATCTTCAGGACTGTAAGTCCTCCTCTCTTCTTTAAAAAAATTTCTCTTAGATCCTCTATTCACCCCCAAACCAATGTTTCTTTAGGGTCCTCCGTTTCTTTTACTTTTTTTTCCTACCTCGTAATTTTTCCACTTCTCTCCCACCCGCTTCCACGCCCCTTTGTTTTGGCTTTACTGCATTTGTTTGGCTGTCACTCTTTCACACGTCACGTGGTAGATCGCTCTCGTGTTACTTCCTGTTCATTATTTCCCTTACGGTTATTTATTGGTTGGCTTTAACATCAATTGGTGAGAAATTTGATTTCTATTGATTATGTAAACCTTGATTTGAGATAAAGTAAATTGTGATTAATATCCTCCTTCCGCTCTGGAGATACACGACAAGTCAGCATGCACGGACAGAGGTCGAACTCGTGACGTCACGTTTGTATATTTCTGTCTAATTAACACACGATTTCACTTTTCTCTCATTGGCTAACGCTTTTATAACTGACACGTATCCATGGCATTTGTGTCCTCGACTTGTTCTTTGCATTTCATGGGAAATATTTGGAGATAATCAGTCTTTACAAGCATGCTCATCCTTTGGTAGACCTGAACTTACCGCCGCTCGAATTAGACAGTTCACTCACAACAGTTCGCTCTGTTTTGAATCTTTTCTCTTTTCTCTAACTATTGCTTGTTAATGAGTTTTCTTTGTTTACTCTATTTAGCTGAGTGTCTCAAATATTTCAAATATTTCCGACGCTATACTCATGCTCACCCTCCTCCACCTTCTCAGACCATGGACGGTCTTTCGCAACTCACTGCAGGTTTTCTTCCAGAAAATCTATCAAAAAATAACTTCATCGATTCACATCCAACGATATGCGTCTCTAATAAGCACAAATAGCTTTCGTAGCTAAACCGCATCTTCAGCGATTGCCGCGCCCACTGGCGGTGTTTAATTGATGAAGAAGCGAGCGATCTTAGTTATGGTATTTCCGCAACAGAGAGAAGGTGTGAAAAATGAGTTCATGCACCCGTCTGCACATGCAAACTGCTTGATGTGCTTAGTTCTTATGGAATTCTGCTTACCTCGAGGTCGTACATTGATAAGGCGCAGAAACCATCTCCCCCTCCACAGACATAAAGATTGCCATGCGGCTAAGGTTCGAGAACGGCCAAGCCGTGCATTGAGAGTATAAAAATAAATACAAAGTATTCATTCACATAAACATTTTTTTTGAGCTTTTACAGATAAGTGTACGATGCCATGTTATAAATGCAAAACTTTCTTCTCTCTTCTATTTCTGTCTGGATACAAATAGATATGGTTTTGATATGGGTAGATACGCGTACTTGTCGTGTTCGCGAACGTGCGTACGTGTTGGTGTGTGTGCGCGCACATTAATAACAATACTACTAATAAAGTTCTTTTGTGGATGGGCAAGCTGAAGGCGCTTCACAATAATATTTTATTTGCAGAACGGTCTAGTTCTGGATCCTAACATCATAAATGTTTAATGACAATCACCGCTTCAAGAAGGAACTCCGTAGGCTCTGGGACACGAGCTTGCTGGAGGGTCTGGATTGGATGCTAGACAGTAAGACAATGTAAATGGGAAAAATACTTCTGACGAGGGAGCCGACAGGCCATTGTCTGCCGAGAGTCTTAGTTAACCTGACAGGTTAAAAAAGGACCAAACTCATTTGTCTAGACCCACATAATTATCGCTAATTGTCGCAAGCTCAATGACTGATCAAACCAAAATTAACCCTTTATATCCTTTATTCAAGCGGCTTTGATCTCGTCTACCACGTAATGAAACCTAATGATCTCCCTCGAAACTTGCCTCCCTTTGCCCGCCAGTCCACGTGCCAGCTACCCCGTTCCCACAGCACTGCGCGCGAGCAGACAACCACTTAGGCCGTTGGAACTGGCTGACGGTCTTCGAGGCTTTCCACACTTTACTTTAAGAATTCAAGCATGCACGAAGACCTACTCACGTTGCAGCTAAGTCTGTGATGGCTTATGTTATATCACATTATTAAAACAGGTATTTTGCTTGCTTTCTGGGGGAAAGAGGGGGAATTGTTCAACATCTCTGTCACGTGTTACATTTTTTCTTGTGCTCATGACGTCTGACGTGCCTCTTCTTTTCAATAATAGTAATTATTCATTGTCATCATATTTCACACATCTTAGCGTCCAGAAATATCTTTTATTCTGTTGTTACTGGTTTTTTTTTATTTGTTGATGCTCGAGGGATTTTTGTTTCTATTATAGTTCTTCTTGTTATTCTTTGTTTTTTATATACCTTTTTGTCTAGTTGTTTTATTTTTGTTTTTGCTGCCTGCGTCTTTGTCGAGACTTAGACAAACATCAGTCGACAGACGCCACGCTCTTTGTTTTGCCTTTCGTTGTCAGTCAACGTCATCAGCAATGTAAACAGTCTCATCATCTCATCATTTCATCAGTTTGATCGTCTTTAGTGAGGTCAGAAATCTGGCGCACACGTGAAGTGAACAGTTCTATCAATCTAGTGATACGAACAATCCAGGTATTTAAATCATTTGAAGAAAGGCAGACCGGGAACTGATTTCTTGAGAAGCATAATAGTCGAGGTCAAAAGTCAGCACTTAACCCTCGACTTTCAACCTTTAAAGAATAAACACCTTAGTGCTGTATCAGTGACAGGTGCCACCCGAACTCCAGAAAGCTTTGGTGGATCCGTGACATCCAACAGGTCGAGGATTGGGACAACAGGAATAGAGGATCTGACGACAGCGACGTTGATAGCCTCGCACGGGAAGTCATTCTCACCTGTCTGTCAACATCAATGCTGCGACAGACGCTGCACAACCTGCACTGGTCGCCATGACCCCCAGCAAAGAAATGTCAGATTGAAGTGCAAACTCAAGCCTTGAAGCTCCAGCCATCGACTCAAGTGATGTGACTCAAGCAGACAGAGCATGGCAGATGACTGCGCTCGCGGCATCATTGGCAGGATTCATCACAAGAATTGAAAGCACAAACAGGCATATCCACTCAAACACACAAGCGTGCGAGCGCGTCAAAGTACACCAATCCCACAACAAACACAACGATTAACTCGCATACAAATACACGTACATACGCACTCACGCACATGAAAAACACATAGTTATTCATTCAAACGCACAAATTGATACACATTCACGCGCACACACACAGTTAGACTCAAATGTAGAAAGCATCTTTATATATACACACATTCACAGACACGCGAAAAGACTGATGGAGGTTTGTGGCATGCCAGTGCACGTGCCGCTCACGATGCGCAGACTGCTTACAACGTCCACGCCCGCAGCAAGGGGGCTTAAGGCGGAAGAACAGGGGAGATAACTTAGGAAGCCTGGCTACCATGAGAGAAAGGAGAGAGGACACTTGGTCAGCTGCCGCTGACAGGCCAATCATGTTTACTGGGCTACGGCGGACGGGAGGAGGACGAGGGAAACAACACCGTGGGGTCACAGTTCCACCCTTCACCCCCGACCCTCCCTCCTCAACGATAAATGCACACTAGACATCGATTTCTTGTCAGAAACAGATGCCCCAGGTTGGGATTGGAGGGTTTACTCCTCCTTACTGCTATTCCTTCCTCCATGCTGTCCACCGCTCCATAATAATCCTCCAGTGTTGTGTCGTAAAGACTCCCGTGTCCAGCACGCCGAGGTAACGCCTGTAACGAGATTTCCGTTACGGTGAGAAGAGACCCCGCCATTGAGCTGAGATTCTCTGGCCTGCGTTTGATGTTCTTCGCTGGTCTCTCGTGCTCATTCATGCGAATGTTTTCTTTTAAAGGACCGGTCTTTGAGGCGAAAACTAAGACGTGGGGGAAAAAACAGAGATTTCCCAGACCTTCTTTCAAGAACATTCTTTCCGGACCGTGACACACATCGTGAACACGCACAAAACACATTCTCTTGGGGAAACATCATCTGAAGACGAAACTAATCGCCTCATTGTGTGTTTCATTGCTATCCTTTTGGTTTCAGGTTGTGGAAGTATTGTATTTAACATTTTTTTTATTAATTTCATCTCATCTTTGTCATTAAGTGTGGGATGGAGAGGGGAAGCCATTTTAAACGGAGTATTTATAGTAACTCACAATTTTAGTTTCGATGCGAAAACTGCAACAAACTTCTGTCTCCATGCTACCAATGTGGACCTCTGTCCTTGTTTGTAGTAAAATTAGTCTTTATCTCTTTTTCATCATCGCTCTTTCTTTGCCTACATCTGGCTTTTGTCGTCTTTACCTTCTCGGCATCATCGCCGTCAGTCCGCACCTCAAACCTCTACAAACACCAAAACACCAACACCTCCAACAACATCAACATCACCAACACCAACTACACCATCAGAGCATCATCACCACGAGATCCTCTATCTCGTCATTGTCTTCACTTGATTATCGCCCTGTAACGTCAATGACACATCTAGATGCATACGATAACAAAACCGTCAGATATGCTGATTGCAACCACAGTTGTTGGCGTTTGACATGAAGATTGATCGAGGAATGATGGCGGAGTGGCAGTTTGCTGGATGCATGTCTCTTGGTCATGTCTTTTGCGCTTGGTTCTCTTAGTTTCCATTCTTTTTTTAGACTTATATTTCTTTCTCTATTCTTTATGGGTTTTTTTTTTAAACGGGAACACCAAACAAAAAATGAGATTTGTTGGCGAGGCGAGCTTCGGAGTGTAAGCTGCTGCATGCGTGTTTTGCGAGTGGATGATGGATGCCAGAGCCGTGAGATCCCCCCCAACATCTGCAGCGTCCTCACCTAAAGACTTGGCTGTAATGCGATTCAAAAAGCGAGTTTGCAATTCTGAGGACTGCATCGATTTTAACTTACTGGAGTTTGGAGACGAACGGACAGCAGCAACACAGTGAGACTTAGTCCACCAGCAGCAGCAGCAACACAGCAGCAGCAACCCTTCACCAGTACCTCCAGGTCAATGGTCACTGGAAGGCATTGTCAGTAGCTTTCAATCTTGTGGCTAATAACCGAGTAGTCATATTAAAATAATAACATTGCAATGAAAAATAGAATGTCTTCGCATGCATGTCTCTTCCAAACGATGACACTCAGACATTCAGTCATACTTGGTTGTTTGTGTGTTTATCCTTTCAGTAGAATATCTAGTGCTTGAGAAATCCATAATATGTGAATAATGGATCGACCTACCATAAATAAAAACACTGACACGGTATCTGACCAAAGAGCTAGCCAAAGTTGTCATCTACCTGTCTGTTTGTCTGTCTGTGAGTTTGTCTGTCTGCCAGCCTGGCTCGCCTGGCTTTCTTGTTCGCCTGCCTGTCGGGTTGATTTCAAGTTCCGATGTTTCTCCCCTCATCAGGAGTAAAAACGCTCATTGCGCCGCCTGGCGGCATTCTTTATGCTGTGGTGATCCCAGGTGACGCTAACGTCAGGGGGAAACAAATCTTGGCAAAGCTGACTGCCACTTACGTCTCGTACGTTTAATCACTATCACGCACTCGGAGCAAGCGCGTGCGCGCGTGCGTGTTCGTGAGTGTGTACGTGCGTGAACGAGCGGAGAAAGCAGGGACGGCCAAGCCCTCGATTGTAGATGTGAGTAGATGTGAGCTGGCAGCAGGTGCCCTGAAGTATGAACACTATGCAGGCCTGTTAGTCCTTCTGCCAGACCCGACAACAGAAGACAAATCTGTCTGCAACAAGAAAGACCAAGATGGTCTTATTTCCAACGCGCTATCAGAAACTCATTCATATACTAGCTTTTCCTGGGGATAAAGGGAATTTTTTCCCCTCTGTTATAAAGACCAGATAATCACGGCGTCGGAGGAGAAGGAAACATTTTTAGTCGTAGCTAGTAGCTAGTCTTATGCTAGTCTGCGCCTGCAATGTCCACAACAAAGCCGGAGGGTCAGGTTACAGTTTTTCATCTTTTTTTTAAAGAAGGGAGAAGGTGGAGATCGATGTCTGCGTCTGCGCGATCAGGACTAAAAAAGAAAAAGTTTCTATCCCCCAGACTGACCTTAATGACAGTGTGCGCTCCCAGGGCCCGTCAGTCGTGCGTCGTCTGCGGGCCAGCAGCGTGCAAACGGTCCTCCGTGCGCGGGACAGGTCATCGCCTACGTCACGTGATGTGACCAGGAAGAGGACGAGGCGAGCTTCTCGTGATTCTATTCAACCCCTAACCCAGTTGGTACCGTAAAGTTTAGCGGACTGGTAAAACTTAAGATAGTCACGTGACTAAGGTTGTGGATAAGTAAGGTAACCTCACTTGTATAAAGATTGTAGCCATCTTCTATTCTTTTTCTGTCTTACCTTAGCCATCCCTATGGGGACTCAAACCCAAAGGAAATTTTCCACTTCATTATTGCATGCCTCCTCCATGTTAAGGAAACATCGTGGAAATATTATTCTTCGCAAAGCACGAAATGTTTAGAGAACAGTTAACTACAATTACTCAGGTACGGGGAGAGTGCTTTCGGAAGTACATCTCCTTGCAAACTTCTTCACGCGAAACCTACGAAACCCTGAGATCCTCCTGTTTTATTTTTTACATTTGAAAACTCCATCTATCAAAATTAACGGCTGGATCAAGAGGCGAAGTCTTACTGACAAGAGGTATGAAAAGAATGAGCCTGAATTCACAGACACTACAGACTAGGATTATTTGAGAGTCTGAGTGAAGGAAAATGATATTCTGGAGGTGGAGGTGGGAGAAAAACTGAACATTCCTCCCATTCCTCATACCTTGGAGGTAAGAGTAGGTGTGTGTGTGGGTAGGGGAGGGGGAGGACACGAACTACCCTCGTCCTTTACTCACCCGAGGCCCAGTCCGAGGGTTTCTCAAGCCCAACATGGCGTTTGTAGATCAATCTCACACCAGAGCTGTATTTCTCTTAAAAGTGACACCTTCCTCCATCTTCTCCCCCACACAGCCTCAATTTTATACGCGGCTCTTTGTTCGTCTTACACTCCATTCGTCTTGCGCAGGGAGTCGCAGTAATTGTCTGCTGAAATCTGTCGGGATAGTAACCTACTGTCCGTCTGCCCTCGTCTGCCAGGCTCCCAAACTCGTCTAAGTGACCTAATTAGATAATTGTATTACTGGGGCCCGGCCACTGCTGCTTCAGTCTTTTTTGGTAAGCCGTCTTCAATTCAGTTTCGTTTTCGTTTTTTTTTTTTTTCTCTTTGTCTTCATCCGTCCTTCACTCTCCATAGTCTACACAAAAGGGAAACGCGCTTCTCTCGAGACAGTGTGAGTATAAAGAGAACTATACGAGGAGTTGTCGGCTCTCAGCGCATGCCTGGAAGTTACCTTGCTTCCGTACAGTAGTCACGTTGACTTATTGTTTCCCTCCCTTGCGCGACAGTCGCAGGGCAGGGGTCAGGGAGACAGCAGGTCACGCGCTCAACAATCAACTGATGTAGGTGGTTAGGTCTCTCTCTTCAGTAATCACAGAGCATAAAAAACTATTTTTAAACTCTAGTCATATTACATGAAGAACACTAAAGCCAGTCACAGATATATACATGTATATCAACATTGCGTTAATACTGCTTTCTTGCTGTATTGTCGAGGGCATTGGGAATACTTCCAAACGGAATTTATTTATCTATCTGAAAAGTTTGGATTAATTTAAGTGCTTGCAATAAAGTAGTTCTTGAAACTACGGTCGTTTAAAGTAAGAAAAAAAGACGAAGAATGTTGTGAGGTTGTCAGCACATCGACACCAATGTGAGAATATTCATAAAAGAGAAAATGAGATAAGTCATAAAGCGCCATAACTCTGCCACCAGGTGTCAAGAAGGTAAAGAGAGTTCTGGATGATAAATGTTAGTAATACATTTCTTTCACTCCTTCCATTGTTGAGAGTGGTCGGGTCCGAAATTGGATTATGTCAGCATTACAATAACAACGAATTGGCTAAAGAACATCCATTGCTGATATAAACGAGATGTACCCGTGTGGTGGAGATGTATGCGGGTGGATGACAGGGTGCACACCTCTGTCTTTAGTGCATGCCTCTTGCTCATTCGCTTGCTTACTCATTTACTCGCTCGCTTGCTCGTGTATTCACTCGCTGACTCGCTCATGCAACTTCTTTTGAACGCGTTGCATGCGCTCTCAAAGGACAGCGTCTAGGTCTGGAATGCGCGCGCACGCATGCCCACTTCCGCCTATAGAGACGTCTTTATGTGCAGGCCAGCAAAGTGACAGCTGCGTGCTTCGCCCTTAAAAGAGTATGTAGTTACACGAGCAAATGTTGCTGCCGGGGTAGCCTTCCTCCTCCCTCTCTCTCTCCCTCCCACTCTCAAGATAAACTTAATGTCGACGTAGAAGGTTCATGCAAACATAATGGTTTCTTCATTAGGAATTGCATTGCTATAAATAAAATAATATTTGCTATTTTTGTTTTTACATTAGTGCTTTGTCGTTTATGTTATATTTTGTTGTTATTCCAGCCAGCAGATTTGATAATGTCTGTCTCTCTCTCTCTCACACACACACATGCACTTAAAAACATACTTCTGCCAATCTGTTTTCCTTTATGTGTCTGCCTGTCTGCAATATTCATCTTCTATACCCGCCAACACAATCTAAAAATTATTAATATCTTAATGAAAACTTTGTTGTAATTGATCGTGTTAACGGAGCAGACATGTGAGGATTCAGAAGGAAGAGGACAAGACCGCCGCTGGCCTGTACCCGCCAGAGATACAGTCCTCGGCAGTGAGTCTGTGGGGCCTCGGGTGGCCCGCTGTTTTTCTACTAAACACCCAGACGGCTATTGACTCCCTGCAATTCTACATCAGAGGTAATAAGTGCAAGGAAAAGGCGAAAGGCAGTTTGTAGCAAAATGTTATCACAGCCTTCCCTTGCGCTACGGACATGCGGAGAATGTGGCAAGCATGACGAATGAACAGGTGGGAGAGGAAGCAACTCGTGAACGAAAACAAGAGAGAGATAGAGAATGAGTAAGACAGAGATAGAGAGAGGTAAAATACTTGAGATTTTTGCAGTTCCTAACATGGTCTTTGCTCGAATTTAAAACCCTGACTTGCTTTAGATGTCTTATCAAATGTGCCCTGGACATGACGACATCGCTGCACGCGGAGGGTCCCGCGTCCTCGCTAGAGATCGAGTTGCGTGGCTTTTAGTGCGCGAGGGCTTATCTCCGTCTTGATTGTAGATTTGAGTGCCGCAGACATCGTGGGTACTTGCAGGAGGGTAGAGGCCTGTCTGCTGTGCTCCAGGCAGCTGCCAGCCCAGCCGCTTACTTACTTTGTCATGTGACTCGGATGCAACAGGTCATGGGTACATACTTTGTTTTGTTTAATTGGTCTCGCTTTTACTTCTGCTAGTTTGTTTAAAAAAAATACCAGTCTTTGCTTAGAAAACTATTTCTTTCGCTAAAATGTTAATGACAGTCTCAAAAGATATTTTTTGTCCCTCTTTCCCCACCCACACACATCAGCAAAGAAAGAGGAAGACATCTTGACGTCTCTGAATTCTATGAAGGTTTTTGCAAGGAAAAGACTTCTAATATATCTTTATATATCTGAGAAATCTGAAATCAAAAAGGAAAGAGATAGTCTAAATGATATTGTCGGATTTCCAACAGAACTATTTCCTGGATTGTTAATAGTTTACGAACTGTCTGTAAGGGCTACATCTTTTGTTTTATCACTCCTTTCTTCCCGACTTTGAAATATTTTACTCTTAGCTGTAGAGTTCTATAAAAGAACCAGACGAACATATATCCATAATAAGCCATTCTTTATTTGCCGGAGTTGATCACGTGGTTAGCATGCTAACTCTAAACTTGAATTTCTGGCTTAGGAAGTGACGTCATTGCCCTGATCATACAGTCAGGCTCTAGTGCCAAGTGATCATTCAAGCTTCTTAGTGACGGTGGATTTGAGGGAAAAAATTTTCTTCAAGACTCTCCTCCAGCAAATTGGCTCGCGGCTGTTGTTTTATCTCTGCAAAAATGATGTCTTTTGCCATAGAAACAGCGTCAACGACTTCCTCTACATTTTCATCGGATTACACCAGTCTGGCTTTGTCTTAGCAAGAGAGTTAACTCTAAGATCCTTGTCTTTTTTTCCCGTCTGTCACAAAGCAGAAATAAAGTACGGTACAGATAGGTGTGCAATTGATCACAATAAACACATTATAGATGGCGGCAGGGCGAATTTTACGAAAAACTTGTTAACGTTCCTGGATTCTTAAAGAAAATTCAGAAAATTTTTTTTCAGAAAAAATGCAAATTCGTTTTGAGAAAATAACAATGTCCATTTTTTCTGATATTAACTGTTCTAGCCGGGTGTCCATGAAATGGGTCTACATGCTTCCTGCATGGTCCCGAGTCGTAATCCCCACTAACAAGCTAAGGGAGTTAACCAGCTGCTCAACTGCCAAGTTTGACTTCCGGATACATTTCCCTCCAGAAACATTTCAAGCGCGCGCGCCTTTGAGGGGCAGTTAACTTAGGTTGTCTGGATCCCCATGTGATCATTTTGAGCGGAATTTCCTCCTATAGCCCCTAGAAATGATTACTTAACGAAGATGGTTTTGCAGGGGGGACAAACAGAACGGTTTTACTACCCACGTGAGGTGCACACTTTGTAAAAAGCCTATTTCCCTCGAGATATTTATCAGCTAAGAATTTTGGAAAGTTAAACATTATTTTTCTAGATTTTTTTTCGAATTCGTTTAATTTTCATCTTTATGGGAGAGACGGGAGGTGGAGAGACAAGATGGCGAATAAAAATAAAACCAGTCAGAGCAAAGGTTGGTCAACGTTGCGAGGTGTTGTTCCCGAGGTTACAATTATTACCCGATATTCTGAATAAAACCATTCGAGTATATGCATCATATGAGTCGATGTCAGCACAAAACCAAATCTGAACATTCCCACCCACTCACTTCCGTAAAGAGATAACCACATACCTACACACACCCTCACTTCATTTTGTTTTATCACGAGCAAAGGATGAAGGAAATTATGATTATCACCGTGAAAAAAGTTTCTAAGTAAAGATTTAATTTCAGTTAAACCTACGTTGAAAATAATGCTAAAATGTAATTATTACATCCAGACAATTACTGACCAAGTGTATCAAGCAAAAAGAAACAAACTCACCAACCAAGAATTTTAGTTTTGCTCATTTACAATATTTGACAGGACGAGCTTGTGTAAAACAAGTGGTGATAAAACTTTAGTCTGAAGGGCACCGGCACCAATAAATTCATTACTTTTTAACCAAACAAACCCATCCGTCTGTCTACATGTCCATCCAATCAGCAATCCCCAGTGATGAGTTTGAGGGTGTGTATGCATGTCTGTCTGTCTGTCTGTCTGTACGCTCATCCGCAATGTCCTGTTTAGACTCCACGGCTCTCGTCTTGACTGAGCGAATTGAAAGTCCATTAATCATGTTTCTTTTAGATAGAGTTCTCGTCCCCTTTTGAGAAGCAGAAAGGGCCACAACCTGCAGAAATCCTGCACGCTGTGCCACTCTCCCTGCCTACAGCCGTGGACAGTCCGTCAGCCAGAACATCCGCCACCAGCGCCACCTACGTGGCTCTTCAAAAACACTCCCGCCCGGCGACTACAGAACTCGATCTATATTCTTCGCTCTTAGTCGCTGCAGCCGATCAAAACCCATCATGTAACATTTGACCTTTGGCTAGGAGAGAATGGAGACCTTAAGACCGGTCTTTGTGATCCTGAGAAAATTTCAGTCTTATTAATCTGTTTCACAGCCGCGGACCTCGGGGGGAGGTGAGCAGCACTTTGTCGTAAAGGAAGCTGTGTCGATGGCTGTCTAGTACCTTGTCATTTTGTATCTTTTTTTTTACTCACAGTTCCTTCCTCGGTCATTACTGTCATTCTTACAGACGTCTGCTGCTAGTTTTTAACTTTAGTTCAGAGTTGCAAAGATATTGCACTCTGGGTATAATTTGCTCGATCTCAAGCTATTCGATGGTTTTGTTTAAATGCGTGGAAAATAACGAACGGTGTGCAGCACTAGCAAATCAGTTTTTGAAGTGAACAGAAAAAAAATTTGCAGATAATAATAGAATAAAGTAAAAAAACAGCTTACTTAATCCTGAACAAATATATAAAAGGAATAATATAATTCTAACAGACATTTCAAACTAGCGAGCCAGTAAACAGGTAAGCTAGAGAGAGAAAATGGATGGAAGCAAAGATACACAACTTCAACCCGAAAGTCGTATTGACACCTGTCCATTGCAGTTAATAAAAGAAGAATGAATAAAGACAATAGATTGAAAGTATAATGTGAATGCCGTTGCTTTACCCATGTGAACAAATTATTGCAAGCCGACAAGGACCAGATGAAGATCAACATATTTAAGAGATGTTAGCTGATATTCCTCCTATCCGACACTGGCGCCTATTTCACGTGGACAAGAAAAAGACATTCCTGACAGGGTGCAAGGATGCAAGGGAACTCTTGAATTAAAAAAACCCAAGATAGATAGAGAGACAGAGAGAAATTAAACAAAAAGATAGGATGGTAGTAATACCAATCAAGAGACATGACAGCACAAAATCCTGTGTCTGCTTCACGGCGAATTGGAAACGGTTCTCCCAAAAACTACAAATATTGTCTTTGGGAATGGAAAACACTTTCAGTGTGATGCATTGCATCAATAAATCATAGGTTTCATTTCAGCCACGTCCTTCTTTCAGAGGAGGGACACCGAAACTGCATTCACTTACCGAGGGCATCTTTAAATGGAACAAACTATACAAGCCTCAAGTCTCACTAACAGTTTGATAGTTTTTGGGTTTTACATATTTTTAACAATTTGTCTTTGACACTGTAATATTCTGTAAGATAGTACAGACTTTCGAATCGTTTTGCTATCAATATTACTAAGTTTGGAGAAATCTTCCCTCTCTCGCTCTTATCTTTAGTTTCTATAAATAACAAAACACGAATATAAGATTCATTTATTTTGTAGTTGTTATTCTCTGAATAACTTATTTGGCTTGAATTAAAAAAAAAAGAATATCATGTACTTGTAGATGAACTATATTACAAGTACACAGGAAAGGGAAAAGTTTTGCCTTCCTAAAATAGAGAATTTTCTAGACTCTGTGCCTTAAGTAAGGGAGCCAATCTGGGTTGTTTTTTTTAAACTTTTAAGACATTTTCTCTTTTGTTAACGAAAACCTGTTGTTAAAAAAATTGAAGGTTTCTTAACACCAAAATAAATTGTCTAGACTACTGTTTGATTGAATCCTAAATATATTCTGTACTTTTCGTTTCCAGTTTGCCTTTGTGATATTTTCTTTTAGCTTTCGGTAGAGGTTTCTCTTAGCGCAAGTTAAAAAATCTTTACAATTCTCTTGAGAAGAACATCCATTCATCAGAAATGGGAAAAGTTACGCAAGGCACATCCAACTTTACACATTAAAAAGAAAAGAAGAAAGAAGGAAATGAATCTGCTGTAAGAGAAAATAAAAGAAACTTGTTAATAAAAGAGAAGTTGGAAGTATGTTTTAATGCCTAAGACTTATAGGTACTTGACTGTTATGAAATGAAGTCTTGTGTTGGTGTTGGTGTCACTGAGATATTGCATTTTCTCACTAATTTTTCTCAGAATCGCAAACAGTATTAATTGTCTATTCTTGGTCTCCTACCAAGTAAAACCCCTCAAATCTAAAAAACTGTTCTCTTTTTTCCGTTAAATAGAGCCATAAGCATCGAAGTTATTTCTTACATTTTTCAAAGAAATTAAACTTCTTTTAGTTTTCCAGCGTTCCGGTGGTCTTGACATTTACTTGTAGAAGCCTCTCGAATTTAAAGAAGCTTCTGTAAGTCTCAAAAGGGACTTGAGGATGAGGATGATAGTGATTATCATGATCATGATGATTAATAACAACAATAGTTATCATTTTATGAACTATCTAGATAAACATTCTTTACCTGTAGGTGTAGCTAATTTCTTATGACTAGGAAGTATCCGCTAACATTTTAATTCATTCTTTGCACCACTTGCAGTTGATCGTAGAGGATTGATCCACGTGATTTACCTCGTAATCATAATGACCTTAGTCAAACACACACACACAGGCACACACACACAGAGGCACACACACACATCTAGACAGAACCTGAATCCTCAAGGAGACCCTCTCAGCTAATGTTTCTCAGATCGCAGTCCAGAGAAATCCAGCATGGCATCGTAATTCCTCTAGAGAGTCGGGATTTTGTGATCAGCTCCTCTACAAGACAGGAACCAAATAACAGTTGAGACACATCACTTCAGATGATGTTAATGCCACGTAATCGAAGAAAACATTTTTGTTTACAAATTACTTGATGAGAGAGTCCTGTCCGACCATTGTTCCTGACGACACAAGAAGTGTCCCTCCTGACAGTGCAAGTCACAGCTCGTGTTCCTGGACATCGGCACCTTACCTAGGAGTAAAGTTGTGGTAATTTGGTTAGGCAACCAGTCGGCTTAAGTTACCCCAGTGGTAAAAACAACTTCCTAGTCGAAGCCATAGAGTGGTGGCCGGCATGGCAGGAATTCCCGAAGAAAAGGTGCTATTGCACATGCGCTATTTGATAATAGGGTGAAACAAAAACCAGCAATTAAATAAATAAATATTTTTAAAAAGTCTAAAACCATGGAAAAGATTGTAGAAGGTTGAATTTATTCATTGAACATAATTATGTTTACCGAGGAAGGATTTGATTTGATTTGCTCTATTACATTAAAGAGTATAAAGATGACAATTATACCACTTTACTATTTGGTTTACTTGCTAACTCTTCTTGACAAGCATTCGTGTAGTTTTCTTTCTTTTCTTCTTGTGAACACTATGATCAACAGATCCCTTTGCCTACCTTAAAGCCTGTCTGCTCATCCCTTATTTTTTGGTGCTTTGTCCTCTTTGTCCCATCTCGCATTACAGCTCTTGAAGTCCCCAGAGCTTCCCTGTAGCTGCTTTAATCTCAGTATCCCTAGTAAAAGGGCAATTAAATTGTACTCTAAGATAAAAGACTGACTGCAGCTGTAGCTACTCTTCAAAGCTAAGCGATTGGTGTGTACAGTGGACACCATCGAGAGATGTAACACAGACATGTGACTGTTGTGGACTCCAACAGTTGGTGTCGCCCTCAGTCTCTACTGACGGAAGCTTCACAGTCCCTTTCACCCATCCATACTACCTCTGGAACCCCCGAGCCACCTGGTCCAGGATGTTGACATCCGTAAGATGACATGTCTGCTTTTTACAAATATTCTCCATCTCTAGTTCATTAAACCAGATTATTTCCTTAAAAACTTTCCATCAGATCATCCAATAATTTATTGGCACGAGTCTTGTCATTATCCGAATAAACTGCAATAGGGATTTGTTGGAGCTTTTGTACACTGGTTATTATGTCTTCTAATACGTCTGTGGACATGCAAGCCGTATCACTATTATTGCTGTCGCTGTCACTGCTGTAGATTTATCATTTCTATCCAGGAACAGGAACAGAAATCAACTAAAAAAAATTCGTTTTAAAAAGGTTTGATAAAAACTATTGCAATGGTTTTCAAACAAGAAAAATAATTAACACGTTGAAATAATCATTCAGTTCCTTGCTGGCTGTAGGGGGACTGGAAACATGCAGGGGTATTTCAGAATTTTTACTGACCGGTGATAAACAGGTCCTGCTTGACAGGTTTTAGTCCTCCTTTTCATGTCCACCAGCAATTCATTCTGTCAAACATGGCGTCAGCATCGTTAAAGCGTGTCTGAAAGATGTTTTTGAACTGATGTTCTATATTAAACGGCCACAGCAGGCAAGCTTTCGCCATTTCACTGTTGCAAGCAGGGATTCTGTTGGCCCCACAAGGGAGATGACCCTGCCCTGCACATGCCTCGTCGCATAATAACGTGTAATAAGACAATAAATATATCGAACGGAGTGGAAGGGAGAAAAATGAAACGTGAAACTAATTTCAAATGGGGAGTAAAAAAAAAGAAAACAAGAAAAGGACAAAAAAGAGTTGCGAGACTTTGGCGAAATGTTAGCAGACAGCAGGGGAGACAAGTTCCGACAAACGCTTAAGAGCTTGCCCGAGAGTGAGGAATGGCTGCCATTTCGGTTTACGAGCTTCCAGAACCCACGTGGCAGAAGGCATGGGGACTTCTCCGGTTTTGGTCGCCAAAGCGAGCCGTTCTTTTTCTCATCCTGTAATTGTCCTTCCACCTTCCCTTTCTTCTCCGGTTACGAAAGTTGCAGTAAGGGGGGGATCACTCAGACCATCTATCCTCCCTGCCATGCAATCGATGATAAAAGCCGGATGTCAGGGGAGATGTGGGTAGAACCAACAGTTTAGCGATTTGGGGTCTCAGACGGTTTTCTGTTTGGAGGACACACGCGAGGTACCCAGCGGAGGTAAATATCTTTCGCCGCGATCATATTCCGCGTTGTTCGGTTTCGTTTTTCTGTCACTCCTGAGAGGAAACGACCCGAAGCTCGGTAGGAGCACTCCAATAACTAAGTCATATTCCAGGAGGAAAGGCTGCAGAAGACGCTTCAAAGACAGAAGTAGAGGTACTCGTAGGTCGATGCCGAGTGCTGCATATTAGTTTGCAAAGAAATGGAGGAATCATCCTGTCGGAGGATAAGTCCAATTTCGGATCAATTCCATGGAAAAAAACGTTCATATAAAAAGCCTCCGCCATCATCATCATCGTCATCATCATCATCATCATTAGCAGCAGCAGCAGTGTTTTTTTTCTAATTCTCCTGCTTCTTTTTATTTCTCTTCTCACTAATCTTGAGAGGAATCAAATGCACACGACAAACTCCGTCGCCATAGAAACCGTAGCAGGAGTGCCTCAGGTCAAACGGAAAGTGTGTCTAGAACATGCGTAGGATGTAAGTATTAAAAAAATCGATCGAAACAAAGGTAAGTCAACACCACTGGTGTCACATGCGGATGCACGGGTACCTGTTACAGGGTGACAAGGGGAAGGAACTGTCAGTGCGATGAAAGTCAACCCAAGGGAGGTAATGAACGCTATGCTTCCTCCGCGACGGTTTTGTGAAACTGCGGACTGTTTTGTTGATTGAAATTTGATTATGGTATCCCCCTAAGATTAGAGTGCCATAGTTTGTTATCCTCCCTTTCGTAGAGAGAAAATAATGAGTACAAATAAGAGAATGGAAGAATGGTATTTCGAGAAACAATATCTTGTGCAATATTGCCTTTACTCAGTCATTAGAAAACAATTTTCACACACCACTAAGAACCTCTAAGACCAACTAACAGCCTGTCATGTGCGCCATGTTGTGTATGCGGGCTTGGCTAGGTGTGGATGTTCGGGACATCCTAGTCTCTGTCAGAAGGTCAGAAAATAAAGACGGCGCCACAGTAATTCCTGTCTTGCATAAATTTCTTGGTCTGACCCGACAAGACTGCAGGACTGTATCCTGCTTACCAGCAGCCAATGCTGGGTGCTCAGCAGACATTCCAGGCCCGGCACTATTGCGTGGCAACTTTCAGGGAATGTGGCTCACACATGGCATTGGCAGCGTGTCTGTTTGAAATGGTTGTGTTTATGTGTTTGTGTGTGTGTGTGTGTGTGTGTGTGTGCTTGCTCTCTAAAGCATAGGTGTATAATTCAACATCTTTTTGCAGCACACTTTACTGACTGTTTGATACTAAACCTAAAATGAAATAAAGCTGCATCTGTAAAAATTATGCAGGTGTCTTATTTCTTCGTCGAAATCTTGTTTTCTTTAAGGGGAAAGCAGCTCAATCTAATTTAAATCGCAAAATCAAATTGAAAAAAAAAATGACCATTAGAAAAAGTACAAATCTTTGAACAGTTCGTTAACGTAGCATCGAGCTCTTGCTGTCCTATACACCGGCCCTTGTGAATGTTGTGTAGCGACCTTTAACCTTTGCTGGCAGGCAGAGTGCTTCGTCGTTCGCCACACACCTGTAAACAACGCGCGGCTCGTTCATAGGACCGGGCGTGGGCCGGTAACCATGGAAAAGCGAGAAAACGAGTGTGTATGACTTTATAACTCGCATGCGCATAACTCTGGCGAAATGATGATATTTATTTGGAGCTGTGAGTAGAGTGACTTCCTTAGAGAATGGGTCATGAACACAGGCGGCGCCCATCGATCGGAATAAATCTCAGAAATTTGCTGAGAAGTCGCCGGTGTTATGATCAATCCACTTGTGTTATTACGTGCACGCTGCTGTACCCTCGTTAACATGACTTCTTGCCATGCTTTCCTTATAATATTTACGTGCCATGGCGTTCAGCATGTGCTGCTCATCACAAGGTGGAGGCTGAGAAGCCAGATGTCGAGCTTCCATTAACAAGTCAGTGTCTGTTGGTCTCGGGAATACATTAAAATGTTAGTTTTTGTTGATTATCACTCGACTCAGTCTGGTGTTTATATGTTGCTGATTTGTTTTGTATTAACAGCTTACAATAATATCTACTTATTTTGCTAACAAACATTTGGTATGCAGGTTAGAAAATAAACATTTTACATGTTTGACTAGTTTCGAACCTACAGCCTCTTTCAGTGCTCAAACAGATTTATAGTTATAGTTAAAGACTTTATGATAAAAAAAACTTGTAGTTATCCTAAGTGATTTTATTTCTTCTCGTATCTTGAAAACATTTTATGCATAACTTCCGGTTTGTGGCGAAAATCATCTTTCTGCTTGATCACAAGTGTCACAGTATTCATGTCACGTGTGCATTCTTTACCTGCACTGAGATATAAATGTTAGTGATCAAAGAAATTTATTTACAAACACACGAAACTGAGTCACTAACATGGCACACAAACAAGCACAAAAACAAAACAAACATAGCGAACAAATGCAGCTCAAAAACAAGCAAAGGAAGCAGGCAAACAAACACATGATGCAAACATAAACAGCAGATAAAAAACCAGTTTCATTATAGCTATTATTCGGCATGGGATGTCCATAATTTTAGCTAAATAATAGCTACAATACAACACGTACAATACTAGAGTGTCTACCTCTGGCAGATGGCTGATAAGTATAATAACTGGTTGTCAGCTCGTGTCTTTGTCTCTAGTCTCAGTCTCATTTTACTTACAATGTCAGTGCATTTATCATCTAGACATTATACATTAGAGATCAGCGAGACTCAAAAACTTGAAAAATTAAATATCGTCCATCTTTCAATTTTGTTTTAAAGTTTCTGATGCAGCAGATGCAGATGTTATATTCACATTATCTTTTACTGTCAGTTCGTTAGTAATCTTTAATGCACAACATACCGAGCTTGCCACAACACTTATTATACTCTAAACTTTTGATGTACATAACTGTATGTAATGCATGTTGAATTCATTAAAAAAATATGCTTGCAACTGGTCCATTTTCACTTACAAGCACACCTTAGCAAAAACTAAACCCCGAATACACAAAAAAAAGAAAAGAAAATTCAGACACTTCTCTCCCAACTGTCCCGACAACTTGTCTGAATAAGAGGAAAATTGCAAAAAGAATTTTAGGAATCTTAACTCAACTGCACTTGCAAGAACAGTTCAAACAAGTCGTTTCTCACCCCTACTCCCTTGCAAAACAATGATGCGATAATCAAATCCTCGGTGACAAGGCTCTTACACCCAGGGTTGAGTTCCGGGGGATATCGTCTGCAACCATCTGGCGTCTGCGCAGGTCCCGAAGACATGCTTGGTGAGCAAACAGCTCCAGCAGCCCTCGCCGTCGGCCCTCTATGTCCACAGGAAAAAAAAAAAAGGAGATGATGGCTCATATTCTGAGTGATAAACCGGAGTCTGCTTTCCTTTGGACTGGTGAGGACCCTATCTACCCGGGCGTCGTGTTGGTGGGATTAGGAGAGAAGGGGTTAAGCCGCTCTGTCTCCTCTAGTCAGACACTCTTATTTCTATAAATCACAAGCAATCTTCAGGCTACAGGGGTGTTGACTACGGTTTTATAACTGTGTGAATATAAGCATGTTTGCCTGCTGTGTATACGTGTGTGTGTGTGTGTGTGTGCAGCGTGCTGTAATTATTCTCTGCGCTTGATTGCTTACCTGTTTAACAATGTGCATTTTTAGGTCTTTCGTCCATCATGATTTCGGAATTGATATTCCTTTTAGGACAACATAAAGTCAGGTTCATCATAAAATTCCTGTATTCATGAAAAGCTCGTATGTTCTAGACGCGATCAGTAAAAAAATGGATCTGAAGGGAAATGGGGAAAAAGGTTTGTACATAATGAGACTGCTATCAAAACCGTTCATTACTTAAACCAATTACACAAAGAAGAAAAATTGCTAAACATTAATACAAGTTTTCATTACCGTTTTCAACAGATACATTAGAAATATGTAAAAGGCTTTATCGAATTTATAACTGTTCAATATTTACGTCTGCTATAAATGCTCTAAATGAATCACTTGCTTGTTTGTCAATAAGTCTTACAGACGACTGAAGGTCTTTATTTTTTTAACTACCAGCAACTTATCAAATATGCTCCTTGCTTGGCTGCCCTAAGCGGAAGCATGTTACCGCCCTCTGGCGTTCAGTTTAGAATGAGTGTGAAGGGTTGTCCTCCTTGCCAGACAGACTGGCGTTGCCCTGGCGTTACGTTGGCAAACAATGGCGGTAGTTGAAGCAGGCGTCTCGGTGCGGTACTAAGTACTGAGGACTTGCCCGTTCTCGCTGGTACTCTGCTGCTGTCAGGAAATCATTTCTGAAGCATGGAGAAAAGTATAATCTTTAGCGATGATTGTCAATAACATGATGAAGGTAACTGTCATCATTATCATTGACATAGTCATAGCCACTGTTGTCGTTTTTTTTTTCTTTCTTCCGTCCTGTTCTTGTCATTCTCTTTCTCCTTCTCTTACACGCGGGTTCTATTTTTCTTTTCTTTACCTCTCTCCCCCTTTCTTTTTTTCTTTCTTTTACTACTTATTGATTTATTTATCTTTTAGTATATTATCAGAAAAGCTCTCATTTCTGAACTTTATATCCGAACCAAGAAGTAGTTCAGATTCAGTTAGTATCTTCTTCTCATCTTCTTTGTTAGATATTTTGTTTTAGCAATCAGAAAGTCTGCTTCTAGCCCTTCTCTGACACTTACCCCTTTTTTTTTTTAATAGCCCAGAGATCTCCTACAGTGGTAGACTTTGAGAAACGCCTTGGTCTGACCGCCATTGGCTAAAGGTGTCTGGTCACTTTAATTTTCATCCGAACCGTGTTCGTTTGTTTCAAAGGGCACTATGAATTTTTTTCACTCCATTCTCTTATAACCTGTTGAAACACTTTCTCAAAAACTCACTGTGAACGCAGGGTTTTCTCTTTTTTGAATTTTCTCCCCCTGCAACACGGCCGGAGTTTTCTTCAAAAGATTACTGCAGTAGTATTTAATTGAAAGTGTTAAATTTTCGAGATTTAACCAATGAGATTACATCAACAGTTTTTTTTTCTCTCATATTTGCTCTCTTGTCGCAGGCAGGGTGCCGTGAGAGAGGTTTCATGCCTGATCTATAAAGGCTACTGGGGAGGGAGGTCAAATATTGGAATAGCCATCCCAGAGTTCTTGAAGGCGGAAGCAGGACATGTTGGGACGAAGTTGCGGTCTCAGCAGCTGATTTTCTGATTATGGCCGATGATTGCCAAAGCTGAATGTAGGAAAGATGGAGTGATGAAATGATGGAAACTGAAGGATGAAGAAAGGAGAAGGCAGGCTCTGACTGGAGAAAAAAAGTGTTTCTCCATTTTCTTCTTTTTCATCACTTGAGAAAGTTTCATTAATATTTTTAATAGAACTTTTATTGACAGCACTAAATGATTGACTGTGCTGGCTAGATAAAAGCTTAATTTTTTTTTTGAAAATGTGGCAACAGGGGAGAAAGATGTTCTCTTATTCCGTGTACGGTCCGACCTCCTAGTAATTTGGTTCCTAATGCATATTATCAGGGGACTGATGCCAGCTAATTTTTTCGCTCGGGGATTCTGACATTTCAGATCCTGTTGTTGATTTTCCAACCAAAAAATTAAAAGAAAATATCCCCCAAAGTATCGTTTCCAAGTCTGATTTTATCTATATTAAGAAAGTTTCAAGCTGGACAAAAGAGCCAGGTATAAAATATCTCGAACCTAGTTCGTTGAGTGGAATATTTAAGACCGTTCTTATTTTCGGGATATCTTTCTCTGAGGGTGGTGAGTAACTCATGACCTTTACTGTCCTTTCTTTTCCAACCACCCATGGACTTCTGTACCTATTCCCTACATCCGATTCGATTGCTGCGACATACATGTATTGAACAGGTTCGCCGCGGGTTCGAACACCAGTCCTCTAACTTTATGAATATGAAACAAACATATTCTCTCTCTCTCGCGCACACACACACACACACACCAACCCACATGCACACGTCAACACCTTTACTCTGTGAGAGATGTGTTCCTAATGTCTGTGATATCTATTCTTTTATGCGCAGTATCTTCACAAATACTTACTTTGTTTTGTTGCCAGACATCTGTCGGAGCCGAGTTGAGGAGAAAGCGGTCTAATACCATTATGGTAGCCCCAGCTTGTCAGAATGCCATTTATTCCACCTTACACTCATAACTTTTGTTTCAGTTTACCTCAGCAGGCCATGCTTGTCTAACTGTGCCTTGTCTCTAGGGGCCTATGTGATGATAAATGTCTTACATCTTAAACCTCTACTAAAATCTTTAGTAAATGACCCAGTGGAATAATGATGTGGGAATAGTCCAGGTCGACCTTTATCAGGAGATGATTACAAGAGTGAAGTCAAAGGTCCTCGGACCTAAAGAGAGAAGAATGGATACTTCAAAAAGAAACCAAAGTCAAAGGGTCCGAAATCATTGATTCCTCTGTTTCCGAAATTTCTTGAGAATGTTTTATTCAGAATCGTTTGGATTGTTGCCATGTTACAGGTGTTGACTTAGACTGTCTGTGACTTGGTGCTGGTGTGTGTTTTGATTGGCTGCCATTGTGTGTTTTGGATGTGGTGTTCCTGGCCTCTCCATATCATCGGCTCTTTCTTTGACAGAAAGACATCACATCAGACGTGGATCCACAGGCTTCAGTTCTGTTTAACAAAAATTAGTCTGTGGATTTGTGTGTCTGTTAGAACTAATTTGTCATTGCTTGTATAGTTGTGATGCTTGGTTGGTGCTGTGTATCGACGCCATCCTTCTTTGGTGCAAAGCGAATGCACAGGTCAGTTTGTCATCTGATAAAATCATCTCTTTCTTGAAGTGCAAATGGAAAATAAAAGTCAAATGTTTGACAGAAAAAAGCAGCACAGAGCTGAATGGCAAACTTTAGTCGTTCATAGACCTTTTACTCGACAACCGCATCCTTATTCTACCATTTATTATGATTATTATTGCAAAGTTTGTTGCCAATTGACAAAATGTGCTTGTAAGAGCTGTTGATATATAATTATGATATGTAATAATTTTTACTATTTTGTAATCCCCCCATTATCAACATTATTTTGGATGATTTATTGAAAAATATCGTGGAATAAACAAAAAAAAAAAAGAGAAAAGGAAAAAAGTAAAAATAAGAAAACTGTTTTGAAACTGCAACAAGAAGAAAAGGCTAGTGTGTTAAAAGACAGAAAGAAGTAATGACAGAAAACGAAGCAATGACTGGAAAAAGAGGACTTACTGCGGTGTCTGGAAAATAAAAAAAAAAGATATGGCCTCTTCCTTTGATCGACTTAACTGTCTTCATCCGAACGGAAAGAAATGCTGAGAGACACTTCACTATCCTTAAAGTAGATATAGTTTGTCTCTTCTTCCTTTTACACCTAAAGACCGAGATTAGTTTTATTGCAAAGACTCAATCCTGTTCTCTTCTTCCTCAATGACATTTCCTCCATTACATCATTTACTACCTGATACTCGAGAAACACAGACTAGAACCTAGTGTGTAGAGTTCAGTGAGGAGGGAAACAACGAAGTTGAAGAGAAAAATTCAGAACAGAGAAATTCAACGACGAAAGAAACTCAAAACTCAGACTCGAAGAAAACCCACAAACATCTTCAATATACAGTTTCGACTTTGGTGTCCATCGTTTTCGCGCATGTTTCAAACTTTTTGACTCATTTTGTGAATTTCTGTATTCGATGAATAGCTCCAGTTTCCGCGCCCTTTATATTGAATGCCCTGACAGGACTTTCTTGCAAATACATTGGGAATCAGACAAACATGTACATACTGAACATTATCTATCTTCTTGTAGATACAAACTGGCAATGTGAGGTCTGCAGTTGTACTTATTGGTTTTCCCTCAGTAACGAAACACCTGTGAGAAAGTTAGACTGTAAACAAAGCTATCAACTTCTAATGATATCGTCGACAACAGCTTTTTTTCTAAAGTTCATCCTTCCAGAAGTTAATCGACTTGTATCTGGGTGAGGCTGGTGGACATGCTGACGATATGAGAGAAAGGGGAGGTAAGAAGAAGAGCAAATCAACCTTGACTTTGTTTATCTTTGGACAATTTTAATGAAGTATTCATCGCCCTCAGCGCATTCGTTCATCCGGGTTATCGGAAGTTTTCATGCCGGAAGTTGACGATAACTCCTTTGTCACGCAACCGTCCAATGACTTCTAAAGAGCTATTCAAATCGTGGGTTATCGTTCGTAATGCATTTGGGGAAGTGCGAAGAATTACCCGCCCTACCGATCGCTTGTCACCCTCTGCGACGGAGTGTCAGCCAGCCTGTGTCAAGTGTGTCCCCATGCGCTGTGGGGGATGATGCTACTGTACTCTCCTCCCCATCGGGTTTAATGGTGGCATTCTTATGTAAATTTGGTAGATTAGCTACCCTTTGGTCAGTGCCTCTCTTGGATCACTCCAGAGATGCGCTGTCTAGAAACTAACAACTTTGTTTTCTCAAGAGAACTACGTGGAACGATCTTCATCAGCTTCAGTAAATTACGACTCCCATAAGCCAGACCTTGTAGGTGCTGCAGTTAGGAAGTGGTGCTCACTTTCATCCGTAGGATACCAACCTTAGCTGGACCTCTTCTGGACATAAAACACCAAATGGAACCATAACTTATTCTTACGAACAAACCTTCAAACTGTAGATTGTATTGACAACGCCCGTGCGTCTGTCTGTCTGCCTTTTTTTCCCCTCCTGCCTCCCTGTCTATCTATTTCCCGAGTTCCGCTCTGTTCTGGTGCTAACACATGAGCTAGTCTCTGGTGTCCTTAGAACTTTGTTTCCAGACAGTCAGTACACCAGAGAAAGGACACCTGGGGTTTGGGACAGCCAAGATAACTGGCTGCAATCGATTTACAAGACTGATTTCTTGTTAGTCGAGTTCGCTCCAGGCCGCCCCCGCGGGCTGTCCAGCTGTGGCCTGGCCAGTCGGTGAGTGGCTCAACATCGCAACTCATTTTTTTTTGTTGTTGTGTGTGGATGGGAGGAACAGGGGGGAAGATATGTATCGTTGTGAGTGTTTTGCACTCACCGGAAATGACATCAGAACAATGTCTGCATCCAAAGACTGCAACAGCAGCACAAAAATTCATAGAGACACACAAATTGCATACGACTTGTGCGGTGGAACAGAATATGCAAGTGTTTTGTTTTTTTGTTTCTTTAGTTTTTGCTTTTTTTGCTGTTAAAAGAATCCAAATTATTTTCTGATGAGTCGACTAAGGCACGGATCGTGCCAAGAACTCTTGCGAGAACAAGAAATCCTGACAGGGAGCGAAGTGAATTAATGGCCGGCCAGGAATAGAGCCGTGGAAACTGATACTGGCCTCGGAAGGAAACTACACCACACAATATGTCAAGAAATATCTCATATATGCCAGATACATGTATGGGTTCGTGTTTGCCAGAAATGCGCACTTTTTGGACTATCTGGTATTTAATTATTTCTTCCTACAATAGTGAGAATGACATTGCACACATTCTTCATCAGCTTCAAAGAATGTCTAGCTAACAGCTAACAAAGTTTTTTTTCCCAACAAATTTTTGCAAACCTTACAGACACTCTTCTCGGAGAATATGAACAGTTGATAAGATCACAAATCACATTCCTTTCTTTCTCAATAGTTAATCTTAATTCTATTTGTCCCCAGTCGTATTGCAGGATTCAATTGATATCAAACCTAGAAATTTGTAAAGCAAACATACAAGCAGTCACAACTGACGAAAGGTACAAATTTAATAAAAAGACATATATTTAGAAGAGAAATTTTAACAGACCGCAATGTAATTCATTTAAGTATTTCAACAAATTTAACCAAATTTTTCGAGCGAAGCAAATGCTAATCCGATTTTAAACCTGCCCTTGCATTTCATACGTGAACGCGTGAGAGACGTCTGGAAACTTTCAGGAGCACGAGACCTTTCGAGTCCCACTGGTGTAATGAGGTTTTTTTATAGCCTCCCTTTGCGGTACTCTCCAGGGTCATTCGATCTACTCACTAGCATCAAGACTTTTCTCCGCTGAATCCTGCCTTTCTTTCTTTCTTTCTTTTTTAATACAGTAAGGGTGTCTGTGTCCGTAGAGTTTCCACCCGGCTGACCACACGAGGGGGCTGAGGAAAGATAGTTGGCAGGCCGGTGCCACGATTTGTCGGTTTAATTAAGTTTGGTGGACTATAAGAGATCTCGAAAGACATTCAATTAAAAACAAGAAACCGAAAAGTCTCCATGTTCTTCTGAGCGTTGCTAGGGAAATGGGAGGAGGGTCTGAAGGCGCGGGTACAGAAGGGTGAGGTCCAGTATTCTCCAGATGGCATCGAATTCCTTTTCTACAAACTTTAGCTCCAGTCGATGTGAGGTGCAGTTGTAGGGACAGCCTAAAAGTTATCAATCGAGAATGATGAACTATTGATTAGACTTCGTGGAAGTCGTTTTAGGGAAATATTTTTAATTAGACCCACGCTGTGAAGTACATAAAAGATAGTCTTCGTTTGTCTGCCCTGTATAATAGGTCAAGATAATTACCTATAGAGTCCGTTATTACTTCGAGCTCTTATGTGCTATGTGAATAGAGGAAGGCGTTTTCAAACAACCATTGTGTAAAGGAAGTTAATATTACAGAAAAATATTTGTTATGCTGTTTTGGAATAAACTGAAGCCCCACCACACATACATTCATGCATATACAAACATTACAACACACACAGCGTCTTCAAAAATTAAATGCTCTGAATAAATTATTATTATCATTATTATTATTATTATTATTATTATTATTATATTATTATTATTATTATTATTATTATTATTATTATTATTATTATTATTATTCCCACGGAAAGGCAGGAAGTGTGTTTAGCAAGAAGTAAGACTTTGTATAACGACATACGACTTCTACAACCCGGTGTCATACATCTGCGATTCATTTGTAACATGAAGAAAATGGGGAGAGATTTTGACAAGCATCCACGTGCTCCTTCTGACCCCGCTACTTCATTTGTCTAGGACATCTATCAAATGAAGAAGTAGCTGAGTGAGTTATAAATAACTTTGAACAGAAAGCCGCGATTAATGTTGGGTACTTGAGGAGAGCGGGACGGGTATCTATCTATTCATGACTGCGTACACATACAGATTACCACAGAGAAAAATGAGTACAAACAGGCATACAAATAAACAAAGCAGCTGTAGACAATCGGACAGACAAACATATTAAAGAAAAAACAAACGGATATAATTTTTCCGACTAAAATGTTTGTTCTGTGATTCATTAAACATTATTGTTCAATAGAAATTGCCGATATTCTCTTTAATTAAAAATGACGAAGAAACTATGCAGGGATAACTCTATGAATGTCGAAATAATTTTCTCTCCATAATAGTCCACAAAACTACTTTCTGAACTGAAACTCTTGTTAGCAGCTGCGGAGTACAGCTGGCCATCAGTGGATATGACAGGAGGAGCGAGTCTAGTATCACTACAGATGGACAATTCCCCGAACCCCCGTATGCTCCATCAGACAGATGGGGAAAGTGCATCTAGAGAAGGACAGATTGTTTGAGGCTGAGAATGAGAGGAATTCCGAGGCATTTGAACATACACCAGCTACCATTTGTTCGTCTGGTTCGCGTGTCGGCGTTATGATCACAAAGGATCCCGCGGCACTTGACTGCGGGCGAAGTCCATTGGAAACTTATTGCAACAAAATCGATGAGTTCTCGGCCATATTGGCTGCTGCATGTCGGGAGATGTTAGTTGTGATGATGGCAGGATACTGTATTGGAGGGAAATTGTCTATTCGCTCTTTTAGAGTCTGGAGTTGAGGAATATCCGGCAGATAGGAGCCTCGACGATCATGTGTGGTGGGTGGAAGTGTGGGCAACGGTATGCACACGGCGCACTATCGTCTGTCAACTGAACTGATAAAGAAAAAAAAAGAGAATAAATACACAACACCTCATAGTATCAACTGTGTTTTCACAACCAACTGACTAAGCAGAAGCCTGTAAAAAATATGTTTTCATAGATACCTGTTAACCATGCTAGCACACCCTTTATTTCTCCCTCTTTCTCTCTCTTCCTTATCTGCTTTTTTTTTCTTCTGTGCTAATTATTTCTGGATTAACCGTGTGAAATTGTTCACTTCTAAGGATACCGCCCCTTGGGGTTTGCGCTGACATTCATAGAAACCTGACATGCGCAGTGCACGGGGCATGAGCGTGAAGTCTGTTCAGACCTCGAGGCCCGTCAAAGGATACTTTTAATTATGTTCCTTGCCAGTGTTCTGTGACTCTGCTAAAATCACAGTGACATTTTGGGGCCAAAAGGTACCTTCAAGAGAGGTTATTGTACCTTTTTGCCCTTTACTTCATCTTTTCTTAAACGCACAAAGTGTTTTGATAACTAGAAAATTTCAAAATGTTCTGGGATCCACATTTCATTTTAGAATGTTTATTGTTTTTCTGCTTTCGTCTTTTCTTAACTACTTAAGAGCTAAAGAAATAATATAACAGACAGTATAATAAGTAAAGATAATATGTAAGGGAGTGAACTGCTGAAAAAAACAAATTAACTCCCTGCTCCAGATGGTTAGAGACACAAAGAAGCAGACCTGGACGATCATCTGATGTTCCTGTCCTGCATGCGGTCCACAGTTAGGGCTACATGGGCTTGTTAGCTCTGTGGGTAATAAATTAACGAAAAACAACCCAGAAATACGAGTGTACCTCTGCCTCGTAGCTACGACCCCATGACCCCATTTTTTATGTCTTTAAAGGCAAATATAAATGTATTTTGCATGTTACCTACGTTCCTATAAACTTTTAATTCTTTACAGCTCTGCCTCACACTCTCCGTGTAATAAAGACTTATAACACTTTTCTGAATGACAAAAGTTCAAAAAAAAACCGAGACTAATGAAAGTATCCTCTGGCAGTTAGCACCTCCTCGCCATCGGCATTGTTAAAATTGCGGAGAGAGAACTGAGGCTGCAGTACTGGTTCCTGAGTGCTGCACCCCAAGACACAGTTGCCGCCCCTTCTCACGTGCTGGTGAGAAATGCTTTTAAGGGCAATTCACAGATATCGTCACCCAAGGACGGTTGTTTTCACATTAATACCCACAGAAACTCTTGCTCTCGTTTTAGTGAAAGTAAGGATTAGGGCTGTTTCCTTCCGGGAATGCTTGGAAGCAGCATTTTAGAGTTCCGGAGAGTAGCTAGATAATCGGGAAAATCTAAGCGATACTAGTGAGTGTATTTTTTTTGCAGTCGAGGACAAATTAGCGTGTAGCCACAAGGGGTTTGCTTTCTGGAAAGTTCTGGTGACTAGCAATGGTTCAACCTTTTACCTCCATCTGGGGTGCGTGGTAAAACAATGTAAGCAATATGTTCAAAGCCCAAGTAATTTTGACATGTTTACTTGCCTTCCTGGCCTTCGTCTCATCTCTCCGCCATGTCCTCCTAGTGACTATCGTCATGGTCGTCACTGAGATGGTTTTGGTGATATTTAAGGAGGTCTTACATCTGTTAGTATCGATGTAACAAGATCATCGCCGTGTCATGGAGTACCACGGCTTGTAAATCACGTGATACCATGCCTGCTAAATGGTCAAGATGGGGTTATCCACCACCTTCTGACCGGCAATCTAACCCTGCTACAAAGGCATTTCAGTTGTTGACAACAATTTTTTTTCACGGTATATGCCGTCTGACCGAAGAGTCTTCAAAAGGACAAGAACCAAACTATGGCGACTGGGTAAGTGAGCAATTGAATTATCTTCGATTCAGAGCCGCAAATACAAATTTAGAGATCATTTGTATAGCATACAATGATAAAATCTCTTTATTAAGGTATTACCTGTTTTTCAATAAAAAATAATTTTCCTTTTAGTTCAGTAATTAGGTGTAAATCTCTATAGGGCCTTCTGCATGTGATACAATATACACTCAAACTTGTTTTTTTTGAAAGGGGGAAAGGATAGGGGATGGTGGGAGAAAAACATGGCGTGTTTTTAGACGAAGCACCCCTCCGTCTGATGTCCTCCCTGTCTTCTAGGGAACATCCGTGTTTAATATCAGCCCAGAGGGTATCGGCACTTGTTTAATGTAGTGCATGTGCTGAGGAACAGACTTTGAAAAAAGTTTGTATTAAGAGGCTGGAGTATCATCTGGCATTTTAAAAAAGTCCCTTCATCACGAAGTAATATCCTTCGAGCAAGATGGTTTCCTTGTGTGATACTGGAGATGAAGATACTTTATGTAAGCAGCTCGCCTTCAGGCTTGGTCCATAAAAAGTTCCCCAAGTAAACTCCTGTCGAGATCCGAGTGAAATCACGTGACTAGAGTCTGTGCACGATGGTTCCAAAACATTTGATACAGAGGTGGGAGTTTATTTGATTGACTTTATGACAAGATCACCCGACTTTCTCATCAGTAAATGAAGGCGCCATGCTATAAGATATAAACTCGGGTATGAGCTTTCGGTCACACCATTTATTGACGGTGTAATGACAGTATTTTTGCAGTATTATCTACAATGCTTACAAACAAGAGTGTCTACATATATTTAAATGAATTTTCAGGTAATTTTTTAAATTTTGTTTTATATGTCAGTATTCATTAATATTTAAACATCGGGTTTTTAACATTTTCATTGACTGTAATTTGACTGTAATCTTCTGTCTATCGGGTAAATACAAACGTATTCCAAACACTAACAAATTATATTTTTACTTGGAAAAGAGCAAAATAAGAGCGAAAAATTCCAGACGCAAACTGTAGCCAGAACTCCATTTACTTTCTAATTCTGAAATAAATTCCCGCTGATTGCCATGTCTGCCCTGTGATCGTTCTGAAAGACTGGTGCGAAATTGTACACGCCTTCTGTGATCTGCAAAAGCCGAAACAAAATGCAATTAATTAAGCTTTTATTTTCCACAGGTAATCTCGTCTTGGGAGCGAGATTCTCTTAAGCATATCTGGCCAGGACGTGAACGTAATCTGCATTCGTTAGTTCCACGTCAACGTCCACCAATCCAGCCAGCGAGTTATCGTCCCCGACACGATATTATCTTTCTTGAGAGCCGCTGACTGAGAAGGGGACTTTCCTAGAGATATGGGATACATAAATGCAAGGGGTGAATGTTCGTGTGGATGATAAGAGTTGTGTGGGTAGAGTGGCCGGCAGTGCTTTAAGGCTTAAGCGGAAATGACGAGCAAAAAACGTGATCTGGGGTTGAAGAAAGGAGATCTTTGAACCTGCCTGCTTAATGCTAT
This sequence comes from Pomacea canaliculata, assembly GCF_003073045.1. Classification (NCBI taxonomy): domain Eukaryota; kingdom Metazoa; phylum Mollusca; class Gastropoda; order Architaenioglossa; family Ampullariidae; genus Pomacea; species Pomacea canaliculata. The sequence continues at coordinate 22,318,109 of NC_037595.1, read as the reverse complement.
TGCGGCTGCGTGCAGCGCTGCTCCTCCTCAGCAGGAAGTGGGATCTTAAATTCCAGCCCTCCCGGGACGGGATTCGAAAATAATTAACAGCGGATCAACGAGTGAGGTACTTGTTTCAGAATTGCTCCGTTGTTCCAGAGTTCGGAAAGGTTTTGGTGTGTTTATGTTCCGGTCTTGTTCTGAGGATGTGTGTGTATGTCTGTATATCTTTCTGTGTATATGTCTATACATATATATGTGTATTTGTATGCTTGCATATCTACGTAGATAATTCATGTTTATGTATGAGTATGAGTATGTGTTCGTTTGGAATTTTATTGTTTTCTATACTTAAAAAATACATTTAACCAAATAATAAATTGTGTAAAATTGTATAACCACTCCTTTTTAAGTTTCCCTCCATCTCTCTCTCTGTAACCGCATGTGTGAGTGTGTGTGTGTGGGCGTGTCTGAACACATTGATGACAGTAAGCTGTTCTGTCCATGTGTTAAGACTTGTGGGAGTTCCAACATTTGGTCTAAATTACATTTTGTTTGAGTGCAGGCACCGGGCAGCTTAGGTCTCTTTCTGAGCAGATAACATTTTCTCAGCGAAATAAAATGCGCAGAAATATTATTTTTCATTCTTTTCCTCTTTCAAGTTTTTGCAAGTATTAAAGATTACGAGGTCTATCTGCATGAATAACTATCTAATTTGTCTACAGAATCTCTTTTTGTCATGTATTATTATCTGTTTTTCCCCAAATGTACAAAAATTGTATGCATTATTTTATGATGTTCTGTTTAGTCTACATCATTGCCAACATCCATGTTTTTGTGCTTACATTTGTCTGTATAGACATTCATTGAACTATTACAGAGCAACACTAAAAATCTGTACCTAATCAGGTCTTTATCTATGAACATTTCTTTTCTTTATTCAGTCCATACCGTCCTTCATTTATTATTATTTTAACCAGCAGCAAAGCCACCTAGCATCCTAGACATTTGTGATAGAGTTTCATCTTTAATTCGTCCCACTAAAGTTTTCCCTCGTTTGTTATCAACTGAATTTCTGTCCATCGCTTTCCAGCTAATTTTCGTTAATCTGAGTTCTGTTTTTGGCACAATCTCGATCCAGAAAACCACTCGAAAGCACTCCATTAAAAACAGAGCACAGATGGCGTTTTCTTGTTTCTGCTCTCTGCCTCCCTCTCTCTCTCTCAACCACTCACCGGGTCAAAAGGCCTCCGGGGTTCCCCTCCTGACAGTCCAATGGTTTAAATGTGAGTTTGAAAGTCGGAGAAACACAAGCATCTGGCAGCAGCGGATGGGGTTACCATGATAAAGGCAAGGGCGGTCTGGACATAAGCTCAAATGTAAAGAAACTATTTAATCAACCGAACAACCTTCTCGATTATATGAGATATTCAACTGAAACAAATTTACAGAAGTCTTGGGGACTAATTTAAAGGCATTAAAGGATATGAACAGTTCTGTAAATAGTTTTTTGACGAAAATGTCGCAAACTCTAATTGCAATGACCAGGATTTGGTGAAAATTAGTTCGTATTGTTAGCAACGGACGTAGCTCAGTAAATAAATATCCTTGAGAATCTGTTTATGTATCCACTTTCCCACCAATTAAAAAGAATGAATTATTATTTTTAATCCGTTGACACGTGTATGTCTTTTATCCTAAGTTTCTGTTTTCTTAATTAACAAATAATCGGCTTTTCTATGCCAGGTGGTCTGTATGAGGACTAACATTATCAGACGGACCTTTGTTTAATCTTGTCCTCATGCTTTAGAAAATCATGTTACAGATGTTTAGCTAATGTCATTAATTGCAAAAATTCTTGTTATTCAAAAATTCTGCTTATATTTCCTTCCATCTTTCTGGCTGGCTGGCTGGACGTATGCATCTGTTTCCTTTGTGCTTGATTTAGTTTGACACCATTTGACTAATTCTTTGTCATTTTGTTTCATTCCCAAATTGCTCTTCTTTAAATGATGTAATACATTATGCTCAAGTAGGAAATTGTGTTACTGTTTTGCTACCAGGAACTTCAAGGATTCTTTAAAAGAAATTGTTTATAATGTTTATAGTGCTTATAATGTTATAATGTACATAGTCAAACTCAATAATGATGACAAAGTGAATGAGCGTAAAAGCGAACCCGAAACAATTTTTAGTCAGTTCTTTAGGATTGATATTATTGTTTAGCTCCTAGTTGAAATGTTATGTTTGTTCTTGTAAATAAGAGAAACTACTGAGAGCGGAATACGAAGCAGTGTTACAAGATTCAACAAACCGCGAAGCAAGTACACATTAGAGACTTTCTTATTGCCATGGTAACTCTCGACCATGTTTTCCTGTAAAGCAGCTGTGACACTGACTGTTATGAATGTCTCCATCCTGCCTCTCTCTGCGTCTGGAGTTCTAAAAAGGGCCACAACTCTCCTGCTTTTTAGCAGCGTCTATTGACAGGCGATCAGGTGTGAGATCCTGAAGCAAAAACTTGATGGCGGAGTGTCCCAACTGCTACTCCGATCACCCTCAGCTATTTTCTGACTTACTCCCGGCATGCATCACTGCCAGCACTCGCCCCCATCCGTTTCCCCTGCTCCTTCCGCCTTCCTCGTCTCCATTACAAAAACACGATAGTAGCGCCCTCTGCTTTTCCGCCGCAGTTGTCTGGAGTTCTTCCCCGTTTGCTATTCGCACTGCAATTGGTCAATTTAAAGGCAAATGCGAGTGGCAAAAAATGGTCTTTAAATGGCTGAGGCAAGAATTTTTTTGTCAAAGATACGAATTCCTTTAATTTGAACTAATAACTGTGTTTTGCTCATGAAATACGAGACTATCGATAATGGGATTCTAGAAAGGGATGGAAACCCTACCTCCTGTGACATCATTAGTAATTACTTTATTTTTATCGGCTGCACTTTAATATCTTAGCAAAAATATAACTTTTGGGTTGTAGCAATCAGCGCACTCCAGACTAAAAAAAAATGTTCAAAAAAGATTTTAAAAATCAACGAACTATTCCAAGACACTAATGATGACATTGTGGTTAGCTACTCTGTTGTTGTTGTTGTTGTTGTTGTTGTTGTTGTTGTTGTTTGTGTCCAGTGAGACATTAAAGTGTTGGTTAAAACAAACCTTGTAACACTTACATAGTCTGAGCGCCTGACTAGCACTCATCATCATCCATCATCATCGTCGTCGTCGTCGTCGTCGTCGTCGTCGTCGTCGTCGTCGTCGTTCGTCGTCGTCGTCGTCGTCGTCGTCCTCGTCGTCATCACTGATCATCGTTGTCTTTATAGTGTTTTTTTTATATTATTTTCTCATTTATGGAGATTCGGTCTCGTGTTTTTAGCCCGCATCAATTCCGAAAGCCCATGCTACATTCACGTTTGAATATCTGAGTGCACCCATCAAGCGGGCATGAGAAGGTATTGAATATTTCTGAATGAAGGAGAAAGCTAGACGGGACGAGATGGAAAGCTCTAAGAAATAAATTAGGACCTCCCCAAAAAAAGAAAGAAATTGGTCAGAAGGAGTGGAGAAGAAAAATATTACTGAAACAGAATCAAAGAGGGTGTACTTTTGTTAGTAATAACACTAATGAAGTTTATTACTGTTTACATAGATAACATAGTGTGAATTTTTTTTACTTCAGAAGGTTTAGTAACATTTTCATATTCTAGTTCTTTAAATAAATTGCTTCCTTCTCTCTCTCTCACACACACACATTAAACACTTGTAAAACAGCAGACATTAGCAAAGTTTTCAATAAAGTCTACACTAAGAACTCCAGGAAAGATAAGAAGTAGGTCCGTGTACTAGTTCTCTCCGACAAGAGCTGAGAAAGTGTACTCACAAAGTTTGTGCAGACCTTTCATACCCAGCATCTTACAAGTGATGGTTAGACATGGAAGTGAAACACATCAGTCGCCGCCCCGTGAATAGTCGCTTCCAGAAAGCCGTCGATACATTTGATCAACTTGTCCATTGTATCCTTGGCTGGTCCGTCTCATGCGCATGACCGGAAATGTTTGGAGCTAAAAGGGACAAAGTGACATTGGGCAACAAAAGTCTGCCTTGAGTGACGGATGTTTGTGGCAACACTTTGCTCTCCCTTTCAGCCATCAAGAAAGAGCTCTTCGAGTTCTGTACAAAAGCTGACCTTTGGAACTTCTTTGTGCTGGCATTTCTTCCTTCCATTTGAGTAAGATGATGATGGACACGGACTATGTCTGTGATTAAGTAAATTCTACTACTTAGCACCAACAATGATCAGAAAAGCTAGAACGATTTGCAAACTGTTTTTTTTTCAAACAGAAAATTCAAATGACAATTAAATGCTTCATAAATACAGTGAGATAAGGAAGAAGTTAGAAATAAACTTTTGGTTCTTAACTGCCCTCCAAAAAAATTTAAGAGGAGAAAGATGTTTGCCTATCTTTCACTTTGTTTATAGAATCTTAATGGTTCATTCCAACAGTTCATGGACCGTATCTAACTTCTAATGTCTTTGTCAATCTTGTAAATCTTATATATACCGAAGACTGTAAGTAACCAATTATTTCTAATAGTATATATGTCGTGAATTGATTATTAATACTTTTATTACCACATTAATACAATGGCTCGCTGAAAATACCCCGGGTACGTGAATATCATCTAGCAATAACCGGATGTATACATATCCATACCACTGATGTAGACATTGTAATCGAGAAGGAATCCCGCCAGCTTTAGTACGGGTGCACTCAAGTTCATTGATATTTAAGTGGTCTCGGAAGCGGCGAGAACGAGGCTAGGAAGTGAGTTTAATGTGTGCGAGCCTGGGGCGAGGGTGGCCTCGGGGTGGCAAAGGCTCAGTTGTAAATCAGTTCTTCGTTTGGCAGAATCGATTAAAGAGACCATCCCGGTGACGATCAGGACGAGGATGGCCGCAGGATTAAGCACACACACAAACTGAGATTCACCAAGGATAGCGCATTAATTCGTTTGACCTTTCACCCTCTTTTGGCTACGTATGGGTGATGTGGGGGAAAAGATTGCGCTCTTCATGCGCAGCGCTCTCTGCGCGTGATGAATGGCTGCACGTGTCGTCGGGTCTCGCCAGCTGCAGCGGAAGTGACGCATGCAAAATGGTCTCCTTACGATATCGCTGCAATCGGCACTCGGTAGACAGTTTTTAACCCCCTACCGAGGCTCTTTGACAAAAGATGAAAGATGCTCAAGCATTTCCAGGACCTTTCATACCGTAAGTCAACCACAAAGCTACTCAACATGACCAGCCAGTCATCCAGCTAACCAGCCGAGGTCCTGACTGTCAAATAAAGAAGCAATCATAAACAGATAAAAACAAAAATAAACAAATAAAATATATAACACATCCAAAAATAAGGCTAATAAAATACAAACGAAACAGGCAAAAAACAAAAAAAAACAAAAAACAAAACAAATGTACAAAAAAATCCCAAAACATAAAGAACAAATAAAACACATAAAACACAAATAAAACATATAAAACCAAAAATTTAACACAAAAGCAATAAAAACAAAAAAAAATGCTGAACTATATATATATGGCACAACAGTTGAGCAGCTTTTAATAATAAATGTAAGAAAATAATCTTTCTGTGTGTTTGTATGTGAACTTCGTGGAAAATGTCCAAACAAGCTTGTGTCAAGATGTCTCGGTAGACAGTTGCCAATTATTATAATTATAGTCTGGTGAATTACATTAATCAATCATTAATTTAGTTTCCTTTTTCAAGTCTTTCTTTGTTCCTTGTTTTTCTTTTTCTTTTTATCTACCCAAAACTACATCTTTGTCTCATTCACTACCTCTTTCTTTCTGTTTTCAGCCAGTGAACATAAATGTCTTGCTTCCATGGTATTACTGGCTTTTTAATGGATAATAAAGGTCTCCGCAGTACATCCACTTCTTTGATAGAAAATATATGAAGAACGGTATTTTCTGCCTGAAAGGAAACTTTTGATTTACGACGGATGAAAACTTTTCCTCGAGGGAAAACTGGAGTTTATCTCCATATAAGTTACGTTTAAAAATCATTGCATGCTTTCATGATCACCTTTCTTGAACGTTCCCCCATAAAACATTTGCGAAAGATCGATTTTCCAGTCAAGTAACACGCTCCCTCCGAGACTAATCTGGTGTATAAAATGAGTCACATCAAATTTATTGTCACATAGAAGCTTGCTTCTGCGTCGTTTACTTTTTCGAATTAATTTATTTATTTCTTCCTTTAACCAGAAAAATTGATGACCTAAAGGGAGATTATCTAAGGGCTATAAACTAAGCTGAGGGATGTAATGTTTATAGTAACGTTTACAGCCTGTTATTATGTTTTTTTTAAAAGCAGTCCTCGTATTAACTAGAAAATAAAAGCATCTTAAATTTGTTTCGGTAGGAAATGGAGTAAAAGGAATGGGGAAGAGTCGGTCAGGGGCTTAGGGAATGCTTGTGTTTACAGTTTAATTTAAGTCCTTTATGACCGTTAGAGAACACGTGACATTGTTCGAGTCTCCGGACTAGTTGGGTGCAATATGGAGGTAAATGACTGGGTAGATGGCAGGTCAAGATACTTTTCTCAAATCAGGTGGAATATGTTCTTTCTGAGGAACACAAATATAGCATCGCGATGTGCAGACAAATGTCAACCAAACAGACGTCATCATTGTACATAGGTGTGTTGTGGTTGTTGTTTTTATCCAGTCTACATTCTGTCCATCTTGTATGCTAATTAGTTCTGTCTGTGTACAGAAGTCAAGCCACACGTTTGACTTACTTTAGTGCATTCTTTATAGCACCTCGAACTGAGCTGTACCTCGTCATTAGCCAAACAAACAAACAAACAAACAAACAAACAAACTAACAAAAAAACCAAACTAACAAAAAAACAAAAAAAAAAAAAAAAAAAAAAAAAAACGACAACAACAAAAATTCTGCACTCCACTATAGCTGCGAAATAACGATTGTTTACCTGACATACTGAAATATTTAAAATTGTTGACTAAATGACAACTTGTAAAGTTTGACAGACGGTGGATGGAAATAAAACTGCGTAGATCTCTCTGTCCGACACCTTATAAGAGGTGAGCAACATAATCAGAAATTTCATCTTGGAGCAGCTGCCCATAAAATGGAGTCGTCTGACAGATGAGACCGAGGGTCTGTCGAGAGACAGTTTAAATCATGCTTGGGACAACCCGTGGTTACCCGCTTGGGTGACCCCGCAAAAACTTGTTCTGACCTTTGACCGCATTAGTCTCGACGTCCCACACGGCCACGATGAAGAAAGTAATATCACAGTGTAATCTGTTGTTGTGGTGAGGGTACAAACTATATGGATGACTAATTTAAATGAAAGGGTACACCAGTCTGTAGAGAAAATAAAACTTTCTACTAATAAGTTCAGTGTGTTACTGCACCTCAGAGTCAAGGAAAGATGAGAATAAGTTTTAATTTTACTCGAGAGAGAATCAGACTTTATTCTCTTCCCTCATTCAAGGCATGCATATATACGTGTTCGCAAATGTGTTTTGTAATGTATAGTCTATAATGAATAGTGTATAGTGTATTTTGAAAAAGATAGAGAATGTGTGTGTGGTGGTGCATGGGAGTGAGAGATATGCTATGGAGATGATGGGAGTGTGTGAACATATATATTATATATGTGTTTTTCGTGTATCAGTCCCTCTTTCAGGTGAAGGAGTAATAAAGAATACTAAATACAGAGGATGTAGATGCAAATTGTAAGGTATTTCAGAATCGTTATAGCCACAGACCCTTCAAAAAGTCGAGGAGCCTAGGAGCCAATCTCTGTTGCATTAGTTGCCAGCTGTTCTAAGACAGCAATGGCGGCCAACGCACAATGAAGTGGGGATGGGAGGATTTGCTGTTTTCCTCCGAGCTGTATCAAGGCAAGACAGCCAGCCCTGTAAACAGATGCCACATGCAGAGAAAGAACAGCATGCCAGAGACGAGAGCTGAACTTAAGACAACCCAATCCTCACAAAAAACATACAATAAACCGAGAAAACTTTCTAATCGAAAATTAATTCTCAGAGGAATTTGCTGACTAGAAACTGACCTCCCTTTAAAACACTCGTACAATTTTCGATGTGTATCTCTCTAAAATTCTTAGTCATAAATTATTGATAGTGCTTACGTGCAATCTTATCACAGAATGAAATTTTTTTTCTGTCATTAACTTCGGGGATAAGAAGGCGCTTGTTCCCAGAAGGGAAAAACTGAATAGTGGGGGATTTTTCCCTTTCCGAAGAGGATGAAAGAGAAAAAAAGGGGAAATAAACGCCTAAGGGTGAGTCTTGTTCAACATCATGAACGTTTCTCGACAAAATCCTCCTCTTCTTGCTCACTCGCCACAGTTTTTCCCTCTGTCCTATCTGACACAGCTGTACCGGATTTCTTGAAGCTTGAAGTGGACCTTCCGAGAAAAGAAAGAGCAACTCTTTTCTTAGCCAAGGGAAGCAATTTTTTCCATCGATTTCATTTTCTTTTAGGAAAAAAACGTAGGTGGCGTCTCTCGCAACTTCACGCAAGACAAATCAAAGCTGTTAAGCATTTTCCAACATGAATAATCATCCAGATCATAGACGAGGAGCCCACGCAGTCCTGTAATGTGATTTTCTTGACTAGTGATTCCACACCAAAATGACCCGAGTTTTGATGACAGGGTCCATTAACAATCTGAACAGAATCCAGGACAAATCCTTAACTCTGTCACAAACACCTGCAAGTGTCCAGGAGGTTTTTATTTTCATGAAATATAAACCATAATTCTCTGGCATCAAAAGATGAGAGCGCGACTTACAAAAAATAAAAAGAAAGAAAAATTCTGTGTATTCTGTTGCAATAATGAAGGAATAAAAGATGACAAATGAGTAAAAAGTTTCGTACTTTATTTGTAGAGAAAAGATGGATATTGGGGTGACCCGATAGCACAATGGTAAGACTGAGACAGCAGATGGAAGTCTCATCTTGAACCACTCTCTGTCTCACTGATGTCGGCAATTTTCTCCAGCCATCCAGTTTCCTTTATTCCTTGATTCTACTTCACAGAGTGATGTTAATACTAGATGGAAGCACTAAGTAAATAAGGGACGATATACAGACATAAAAACATTCCCAAACATTCTTTATAAAAGATAGATAGGCGAACAGTATTTAACATTGTTTATCTAACTTTCTACGTTTACAGATCGTGAAAGGGAAACTTTTTTGATTAATGAATGGATTTAGAGGAGGTAGGGGTAGGAGGGAACTGCAGGGTTTCAGTGGAAACATTAGTCAAGCAACAACAGACACTACTCGTAAGTGTACCTACCTATGTCCTGAGTGGCTAACAAAATAAGATCTACCCCATCCTGCGCACCTGTAGGTTACTATCTCTGTGACCTCTTGTCAGCAGTTGCTAAAAAGTGCGTCATCTAAATTCTGTTTTCATATTCTTTGTCTGTCTATCCACTTTCTTTCCTTGTCTGTAAATACAAATGGAAAACTGCTCACAAAATATTTGTTATAAAAAAATCTCATATCGCGCGAGACGACACAAAGTCGCTAACAATTCAAGAATCCCCACACAGACCTCCTTCCCCCCCAACCAAACTTTCCTTGTCTCGTCATCGCTGTAGGTTGTAGCGATGTGCATGCAGAGATAGCGAGACTGATGTTGATTAGATGTGACGCATGCGTGTTGCAGGCGTCCTGTTTGGCGAGGGCGAGGAGCACGAGAGCATCGAGAACGCCTTCCGTTACGCCGTCTACCGCATCAACCACGACAAGGACCTGCTGAAGGACGTCCGTCTGGCCTACGACTTCCAGCACGTCCCCAGCAACGATAGCTTCCTGGCTTCCAGGAAAGGTAAGCGCCTGCCGTGCTGCTTGTCTGCCCCTGCCTCACCCCTCACCCCTCTCTCTGTAGATGGGATTTATTTATATATAAATACTCTATGTACTCCTTTCACCCTGTCTTGCGGGATTTCGGTTGTTGTTTTGAAAGATTTTTTTTTTTGTCTTCTATCCTGCATTCTCCTTCTTATTATTCTCCATTTTTCTGTCCTTTCTTTAAGTCCTATTTATTTCTTTATCTCTCTATTCTTCCTCTTTTAGGTATAGCTTTTTTATATTCTTTACTTCTCTTCATTCTGTCTTTCTTTATTTCTCTCCTTTGAAATTTTGTTCTCTCTCTCTCTCTCTTCTGATATTATCTGTTATTCCTTTATTTCTGATTTCCATCTCATTTTTTCTCTCTTATCTCTGTCTCTTACTGTTTTTTATATATCTTTTTCGCTTTGCCTTTTTATTTATTTCTTTTATGTTTCTATCATTCTCTTTCTATATATTCCCGTTCTCTTTCTGCACACATTCTCTCTTTTGAGTTGCTCTTCTTTGTCTGCTACACTTTCTCTTTTCTCTGCATAGTTCTCATCGTCTTCTTTCCCTTGTCTTTCTCTTTCTTTCTCTCCATCCGAATGCTTACCTATTTGCTTTAAATCAGATAGCATCTCTTCCAAAACAAAGAATGAAAATTATTCTAGTGTCAAAAAAGAAAAAAGAAAACAAGAAAACAAAAAAAAAGAAAACAAGAAATACCAGCTTTTGAGTTATTTGTGTGACCTAAGTTGTTGTTTCAAGACCGCCTCATGTGTTATTGTATACTTGTTTATTTCGACACTTTTGTGTTTTCTTTACATAAAATGTTGTTTGAGACTATTAATTTCAAGGTCTTCCTCCATGTCTTTCATTATAAGGAAAGGTTTCGCAAAAAAAATTGGCTTCGAGAAACATTAGACAGGTAGAGAGATGAAGCTTACAGTTTTCTTACTGACCTCAATATTTTTGTTTTAAAATCACTGCTGGCAGTGGAAAATTATCTCCTATCCATTACAACCTTTTATTATTTGCTGTGTGTAAGATGCCTGACTGTGAAATCCAGTGCTTACAGCAAACACTGAAGCAACCTGTATGTAAGAAATTTCAGAGATGCTCACATGTAAAGCAGTAGAAATGTTTACATTAATTAGCTAAGAGGCAAACATTAAACCATGCAAGGTACACCACGCTGATCCTCGTTCCTGAACTTTAGCCTCTCGACCATAAATAAGTTTCAGCCGTAAATTAAGAATTTACTCGGTGTGTGCATTTTAAAAAACCCGCAGCCGTTATTATCTGCACGGCCCTTTGCCTCGTCTAAGTGTTATCGTCGTACGGATGGAAATTTTTTTCAATCAGGAACACTCTTCCTTGCTGTTATCGAACCTGGAACACATTTCTAAACTTGCTACAGAACAGCCATAACACTGTCCCTATAAACCATCAGCTTGAAGTTGCCTCGCCTACTCGGATTTCTAGTGAGGGACACTCCAGCCCTCGGCTTTAATTTAGTGGATTTATAGTGGAATGTCAGGAGATACAAGCAAACTTCAGCTTTTTGCATGCAAGTCGTTAACAAGCTAAATCAAAGTTCTTCAGCTTAACAACAATGTTTTGCAAATATATATATATTATGTTTGGCTTCCAATTTTCACTTGTAGCAATAAAACTAAATTTATTATTTATTATTCTTTCTACTTTCTCTTACACTGATTTTATACTATTTACTTTTTAATAGTTCATAATCTTTAACGTTTCAGAGCAAACCAAAATTGATTTAACCTACAAACTATTTTAGTATTCACTTGGTCTGGAAGATTGAAAAGCAATAGTTTAAAAAAGTTATTAGTGACTGATTTAAAAGTATTTGTCCTGGCGCTTGGGGGATGCTTGCACTGAAGAAGTAAATTAGTTTGAGGACAGAAGCTACTATATTCTTTTGTGTGGTAGTAAAATTCTACATTCCATGATAATTAAAAAATAAATAATAATAGTAGAGACTTAGATGCTCAATGTTAGAGTCGAGGCTGCACTCAGTTTCTTGTCATACCCTCGAGCTTCGCGGAGCACTCACAACACCCGCTGAGGGTAAACTGAAAATATTGCATTGAATTCTTTACGGTCAGTACCTTCAGGACTTGTTAAATTTATGTAATAGTGTCATCTTCTGCTAGATTCTAAAATGAAATATTTCAATTTTCGTTTCTTTTTTAAAGATAATTATTTTCTGATTTAAAAAAATTAGCCAATATCCTGTCCGTGGCTGCAGTTTCCTAAAAATCATCTTGGCTTTCAGGCAAAGAAGGAGTGTCCCAGGATGGGAAATTACATTTTAGAAGGGATATGTAGATTGTAAATAGATATTTACAGATTTCAGTTAGTGCAAAATCCACGCCGCTGGGACTATTTGACAGTGCGCGTGCGTGTGCGTGCGTTTGCGCGCGTGCGCGTTCTTTTTACACAATTGTAACTCAGGGGTCACCATTCAACCTCGTTCCTCTTCGCTACAGTATAATTTTGTGTCCAGCTGTGTTCATCAGAATTGTAGTTACAATTAAGTTGTATCAATTCAAAATTTTACCATAACAATAAATGAACAGTTGTGTGCTCACCATCACAAGAAAACTTTACCAGTAGTAGGTAGGATCGCTATAGCATTATAACCATACACAATTGTAGTCTCGACCACGAAAAAAAATCTCCACAACTTTCTGCAGCTGTAGACTTACCATTACAATAAAGCTGTGCCCAGCTGGACGGTCGCCAACCACTTTTTTGTGTTCTACTTACCGGCAAATGGAGTCGCTTAAGTGCCTAGTAGGCGACTCACAAGTGAGTGCCAGACATTAATGTCTTACTTCCACCTCACCCTCTCTCTGCGACCGAGTGAAATATTAAACATGAGAGGTTTTATGGAAATGCTTACGACTGGCTTAAGATAAGTAATCCCTATCTCCGGTCCTGCGTCTTCGGGAGTCATATGCTCCACCAGACCGGGCTCTGGCACACTGGAGCGCAAGAGGTCTGGAATTAAGTTTGTTCTGGTTACTATGTGATGCTGTATTGTTGGAGAGGAATCAGAAAAGAAAGTGGATTGGTATCGGGCGGGGGCTAGACAAGCAAAGAGAGGAGGACAAGTGGTCAAGAAATTGAGATTAGTCTGCTGGAAAGAAAAATAAAGCTTCCTTCACTTGAATCCACCATGACCCTAAATATTAAAATATTAAAAATATTTATAAAAATAGAGAAATTTCTAGACCTCGACAAAATTCAAATGTCTTAAGACGAAAAGGAGAAATGAAAAAACAAGAACAAAAACTAATTGATTGATTTAATGATCGATGTTGGATGATTACAAAATTGATCAATCAACTGAAGGTTGAAATCAATAACCGTCCTTCAACCCTGCCTTAATTGATCTCCGAGCATACAACCCAATCCAGAATCGTAACAGTTGTGTGCAGTTTACAAACGGTGCAGGATTACACTAGTGGGGGCGAACCGCAGCCCGGTGGCTGGAACCTTTTAGTCGATGGCAAACACTCGGCAAAGGTCAACAAGGACAAGACCTCTACAGAGAAAGGAAAGTCGCGGGTAGGAAAGTGTAAATTGATTTTTACATATACAGTACTCTCAGACGTTTCCACGAAGAATGGCTTTAAACAGTAATGATTTCCAGGCTTTGTGATGTAATCCTCTAGAGGGTTGGAGAGAAACGCAGCTTTCCATACTTGTGCCGGATGTTGGGGTTGCCTCCCGGTGTAAGGACCTGGACTGCGGGAATCTTTCGGAACCCATCAGTCATTTGTATTTTAACAATGATGTGAGTTCGCGAGGGAGTGTTCAGCTCAAGTGTCTGTGGATTTGTGTTGAAATTTTTTGTTGTCGTCAGTATGCACGTGGAGTCAACAACACTTTGCATTCAACCAATAAAACTAATTCAATCTCTCACTTGCACGCGCGTGGTTGTTCGTTTTAGAATGTGAAAAGTGTATTTCTTCTAATTTCTTCCATATTTCCAACTCGATTAATATATATATATCTCAGGAATAATTCTGAGAAACTACAAAAATTAAGTGCCACTTTAAGAAATATCGAATCATGCTATCAAAGCACGCATCATCTTAATAACAAAAATCAAATTAACTCCAACTTGAACTCTGTAAAAATGTGATGTCTCTACGTTTATTTTCACGACTTAAGCTCTCAATGGCTACTTGAAGCACTGCGAAGATTGCCAGCAAGGAAAAGCCTTTGCGAGTGTTTTTGCCCCCTGGTCATTACACTAGATTTCCCGTGATTATGCGAGTTTTGCGATCTTTTATTTAAAAAAGCTTGACATCGACACTAGAGACCACACTTAAAGAATCTTCAAAAGTGAACTTTTATCGCTGGCATCTAGAATCTGCAGTTCAGCGAGCTTGTTAACTTGTCTTTGTTTTTTCGTGAACCTCTTAATGGATATTCAATCATAGAATGCGTCTCTAATGGTGCGCGCAAGCGTTTGTCCGTGAGTGTTTGAATAGATGCACGTGTTCAAGAGAGAGAGAGATGGCTGGACAAATGACAGGAAGATTTAATTAATATTTGTTGTGATTTTTGTTGCGTTCTGCATTGTCCTTTTATCTCCTTTTATAGTTGTCTTCTATTCCTGTCTTCCATTTTTATGGTTGTAATGTGTTTCGTGACTTTGCGTTTTTCTGAGTATCTTGCTACATCTGTCTGGAACTGGTAGGTAAGTGTATCATAAAGTTAAGAAACATTTTTTAATAACATTTTCAATGCTTTATTCCAGATTCTTTTTTTCTTTTGAAGTCACGATCTGACGAAAGGACTTTACCTTCAAATCCAACCCAAGATTCTTTGGTCCTTGCTTATGGCATCTTTCCGACAGACAGCATGACAAAATCTTTGACACGAACAGCAACTCATGTCTGCTGGCCTGACATTTTAATCTGTTTTATCAAGCATTAACTAAATTATGTTTTTGAAGAAAATGTAGCAGACCTGGACATCTCATAAAAGTGGCAGAAGGTTGTGTATTTTTTCTTGGCTGTGTACATGTTCATCATCTGTAGAAGGGTGCATTCCGATTTCTCTCTTCCAATTCCACCGAGTGCTGGGTTTTTTACGATTTGAGACAGGTTAGTAGACACCGGAGAAGGCAACGGTGCTCAGATTCTTCAGGAGCTAAGTACAGCTGGCAAGCGTCTGACCCATCCGAGCACCCACAGACTTGTCAGCAAATTCCAGTCGTGACCTTTAGCCCTAGACGAATAATTACCGGTAATAGTATTTCTGCCTCGACTGATGAAGCAGTGCCCTAAAGGGTGTGTAATTTAAAAAAAAATTGAAACAAAATTGTGCGCCTACACGTGCTGCATTCTAGCTAATGTAATTGGTATTTTTTAAATTTATCTGGATGGCCACTTAGTAACCAATCAAAACAAAGAATGTTTGGAACATTAATTTTATTAGATTAAAAAAACAAACTTGGACGAGAGTTTGTCTCGAAATAGACGAGAACTGAAGTCTTTGTCGGCAAAACCTCATTTTGAAATGCTTGGCATGCCATTTATTGTAGATGCCATGTATGAATGCCGTGTAACGTAGTGCCGGGAGTAATGACGAGAGAGCTGGAGCCTCGTTCTCGTCTCGCTAACGAGAGCCTTATGATCGCTCCGGAAATGACGTTAAATGAGTGGCGTCGGGTGGCGAGGTCAGGTCAAGCATGAACCTCCATCAGGGAAGGTCGCGTCTGCCGAAAGGTCGATCACGGAGTTGACTTTCATATCAGATTACAAATAATGTTCTGGCTTGCTCGTGAGCTGTGTCCACAGAGCTTTGCCACTAGGTGGCGACTCTTTGACTGAGATTCACGTAGGGAGTGTGACAGCAACCCTGACCTCTCTCTCTCTACGCCATGGTTAAGTTTAGAAACAGAAAAAATAATAGAAAAACAAACAAAATCAAGAATAAGCGAAAATTTAAAACAAACAACTAAAAACAAATGTTTGTGTGTGTGTGCATTACGGTATTTTTAACTTTCCGATGCGAGTGAAAAACTGCCGTTTCTGGTCTCATATTACTGGTGTTAAATTCGATTTCACTGCACTTAATTTTTATAACACAGAACCCTGCTTCTAGCTTAGTTTCAATATTGCCAAGTACAGTCTGAATTTTTTCAAGACAGACTAGGTTTTCTTTCTGTTTTAATTGCGCAAATTCCGGCTAAGGGATCCTGCTGATTTTCTAAGTTTCAAACATTAATTTTGTCAGAGACTAAGAAATTACTTTGAAAAAATATGCGAATTGGTTTTTAAAGCTTTTGAATTTTAAGAAAAAAAATTATTTTGAGACAAAAAAAAAATGGTAGAGAGTGAAGAAACTTTAACAGTCTATGTACGTCGGCGTGCTTCCATAAACTACTAAATAAATAATAAACTAAAAAATAAATTAACAACTATCTAACTAGCAAATAAATAATAAACTAAAAAATAAATAAACAACTATCTAACTACCAAATAAATAATAATCTAAAAAATAAATAAACAACTATCTAACTACCAAATAAATAATAAACTACAAAATAAATAAACAACTAACTACCAAATAAATAATAAACTACAAAATAAATAAACAACTAACTACCAAATAAATAATAAACTAAAAAATAAATAAACAACTATCTAACTACCAAATAAATAAGATTAATAACATTTGTAATGAAGCAAGGGCGTGAGATTAAACTAAACGATGACGATGCATTTCTAGGATAACATTCTTGTCCGTCTGTCTGTCTCTCTGTCTGTCTGTCTGCCCGTCTGTCTGTCTCTCTCTGTCTCTCTCTCTCTGTCTCAACTACTCCCCATCACGTCCACCCTAGCATCGGTGTCAATGTTTGGAGAGCTGGGTGTTTCTTGGGGTTTGACAGATGCCCGAGTGCAGTGATGATGCTCTATTCCCTGGTGATTGCTGGCCAGACCTCCCATCGATTCCATGTCAGTCCAGCCGTCTGGTGAACACGACTTCTCCAGAACCATCTAGAAAACTGCGAATGACCCAAGTGCATATAGTTAATGTCGCTGTTAAGTACATGTTTTAAGACTCATTAAGCAGCAACATTTAAGCCAGCCAATCAAAAAGAAGATAACATGAAACTTAGGTGTAGTCTTTGGAGCAGTGGCGGGTGGATCTGTATCGCTCGTGTATGAAATGAAATCTTGCTGAGTAGTATTCACACGTGTTTTTTTCAAACGGTTATACAGCTAACTTATCTTTCACCTGGGTTTGTGGTGTACACTTGAAGCAAATTAAAAACCTGCAAGCATTAATGACAGAGAAATCTTAGCTCTTGTTTGAAAACATGGCAATGAAGTGAGTGGTATAGTCAGAATGTTTGACATGTCATCTCTGTTTGTCCTGTCATCTGCTTATCTGTCTGTATTTCTTGCTCTCACAGTCTATCTGTTTGTCTGTTCGTGCCTCAGTTATTCATTTTCAACGGACTACGAGAAAAGCTTTACCTGGAAGCTTCTGTTGACTATCTTCGTGGCTGTAACTCGTGCTTCTGCAAGGAACACTAGCTTTCCATAGCATTTGTCAGGAATGTTCTGGAAGAAAAAAAAACAACAACGAAGTTTGTTGTGGTTGAAGCACTGTAATGACAGTCACAGCATGACGAGAGAGCCGGCATGAACGTTTGAAAAAAATCTCAAACCTTAAAAAATGGAGTTCTGGCTTTCCTACCGGGACGTTATCAACTGTGTTTGTATCTTTTTCTTTTCTTTCCTGATCCTTCGTGCCTTTCTTTCCTGTACCAATTTTCTGTCGGAAATCAACTTGAGCCTCGAGACGTTGTGTGGAAATGCTGGCCTTGCGATGTGTGTGGACTTTCATCGACTTTAGGAACCTCGCACGGAGGACGGGTTAGATATCAGGCATCGAGGACTAACGAGACTTTTTTCTCAGGGGAGGCGAGTGTCGACGCTGCTGGTGAGAATCAGGGGAATTAAGCGATCGGTGTGCTTGTGTGTCTGACCTGAGTGAGAAATGTGTATGTGTGTGTTTTGCAGACTGACAAACTCAAAGACTCACAAGACTCAAATTCTTTATTTTTAAGCAATTGAACCATTCAACTGCAATTCGTGAGCTTCCTTCACTATGGTAACAATATGATACTGGACCTTAGAATTTATTAAATTATTTATTGATTCTACTATTGAGTTTATATTAGAGAGTAAGTCATCGATATTAAAAAAAATGCGTTGACTCGTTGACCATTTGAGATTGATAAAGAATGCGAAATAGTGGTCGAAAGAGAAAAGAAAACATAATTGTGTAAATGACCGGGACTGAAGTAACTAAGGTTGGCTCTATAACTATTTCACACGAGAACAGAATGCCCAGGCAATTATTAAGACGTGGACAATAAAAATAATTACCATATTTTACATGAATGCGATCACAATTTTTCAAAATGCAAATCTTCATTTTTTTTTATCGTTAGCATACTCTGGCTTCAACTGTGGAATAGTTGTCAAGTGTCTTGTATTCACTGCCAACAGCTTCTGGGTCACTGCGCAGTTAATGTTGACAAACTCATGGGCTTCAAATTCCTTCTAACATCACTTGCTAGTAGTTAAACTGATTTATTGTTATGGAGCCATTTGTCACATACTTCCAAACTTGTCCAAACTTGAACATTGCTGTCCTCCAAGCTTGTCCAAAGCTTACTAAACTCTGTCAAAGTTTAACAATCTTAATTCGTTATCTACATTTTTTGATGATAAGGCTACCCATTATGATGTTTTTCGAGGAAAGTTTCGCTGTCTCTAAAAGTGGTTTTACAAATGTCAATACCAAAAAGGTTCAGGGCAAGATGAGTCAGAGTGCTGCGGTTGTCGTGTTTTTGACTGCCAACGGCTTTTCCTGTTGTTGTTAATGTTTGTGCGTGGGCCTGACTCGTGGGTTTTAAACATTTTCTCCGCGAAATGAGCGTCATATTTTTGCCTGAATCTTCATCAACCAGAAAACGACAGAACAAAAAAATCCACTCGAAAAGAGGACATTTGCCAGCATGCATTTTGGCAGCCACATCCTTTGACACGGAATCACAAATTGCACAGGGGCGAACAAAACCTTTAATTGTCCTCTGATTTTTTTTTCAGTTTCTCGATCTTCTCTCTTTTTTCTTCTATTCCTCTCTCTCTTAATTTCACTTTCGCGAATATACTGCTCACAAAATTTAACGCAAAGTGACAAGTTAAAGGACAAATTCTTTGCTGTGTTTCAGTGTGCAGTCAGGTAGAGAAGAACCCTGTGGCAATATTCGGGCCTCGTTCTGAAACTATCGCAGCTTACGTCAACTCCATGTGCACCTCGCTTCAGATCCCGCACCTGGAAATGAGGCTGGACGCCAGTGAGGTCATGGCCACTCAGGCCATGTCCGTGAACCTTCACCCAAGCCCCACGGAGCTGGGGAAAGGCTCTGACAGACCTGATCGCGTACTATGGCTGGGATCAGATCCTCATTGTCTACGAGAGAAGGACAGGTATGTAACTGCTCAAATATTGGTTATCATAATGACATATTAGGATGTGATTTTATTATTAGTCGAGTAGATACAATAAACCTTCAACGCAAAGTACGGCAAAGAAATGGCGTGATGAATACAGCACAGATCGTATGTCTAGGTTCAAATCTCGTCTCGGGCACTCTGTTTTTTCTCCGCGTGAATTATATTCTTTGCCTTGATGTATCCTTAGCTTGCTTGTTTGGGATAAACCTGACTTTCCTGCGTCCACCTCAGCACCTTGTCCACGTTGCATTTTATTGCTTTGGCTAACATCAAAGTGTGTATTTGTTGAATCAGGTCAGTACATCTGGTGTTTCATTTCAGCACTCTAAACTATTTAACACAAGTGAAAACACCTTAGTTTTCCTAAAAAAAATTAAGTCGTCGTAGGTTGTGAACAACCAATGAAAAAACGTGAACATGTTTTCACATTCCGCAGCAACCGATGCCTCTAGCGTGAAAATGTTTACATCGATCCTGTACCTAAAATTAACAAAAAATAAAAACAATCAGCCAGAAAGAATGAGCTTGGCTTACAAAATAATCCTTACACGTCCTGTGGACTGGGTTAAAAACTCACAGTTTGTCATATGATGGAATAGTCTGTTAACTAAAGTGGTTTGCCAGCCAAGTGTATTTGACCCAGTTTCAGTTTAATTAAGAAATCATCTCAAGCGCGAAGCACTCTGTAAAACAAGTCGCGGGCAACACAAGATTTTTTTTTTTTTGGTGAATTTGATTTTCCACCTTGTAACCCACAGGTCGAGACTAATTAAGCAGTTGTGACAACACTGAGGCCAAGTAGCTGCTACTTCACTGCAGTGCAAGCTCTGGAAAGAATGCTTCCACACAAACTCAGAATTCATTTTTCTTTTTTGTGTTCATGACGATGCGTTTTATATATATAGAGAGAGAGAGCGGTGAAAGAGAAGAAGAAACTTGTCGTTATGTCGAGACTACAGAAGAGCCTTCAACACAGACTAATTGATACTCAGACTAACAATTCAAAAACTTTAGGTGGTCCAGTCACCATTACAGTGAGGACTGGATGCCCTGGGTTCCGATCTCGTGTCAGTCTTTACGGAAAAATCATTTACCTTTCCCCACCCCATACCTAGCAAAACTGTAAATAAATCGTCTGAAAAAAATGTATGTTGTATTTGTTGGCATTAAAAGCTCCTGTTTGTTTACAGACCTTTCTAAGGTTCAGAGCGTCATCAGAGGCGACTTTCATCAGAAGATAGACACTTTCGTGCGGCAGGTGGACATCAGGAACATGCGCAGTGTCCTTAAAGAAGCCAAGATGAACAAATGGAAACGAATTCTGGTGGATCTCCCGGTCGACGCAACCAGTCTTTTTCTGAAAATGGTCCGTAGGTTCATTCCTTCTTAAACTTTAAGATAGTGTAAAACTCATTAAAGAATTTAAGACTTGCACTGCCATTGTACACCACGACTTGCCTCATCACATGACCTCAGTAAATACATTACAACTGCACCTCAGAGAATTCATCTGGAAACTGTCGAGACTTTTATTTCCTTCTGTTACATTTTTAAAATATATTTTAGTTTAAAGCTGTGTACTTTACATGTTGTAGGTAATTTGCGAGACAGTTTTAGTCACACGCTTCCCTCTTTTTTCAGGCTCTTCAGGAAGGCATGATTGATCCATATCACCATTATATTCTTACCAACCTGGTGAGTGTGTGTGCTGACGTGCATTCATATATTGTTTAAGGTATCATCAATCATCAATCATCATCATCAGCATCATCATCATCATCAGGGAATTTATGTCGCTCTGTACCTCACCCATTGTCAGTCTCACCTGACTTGATAGCAGTAGCAATACATGTTACTTCAACACCTGGCTTTAACAGAAATGGTCTGGCACTCATAGTTTCTGTTTTCTTCATGCAGGATATCGAGTGTTTTGACATGGAAGACTTCCGTCACAACTACGTGAATCTTACGGGGTTTCGCGTCGTTGATCCCGAGGATAAAAGAACGGAGGCCATCATGAGAGACATGGGGATATACGAGCTTCAGACAGATCTGCAGCTTATTAATACAACGGGCTGCTCATTTTTACGAGTAAGTACTTCATTATTTAATGCCTAAAACATACTCGGTCAGACAGTTTTCTTCGAAAAGTATACAACGTATTATGACTTTATGAAAGGAAGAAATTGTTTCAGTAAGTGATTTTTACCTTCTTTGTATTTTTTAGTTGAAGTATATAGTGATACATGTTATTATCAAACATCTACTTACATCAATCAATTATCAGTTAAAGGAAACAATCGAGGGTTGCCTTAATGATAGAGATGATTTTGCTGTATGTAATGATAGTTTCTGTCAACTATACGAGATAGAAGTAATTTCAGTTCTTCGGGTTCATGATATTTTTTATTTTATTTAAATGATGTATTTTAGATTAAGTGGGGCAGGAGGCACACGATTAATGAATTTAGTACAACATTTTTTGTGTGAGTAAGCTCCCTTTCGTTTCCATCTTTTTTTTTATTTTTAGCACGAGGTGGCGCTGATGTATGACGCGGTGTATCTTCTCGCCCAAGCGCTCGAGCGTTACGAACAACATGTCGTCTTACATCCGGTCAACACGAGTTGTGACGACCCTGTGCAGTGGCCCTCGGGCCGTTCTCTCTATACATATCTCAACCAGGTGAGTCAACCTCTCTCTCTTTGTCCACGATTCGATCCAGTCATTAGTCTATCGTCAGCATAGACACAGTCTATACATTGACCACAGAATAATTTATCTATGGTGTCGAGGATTAGAATTTTGTGAATTTTAGAAATTTCAGATTGTCCCAATTTTACTTCACACCAGAATCATTTATCAGCCAAGAAATGGTTTCAAAGAATAACAGTGAAGACGTAAAGAGTTTGATGAAGGCAGTAAGTAAGAAAAGGTTACTCCAGTGCAAAAGCATCATACAACATATCGTTCTCCTACATTAGTTTACATTTGCTGTTTACTTTCAGATGACCATCAAAGGGTTATCTGGTGATGTGCGACTAAAGATGGAAGACGGTTTGATCTAAAATTAGATGTCCTTCAGCTCAAGACAAAAGGGCTTGTCAAGGTAAATATTTTTTCTCCCCTTGTTTTGCTGCATTAATTTACGATTTCTTTCTTCTTTCTTTCTTTCTTTCTTTCTTTCTT
This sequence comes from Pomacea canaliculata, assembly GCF_003073045.1. NCBI lineage: Eukaryota > Metazoa > Mollusca > Gastropoda > Architaenioglossa > Ampullariidae > Pomacea > Pomacea canaliculata. Next base: position 22,295,422 of record NC_037595.1, on the reverse strand, counting down.
TTAAAATACTGCGATATTTTTTTTCTTTATCTCTTTTTAACAACTTGCGCTGTGTTGAAATCTGCCATATCTGAAAATTCTTGTTTGATCTTTTCCTTTTTAACCGTTATTACCGTTTTCAGGCTGGCACTTGGCAGTACCTCACTGGTCTCAACATGAGTCGAGCTGAAAAAAGTCAAGGTTCTCCTTTTGGTAACAAAACTCTGATTGTTACCACTGTCAAGGTGAGTTGAATTCCCCCTCCTTCGCCATGGAGCTTTTATACAAGCATTTTTCTATTTGTTCTGACCCCTTGTCAAGACGCTTTTCAATCTTTCATTTAAAAATTGTTTAAATTGAATGTCTTTAATAATTTACAACGTGCACACAACCATCATTGTGGAATGAATCGAAGCAGGTGATCCAGGTGATGAAAACACTGACCTTTCTGCCCTAAAGGAATCTATGAACAAATCTGTGGAAAAATAGCATTTCTTCGGAAGTACTGAGTAGCTTTCTAGTTTTTCTAATTCCCATTTCAAGACAAGGTCGTCCTTACAGCTCCCACGTTTGTCAGCTTCTGGCCATATCCTGGATACACGTTCTATCGACAGTTTGTCTTCTATTGCTTACATAGTGCTTGAACAATATCTGCTGGAATAACCAACACAGTTTTCCTAAAAATATCTGTTGTCAGAAAGGCAAATATATAAGGATCTTAGACAGGTCTGGTCAGAATTTACACAATAATTTTCACATCACTAATTTAGTAAAACATTTATTTATCAAGCAAAGTTGTTTGTATGTACATGAATATTTTTTTGTTGTCAACAGATTGTGTAATCATGATTCGCTGATGATATAAGAACATCGTTCCAAACTTTCGGTTTTGCTTTGGCTTCTTTTACTTTTGGTTATAAACAATACCATCAATACGATCATCTTCAGAATTTTCTTTGTCCTCTAAAAGCTGAGGAGTTTTTAAAAAAATCATTTGGCATTAAGAAGAAGTGAACATTGTAACCTATTTACTGTAATTTGTGATGCTGTCTCAAAAGAGAGAATCAGTAATTTTCTCCAATATTTTGGATTAGTTGTCTGATGTGTAAGTACTAGCGGGTGGACCGTAGCCATGTACCAGAGACACGCAGCTAACAACAAGATAGTTTTAATTCAGGTCCGCAATAACTACCCCTGAAATTTCCCGGTCATGCCCTGGAGTGATTGGAAATAAAACACCGACTGTATTTGTTCCCGAGCGAGTGTCAGAACGAAGGATGTAAGATTCCCCTATTTGGCCAACAGTCCAGCAAATTAACTCCACTTTTCTTCGTCCTGCACTTTCTTCCCTTCCATACCTACATTGCTTTTTTTTCTCTACCAGCACGAGCCGAAGAAGCGTGGTGTATGAAGCGCGAATCCGAGAAGTGCATGCAAGTTCAACCACACTCCATACATCTTGTGAAAAGCAATTATGTTGTCTTAGTCTCGGCTGCTTGGTCTTGGTTAGCCGCAACAATAAAGGATGGCAGGGCTGGCAGTTGGGACAATGAAGACAGTGGGCCTGGTGTCTCGGCAGCATCCAGAAAGGTCAGGCGACGACGATGACCCTGCTCCAGTAACTAGCCGCCCGTTCGTAAAGAAAAATTGTCTGGGTGTTGCCGCCATGACCCCTGGACAGGGAGGACGCGCCTGCGGTTTGAATGAGGGCGGCGCTCATGATCAAGCGATTGTGACAAGTGGACCACTCCGTCGGCGGCGAGGTCATAAACAATTTCGTCCGGTGTGTCCTGAAAGGGTGGTGTTAGGGGTGGGATTAAAAAATATACGTAAATATAACGAACGTGCGCATGCGTGCTCATGTGACCCTTGACCCAAGAAGAGCTCAATTGATTAATTACACACGTCAGTTAGTCTATAAAATCATTGAGAAAAAGAAAAATAATATAATTAAAACATAAATGTACGATTTTAAAATGGAAACACGAAAACAGGAAGAGATTCTTTCTAAAGTTTTAAAATAAGTTTCTTAATGAAAAAATACAAGATGAATTAAATTTGATGGAAGAGAAGAGAGAAAGAGGGAAAAGAAAACAATTTTCTGAAGAGTAAGCAGTGCGAAAAGGTAAGGCGACACAGAGGATACAAAGCTTAAAAAGATAAAACTAAACATAAAAAAGCTTACAAATAAATAACTTGGGTGCTAAAGGAAATGAACTGCCAGCAAGTTTTAGTTTTCAAGCAAAATTTAAATTTGGGGCCAAGGATACTGTTGATGTGATGACAATGATGCTGAGGTCGTTGTGTAGCTGAAATAAATTCTGTGGTTATTATTTTCTGAATCGGCTCTTTGTTGGGACAATTAACATTGTTTCTGTTTTCCCTCTTGTCTTTAAATAGCTCGTGTTCATTTAATTTTTGTTTTTCATCCTCACTTCTGGTCTTTGGACATGTCTTCAATGTCACCATCATCTTTATTTGAAAAAAGACCAGAAAGGTATCTGTGAAGCACTCAAGTCTTCTTGGAATGGACACTGGTCAGAGAAGTTCTGATTGTATCTTGCGGACATTTCGTGCTTGGAATGTCCGAGGTGTTGCCCTGGGCAACTAGACGGCCGGAGAGTAGGCGAGAACTGCACAGCTTCATTAACAAAGCAGAGAGATACTACCTTAGTCAGGGGTGCAAAGTTATTTACAGTTTTCTTCCTAATATCATTGACGATGATGTGGTCGAGACTGCACTACGATGATTGACCCCGACCAGCTGGTCATTTCATCAAATATCTGTTAAGACCGAAGTAATAATTATTTTTAAAGATTTGAATGGTTAAAATGGCAAAGGTAGATACATTTAATCAGCATTTTCACTGCTTTTTTTGAAATTCTGGACTACGAAAAGAACATGTGATGAAGCTATGACCTTTTGAAGTACTTTAAGGGGAAACCTACACTAAACAACATCTTTGCTGGAAAGTCTGCAGCTCCTCCAAGTCTCAACATCTTTGAGAGGCGTTATCCTCCATCTGCCGAGGACATCAGAAATGTCTCAAATGCATTTTCAGAAATGTATTGGGGACATCAACTAAAAGCATAAATTTGAGACATGCATCGGCGGCACATATCTGCTACATTAAAAAAAAACATATCAGATGTCTGTCAGACATGTTTATCTGTGGCATCTACTAAATGCACTTCTTGGATGCAGGGTTTCAGGGTTTAAATGGGTCAAAACATGCCACTCTTCTCGGCAGATGGATTTAAATGTCAGTCGTCTTGGGAGTGACTTCTTAATTTAAGGAAGTGAAGAGAGGTCAATGAGTTCTTACCAAGCTTATATTGTTCGCATTGTTTGTTTGCCTTGAAAGACTTTGACATCGTCGTCGGTCTTTTTAGTCTGTAAATTGCTCAGCATGCACCGGCTTCTCTAGTTTCTTGGGATAAAGAGACCGTTGGGTCGATACCCACTGTACGCCTGTTTGTCCGCATCCTTTGAGACATGGTGCGGGGAATGTAGTCATTGAATTTGGTCTCCAAACCTCGTCCATCCATTGACATGTAACAAGAGGGCATGCACGCAAACACACACACCTATTCACGCATGTGCAATACCTGACAAAGACGAATCCGAGGTTCTCAGGTAGTTTGTGACTATAAGACCTTTAAACATGTTTTAGTAAACAATAAACAATCATTAAACATTGTGCTTCTATTGTGTTCAATTCCTTTTCAAGAATATTCAGTTTTGTGTTATTGTAAGTACTCCCGACAAAAATTGTTCATATATTAACAAGTTTTACTCTACAAACAAGCTGATTGTACTTCCCGATATTGTAAGCAAAAAAATTGTAAACAAAAATACAAGGACATCAAGAACAAGACAACTACTATTACACTCTTATACAATAGTTTTACTAGTATACTACGTGTTTTTGAGCTGAACTTTCCTTGGTTTATTTATTTTGAATCTGTTATGCTATTTCAGTTAGTCTTGTCTTCTCTTTGTTTCACTCTCATTGTGTTATTTTGTTATATTTCAGCCAGATGTACATCCTCGTCTTATTGTGACGTCGTTGATGGTTCGTTGCACTACAGTCTGAATGTTCTCCTTCGCATTATTCCTCTGTATTTTGTTTTACCCAACCTCAGTAAATATATATATATTATCCCTGACTACTGCCCGCAGTGTGTGAAACACGCATGTATGGACATTCCTACGAGTGAAGACACAAGGCAATCACACTGAAGCCTTCCTACCATCAAAACAATCATGCTTGCAGTTGCTTGAATTACGCTTGATTGCTGATGCTTACAATTTACTAACCATGCATGCACATGCAAAATTATTTCTCTTGAAACATCATTGTTTCCTTCTCTATTGTCTCTCGTTTGTTTTGTTTTTGTCTGGTTTTTTTTTCTCTCTCTCTCTCTCTCATCCTTCGTTTCTGTTTCTCTTAACACGACAACGTCGACTCGTGTCGTTGTGTGACGACCATGATGACGATGTACACTCAGACCTTACATAATACACAAATACATGTTTACATCCCAAGCGTGTCGTTCTAACTGCTTGTAATTGTCCTCAGTTTGTTGTGAAGTCTCTGTATATTCCTACGCATGCAGGTTTGTACCTTTGCCGCCCTGTGCGCATGCGCGTGACAGTGTTTGCGTGCACGTGTATGTGTGTGCTTGCGTCTGTGTGTGAGCGTGCTTGGGTGTAGGTTTGCCTGTGTATGTGTGCTCCTGTTTATAAGTAAATGTGTGCATGTGATTCTGAGTGTTTTTGTGTGCATAAGCCGCCATCTGCGCGCATGTGTCAGTGCGTGAGTGCGCATGCGTGTTTGCGCAGTGTCGCTTGCGTTTTTGCTCTTCTCCCAATTAAAGTACAATTGACAGTCTTTAAGGGTCATAACCTTTCGATTGATGGTTAGACTCACATTAACAACGCTAAATATTTAGTAATGAAAGTCATTTAGCAGACCTGGGATGTGTTCATGTATTTTAGAATACACTAAACTCATTAGTGTGAAAAATTTACAAAGCTGCCCTTTGTAAGCTTCCACATACTATATATTGTTAAACAACGCATATTCATTACTTGTTTGTAATTACTTGTTTTTATCTGGTGTCTTGGTAACCTGACCCAGAAAACCTTCAGAACAGCCATCTCAATGTCATGAAATCTCTCATTTCTTCCAAATATTATTCACTATTATTCGAGACATGACATTCTTCTGTTCTGAGCCAAATTATTCAGAAAAACTTCAAAAAAACAATCAAAAAAACGACAAAATAAATCATGAATGCTAGAAGAGAACAGAAGGGTTACATGACAGTCCAATGATCTCACGATTTTGTACCTTGGATCCTGTGTCCCTGTGTAGGAAGCGCCCTTCCTGATGTCCACTCAGGCACCAAATGCAAAAGAAAAATACGAAGGATTCATCATCGACCTTCTCAATGATTTGTCCGCCATGGTGGACTTCCTGTATGACATTGTCTTGGTGCCAGACAACAACTATGGGGCAAAGAATGACAGCAGTGGAGAGTGGAACGGAATGGTTCGGGAGGTGATGGAGGGGGTAAGTTGTTACCTGCTGATGTAAGTGTTGTAACAGGTGTGTACTTGTTGGTGTGAGTGTTGCTCTGTATTTGTAAGTACACTTCTCTCCATCGTCTCTTCTCTCTTATTAGCACGATAGCTGTGTCACTAGTCAGGGTTCACTGTCAGTGGTCGACACCACGTCTCCGACATAATTTTTCTCTTGTACCCGGTGTGAGCTGTTATGGTATGAATTCGAAATAGAACTCTGCTTTTTACCCCTTCCCCCTTTCTTGTCTTTGTTCATTGTATGATTTATATGTATATGTAAATGTGTGTAGTCGTTTATATTTAAAGGTAAATAGTTGATGCAACAAGAACTAATTGATGACTTTGACGATGAGAACGAGAGACGTTTTTAGTTACAGTTGGTGAGTACATATACCGAATAGAATTGTTTGTGACAGCTCGTAAGTACTTGAATAATATCATTTTACATCAAAGCTGACATTTTGTTATTTCACAGAGAGCTGACCTGGCAGTAGCTCCTCTAACCATCAACTACGTGAGGGAAGAAGTTATCGACTTCACGAAACCATTCCTCAATCTCGGCATCTCCATCTTGTTCAAGGTTCCTGACCGCGAGAAACCAGGCCTCTTCTCTTTTCCTCAATCCCCTGGCGGCCGAAATATGGTTGTACCTGATAGGAGCCTACCTGCTGGTCAGCTTCACAATATTTGTCTTGGCCAGGTTTAGTCCCTACGAGTGGTACAACCCGCATCCCTGCAACCCGGACACGGATGAGGTGGAGAACACCTTCAACCTGGCCAACAGCTTCTGGTTCACTGTAGGATCTCATGCAGCAAGGGTCGGATGTCAACCCCAGGGCCGTGTCCACTCGCATCGTAGGGGGCATATGGTGGTTCTTTACATTAATTATTATCTCGTCATACACGGCCAACTTAGCTGCTTTCCTCACCGTCGAGAGGATGGTGTCACCCATCGAGAGCGTGGAAGACCTGGCAAAGCAGACGGCCATCTCCTACGGCACGAGGAAAAGCGGGTCAACCTTTTCGTTTTTTAAAGTAAGTATTTTTGTATTTTTATGTTTTTCTTTCATAGTCACGGTCATTTTTTTTTGGTGAAGGAGTGAACTTAAGCTGAAATGAGGACTTGTAAAAATATTTATTCCTGAGAAGAGACGAGAGAGAAAAATGCCTCTGGACTTCCAGAAGCATGCTTGGTCTGGGGCATGGTGCTCTCTGCTTGATAATAAGTAATGTGATCATGCTTACACAGCTTCTCGGGCTAATGGGACGGTAGCTAAGGACATCGTTCATCTTTGAGGATGGGGATCATCCCGGATTCTTTCTTCCAAACCTGGGGTACTTGGCCTAATTTCCACTTACTGAGGATGCCTAGAAGAAATCAGTTACCAAGGTGTTGTGGCGTCTCATTTGTCATGATGTCTGGGCCGGCAGGTTTCTTCTGTTTCGGCTGCTTAATGGCCTTCTTCAGCTCCTTTATAGTAATGTCTGTTTGTCATGAAATCGTGCATCTCCGTGTTTGATGCTCGTTCCTTTTCTTCCCTCGCATTTCTTGTTGCAGGCTTGAGAGATGGCAATGTCACTTTGTCGTGCATAGGCTTGGGAAAACACAACAGCAATTTTCCTAACAAGTATTTTTCTTTTCTTCAAATGTGATCTTCTGCTCCCTGGCTTCTTCATCGTTCGCTGTTGTTTCTCTTAATGTTCAGGTCTGCGGGTTCTTCTCTCCAGCTTCTTTTCAGTTCCAGCGAGGGTCTTTATCACATGGTGAACCTATCATTGGACACGTGCCTTTCGAACTATAGGTAGTAGCGCCACCTGGGTATAAACACTGCGACTAATTATTTGCCTAGGGAAATCAGGTTTATTTCGCTGCTAACCTCCATATCAGAAGGACATTCTCCTGTTCCTCACCGAAAGATGCTCTAGGTTGGGGTCATTTAGGGTCGCCAGTGCCCAGATGTTTCATGGATGTTAGTATAGTTTTCGGTCATATTTCGTATATGTCACTAACAATGTTGATTACTTTAGTATTAATGTCAGTGTCTCTGTTAATGAAACTTTCTTCAGAGGACTTGAAGAACAGTCCCACGCGCTCCATTACGAGCAGGGTCAATGTCCCGTAACTTCCTTCGTGCTGGACACGTAGAAAGAAATGATCTACTGCTGCACTAAATGGCGCCCAGGCTTCACACTTGCATAAAGAACCATAAACATGAGGCTAACTGGCAAGCATTATGAGATGCTTTGACTGTTCTCAATAACAAAAGAAAAAACAAGATTATGAGGCTGGCACTTGAGTATCTGTCACAACCTCGTAAATCGGCTGCGAGCTCGTGAAGATGACTGGATCATGTCTGTGAAGCGACGAATATATTTTTGTTTTTGCACTGGCTTGGTCGACTGATGTGTTCTATACACAAGTAAACAACTAAATTCACTAGCCATAATTTTGTCTCTTTAGTCATTCTGTGTAAAATAAAAGCTGGACAAAGACAAACCAGTTGGGGGATGGATCACACCGGACTCTCGGTTCTTCGGGGTCAGCAACATCGAAGCTCGTTAGTCTGACGAAGACTTCAGCGGTGTACATAGTCTCCTAGGCTTAGTTGCTGCGACTATTAACAATTTATACAAGAAATTAAGAATGGACCTCCATAAAAAATTGATCAAATTCCGAATAAATTGTGTGAATCCAGGCAGAGAAAATGGTTACCGCACTTTCTTGGAAAACATCCTCCACATTTTCGCACGTCGTGTCTGGGCATCTCTCGTGGTTCGTGAGGAGGTGAAGAGCTGGCTGGTGATGGTTAATTATTCTATCCCACTATCCCCTTCTAGAATATTCTAATCTATTTGTAAAAGGGCTGATTACTCCTGCTCTCGCTGTAACTCGTTCAACACCCTGTCCGCGCCGTGCTGACTCATTTACACCCCTTGCCTTCCATGCCACCCGTCCACGACATTTCTAGCAGACGACAGCACAAACAAAATGTCGGGACTTGTAGGGAACGTGGGGTAGAGTCGGCTGGCCGACTGACTGACTTTTAAAACTCACAAAATAAGGATACCTAGAAAAAATAAAAATAATAACAGAAAAGATAACTAAAAATAAAAGACACATTTTCGAGACCTTTGAACAGATAGAACGGAGTAGGTCAGCAGACAAATTACCGCATCCTGTGTCGCAGTTTACGCGCTCGTTCACCTGCAAAGAAAAAATGGGGATATATAAAGATGCCACTTTGCTTCGACTCTATAATCTTGTTATCGAAGAGTTATTTTGTTAAACCAGGACCTGCAATTTTGTAACTGCCAAGATGCCACCTTGTTACAGAGAATTTACTCTAATACAAAGAAAGAACAAGATCATCTTTCCATCTGTCTGCGCCTGTTAACAATGCAACAAAAAAGTAGTGGAAAGATAGTGTTAATGACAGCAATACACAGGATCCAAGAGCTTATAATGACAGATTGGATCTTGGGTCATTGAATGTCGGGTGCCAATAATTTTCTCAAACAGAGTTCACTTAGTCTTCTTCAACATTTGCAGTGTGTGCGCTCTGACGATCTCTGAGCGACAATCAGCACAGAAACAGGCGCATGGCCGACATAATGAGCATCAGTAACACGACACCTGACACGTAACACCACTGACACACCTGACAGGTACAACACTGAAACACACCACTAACTCACTAACAACAGTGATCCATGCCCTACATGGACATGAGTTACAGAAGTCAGTTCATAGCAACCGTGCTCCTGCTTGTGTTAAATAGCACGTGGTTGAAAACAGAAGTGATGGGACGGTTGCCGAGAACTAACTTCCGGTTGAGCTCAAGGCGATGTTTGCTTCTGGATACTGGAGAGGACGATTAAGTGACTAGCCATTCCCTATCTCTTCCTGTTTGCCCTCTTGGTCGTATTCGTGAGAGATTTATTTAGTTTTATCTGTCGTTTCCGCTTCGCTCACACTTATCATCATCATCGTGAACCGTCTAGTGCTACACGCAGGGACGAAGCTACACAAGCTGCTGAAAAGTTTACAAAAGCTCACGAGAGCTTATTGTGGAACCCGGTCCAGACCCAGCAAGCTGCTGCAAGTTTTGGAGACTATCAATTGACAGGAGATTATTCCAGAGCTCTGTCTGGAACCTGCAAGACCAGCTTGTGAAATCCCGCCGGTCCTCCTCCCACCCTCGCACGTCACCTCCGCACACAGCAAGACCCGGAGGCAAGTTTACACAAACAGGAAACTTTTTTCTGTGACCAATCCTCGAGCCGACAGTCTGGCGAACCACAAGGACGAACTTCTCCGTCCGGGTCAAAGGACAGATATGCGCTGCGGAAGACAAGTGTAGGAGAAGGATGGAGGAAGAGAGAAAGAAAGGAACGCGTGGGAGGAAGCCGTCCAGCTAGCTGCTTCTGTCTTACCTCTTCCATGACAACTACCTACCCTCCCCTCCCTACCTACCATTCTCCTTTAGTCTTCATCCGGTCCCTTCCGGACAGCGACGACGTCCTCCTATCCACCCACTGGAAGAAAAAAAAAATAACATCCCTGTCACACGCTGGCGTGAGGGCGAATCTCCTGGCCCTCATTGGAGGGAGGGATGAGGCTAATTGTCCCTGGAGGGCACGGCCTGGCTGTTCAAGCTCGAGAGAAGCGCTAGTGTGGCGTAGGGTGACGCGGGGTAAAGTGGTTTGCAGGCTGTGCTCCGCATGTAGCCACCCCAATCAGCTTTTATTGTCGAGCAGCTGGGACAGTCTGCGAATAGAGGGTAAAATGGGGCAGAAGACAGGAAGGTAAAGGAGGAGGATAGGGTGGATACGTATGAATAGTTAGGGTATGTGCGTGTATTGTAGCATGCTGGGTGGAAATGTGTTTTATAGAAGGAAAGATAGAAGGAATGAGTTCGTTAATTAACTTTGTGTGCGAGTGTATTAAAGACTACCAACTCCCGTTGGACAATAAGCACGAAGTTTCTCGTATTTCTACCGGCATAAAGTTTGACAGGGGGATACTACAGATTTATACTTGTCCTTAAATTCCATAAAAAACTGCACTACTACACTCACTACACACACAATCTACACTTATTATACATTACTAATTACCCTTGCTCGTTTCCAGGATTCCAAGATCGACACCTACAAAAAAATGTATGCCTACATGAAGGAGCACCCGGAGGCCATGATGGAGACCTACGAGGAGGGTATCAAGCGGGTACTGAAGGGTAACTACGCCTTTTTCATGGAGAACACAATGATTGAGTACCAGGTGCAAAGAGAATGCAAACTCATGCAGATCGGCGGCCTCCTGGACTCCAAGGGCTACGGCATCGGAACTCCAATGAGTAAATATTTTTTTTTATATTCTTTATTTATCTTTTAAACCTGTTATTTATGTGAAGTGTATTTATTTCAAAAGTAGAATTACCTTTCTTTCAGTAAGACAATAACTTAAGTAAACAAAGATCGTTATATTCGCCTGTAAAATAAATTCGATTCTCTTTCAGCTCACATTTCCGGATAAGAAAATGCTGTGCTCTTTGAGACAAGTTCCGTAATTAGTAAATACAATTTTCTCTTGAGACACGTTTTTAATGAATGATTTCCTCTATCTTTTGCGATAAGGAGTAAACACAGTTCTAGTTTTGAGACATTCACCAATTAAAACTACAATTTTCTTATGAGACTACGTCTGTCTCCGAGGTAATGAGACTTTATTTTCCGGTTCAGATCTCGTCAGGCACGTGTTTTTCCATAAAATGGCTAACACTTGGCATAAAGCACCGTCTACCCACACATGCTACATTTTTTCTAACAACATTTTCAGTCCGTTAGTTTCGACATTCCGCTTATTTATTCCTTAGCGAAAAAAAAAATTCCTGTCTTGCCTCCTCCCTCCTTCCACAGATTCTAGCAAAAGGAGGAAGTAGACTACATTTTGCTTTGTAGTGATTCGTGAAAGGCATGCCCCAAAAAAATCTTCGACTTTGTTGCTGTTTTCGTCTGTTATCTAAATAACAAACTACAAAAAGATCATTGAAAGTTAGAGGCTTGGCGGAGAGTAGACGGAATAAAGACAAAACAGGAGAATGTAATTGGTTGGAGAGGAAGAAGTGTGTGATAGCTTGCACTCTGAAAGGTTTAGGCTAGAGAACGGATAGAAGGGTACAAAAAACTTACTTTCTAGCTTATTCTTAATGAAATATGGTAATTAATAGTTTAACATCCTCATTTATTTAAAATGTTATCTTTGTGTGCGCATGTGTATAAGTATTGTGTAGCGCGTGTTCGTGCATGTGTGTCTGTATATGTGCTCGTATAGTTTAAGCTGCGTATGTGTATGAATATATATGTTGCGTGTGTGAATATATGTTTGTGCGTGTGAATACATGTTTGCGTGTGTGAATATAAGCATGTGTGTGTGTTTGTGTGCAAGTGAACGATGCGTACGCACGTGAGGACGCGTGATACCTTTCTGCACGTGCATGCACGAGACTGTGTGATGGCGAGGTGGCTGCACCAAGGGTTGTGTACAGGGGGACCCTGTTTGTCTTGCATGCCACACGTGGCCCAGTGACACCACCCAATCGTGTTACAGTGCCCCTCAAAATTAAATTTCTCCCGGCAGGCATTATTTACGTTACGACGAGCGAGGGGAGCATTTGAAGTGAGGGACTCGGGCCGCTCCTCCACCTTTTCTCTTCTTTGTCTCTCGCAGTTTTGTCTCGGGAAATTAGGTTTGAAACCGGTAGGGAAAAACCTTGGTTTTTTTGGTTTTGTTTTTGTGTTGTTTTTTGTTTTTTTGTTTTTGTTTTGTTTTGTTTTGTTTTTTGTTGATTTTTGTTTTGTTTTTGTTTATTTTTTCGGAATTTACCGTAAATTTTCGCCCTAACCTTTTATTAGGAAGTACACATATCGAACTGGTAGGAAGACAATTGAGGATGCCAGAAATCGGTTGTGACTTGTATCAAGGTAAAAACTGAAAACATCAGTAGCAATCGAGATTCAATTCGACTTTCTTAAGGCAGTTGTGCAATGCTGGGAAGATGTCAATTTAGCATCAAGTTTTGTCTTTCTTTACTTTCTTTTCCAGTTCTATTTTTATGTTTCTCATTCTTTTATGTTTACATTTTGTGAAGACTTCTGCTTTTCTTGTCCAAACATATTTTTGTTAACGCATCTAATATATTGTGGAAGTTATCAGTGCTGTCAGCACTTCAAAAGAGTCAGCAACAGCGATTAAAAATTATTTACAGACACCGAGTTCTTTGTACTTTCCTCTTTCTCTCTCTCTAGGTTGTCCACACTCACACGCACGCACACATATACACTAACACGCACACACACAAGCGCGCACGCTCTCACACGACGCATAGTTTCGTGATAATAGGTATCATACAACTGACATTACAAGTACACACGAATAACACGTCACCAAGAGAGAGAGAGGGCAGCACATGAACTACTATGTATAAGAAAAGCGAATGAAAGATGGCTGGCACAAACAGACACGACAACACGTCTAGTTCCGACAGAAACAACATTAACGATGGTGTTTGTCGGGTTGACCCCCTTAGGAGGTGGAGGAGAGCAGGGAAAAAGACAGGAAGAGAGGAGGAGGTAGCTAAATTCATTCTAACGCAAAAACTTCTGGAATAAATGTAAACAATCTTCAATATTCATTTTTTTATCATATCTTGAGATTTTCTTTTACTTCTTGGGCATCAAACAGTGTGATTAGTCCTTGGTGAAATATTTTCCAAAAATAGAAAAAAAAAATAATATGTTGAATTAGAGGCAGACTTAAAGCTCATACCAAAAAAAACACAGAAGTTGATGTGGATATTAAACGCAGTGTTTCACACTACCGGTAAACAAAGCTGTGGACAAATAGCTGTACAGTAGTAAACAGAAGAAAGGTCAGGGCCAAGCGGGAGACAACAAGCACAAAGACGGAGGGCGAGTTACTCTCCCTGATCAACATCGATTTGCCATCTGGCTGCTGAAGCTGGCCAGGAAGTCAGAGCAAGAGTATTCACTGGAAAAAAGTGCTAGAACTAATTCACCGCGCGTAAAGTTGGCCTACGCGCCCATTTCCGCACGTGTCAGTGAGCACGAGGGGGGATGGAGAATCCCGATAACTTCCTTTTTTTTCCTGACCCACGTTGGTTATCTCCCCTCCATCACTCTTCGCGTTCTTCCCTTTACTCGCGCTTCGTCGGTTTTTTCACAGATAAAACTGAACAGCTGTAAGAGTAAGTCTGTCGACATTTACTTTTGAATCAAATTATTTCTACATATAAAAAATTTAATTAAGAAGTAAGCTCATAGCTCATTTAATGAAATAGTCGGGAAGCTACGTCTATGTTACATGTAAACCTCATTCGTCTCTTATTTTTTCCTGCTTTCAAGTACATTTGCGTTAAATAACATCATTCTACAGTTTTGTGAATTCTTGAAGTACTATAAACACAATTGGTAAATATTAAAGTCACAATTAAATGTCGAAGTCACAATTTTTTGTGTAGATGAGTCCACATAGCGTGGCGAAAAATTCAAACACTACACAAAAAGCTACCAAGGTGCTTTGAGTGACCAGGGACATGTTCTACCCTTAATTCACAACGTGAAATTATAAAAAATTTAAGAGACTTTGCTAGTTTTCTAAGTGATGTGTTGGTCTACATATCTCCCACATTAACAATTATAAAAGAAAATATTCTGACTTCCGCGTTTTGTCTAATTTTTAAAAGCCCACCACTAAATGAATAGGCAAAGTTCCACAAGAAATCGAAAAACAAATGAAAATAGCTGTTGACAGATTGAAGATTACAAAGCCAGAGAAAGTCTACAAGTATATCAAGGCCCCGTGATTGCTTATCAGAAGACAGCCGCAGTCTTGAGAGGAAGACTAACAACTTCAGGTGATCAGCAATGACAGTTCCAGTACCAGCCTACTTAGCAGTCCACAGAAAGCTTGAACCCTTTGGTCTGGTCATCGCAACTGAAAATCAGAGATCTGTTCGTGCGGAGGACAGCTCACAGAGGCAGATGGCGTAGGCCCTTGGGAGCCAACCTCTCCATAGACAATCCCACAAGATTCATATCTACATAAGGATTGCAACATCAACAACAGCAATGTCCAGGCTAGATAAGGTCTGTCACAATTATAACATCAGGTTTTATATACTCGTAGTCCCTCGTAGTACCGATCATGTGACGAGCGGACTTCTTGCCAATAAGGAGAAGAGAATCTAGACATTGGGAGGTTGTTTTTCTGGTAGAAGAAACATAGATCAATGGGTTCGTACGAAACAGTCGCCACATTCGCAGGACACCAGAAGCGCCACCTGCAAGGAACTTAGGACGGTGGTCGACGCCGCGGGCGTCAGAGGAACAACTGGATAATGAACCTGAAAGAGTGGACTGTTCGTACTGGGCAGGACCAGCTCTCTATCGTCCAAGACGGAGGAGGGTCCTGTCAGCTGCCGAGGGTGTCTATGTGCTCCTCCCTTAGCAACTGGTATCAGTCTTTGGACGACTGACTGAATGGTTTGCACGAAAAACATCTTACATCGCAATAAAACTCAAAAGTGTTTACAAATGGGGTAAGCAGGGATTCATGACTAAAATAGAAATAGTTTATTAACAATTTAAATCACTTGTAGACACCATTCTAATACTTTCTGCCGTTCCGTGTAATAGTTAAAAAGTAGGAGGTTTAATTTCCTACATCATATCATTTCATTGGGTCATCCAATCAAAGTCATTGGTATTAAAATGCTCATCAACTTTTTTTTTATTTTTTTGGTAGTAGGGATTCATCCTTATTTTGCAGCTGACCTGTGAAAAGGCGATAAAGGAGACCATACCGTGGCTTGACTCTAGTGCCGTAACCTCCCACGACACAAAATAACTCGTGTGCTTAACCTCTTAATCTGTGACCCCTTCCTCCACCTACTAATTAATTACTTTACCTCAGAAATAACATCTTTCCCTGCACATCTTAAGACCTCAACAAACTAACTAGCTTAATCGTGTTACGTGCATGGATGGCCAACTCTTACTTTAGCTACAAACCTCGGCGATGCTCGCGGCTGTGATAGACGCCATGTTGGAGGAGGGATGCTGGCTTGGCCAGTCATTCATTAGGCGCCTGTGGGATTTTTTTTTTTTTTTGTTCTTGGCGACACTGGGATTAAAGACAAACAACGCCACCCCTAACCTCATTACACGGGTATGTTGCACGAGAGATTCGCCTGCGTCACCTCCAGGTCGGAACGTGCAACATGCGCAAAGGGTGCATTGCGCACGTGCAATTTCTGCAAACGCACTCGGCGATTGTAAGGTCAGAGTCACCAGCTCCTGAACTAATCAGCAATCGGAATGAAGGGCCCCGGTGTTGTAGGGAAAAGTGAAAAAACGAATTAACGCGCTGTAAGCATTGAGCTGTCCTTTGCTTCCTTTACCAAGGTGGCTGGACTGCAATTTATATCCCGGGTCAGCCAGTATGTCTTTTATTTTATTTTTTTTTTAAAGCTATGTCTTGGTTATGTGCAAAAGCTCTATAATTTGCTTGAAAGGAAATTCGACTTTTTCCTCATGTAACAATTTTGTGTATCTTTCTTTGATCTTACTTTCGTTATTCAGCTAATGATTTGCACCTCAAAGGTACATTTCCAGTTGACTGATCAGGCCACGGACGTGTATAGGTGGACTGCTGTCTGTCTGCCGAGACCAACTCTTGCGAAGTTCTCCGCTGGTAGTCTCGGCGAGCCGTAACAAAGAATGTGACTAAACCGGAAGCTATGTCGTCTACTGCCTCGTTTTAGCAGTTAACTGGAAAAAAATAAGTCGTCTGCCAGCAGTCCAGTAATACTAGTTGGTGGTTAGCACCTGCTCTAGTCCCGTCCTCTTTGTTTGTACATCCACCATGGCCGATCAGCACAGCTTTTGCTTTCATTTTGAGCTCAAAATAAAATACTTGCATTTAACTTTATTTGTATAAAGATGTATAAACGCGAGAGCGAGGAACAGATGAAGTATAGCTGCAAAAATCACGTGATGTTACTAACGGATCCTCCGCATAAACAGTTTGTGTTTCATGTGAATTATTTTTAGTTGAGCACAATTGAAACACACGAAGACACGTACACACGTGGACATTTAACGGCTTACATACAGAGGAATAAGTCTTTTAAAATGAACTAAAAAAAAATAAAGGGAAGCGCACAAGTAAACAAACTGAAGAATGGTACAGATACAGAAACACATACAAAAATAAGAAAATAAAATGAGACTAGCAAAGAGACTCAGCCTCATGGCGTGGAAACACAACCCCGAGCTCTTAGCTCCTGTAAGGTCTGGCATCGCATGCAAATGTTGGCGCCAAAGGAAGATTAACTCTCGCCTCATCGTCTCCTTGCTACAGACTCGCCTTACCGCGACCGGCTGTCCATGGCCATCCTGGAGCTGCAAGAAAACGGAAGGATTCAGATGCTGTACAACAAATGGTGGAAGGACACCGGCACATGCGTTCGTGATGACGACAACAAGGGGTCAAAGGCCAACGCCCTCGGAGTGCAAAACGTGGGCGGCATCTTCGTCGTCCTCATGGGCGGCCTCACCTTGGCTGTCATCGTCGCCATCTGCGAGTTCGTGTGGAAGTCGAGGAAAAATGCGAGAGAGGACCGGGTATGTAGCCTACACTAGTTTGATCATTAAATAGTCATATCATAAACAAGACAGTATTAATTAGCTTTAACCTGTAGTCTATACAAACCTATATGAGATTTTAGCATTATATTATTTAGCATTAGTAAGAACACCGGAGACATAACTAATTCTAGCATCAGACAGCTAACCCTAACCACAAAAAAAAAAAAAAAAAAAAAAAAAAAAAAATGGGGAGTATAAATTAGCTTTAGCGTTTCAGAGGTGTAACCTACAAGAAATTTAGTTTTGTAAATGTAGAATGTAAGAAAACAATACAATATTGGACAAAAGACATATCTGCAAGACCACAAATAAATATGGCAATACGGTCCATTAAGGTACACATGTCAACAAAGAAGGTAGGAAGAGGAAATGGGCACCATCCTCAGGTAAGTATTGCGGTGAAAAAAGTAAGGTCTCTAATACCTAGCTCCCCAACGAACTGAAAAGGTCAGAGGAAGACCTTTTACCTTATCATCTCAGTGTTTATTCAATCTTTTGTCGGCTCGTCATCACCTACCTGACACAATAAAGAAGCACCTGTCCATAGATACTAAGTCAGCAAAGATCTGGCTGTCTAACCTTGTAGCTTGCTTGGGTAAAATTTGTTTTAAATTAATGGCGATTTTTCCGGAGACGATTTCCATTGTTTTCAATAACCTATTCTTTTTATTTCACTCTAACTGTCCCAGCCATGCAGTTATCTGTAATATTTCTTGCTCACATTTTAAAATTGCTATCACAAACATCACTGCAATGTCTTGGATCATTTTTGCTTTTCTCCAGCGCTCCCTCTGTTCCGAGATGGCCCAGGAACTGAGGTTCGCTGTCAAGTGCGTGGGTTCATCGCGGAAGCCAAAGTTCAAACGGCGCTGTTCCAAGTGCAAAAAGGGCAAAGACTGTGACGACGCGTCACATGTGTGTGACGTGCCCTTAACGGACTCGGCCAACGGGATCATCCAGCTGCGGGACGTGCGACGGTCCCCGGGGCCCTCGACGGCCAACAGACGCTACAACAGTGACTTCTCACGACCCAAGGACTACTCAGGGGAGTACCTCCACGTGGACTACAGTGACGGGGAGGTGTGAAGTGGTAGGTGACAGACTCACACTGGGGTCATCATGAGGTCGCTCGTGTCGCCAGGAGACAGACCTACACTGTAACTGCACACTAATGCAAAGTGGAGAGTTCAAAAGGTCATATTCTCAAACAATCTGAGATTTTTCATCAATGCCTGAGAACAGTGTTCAGCGACATTAAACCCTCGCATTGTGAACCAGACATGCAAACCAAAAAATATATTTGGTGGGTCATCGTTTGGTTTCGTTTTTAACAAAATTCCCTTTGTGGCTTCTGGCAGGTTTGTGGTGAGATGGGTAGGTAAATACAACACAGCCAGCCGGGTACGCCTCTGTGATAACACGTGCAACTCACTACAATTAACTTTAAAAAATCTGTTTTTCCTGAACCCTCGATCACGACAGATCAGCCGTCTATTACAAATGGTAATAAGGCTGTGTAATCTGATTACAAATCAAGGTATTATCCTAATGTATATTTTGAGATTTGTTATAAGAATCGTACTTTTGGTCAGGTGTGACGAATTTCTTGCAAAATCTGTAATTTATGCAGGTACAGTCTGTTTTTTAGAACTTCTAACAGGACATTACCTTGGGAAGACCATGGACAGCTCAGACTATCTTACAAGAGTACTGTTCATTCTTTGCTTACAGACTCTGCAAACAAACAAATGCCTGGAAAATTTATTCCAGAAAAAATCAAATTCTGGATTAAATCGACGATAGTTGTCGACAGTTGGCGGAACTGATGCTCGAAGACGATTCATTTTTCTTTTGCGTGCTGTTCTGTTTTTCCTTGATATCGAAACCCAGACCTCGACTGGGTAGTTGCATCAATTCGTAGACAGAGATTCCGGTTTGAATGGCAGCGTATGAGATGAAAATGTTTGAAGGTTTGTGCTGTTCTGGGTGTGATATGTTTTTATTCCAAGTGTTGTTAGCCAACAGATATCTCTGACTGTGGCCTGCACACCTGTCTGATGGACAGACTTCTTAGCAAAACTCTGGCGCTAAACTTTTCTGTCACATTTTGCTTTGTAAGTAAGCATTTTTTCTCCTCTATAAAAAAAGATCACATAATTTCATGAATTAGCAATATATCAGAAAATCAGTTTTTACTATTCTAGTCTACTAGTTATCCTACTTCACCGACTTTCGCCGGATCCATTTTTTTGTCGCAGCTCAGCAGCCAATCCGATTTTCATGATTCGTCTTCAAAAACTAATTAAATTTTGCTAATCAGCGGAAACCCTGCTCCAGTGCCTTAGCTGCTGTATGGCTTTGCTTTAAACGAGGTTCAGATGCATCGCCATCAAGTTAAGGGAACATCAGACGGTACGACTGCATCCCAGTAAAGTTAAGTAAAGCAACTATTACACTACTTGACTCAGTTAATTTGAAAAAAATACAACGGTTTGTAGTAAAAGTCTTTAATTGCAACGGATACTTTTTTAATATTGACTTTTTGGAAATATTCCGAATGGTCGGACTAGGTGGTCCCCGAGTTTCATTAAGTCGAGTTGTGTGAAGCTAGCTTTACTTTGTCAGTAACAATCTTCAACAAATAATGTCTATATTCAAAGCTTTATCTTAAAATATTACATCTTTATCAGAAAAAATTGATATTACTGCTCCAGTTCTGAAGAGCGATCGTTTGTTTTTCCCGCAGTTTATTTTTTTTTTTCTCTATTTACATTTCAGTTTTGCTCTTTAAAAGTTTCTTGTTGAAGATGGTGGAAAGTATTTGGCCTCTCGCGAGTCCTGCTATCCTTCCCTAGTTTTATTATTCTTCAATCAACTACGATAAGAAATCATCAAAAGAATTAGTCTCATCAGCTGTCAGATCATCAAGATGGTCAATCGTAGTCCCATTGAGATCGCCCATTGAAACAGCTTCCGAAACAGGTCACGTGGATGCTGAGATGAAGTATGGAAGGAAAGTCACCAAACTACTGTGTGTGTGTGTGTGTGTTCGTGTGTGCGTAGGTGTGTGTGTGTGTGTGCGTGCGTGTGTGGGTGTGTGAGGGTGGGTGCTTCACACGTGTACCAAATGTTATTTGTGTTAATTAATCACAACTATAAGATTGTGGAGCGTCTTTCTAGCTTGACATTGCGTAAACAAATCCATTTCTCTCACTTAATTCTTCTTTTTTTTCCACTTTGATTGCCTCTTGTATCTTCCACAACTATTTTATTTTGTTCCAATCGTAGCAGCACCATGTGTCATTTAACAGACTAAATATTGTTTTGCCGATCCTCTCTTTCTGACCCATGATTTATGTTCATCTTTACAGGTAGTCAAATCACATTTTTTCTAATTTTTTCATCACAGCCATGATAATCATCATCAGCGATGTTCTATCTGTTGCTGATGAGGCTAGTCACACTGTTTGAAGTCGTTAAGCACTCGGCACCAATGGACACTCAATTCTGTTTCTCTATAAAATCCCAGTCGTCGTCTCCACACATTTGTCGCTGAGTCGACCATCAATTTTTTTGACACTCACTCAATGTTTTCAGTGTTTGATGTTTCGACAGATGAAATTTCTCGTCGTAAATTGTCTCCTTTTGTAGGTGTTATTCGTTATGTTTCTTTTAGTATTCACGAACGACAACGCCGTTTAAATGTTTCTCAACAAGCACGCTGTGACACGAGAAGACAATATTACCTCCTTTTCATTTCATCATTCCTTTTTCTTTCATCTTCTGTCACATCGTTAATTCGGAGTCCAGTCGGAGTCATAGCAGTCAGGAATATTTGAAGAAAGGAGACGAAAGTGGCGATATCTTAATTATTCCAAAGTACAAGTGAGCAATATTGTTGATGACAAGTGCAGCTTCGCACTATGAATCTCACAAGACCAGAAAATAGAAAAAAAAAGTAGAAAGAGGTCTAAGAAAAAGCAAGATAACTTTCGTTTGTTTTAATCAATTCTTTCCGAAATTTCCTGGTTTCTTTCGAAATGTTAGACTCCTGTTGTCTCGTGAAAGTGAGCCAAGAGATATTAAGATATTTAAATTAAAGTTACCGATTCTCCAAAAATGGAGAAAATGATAAATTATCATGAACATGTTTGTTTCATGAAGTTTTTCAGCATTTTTTCGATTAGGTATACGTAGAAGAAGACAGTTGGCGGAAGTCTTGAAGGGGCAATAACTCCTAAGGGAAGAGATGAAGAGAGTGTTTATGAATCATGTCCCAGGTCGCGGCAAGTGAAAACATTGAATGGACATTCCTTGAAAAGAAAACTTGCGGGTGTTGGGATTTTATGGAATGGGACACACACACAAACACAACAACAACAACAACAACAACAACAACAACAACAACAACACTAACACACGCACGCAACACACATACAGAAACACGCGCGCACGAGTGTATGTCAGTGAACAAAAGAAAAGAGAAAAATATAACAGTATTAAAGGATTAGGGTCGGAATGAACGAGAAAAAGCTTTGTCTGTAGGTTCTGTAATTTATTTAAACATTTTTTTCTTTCATCTATTGCCTTCTTCCGAAAGTTATTCTTTCTGTTGATGTCCGTTGGAAATCGATGATGATTTTGAAGAATAAAACTCATCTAGCAGCTCCACACATTTCGCCTTGAGCAGACATTTCCTGCCAATTTTATTTTCTGCACTGGAATGGCCCTGTCAGACCCTGCAGTTGCCTGTGGCCCGAGTGAAGCTGATCCAATACAAGACATGTGCAGGTGCTTGATGAGGCCATGGCGACAGGAGTGTGCAGACCATGCTAGGTGACACCGCTAGACACGTCAGAGATGTGAACCACACTTCGATGAACAATGTTTGTGATGATGTGAGACTGAACTACTCTGTGGGTGACTCTGTATGAACATGAATGTGTTTGTGAATGCTCGTTGTTGACATGAGAATTCAGCTGTGCACTGCAAATAAAAGTTGGAAACGTTTGTTTGTTTTATTTATTGATAATTATCTTTTGCAATGGTGTTGGTGTGTTTGTGTGTGTGTAATTCAGTGTGTGCTTGGGAAAGTGAAGTAGATGTTATCTCATCTGCTGACAAGTGTTCAGAGTAAGGTCAGAGGTCCTTCTGTGGCTCGTGAGCCCCGGGACAACAGTGATGGTGAGTACATTCTGCGATTCCCTTCTGTCTCATCCAGAAATGATTGACTCGTTACATGCGGCTGTCCTAGAAAACTGGAAAATTGTCCGGCACACTCGGCAGTGGCTCTTCACTCTTTTCCGAATTTTCCATCAGTTGATGAAATTTAAACCCTTTCCTTCTCGAATGAGGTTTTGCATAACCGCGCGCATGCTCAGGAATCAGCAACGTCCATCGAAGATACCTTCTTCTGAGAGGCCCTCATACCTAACAAATGATTTTTGAGCTTTGAGTTCTGTATTCATTCATATCCTCAATTACCTTCTTCTGAGTATTTTACCTTTAATAAGCTCCTGACCTCCCAACTGCTCATTTTTATTCACGGCTATCAGCTCTTCTCTTCTTCAACATATCTTTTTGTATATCAGCTAACCAGTAGGGTCTCAACTTTTACATCTGAGAAAGACAAATTGCAAAGCTCCTTTTTCTCGTTTTCCATTCCCTATTTTAAACATTTTTTTCTCTAATAATACCACAGGAGATGCGTGCACCGGTGTGCTAGATGATGGTGACACCAAGAATTTAGATTAAATGTTTATAAAACTACTACAATTTATTGGCTTCTAGACCTTAGCATCCAGTATAATGAATGTGCACACAAGCCCAGAACCTCAAACAGCTTAGCTTTATTCTAACTCATCTTTCATCCTTCCTCATTCTCTCTTCCTTCTCAACCTCACCACACGTCAACGTCTGAGACCGTCAGACCACTTAGCTACATACTCAGTCATCTTTCATCTCCTTTTCTGTCTACAATTCATCGCCTCTCATCCTGCTCCCACACACACATCCCAGACCGTCAAACTACTAAGCTTCGTCCATCATTTTTCCTCCTCTAACCCCACCTTCTCAACCCACCCCTCAACCTCTTGACCCCTGGCCCCCTGTTTCCGCTATGATCCGCGCGGCACGCGCCCACCATCGATAGTCAATACACCGAGAGATCAGTCCACTTGACGACAGGAAGGGGAGGTGCGGCACCACTCATCCGTCAAGCCCGGTGTGATCACTAATTATGATTTTTGCCGCCTGTGGTCGAGGGCTGAAGGAGTTGATTCTCAGGGTGAAAGCGTGCTTCAAGCCTCGATCCTATCAAACGAGGTTATTTTCATTACGGTGAGCTCTCCGACATCCACGGACTGTTTCAGTCCACGAAAACCTTTGCTTGTGATGTTGGTATGATTCGTGAGAACTGTTCTAAGGTTTTGATGGGTAGGAATCCTCGGAAACAAAACAGAAACCCGGTCAAAAAAAAAAAAAAGCAAAAAAAAAAAAAAAAAACAAGACAAAAAAACCCAAAAAAAAAAAAAAAAAAAAAAAAAAAAACCAACCCAAAAATACAAAAGAAAAAAAAATGGTCATCTCCTCATTTAATTATACCTCAGTCATTCCATCTGTGTTTCCTTCGTAATACTTCCGCTCTTATTTATTCACTGCATTTCGTCGCGATTAAAATGTCGGTTAGAAATTTAAGCAAGTGAGATCAAGTTCTCTCTCTCACACACACACACAGAAGTTAAAAATGAAAGAGAGGACAAAGTGTTGAAACAGAAGAGACTCAAGAAGAGAAAGCACTCACCAACTCTGAAAGCCACCTCAGGAAAACAATCTTAAAGATTAAATGGACAAAGACGAAAGTCTCTAATCTTCGGAAAGTTGACCCCGGGGCATTCTGCAAATCCTACAGACACTGTCTCCGGGGCTGACACCAGGGTTACACTTTCCTTTTGCTTTCCGTCTATAGAGATGCAGGTGCTTGGTGAATAAAACTCACAATAAAACCAAATAAGTACCGAGATGATAGGGCCGAGCTCAGGAGATGATGAAAGTTTGTGTATGATAAGCATATGGCTCTCATTCTCTCATTCTGTGTGTGTGTGCATGCGTGTGTGTGCATGCGTGCGTGTGTGTGTGTGAGAGTGTGAGAGTGAGAGATGCACAGAAAGCAGAAGAACGAAATGACGAAAGAGAAATTATTCCACTATACTCTCTTCATTATCCTTATTTCTTCTCCGATCAGTGATGCCTACGGGCCAAATCATAACTGGAATTAAAATCGATGCCAGCCATGCGGGAGGAAGGGACAGATGCTAACCTTTTGTCACGACAAGAACAACAACTCTAGAGAGCAGTCAATTTATGTTCCCATATTAAACAGAGTTATCTTCCCGGCGAGTTGTCGTCCCGTCCGTCACTGCCAAAGCTGTGAGGGTGCGCGGAGTGTAACAACACTACATCACGGACAGACGATTAATTTCAACCCAATTTCTTTAATCGAGATTCGGGTTTGGTTTTTTGTTGTTGTTTTTTTTTTTTTTTAAGTGAGCAATTTTCCGTGATACATGTTTGTGAAAATTGACAGAGTGTGTGAATATATTACAAGTAAATCAACATGAGCATATCGTAGATGACATTTAATGGATGCATAAAAGGAGAGATAGAGACGAACAACTGCGTCATATTAATGAAACCAAAACAACATCTAGGATATTTTAAAAAAATATTTATAGTGTAAACGAGAGAGAGAGAAAAAAAATGAAGACAAACAAATGAAGGCAAGAAAGATATAAAGAAACTGCTTTGAAGGTTCTTTTCTGTCTCTCTTAAAAAAAAGTCTGTTGTAGCAAAGATACGCAACCCAGTCCAAATTCTACTTTACAAGTGTTGCCTAGACAAAAAAAAAAAAAAAAAAAAAAAAAAAAAAGAAGAAAAAAAGAAGTAGAAAGAAGAAAAAAAAGAAAAAAAAAATGCGATTCTCGTATTACCGCAGTTTGCAGACATTGTGCCTTCGGAGTCATTTGCACAGCTTTATTGGAGCTCTCTAGTACACAAGTCTTTAAAAGCATGGTAATAGTCCAGGCTTTGAAGAAATCGTTTGTGCAAGTGAAGGAAAACAGGAAAGGCAAATCGAAGATTTCCTGATTGAGAGTATTGAGTAGGCTGGGCGCTCAGCTCAGTGTTTTCAAGAGGAGTTAAAAAAGAAAAAAAAACTGAAGCATGGACTTTATTTGTTGTTCAGCTGTTCTTTGTTTCATGACCTCCATAAAGACCCATGGGTGTATGATAAAAATTGTGTAAAATGTCTTATTGTGTAGTTTAAGGTAGGTTTTGATGGTTTGGGGACTAATGAGTGTTATCGCTCTGAAAAAAGGAGACAGAGGCAGAAAGTGGTGAATCAAGTTATTGAAAGTGAAGGTGAGACAAAGAAATGAGACAAAAGGTCAAATATTTGAAAGTGTTTATAATGACCATGAATACGATGTAAAGGATAATCAGGATAATGAGAATGATGCCGATGAAACCAGCAAGTGGTCCGTTTAACACACACACACACACACACACACACACGTGCACATACATATGCATGTATAAAACACACACACACATATATAAAACACACATATACTCAGGTATACGAGTATCCAAACACACACATAGATATCCATGCACGCAAGCACGTGTATACAAAAGAACACATATGCGAACACATACAGAGATGCATGTACACAAGAGCACGCGCACACACTCTCAAAAACTAAAAAAAAAAAATAAATAATTAGACACAGCAATGCAAAAACAAATTAACAAACACACATACACATGCATACACACAATTACGCGCTCTCATGGAAGCACAGATGCACGCACACTCACTACACATACATGCAAGATCGTACGCAATTTATTTACATACAAACGCAAACGCAAACAGCACGCACGTACACAAAAGTACACACGCACACAAACACACAGATGCACACAGGCAAAGCACAAAACACACACACACACAGACGAGCGCACTTGTCCATCAACAACAAACTCTCGGACTGTTTGCGATGTTTTCCGTGGCAAGTTTTATTACGTTCAAATGAAAGAAAAGGGCAACAACTAGTTCATCATTTCCAAGTCATCAAATACAGCGACCTCTTCATCCACCCACGTCGGACCAGAACGCTCGTTCGCCGCTCTTTGACCTTTTCTTGGGGGGAACCTATCTACCACGTGAACTGATGTGCATTCATTGCGAAACTAGTCTTCTTCAAAACAAATCTCTAACGTCTTCTGCTTCAAAACAGAAACACAACTATCAAATAGGAAAGACTGTAATTACTGGGATTCCATTATTACAAACAAAATCATGTCAACCAAATATAAAATTGCTAATATTCACTAATAGCACTTTAATAGCATTGTCTGAAGAAAGAAGAAGAAAGGATGAAATTGGATACGAAACAAGAATGAAAAGATAATATTTTTGTAGGTTTGATTCCACAAAAATAATTTAGAAGCACCTTGTGCTTTCTCGATCCCTTATTCCTAATGTTTATTCAAACTACCTCTACTCTGTACATAATTATTTGTTCTCGATCAACGAATGTGCAGCTCTGTGTATTGTGGACAATGGATGTACATGTCAAATGTGCGTCTTTCGGCAAGAATTTTATTTACTTCAAGAATAGTTTCACAGAAATTAATTAACCTCAGTAAACAGCGGCTCAGAGTTAACGATGGTGAAGATAAATTTGTTTACACCATTGCTTTACTTTCTCTCTCTCTTGCTTTCTCCATACTGATACAAGTATAGACTATGTAACATACACCAGTTACAATGTTGATTATACAGATGAGCAGAACCAGCGAAGTGATACAAACAGGAAAGTCAGTAGAAAGAAAACTAACCCTATACAAACATGCATAGCAAAAACAAAATAAACAAACAAACAATATGTAACAAAGAAAAGCCAGGAGTTAAATCTTAAAAACGGGTAAATTCTGCAAATTTAGTGTTGAGGAAAAAGGGAGTGATTATTTCCTACGGATTTCAGAAAAAAATGTGAAACCAGGAAACACAGACCGCTGGACTGTCAATCAGACCTCGCAATTCATCCTTGTTCTCTCGTCCACACTTCCATGAAAATCCTTCTATTGTTCACTTTCCTACAATCTTTCTTTTCCTTTCATCGTAAATTCAATCAAAAGGAAATACATCGGATGGCATAATAAACACATAAAATAATCACATATTTCACAATCAAAACACCGAGAATTACCGACAAAATATGAGACAGACAAGTCATCTCGGAGGAAAGTGAGAAGAGATGAACAAGGGCCAATAACCAAACTGTGTTTGTCTGTCGGCAAACCTCCATGAGAAATGTCCGGATCTCTCAGTTCTAGCAGCATCAAAGGGCGTTAGGAAACTGGCAAACAATTGGCTCAGCGATGCCCACCCCACCAGATACAATAAATCTGAGATTACTTTCTTTCATACAATAAATGTGTGAACTCGCACAATCAAACTCACATCCAAACATCGGTAATCACCGCAATAATAACACGCACACCAGGAAGAAAAATTAATAGAGACTGGTTCTGCACCTGAAATGTTTATGCGATCAGAAGGAATTTTTGGAAGAATAACTGACAAAAAAAAGGAGAAAAAAAGTCAGTAAAGGGTAAATTAGTGAAAAGAGAAAGGGAGACAAAACATGTCACATCAATTTAAAAAAAAAAAGGAAAAGTTAAGGAGAAAAAGGAAATGGTCTTTAAATTATTACAAAATTTGTTTTAAAATAAACAAAAATGTTCATCAGTTGTAAGTAAACACAGTTTTGAATTATTTACAACCAAAAATAATCCTAAACTCTAGATTCTATGTCAAAAGAAATAGTGGGGTTTTTTTCTGCCAGTGTATCGCAGCTCAGTTTAAAAATATTAAAAACACGGATAACTTTAATGAGACAACAATTTACACTCAACAGTCCTAAAATCTGCATTAAACAGACCTTTCAGGGGATGAAATTTAAAAGTTAAAAAGTCAAACTGAATTGGTTCACAAAGAAAGAAGTAAGAATTGTGACTGTAAGCCAAGAAGATTTCTTTTGAAAAACAACCCAGAAGTACTAGGTTAGTCTTTGCTTTACTTCGCTTTCAAAATTTATTACCCAGTGACCCAAACATTGTTCCCTTTTTTTGTAATAGAAATCAGTATCAGTATGAAAGCATTTTCTTTAAAAAAAAGCACCCAACATGCAATAAATCAGCATAAGGACTATTATCACCCCGGGTATCTAAAGTGCATTTAGGTGAGACTTGGACCATTGTTCTCCGAGTGAGGACCCGGAGATGAGCTTAGTGAAACATCGCCCAAAAGAAACAAAAGAGAGAAATATTATAAAGGACCTTAACAAGGTCGACACAGACCACGACAAAAGTTGTCCAACAATGAATAAAATTTTTCCCTCACCAGAGAAAAGGAAAACAAAACCACGGGAGGACAGGGAGGAAGTCAGTAATGAACAGACCATACACAGGTATTCAAGTGGATCGTCTTACTCTTGCTACCTGCCTGAACACACCTTGATTGATTGTCGTTTATGTCAATGTCTATTTTTAGCCTTTAGTTGACTGAAGTACAGAGGACACTTTTTAGTAAAATAAATTACATGAACAAAGCAGACTACTTTAATAAGAATATGTTCTCTTTTTTTTTGGTAAACATTATTTATTATCATGACACTCTTTTAAAAACAAATCAGCAAGAAAAAAAAGTGTACAGTTTGTGTGTTCCTGGACAAACCTGTGACAAACAACATGTACAAAGGCACTTGGCATGTATGAGGACATAGTACATAGTGGAGAGTGTGTACAAGGGGGACAATATCAGGATTTTCTCGTCCCCAGCAAGTCAGAAGCAAGTTTCGGGAGAGTCGGGAGACAACCACTTCTTGCCATCACTTGGCAGAATCGTCAACCTCTCTGTGGCAAGTTGATGCTGTCGTCGTGCACCAGTGAAATGCCACATCCACACCTTCATCATCTTGCTTTCATCTTAACAGCAAGGCCAGAACACGCCTTTCATTTTTATCTTCTCGTTCAGTTCGTACTAATCCACAATGGCAAAAATGTTTCAAGAGAATAATTGCCACTTTTATTTTGCAAATTTCTGCATTCACCTCGGGTAAATGCAGTTGTGTGTCTTGCGCACAAATGTTTCTTTTTTTTTTTTGACAAAATCAATTTCGTTCTGATTTCTTCTACAAACCTGGAACGTATAAAATTTGCTTCTAATCTTTCGTTCAAGTCCTAGAACATCACCGCCTAATATCCATTTTTTTGGTGGTTAGGCGTTTGATAAAACGAAATTAAAAGTGAAATGTGAATAAGCAGGCAAGAAAGTGCAAGCATCTTCCTAAGTGTTGATTTGATCAAATAAATGTTCTCTGAAGAAAGGATTTGCTGTTAAACAGGTGCGCCTCTGATGACGAACCACCTTTTAACACTAAAAAGATTCACTTGCCAAAACTATTAAAAATCATGTTGCACGACAGATTTTGTGAGGCAAGATTCATCGAAAATTAAATGAAATAAAAGAGAAAAAAATTTTCAGACGAGGGTTTAAAATATGTTATTTATCTCCCCAAGAAATTTAATTCATTTTATTAAGCTTCGTTCTTCGATTTTATTGTGGTAGAATAAATCTTTAATTAACTCGTCATCTGGAAAATTATCAAGGGAGACAAAATAAAACATTTCCAGATTATTACAATGCATATTGTTTAGTTAATGTTTTCACCTTAAAATGCAATGAATATTATCAATATTTCCGGAGAAATCATAAAACACAACTTTATCAGAAAAAGGAGAATGGTCATGAAGAAATAGACCATTCATTTCAATTTATTTATTTTTTAGTTCATAATGAACGATTTTCTTTAATCGCCATAAATTCTCTCAAGTACGAAACTACCTTCCTTTACACGAATTCCTTGTGCTGTCTCTGTTCCATGTTGTACACCTGGGGTCTGAATGTGATTTTCCCATGAAATGAAGCCTGCACTTCGTGTCCCATGAGTTCTCTGCGCTGAGATGAAGCGATCCATTTATTTTTGCCACTTTGTTTTCGTTGTCAGCATTAGCCATCAATGACAGTTTTGCCATCAGGACAGGCTCCCTCTACAAGGTATGCAACAGGTACAGTGATATCTCAGTAACAGCATAATGACAGTCGTTCTTTACCTGCTCGTCTAAGTAAACGAGATTCCAGTTTGTCATCACTTTGTGTTTACTCCTGGCTTTTTTGCACCTTTGTAAACAGCCATTTTGCTCTAAAAACAAACAAAAAAAATTAAAAAAATTCTCGGACATACAGCAAGCGACGGATCCCAGGATGCCA
The DNA here is from genome assembly GCF_003073045.1 of Pomacea canaliculata. Taxonomy (NCBI): domain Eukaryota; kingdom Metazoa; phylum Mollusca; class Gastropoda; order Architaenioglossa; family Ampullariidae; genus Pomacea; species Pomacea canaliculata. The sequence goes on along the minus strand of NC_037595.1, from coordinate 22,264,724 downwards.
GGCTCGATCCGAAATGTGAGTGTGAGACAGTCATGACTCCCAACAAACACACACATCAAATCCTGTTCAGGATGTTCGATCACATTAAAAAGAAAAACCCACTTTGGCGAAGTCAGAAAAAAGCCGTCAGATCATTCTGGAATCGGCCTTCATTGAGATATAGAAGTGATTGGTTACTAATAACCGATGAATGTGTAGGAAGTGAATAGATGAAATGAAGATGATGTGTGGACGACCATCGTGAACGGTGCAATGTCGTCAGGAACACCAGCCTCTTTGTTAATCGAGACAAGAACGGCGGTTTACATTCAAACCCCAAAATGAATTTATATTTTTAACTCGACCGAATATTAGATACTGTCTTCCACGCTATGAGTATATCTCATGTCATCAAATGTGAGGCTTGTTTACCTGCACCACATTTCCATCCTGTTTTTATTCTTACATGGCGCGGCATGGCGTTCTCATATGGCGTGTCTTCAAACCGGAAACATCCCACTTAGTTCTTCAGGATCTTTTCACTCGGCGAAAAGTCGAGCTTTTCTTGCGAGTTCGACAAAGCGTCACTCAACGTCAGAGAACAAAAGAAATGAGTTTGTGTAGGTCAGGCTGACCCGAGCTCTGAACCATCTTCCTTTGCTAAGTGCTCGCAGAGAGCCGTCATGCAAAAACCTCCTTTCCTACGGAGTTCTGTCGATAGTTTCCAGTCAGTGGCATAAACTGGAGGCCATTGTCTGTGATGTCTTGATTGCGCTTCTTCACTGGTTTTTTGGATCCTAAACAACGAACGGCAAACCGAAACTCCTCAGCCATCTCGGAACACAAGGTTTGCTGTGGAAGAAGAGAATAAAAATGAAAAACATATAATACATCAAATCAGAGAGACAATTTGTCTGCGAGTTCAGAGCAGTAGTTGTAATCCTTTTATAATGATTGGTTTCTCATGTGAATAAATCAGGATTTTATTGTTGTATGTGGGAGGGTAGGAGTAAGAAGGAGAGAGAATGAAAGTACAAGATGCAGAAGAGTACATGGAGGTCTTTATAAAGTGTTTCAGGATGTATGAAGTATTCTTCCTTATTGTACCTGGTCTTTGCGTGCGTTTTTGCGGGCCTTCCACATAAACTCGCACATTGCTACGAAGAAGCCTGCCACGACCCCTCCCATGAGCACCACGAAGACCCCGCCAACGTTCTCCACGCTCAGCTCATTGGCCGAGCCCTTGGGTGGGGTGCTCTCCTGACTGCAGTCCTTCGCTCCATCCTGTCGCTCCCACCATTTGGTCTTCAGCTGGTGGATGATCTGATTCTCTGTCAGGTGTAAGATTTCTGCTGTCAGGATCTCGCTGTACGGGAACCTGAAGTCCGAAACGACGATTGTTAGATAATGAGAAGATCCCGATGGATGGATGCAGTGGAAAGCTGTGCGGTTTGTTTGTTTGTTGTTTGTTTGCAAAGCGCCTTAACCCCGAGCTCAGTATTAAGCAAAATCGTTGTATATAAAAACTGTAAAAATAATATTGTCATTTATCTAAAAACTTCTTATTATAAAGAACCGAGACCCTTCATAAGAGCAAAAGACTACTTTCATTGGCAGACAGGTTGACAACAAGCACTTACCATGGCAACCCCTTGAGGGCCGACACAACTCATGCGAAGTTATTGCCCTTTTACGTGAAACTCAAGAGTACGAGTTGTTGGCAGGCCTGGAGTGCTTTTACTACCAATGAATAACAATGACACCCTGGTAAACAATTACGGCCTTATCTTATCAGACTTCTAGCATTAGCGCCATCTATACAAAGTTTTTTCCTATTTCTGCGAAATATATGAACGCTCACTTTGGCCGACGTCCAGATTTTGGGCAGGACATTAAATTATTACCCTTTTTCTGTTAGACAAATAGGCTTTTAGTTTAAACGAGTTAAATTTTGTTTGTGACATTTTTTTTTATTCTGGGGGAGAACTTTTTTTTTAAAAATAAATGCACATTCCTTTTGACATGCCTCTAATTCTTATACTACTTATAAAATTATTGCCTCTTTGCAATACACAAATACTTTTTTTATTCAAAACAAGTGAGCTTTTAGTCGAAGCAAATGGGCTTAAATTTAAAGAAATACGCTTTTAGTTTTATGAATGATCTTATATTTTAACCGACCACTAGTATTTGCGGCCACTAGATGGAATTGTGGTCATATCTACTGAATTAAATTTTTTGGTTTAAAGATGGATCTTTTGGGGGTACGGGGAGGATTTCAATGGTGCCAGAGGGCAAAGAATTGCCCTAGCTCCATAAATACTGATTTAGATGGTTCAACCTTTGACAGAACGGTGTGCAGCACGGGAATCGAACCTATACGCTTCCATTTGTTGAAGAAATATTTGAGCATTGACGTGGATACACTTGGAGTACTGATGATACTGACTGACATGCACTTTGCGTCCATTTAGTATGGGACCTCAGTCACGTGACACCGATGCTTACCAGACTGAGTCGCTATGCCGTAACCTTTAGAGTCCAGTCTCCCACCGATGTTCATGAGCTCACAGTTGCGGTGGACGGCGTACTCCACCGCCGTGGACTCTGCCAGGTAGGCGTAGTTGCCCGCGAGCACTCTCTTCACACCATCTGCCGTGGAGTTGACAAATATCTGAGATCCGTCCCGTTGTGGACATGAAATTCCACATCCGTTTGTAGGTTCAATCTTAGAGTTCTGTTCAAAATAGAAAAACATCCAAAAGTGTCTGATCGCAACCCACCTGGCAAAAAAATAAATAGTCACAATGAGGACAAGCGGTGGTCAGGTAAGAAGCGCGACCAAACGACCCCCCATGAACGTACCTCGAAGAACCTGTAGGTGGACCCGCCCCGGTAGGTCCCGTACATGACCTTACTCTGCTTGGCCAGGTCCTCGGCAGAGTTGATGTCAGACACCATCCTCTCCACTGTCAGGAAAGCTGCCAGGTTAGCGGTGTAGGACGAGATCATGATGAGAGTGAAGAACCACCAGATACCCGCTACCAGGCGGGTGGAGATGGCACGAGGTGCTATTTCACATCCTATACACAAAGAAATAAAAATCTTGATAATTTGTTGTTGTGCATTCCTGCAAGTGTGTTTGACAGTTTGTTTGCATAGGTCTGCCTGTCTGGATTAATCGAGCGACAAGTAGACGGAGAGGAAGACTGACTTAATCGTAGCCTCTGGTTTTATACATATGTTGTCACCATCTGACTTGTAAAGAAAATGTAAATCCAAAAAGAATCAGCACTGTGAACAAGACACCTTCTCAACTCACCTTGCTGCATGAGCGAGCCTACAGTGAACCAGAGGCTGTTGAGGATGGTGAACTGGTTCTCTACCTCATCCGTGTCTGGGTTGCACGGGTGGGGATTACACCATTCGTAAGGACTGAACCTCGCGATGACAAACAACATAAAGCTAACACACAGGTAGGCGGCGATCATGTACACCCACACCTGCAACAGGTACAGTGGCGCCTTCTTACACAACGACTTTCTCTATATCTTATTTTTGTACTCAGCAGCAAAAAGTCAATGTTATATGCTGTGGAGGTAGAGATTTATATTATTATTTTGTAGTGGTGTAGTAGGATTAAGTTCCATGATCCTAAATATAGTTTGAAAATGTTTTGACATAATTTACTGTTTATGTTTCTATCTTTGAAAGCATCGATGGTTATTTTATTCAATAAAATTAAATCTTTTTTTCTCTTATCTTCCTTTGCTCATGTTTTTTTGTGCATACATGGGCGTGAATGCAAAGTTTATCGTTTCCCAATAAAATTGGCCGTTGGCACTTAAATAATTTGCTAATTCATCTAAAGTTCTTACCTGTCGAACTAAATTCAGATTCATATTCTCTCAGGTAATCACTATTACCTGGACTAATTTAATACAACTTGTACTTTACTACAAACTACCATTCATACCTCAATGGAAAGAGGTGAGAGGAAGGAGAACAAGTCGGGTGGCTTAGGCTTCGGTTTCCGGTACAAGATGGTGATTCCCAAGGTGAGAAAAGGTTTGGTGAAGTCAACGTCCCTTTCTCGTTCGTGAGTAATCGTCATACCCCCCAGACCAAGATCTGCCCTCTGTAACAGAAGAAAATGCAAATTTATTTCAAAGCCAAACTCGAATAACATCTTGTTTGAAGAGAAACATACTATGACTGGCTCCTCCTTATAATAAATACAACTGCTAAACAAATAAATCACTGATCGGGATAAATAAATATCTGAGGAAAAATAGTGGATGAAACCGATGCTCGCACGTAAAATCGTGATTTTACAGAAGACAATTGTTGTGGATAAATCTCACAAAGATAATTTGTTTCAAAACTTGGTATTTGCTACTGTATGTCGGTAAATTGATATTGAACAGTTTGGTCATTTTTATACAGGTAGGTACATAGGTGTACAAGCTGGACATTTCCATCTTACTAATGAAAGAAAGTTGGTTCCTCTAGTTTTCAAGATATCGACCTCTGTGATGAGTTAGCTCCTCATTAGAAGCATCAGATAGCCAAGGTGTTCATGCCACAAATGATCATAGAGTAGGTGGTGATTAGCGAACAGGCTTGCCTCCCTTTCTCTCAGAGAAGGGCCATGACACACTGTGGTGTTTATTTTCCTTCCAGCTCCTAAAATGTCGTAAATCCTCGAACAAAGAATCCGATAAAAATGGCTGCTCTCGAAATCTCGCACATCTAGTCTTCGCGATTAACATCGGTGATTTCTCTTATCACTCTTGTGTTAGAATTGCTTATGCCATGATTTACAGTGGAGTCGTATTCAGGTACTCGTACTGAAAACTATTGTGTGAGGTGACATCAAGGTTTTGTGAAGTCAAACTATACAGGTCAACGGCCATGAACCTAAGTCCCTATCTGCTTTTCCACGGTAAGTCCTCTAATACCGAGGCGTAACTCATTTTCAACATAAATAATGTGCTTTTGGCATATTTTTTATATGTATGAGAATATTAGCAGGTTATATGTAAACTTTGATATAATGGTGACATCTGTTGTGACTTTTCGAGCTTTCAACGAGAGTAGTGTCTAGACTAGAACATTGGGGCCTTCCTTGAGGCACATTTTTACTTTATGACATTACTCTTATATCCAAGGCTGCTGATACAGTAACAGCTGCCTGCTTCCTTTCTGTAAGTTCTGACACAACTCGTATAGAATCAGACATCACAATAGGTAGATTAGTTACTAAAAAGTACATCGAGTGCGCATGTCTCCTACCTTGCTGGTGAGTTCACCCATGACCCCATTCCAGGTTCCGTTTTCCAGTTGGCCGTAGGCGTTGTTGGCGACTTTGTACAAGGTGAAGTTGAAGCCCTTTACCTGCGAGATTTTTTCCAGAAGGTCCACACAGAAACCTCTAAAGCCTAGAGGATGGGTTTTGTCCTGAATCACGTACGGTGCTTCCTGAAAACAGAAATATCACCGGGAAATAATTCACATGTAACGATGAAAGTTTGAATCCGAAAAGAAGGTAAATCACCTGTATGCCAAACTACATTTAGCAGTCTAGAACATATTTTAAGGGACGTGTCCAGTTTAAAAGTAAAATTTGGATCTGCTAAGACGAAGAAACAGAGTGAAAGAGAAGTAAAACATACTCCAAAGTTGTTTTTTTTTTATTTTTTGTTCTCCAAAAAATTATGATTATTGCAAACTTTCTAACAGCAAAAATAAAGTTAGTTTAGCATGATGCTCATTTTTTGAAATACAATTGGAGATAATACCTAAATTCTAAGGTGATACAAAATATTTAAGTGAGATTTTTTATTGAACTGTCTTAAATAAACCTAGTGTGTGTATATATATTAGACAGATTGATCACTCCGCTAACACGAACACTTCCCAGCGTCTGTGTATACTCTAACCCGTCCAGTGCCAAGAAGATAATTTGTTTGTTGATATTTATATCTATAATTCCAAGTATTGGTCTTATATAATTTAAAAGGACTGTACAGAAAACATTAAACACCATAGCTGTTCACTTACTTCAACTACAGCCACTCTCAGTGTCTTGTTGGCTAACGCCTTTTCGACATCTTTAATAAACTGTTCTCTTGTCTCCGTTACATTCAGTCCATTGAGACGGTCCCAGGTTCCATACTGAAACGGACACAAGTTACCAAGACACTTAAAACCCAAGTAACATCTAAGTGTAGTAGCAAACAGCTTGTGTGAACATATGTGACAAGCTGCTGTGTGAAATTAGGTGACATACTTTTCTTGTGTATACAAAAGTTATGCAATGACAATCATCATGCACATTCATCACATTCCTACACTTGGTTAAAAGATAAACAAAAATATCTGCACAAATAAGATTCGTTAGTTATATTATTTGCCTCGATTTCTTTTAAATTACAAAATATATGAACACATACATTTATTTCAAGAAAAAAAAGTAAACTGCAATTTTCTTAAGACGTGTTGTCAATATTACATGAGAAGAGATATGTATGGTATGTCTCACCTTCCTCAGGCCACCTTGCCTCAAATGCAGAAGGTCCAGTTTAAAATCGTAGCGCTCTCCGTTTTCATACCGAATTCGTCCAGACAGCCCCTCAAAGTCCATCTGAGAAAGAAAAATGTTATAGTTATAAAAAAAGTGAGTAGAACTAGAGTGAAGGTAGTTAAATTTATCTAAATGATGGACAGAGAAAAGTAAGGAACATTCAACGAGGAAAACTAATGTTTTGCCAAAGCGGTCAGGTTCTCTACAACAGACGAGACAATTTCACTGAGAATAGACCCTTCACCTTTTATTAACCTCACCATGATGAACATCCCAACTTTGGTGATAACAGATTGTTTGCAACGCCCAAAATCCAAATGTTACACAAAGACTCATGAAGAGTCCCTGCCCTGGTAGCTTCCGAAGAGAAAGGAATAGCACTAAGCTGTACGATTACGATAAATAAAATTTAATATAAGGGAAAAACAAAAACTGTGACAAAGAGGAGAGGTTGATTTTGTTAGATGACACGTTGCACTCAGAAGCACAGCTACTTACCGACTTCATGTAGTTGAGAAGACTGTTGCCATGACGCCACGTGTGGATCTTGTCGCAGGACAGCGGCATGGTGTTGACGTCCTGCGCCTGCGAGTACTCGTGCAGGGCGCGTGCAAACAAGTTGAAGGCGTCGTAGGCAAGAGCTGTTTCCGTCTGTAGGAGTGGGAGACGATCAAAGAAATTGTTTCAAAGGGCATGTCTATATGTTCTATAACACTACTTGTGTGTGCATTGTGTGTGTGTGTGTGAGAGCGTGCCCTTAAATGTAGTCGCGGACGTGTACAATAATTTAATGAGAGGAATAAAAATTGAGAAGCATGCAGTAGAATCACATAAAATGCAACATTGGAAGTACATGTTAGCGACATGCAATCTTAAATTATCCCTTATTATCCCTTTATAGGACCACAAGCCGTTTTCAGAAGCGAATCAAAACGCTGGTCAATAATTATAACATCAAAACGTAGTAAGAAATAATATTGCAGCGAGGAAACTTCAAAGGAATTAAATTGAGTATTTGCCTGAACGAGTATTTTAAGTCGTCCACCAGAACTCTTTGATTTAATCTTTAATTTTACATGCTGTTACGATTAATTCAGTGTTAAGAACCCCAACACATTTACAAATATAAATGAATCTTTGATTCCTTGCTAGACACGGTAGACAATAGCTCTTGCTAAATTTATTTCAACTCGATGCTGCTGCTGACAACGGTATGGAAAGTGTTGCCCTTACCAACATCTCTCCCCAGACAGATGGTCAGCACTTAGCCAAGACGAAGATACACTTAACAGACAGTGAAAGCACATCAAAGCTCGTATGCATGTCGTGGCTTTACACACAGAACATCGCAAAGTACATCTCTACGGCATGCAAACCCTGTGAATCACTTTGTCATTTACAATGTACGAATTTTGATTCATTTGTCATGTACAAAATGTAACACTTTGACCTCTGTAATGGACGAATAATGTGTCCTTTGTCATTTTCGAATATTTTTACCTTCATGATGTCTTAAAAATGCGTTCTTTGTGATCTTTAATAACACTTCTTTGACGATGGACGAAGCCCCTGTTCATGTGCGATAACACGTCCTTTGTAATGCAAGCAATGGAATATTTTTTAAATAAACAACTATATTTATAGAAGTGGAACTGACCCAACTTTTAAGCATAATAATTGTGATAGTTCTGTAATTTAACATGAAGCTTCAGCAACGAAAAATATAAAAATAAATATGATTGAAACGTGTCTGGAAGAGAGGGGAAACGGTGGAATAAAATGAAAGACGCGAATAGCGAGACGACGATGAAAAAGAAAACCAACATTTAAAGATTTGTAAAAGACATCCCACTACAACACACAGAGACGTTAACGTCACGTGCACGTGACTGGGTCATCATACCGACATCGAGTCGTTTGTATCATTTCGGACGCCCTAGTGCAGATTCCAAGAGAAAGCATTTGGGAAAAAAATCACAAATTACAAAATGTAAGAATTTAACCAACTTTTTAAATTCTGTGGATATTTTTAAGCAGCTGTCTACGTGGTATTCACGTAAAAGAAACCCAAGAAATTTAAAGCAAGTTGATCTTAGAACCAGTAACTGAATTTTTTTTTGACAAGGGTGGGGTGGTTGACCGACAGGCAAGGACATCATGAGATGTTTTCAAAGCTTATGTTTGAGTGCTTGGGAGGAATGGTTATTGCTTTGACTTTACATTTATTTTTCTAACTCAAATGCAACTCTAAGGTTATGTTATGTAGACAAAAGAAGCAAGCTTTGAAGCATGCACATTAGTATGGTGTCTTAATGAAAAAGATCACCGTCTGATTTCTCAATATTTTTACATACTCTCCCCCCTCATCCTCAAAAAAGCACAAAAATTATGTCACGCAGTTTCCTGAAATTATACAGATTTTGAAGAGGATGTAAAGACTACTTACTGGTAATGACGGAGGTGAGGACATACAAGGTCTTTGGCTGATGACTTTTTATACTGGCTTATTAATTAATGATGGATTATTAAAGAGAAATGGCTGCTACAATGGATTATTGAAGACTAACCCCTTGTCAAGAGATCATAAAAGTGCCATGGGCATTTCCTGAACTCTGAAAAGATACAGGTAGACACGGAGCACAAAGAGAGAGAGAAATAATGAGGGAGAGAGGAAGGGAGGCAATAAGCTGACACCATTATTTCATCAAGGGACACTTTGCCCTCGGTGTGAACACGTACATTGTGAAGGGGCAATTAGCATTGTAAGCTTACCTCGATCTCAGTGTACTCTCTCAGAGGAGAGCTGGCGCCCACCTGGGACATGATGAGCCACTCCGTTTTGATTTCCACCACGCGAGGGATGTCGGGATCGATCAGGCGGTACGCCGTGATGTTCGGCCGCCATGTCTGAAGTCGTCTAGATCAACCAGGCCAATGTCCTTTGGGGAAGACGAGAGAAAAGAAAGTCATAAAAATTGTGAAACAAATGAATATCAATGGAGCCTGTGTCAGAAAATGGATTATTGCTGGAGTGGGAAAACTGAAACCTTTATATCACTTCACTGGGAGGTAGTTTGTAAACAACAGCAAATTATCTGCTCAAATTTTATGAATATTATTTTTAAACATCCCTGTAAGACATAAAATAGAACTAACTCTTTATAATTCAGTTAGACACGTGTAATCTATAGTCCTAGCTAACTTGTTTTATTAAATTAATTTTTTTTAAATCCTCAAACTTCATGGATTTAAAATGACAAACACATTTTGAATTTGTTTTCTGGTGTCTAATATTAAAATTGATATATTACAGCAACAAGACGTGTGCCAGGATGGGGGATCATACTGCTAATATAGTAATGATTTTTGTCTGATTGTTTACGACTAGACACACACAGTTGCAAAGTTTCAGATACAGAATTCTGTCATGAATGGTAAATCCTATCTCTTATCAGTCTTCATTCTAGTAAGTGTTAAACAAAAGCAAAGCCTAATTAGCTTTAAGACATGAGGATATATAATAAAGGTTATAAACCAATATTGGTTTTATATGTTTCTTAATATAATTTCAGAGGGTTGCTTAAAAAAATTAACTTACTAATCATTCTCTCTTACAGTACCACACAAAGCTAAGTAGTTTTTAGATATACATGATTACACGATCATTATTTTTACAACCTATGTGCTTGTTACAGGTTACTCACCAGGGTGGTGAAGAAGTAATGAAAAGTTGCCGAGATCATGCTAACCTTTAGTGCCTGAAAAATAGTGAAAAAAATAAGAAACAAAATAGATAAAAAGCATTAATTTGAAGCTGATATAAGCTGAGCTAGCAAAAAAGAATAAAATACATAAAACCATTATACGGCATGAAAAACAAGAGAATAAACGAAAGGATATTCGATTACAAGGAAGGAGAAGAAGAGAGACAAAACAAAAAACATTGAATGATCCTAAGTTGTCTAAGAAGAAGAAGATTGGTAGTTCAGTCTATTACTGCCTTTCTTTAAGTTTGGGACTGATTTTTAATTAAATAATAATGTTATATATATATGTATTCATATAAGGGGTAAATGGTTAATTAATAAATGAAGTAAAATATTGTCCTTACTGCGTACAAAAGTTTCCGCACTTTGTCCACCTTACAGTCGATGACAAAGCGGGTCTCGCCCCTGTCCTTCAGGTCCTTCAGGATGGTGACGTAGTCGTTGTCCACCAGCTGAAGTTTGCGAACAGTGATCTGCGCAGGCGTGGTTTCTGCTGCTTTCAGCACTTCCTGTAGTCGCGTCAGACCTGAACACATGTCAAAATAGTATAAAAAGTCACGCACAAACCATGGAAGGACAGAAAACAAATGGTCGGTCCTTGTCACAGACTAGAGTTCTTTGTTCAAACGTACCATCATTACTTCATCTCTACAGTTATCCAAGTAAAAACCCGTAATATAAAAATCTAGAGCAGGTCATTTAGCTTTTTATTCAGTCCATACGAAGTCTAAAAAATGTTCTTCTTGTTAATTTGAAAAATTGGTAATGAAGCTTTTATCTGCTAAACTTTAAAAAAGCAAATCATTATTTTTCACGGTTCGGGGAATCGTTCGTTTCGGGAGAGAAAACAACATTTTACACTGTTTATTAAATGTTAACTCTGGTGCAAAATTGTTTTCGATTGAATGGATGCATTCTCCAAAATTTCCTTTAAGAAAAATTAATTAATTTTTTAACCTAAATTATATTCAAGAGTTACAAGCAATTCTTAAACAGATTCAAAAAGAGAACTAAACGCCATTTACTGCGACAACATAAAAGTATACCTACAAGCACCTTTTAACATAATTTCAATTTCGGCCTTTAAATATATTAGATGTGTTCAATGGTTGAACATTTAATGTATTCTAAAGAACCAAAGTAAGACAATACCGATGTGCTAAAGCAGGCTTTAACCCTATGGACACGATATCCAAGTTAGAAACAATATTTTTAGAATTTCTTGGTTACACGAGAACTTTCTTTTGCTTCTAATCCAGTGATCATTGCCAAAGGGAGGGAAGCTTCGAGGCTTCTATGTTGGTATTGAAACATTGTTTACTTCTTCCTTAACTTTTAAAAGGTTTTAGACGTTTGTAGTTAAGTAGCTTTTCTTTATTTTATTACTTTCAGTCCGTCCTTGCTGTTGTTCTTGGAAACTTTGGTAATTCGAGTAAATTGGTTTGTCTCGCCTTTGTCATGAGGTTATTTTAATCCAGTCAGATGTTTCCTCAGTTTTAATCTTAATCTCTGTAAACACACTCAATCTAATCACCAAGATCAATGAATAAATAAAAAAATTTTTTTAAAGTTTTCTTTCCTAAATCAGTAGAATTATCCACCATTGTCATAACATTTTCTTGTCAGAAGTATTATGTGAAGGATCGAAGGAGAGAGAGATCGAGCCAGAGAACAAACAAGCAATCGGACAGGATGTTTATTTACTGATCTCCAAGGTGACTGCAACAACAAGACATCACCACAAATGTAAGACAACCCTGACGACTACGACAGCTTATTGGTATTTGTGAATAAATAATGACTGAAAAAATATTCTCGACAACATTTTTCTACACATTTAATCCTGTTTCAAGTCGCATGTTTCAAGCTTCTTTAACATCCTCGCCGATTCTGGTTTTTATTGTTATATCGAAACTTGATATTCGAACTATTCACTGCGAATTTCCCATTCATCCAAATGTTTCTCTAACTGTTTAGATTCTTTTAAAGGTATTTATTTTTTGACAGCAATAAGAACATAAACCATGGAATAAATATATACTTTACAATAAGCAGGTACTTTAGAATTCTACAAGTAACCATTCTTAGTGTAAAAATGTGGATAAGAAATATTTCCCTTGACTAATCGCAAGAGATTACAGAGAGATCGGTGTGAAACAGATACTTGTAAGATGTAAAGCTTCTTTGTGTGGTTTATTTATTGTTTTAAATATTAAAAACTATTTGGAAAATTGAGAGAAATCAAAAAACAATAGAATTTTTTTTTTCACGTGAGACGATTTCGGTTTTCGAAAATATGTCCATGGAAATTGTGATTAAACTCCAGAGTTTTTGTTGTTCTGACTACAATGACTGTAAAGCAAAGCTGTCATCGCAGGATACAATGGTCGTGGAATTCTTAGGTCAACAGGATCAACTCAGTTGATAATTGTTCAATATTCATGATTTAACAGAGCACTAAACTGAAATAAAAAAAGATATCGCAGCCATTAAGTGAATTTCTTTTATTACAATCATTTGCTTTGCAAGTGACTAAAGCAAACTCCTATATTATGTTTGCAATATTTTTTAGTGCCGATCTAAATTCAGATGAAGTGTGTGTTTGTTTGTGTATATGTGAGTGCGCGTGGGCGTTATACCTGGCTGGATGTGTAAAGACTTTATTTATATCTCACTTGCTCTATCTTTTATTCCTAAAATTAGTAAATTCTTGGTGGTTTCCTTAATGCCGACATATTGCTACTCATAAGGCAATGATGTCTTCAGTATATGCAATGTCCTTCCACTGTATTTCCGTTTTTTTTTTATAAACTGTTCACTTTGCTTCTTTTCAATAAAACGATTCAGCTCTTTGATTTCTGAACTGAGACAAAGGTAGGTGTCAATCTCGTCACATGTTATTTGGTTTATATGATATAACGAATGACAACATGGCTTCATCAAGTTCTGTTACAGCGCCCCTAGTGTCCAACCAGAAGCTTTGGATCAGAGATTCATCTACCTTGTAGAGAAACCGAATTAATGTTAGTGATCAGCAATGTATCAGCCTGTTTAGAATATCAGAAAGATTGCTTTCTTGAGGCATTATGGGATCTTCTTTCCTTTAACTAATCTGAAATATGCGCGATAGAAGCAAAACAGTTTCGAACCATCGTTGTCTTCGTACAAGATGGTGAACTTCTCCCAGGCCCAGTAGCGCACGATGTCCATGTAGGCCTTGCTGAGAGGTCAGGTAGTGAGGATACAGTGAGATGGAGAAGTAGTCACGTGTGTCTCGCGCGTCCCAGTGCCACTGCACGTGCGGGATCTCAAACGCGTTGCACATGGACTGCACGTGAGCTGCGGTCAGGCTGGACATGGGCCCAAACATGGCGGCGATGCCCTGGCTGGCCATGCGACACACTGAAAGAGAAACAACACCATCAGTGTCAAAGTCAAAGACCGTTAGTTGGTTCTTTTGTCACAACAAGGTAAACAAAATGGTTACTGAGTGTCATAAAATTTGGACCTAAAGGATCTGTTTTTCTGATATAATGTTAAGGTCTACTTCATTTGTAATTATGTATTCATTTTGAAATAATTGAAATACAAACATCTTGTACGCGTATTTTCGAAAAAACCTGAGTGTATTTATTGTATGTCTTCTAAAATAAGTTGCACTTAGCGGTTTTTTTATTTATTTATTTTATTTTTTTTTGTAAAATGAACCAGACTAAACAACCAATAAGATTTTCAGAATGTGGTTTTGGGCTGCTCACAAAAGTAGTCTTGGCAAACGCTTCATAAGAAGAATGCCAAAACCTGTTAATCGACATGTGTATCTACTCAATCTACGGCTACAAACCCTCACCCAAAGCACGTTAATTATTTTGCTTTGGAGACTGAACACCTGATCCCGTGTAAGGACTTCCTTTATACGAGTAAATAAACAGCCATTTCGAAAGATAAATAACTAAATCCCATAAATAATTAAATAAATGGCACTTCTGAGAAACAATGTGGGAAGATGAAAGCTGCTATTCAGTAAATTAAATAAGTTATTTTATCTTAGAATCTGAACTGATGAAATCGTAATCTTAGGCAGACCAGATTTTGTAAATGTGCGTTTACGAGCAGACATATGCAACCTTCATCAAATAATGTAGTTGGAAGTAAGATCTGGAAATCCTCACGGCCCTTTAAAAGGAAGATTTGGTGAAGAGAAAGAATGATTTATGCCAATACTGTGCCACAAAAAAACGGCAGACAAATGCACGATGTTCCCAGACACAAAGCTATCTCACTATTTTAGTACAAAAGATGTACGGGAAACAAATGGCGCCGCTTGTCCCTTATCACACAATCAGGTTTACATGCATGTCATTTACATACGATGGAAGCTGTTCGTCGAGACGATAGCCTTATACAGACGGTAACTTCTGACGAAGTCTGTGCCCTCAGAGACATCGCCCGGTGTGAGATATCCATCTCATGGCCGACACAACTTTCAGAGGCCTCTCGCCTCTTTTTGTCCGACCATCATGCTCAATGAACCTGAGGTGTTGCAGGAGTCAGACCCCAACAGCTTGGTCCCAAGAAAACAAGCAGATAGTGGCGGTGAGTGAAAGACAGTAGATGGCGTCATCTACCAAGGGATTGTCTTGGCTTCTGATGCCACTCCAGACACGGAGTTGTCAGGGGAGACCAACGAGACTCTTCCTGACGGCTGCTCGGTCCTTGCTGATGGATCGCTGCAGCGTTAACGCGTCCAGCAGGCGATCAAAAGCCTACGTGGTGTCTTCAGAGGCCCGGATCCTGTGTGGAGGAACTCATTAAGGGGTTCGAGCTTGGAGTCTGCATCCATTGCTGGTGTGTGATGTGGCAGTGGGTGACAGCAAAGTCCGCCAAACGCCAGTTTACTTTCTTTTACCAGCAACACTTGGACAAGAGTTTGGTATGTCCTGAGGATGGTATAGGTCTACTCAATCATTCTTAATTTGTTATTCTTTTCCTGTGCAGGCATCTTTGAAGCATTTATCATTAAAATTGTTGAATAACGATTGAAAGCTTTGCCTTCTACCTCGAGGACCCTATATCGAGGTTTGACCTTTGACACAAAGTCCAAAATACACAAAGAGCGGTTGAAACATACACAGGTGACTAAATAAACATACTTAAAACAACTTGTCATTATCTACTTCTAGTAAATATGCTCGCAAATATCAAATATTAACCAATATTAGCCGATCTACATGAAAGCAGTATTCACCAATATTTATTGTGAGCGTATTGCACTGATTAGAGCTTTTTTTCTTGCTTGAATCTCATTGACTAACTTTTTATGAACATTTTGAAAATAGATACAAAGCAGCCTGCACAAAAATTCCTGTGACCTGTAGTTTTACTACTAACTTTTCGACCCCAAACTGATAAAACTTATGTCTGAATGAGGCGTTAAAGACACTTTAACATCTTCTGTTTGAATGGGTCCAATGTTCATGGTAAAATAACTTCTTTACCAGTTGAATTCCCTTTAAAACCAGTTTCCATAGTAGGTGTGAAATGCTGTTTAGTCTGTGGTTTTTGTTTCCAATGTCCCTTTTTATTATTAAGTTTAATGTTTAAGCAGATGTCAATCCGTCCATGCCCCGTGTCATGAGAGTAGAAGAAAGTTATGTGTTGGAGGCCCAGAGTACTATGTTTCGAAAACATTACATTTACTATCAAACAACCACGTGACGTCCAGACTAAAGACTAAGAGTCCTGCCCATGAAGGCGGAATCAGACGGTGTGATTGGTGTGAAAATAACAGTCTGACGCAGACATCGAGTAGAGACGGTTGTCAGGGTTGTTTTGGGCCTTAATTAACAATGAAGTTACTAGGTCCTGAAGAGATGACAAACGAGCGAACAGTCCGATGGAGACGACGATGAGAGTGCGAAGAGGCCGGTGATGTATGGCTTTCACGAGGGGCTATCACGTGTCCAACAACTCCGCGTCAGCGTTGCGGAAAACTCATTGCGACGAAAAGCTATTCCGACAGTCACTCACGGTAGGCTGGCGCTGAAGTGAATAGCTGTCCACAAAAGTGTGGGACAGTAAACAACCTGGGCTAATTTGGGCGGCCTGTAAGTGTTGGGAGGTCAGGCGGAAAAAAAGTGAGCAGCGCCACCCCAAGAGAGCCTTGATAAAGGGCCGCAATCAAGACCTCTCGCCGCGTCGGCGTTTTGTCATTGGCTGCGCTGCACGCATGCGCGGAGGCTGGGATGGAGGAGATAGTGTAAGCCTTCGTGTCGCCATGTCGGCATGACGGACCTCCATGATGGGCAACGTTCTGCTTGATGACCGTGGACATGATGGAGGTTTGAGAAAGATGTGAAAACACCGGATATGACGTTTCATCTCCCCCAATTCATGATTACCAATTATCTCGACCCCTTAAAATAATAGACATTATACTGAATAATTTTGACTATTCCAACTTTTAAGATTATTCAAACTTTAAACAATAGTCAGAATTCTCTTTTGATGTCTGTCTACAAATGTTCTCTGCGACTCCTCCACTCTTTTCTGGAAACAGATTAATTTCGTCAGCCAACCAGAAGAAAGGGGAGACACAGCGAACAAAAAACATTTCCCTGACACCAGCTCGAACTCCCGCCGAGGAGGTCGACTTTAATCATTCTTGGCCAGCTGAATGTTTAACTTTTGCCAGGAAGAAGAACGTACGTGGTGAAAGGAGGAGAGAAGTAGCGGGGTTGAGGCGAGTAGTGAATGACAACCAAAGGTCGGGGTTACCTGCAGTCAATCCATCAGCTGCATTCCGATTTGCTGGAACTACACTGTTTGTCTTTCTAAGTCTCCATCTTTCTTGAAATATTTTTTTTTTCTTTCCCGAACACTTTCTTAGCGTCTTTCCATCAATTTGTTCAGCGTTTTAACCCTTTCATTCTTTTTATAAATTTTTATTTCACTTCCTCTCTCCAATAATTTCTTTTGCTTCCGGGATATCGCTTTTGTCCTGAGGCTGAAAGCCTGCAATTGCCCGAACCAATTTTTCTTTCGGGGACACAATTTGTAACATTCGGTGTAAAAAAAGTTATTGTTGTTTATAATTGTGCGTCACACTGAGCAATGTTCTTTTTACAGAGGCCACAAACCCGTGTTCGCTCAATTCATTTAAAAGTTCACTAGAGGATGGCCAAAAATAAGCGTCCATTGCTTTAGCCAGGAAAAAAAAATATGACAATGGAGAGTTTTTGATGGAGCAAAGGCACAACGCATCCTGGCGAGGGCGCTATCATGGAAGTTAGTGGACTTTGTCATCAACCTCGGGTAGGTTGGACCTCTCCTACGCCCGCGACAAATAAGAAAGAATCATACCTGTTTACCATATTCATCTTTAACTATGTGGATCAGACTATCACGCCCCTAGTATAGATTTCCATTTTAATAATAATAAATAATGAAAACAAAGCCTTATTAAAGCGCCAGAACGATTGAAACAAAGAAAGAATGAAATCGTGTGAGAAAAAAAAAAAAAAAAAGCAGCCACGAAACCGTCGCTCGTTTTATTTATGTACATACATAATTTTTTAATGCAAATTTTATTTTTCACTATTTTTATTTTTCTTGACATATCTTTATCTTACTTATGCCTTCTGCTTACACCTAGTAAACTAAGACTAAGTATGCAGGTGACAGGCAAAGGGTACACAGACTGTATATAGTTTACTGCATTTGTACAAATGTTTGCTCTCATATTTCTCTCATATACTTAACCATCGCCATTTAAGCATCGACTAGTACCAAATCCAACACCATCCACCCTTAGTGTCGCGCAAATGAACACAGTGGTCTCACCAAGGAACATAAATTTATCTGTATCTTGTGCGAGGACACGGGTAGACAAGGGACGATGGCCCTGGCTGCGGGTCGTGGACGAGGGTGAGGTCCATCTTGGCGAGACGGCGAGCTTGCAAATCACAGAGTCAATGGTATCGGTGTCTGGCCCCTGCCACTGACTTTTCATGCCAGTTGATCAACCGTGAAGGAGGCTGCGACTGGACACGACCGTTAACACGCAGCAGCCTCTCACACGTCACTGCCGTTGAGCAAGAGTGTGGATGAGGTCACTTCCTCGGTCACTTTATTAGTCTGGTTCATATATATATATTGGCTTGTTAAGCTGGTCGTCTTCAAGAAAAGTAATTTCTTTGCTCTCTCTTTATTTCTCTTTTCCTAGTTGTTTTTCTTTCTTCATCGATGTGTGTGAGGTTAAAATATATATTCCACTGCTCATCTAGAATTAGCTCAGTCATCAAAATGTAACAAAATATTTTTTTATAAATATATTTATATTTTTCAAGCAGATATTTGAACACAATGTAATTTCATTTTTTTCAAACGTTAATGCGTTTTTTCCCTTCCTTTTTTAAGTAATGTGTTTATCAGAACAAAACTTTTCTCCATTCCTCAGGTTTTTTTTCCCTCGGGTGTGGCTGCCGAGTGCAATCGCACTGACAACCCTGACATCCGGCGCAGACAACTCATGCATAAGACGAAAACAGATTATCCGGAACAAATACTGTCTCGGCAAAAATGAGAAGCCCTGCCACTGGAGAGCAAGTCAACATTTAGTTCATTTCGCTGTGCGAGACAGAGCTTGGAAGATAAACAGACTGGAAGCCAGGAGCAGGCGAACACACACTCACAGCTGCGAGCACACACACACACTCATTGACCCAACCTACCACACACGCACCCACCCACCGACCCAACCGACCCAACCTACCACACGCACACGCACCAACACACACTCACACTCACCCACCCACCGACCCAACCTACCACCCACACACACACCAACACACACACACACACCTGTTCGTGTCCAACGCATAATCCTTGCATTTATTCTAAGCCTAGTTTCAGCAACTTCTTCGTCTGATCAGACTCTGACTCTTTGCAATGCAAACCTCAAAAAGCTTTTCTCTCACTAAAGTGTTTGTGAGTCAGATTTTGCTTTAATAATTGAACAATAAATTACACTTGATGATTTTTCTTATTTCGATTTTCTGATTTATATTAATAATAAATTTGAAGATAAAAAAAAATAAATTACGGTATTACATGATAAAATTATTAATCTGACAATGGACTTCGTTTGAGTTTCACGAAGTTTGGGCTACCCGGTCCATTTTATGCAAAATCCACTGATTATTTGGTTCCATGACAAATCCACCGACTTCCTATGTCCCATCAACTATTCCAGAGCCTGGTTTCTACAATATGGCATTTCATTTAAACTTCTTCTTTCTTATTCATCCTTCATTTCAAATAAAAACGACATCTGCCTATGTTACACGACGCTAGAACTGTCATTATAAATAATCCCCAAGTTTTTATCTACTATATCTCATTGACTTTTTAAAATAAATCGGCTGAAAAAGTTCGCATAAAGCCCTGACATTTTCTCTGAAGCTGAATTTAGAAACCTCGGGTCTGCAGTGGGGAGAGATCGACAGTTGATCAAGTGTTTCTAAAAACTATCGAGGAGCAAAAAATAAATAAAAAAAAAATGAGAGAAAAAACTCCAGGCTTTTACCTAAGGCACATTCTCCCTGCTTTCGAAAGCAGATTCGTCAGCTGTCTGGAGGGGAGTGTCATCTATACCGAGTTTCTTTCCATGCGACCAGTCATCAGGAACCCCGGTCTTCAACGAGCTTCCACTCAGGGCAAGTTTGTAATCTTTCTTTACGTCTTTTCAAAAGCTATTTTTTTTCAAACCCAATGCTTTTTCTATTCTGTTGCTTTTCTTCGTCTTTTGACTGCTGTTGCCCTATCTTTTTGTAAGCAGTAGGATGTGACAGATGTGACTACTCGACAAAAAAAAAAAAAAAAAAAAAATACGAAGTAAACTGTAAGCTATTTGTTCGTCAGCAGCCAGACTGTGGAAGGTTAGTTGTAGCCTAGCACTACAACCCAAAGGTTAACATAAACATCACTTACAATACCTACATGTTCCATTCCATGCCCCAAAGGAGTCCTTCCATCCTTGGGGCCCCCGGTAGTGCAGTGGTTAAAACACTCGTTTGTCATCACTTCTGTGAGAGGCTTGCGGTTCAGATCTCGTCTCGGTTACACTCTCTCTATGTGACACCGGTTTGGAAAGCTGGTCCTAGGATTTTTCCCTCATAAAGGGCTATGGTTTCCTCCTCCATCCCTCTTCTCTCATAGTGCGAAATTACCTCAAGGTGGAAGCACTTTCTCGCTAACTATCCAGCTCATTGATAACCACTTTTTATTTACACATCATGAAACACTTTGTTCACCTCACCATTTATCCAACACCAACAAATCGCAGGTGTAGGGGTAGAAATTCTAGATGGTTTGGCTGTATTCTCAAAAACACATTCTAGGTAATAAAAACGCCATCAACAAATGGAATCTTTTACCGGAAGTCAGGCGCCAAACATTCCATGGTCACCCATCTCGATAATAGACCGAGAAGTCAAAGAAGGATCGTCTAGCAAACGACTTTTAAAGCTGACCTAGAGAAAATGTCTAATCTTTTCTCGATAAAAAAAAAAAACTGTGAACTGAAGAAAATGTCGATAAACGTGAAGCCGGAGGACGAATTATAGAAGAACGAGCGGGAAAACTCGAAAACCAATTCAACACTTTGAAATCACGTGCGCCTCGCACACAAAGAAATAATTGATGGATCTTATAAAACCTTCTTCTGCCGCTGGCACTTTGTTTAATTTTGATCCCACCGGAAGTAATCAATTTATCTCTCCTTTTAGAGACAGATAGGGTAAACTCAAAAACATTCTTTCAAATAACCTCAGCCTAAAACGCTTTGTTTGTAAAACGCATTTTCGCAACAAAAATGTTAAGCGAGTAAACGAACTTTCGAACGAAAGCCAGTCTTTCTTTGTAGAAAGGTAGACACAAAAAACTGTGAATACTCTGGTTTACAGAGAGTGGAGACAGATAACTAAGTTAGTATGTTAATGTACAGCTAAATCAAGTTCATCTTGAATACTCTTGAACCTAACTGTTAGTCGCTGGGCTCAATATCAACTGATATTGTTGGCAGTAACTATGTCATCGACAATATGCAGGAAAGAAGAACACATAAATGGTACAGAGAAGACAAGTTTACAGCAAGCACACGAAAAGCGCACAGACATAAAATAGATGACACATGAAATGGTAGAGAAGGGACAGACATTTGTTTCTGTCCATGTTCTTCGGTTTTGGTAAAGATTATTGAAGTGCAATATTTTTCCTGATGATGGGAATAAAACTCAGCCCAAGATACTAATTCCAAATATCTAGGTGATGACTCATACATAGATAGAAACAAAGACACAAAAAAAAAATCAGAAACAGAAATAACAGAAGATAAAACGAACAGAAAAGAGACACAGATAACTTCAGAAAGACAGAACCAAGAGAAACAGAAACGCAGAGACAGTCAGCGAAAATAAAAGATGAAAGAAGTAAAACAAAAAAATGAATGGGAAGGGGACAAAAACCTTAAACAAATCTCGATGAAAACATAATCACAAAGACACACAAAATTTGTAATCGTATAACTCTTCCAATTTGGGGAAAAGACAGAAAAAAGCCTTTTCCAATTTACAACATATCGATAGAGTGTTTTAAAAATAAACAGCGACAGGACGGCAGGGAGGCGAGGTGATTAGAAGCACTCAATTTTGGAGGGTTTGCACAGAAGTCGAAAAGTCGACACAGGAGCCAAAGGTCGACGGTGCATCGAGAGTTTGTGAGGACGAAAAACTCGACGATTTATCTTCATTCATCACCGTCAATTATCATCTGACTTCCTGACCGGAAGTTCAGTTTCAAGACTCCAGGGATTCAACTTCCTGCGCCTGACCAAGGCAAATAGAAAAACTTGATTACATAAACAATGGAATGAGAAGACGATATCGAGAAACGAATAGAGAAAGAAGAAGAAAAAGAGATTCTTCTCTAAAAGCATTTCCTTCGCCAAGTTTGAATAAACTTTGGCTTCTAAGACCGAACGATGTTTACATTTTCATCAGCGGTAATTCAGATGCTCATTAAACATCCATCTGGATGAAAACCAGTTCAGATCCTCCACTTTGTCTTTTTACTCTCTTGCTTACCTGCTTGTGTACGAGTACATGATATGTCAGCAAAACAATAAAAGTCATTACTAATGTTACCTATATTTTTAAGCTCCGTTAGATATGGTTAAACATATTGGAGAGTAAACTAATCTTTTTTCGTTGTAAATGCTATTTGTAGAGAGCGTGGAATATAGATAAAAATTATAAATGAATGTATTAAGAATCAGTAAACGTGATCTGATTAATTTATAATATTACAAAAGTGGTCTTCAACAAACCTTTCCAACTTTTGAAATCCAAGTGCCTTGTGCTTTGTGACATCTTGGACTGTCGCAAATAAAACTTCTCTTTGTGGCAAACAGAAATATTATCCACTCAGCTCTTCAAATTGCCGCAAAGAAGGGTAGTTACAATAGGTTTTGTCATATACATCATTGCTGTGTCTTGCTGCCTTATTTCTTTTTAAAAAGTGTTACAGATGTGGTATCATATCAAATGTGAAGTTAGAGATTCTTTTACGCCTCTTCATCCCTTAGTCTCCTTTAAACCACAAAAATGATGATGATGATGATGATGACGATGATGAAGAAGAAGAGGTGGAGGAGGAGGCTGCGGTGGTGGTGGTGATGATGGCGTGGACGATGACAGTGGTAGTGGGTACAATTGAGAGGTGAGCTGTAAACTGTAAAATACAAACGAACCTACAGTCAACCGTTCAAAAAGCATAATCGTCATTAGACAGGTAACCCGATGACAAACACGAAGACAGATGAAGAAGTGAGGAGAGCGCGTGTGTAAGCATCTCTTGTGATTCTCATTACGGTGACAAAAGAAACTTTTCCAACTAATTGCTACATTACTCTTTGCAATCGCAGCTAAGTGTGTCCTGTCCATGCAATCAAAGCAGTTCTATTGCAGTCCATTTCCAGATCGTCTCCAAGTCAGCCAAGAAACCTCCAGCTTCACAACATCGCAATCCGATTCCAAAACAACTTTTTGCCTCTTCGTCCATCGACCAGTCGCTGGCAACGACATTTCTGAAGTATGTAAGTCCAGGATGGGGAGTGAAGGGAGTGGGGGGAATCAGCCAATCAAAACAGATTACACTACCCACATCTTTACAGGTCGATCATTTCCTTGGTGATGCTGAGCCCAGCCTACGGGAGCCATGGCGGAATGTTTCCTCACCTCCAGGGGGCGTCATAATCGCTTAACGAGCGGCGACTTCTCGGCGTGAGTAATTTTCAGACGAGCGAGTGCGGCGGAAGATAAGCGAATGAGCTCTCTGCTCCGATTTCAGTCTCTGCCGTCTCTCGTTAGTGCCAGACAATTCGGTTGTCTCCATTTTGTCGAGTCCAAGGTCTAAACTCTTTCGACTGTAGATTCTTCAAGCATGCCAATCCGAGCGAAAATGTTTCTCTTTGGCTGGGAAGTGGTAACTAACAGGAGCTCGGCTGGTTGTCGGTGTTACACTTTCATGTTTGTGGCGAAAACATCTTGACAGACTAGTCCAGTCTGAAAAAAGTCCTGTGTATTCAATAAAAGAATGATAAAGTCAAGATAATCAAACCTTAAGGCAAGCTTATATAATTCAGATCATCACCCAGGCGTTCGAGAAGACAGGATGGTAGACAGAACAAAAGAGTTGAGACCTCACCAACTTTCCCGAACAACCCCATCCCTGAAAAAAAAAACTTGACCAACCATCCAACTGATATGAATCCTAAATGCATTTAGAAGCTATTTTTTAAAAAAAAAATTCTGGATTGGCTAATTTCATGGAAATCTGCAGGCACCACCAGTGAGTGGAGCCGCGGTGCCAGCCAATCAATGACCAGCGCAGCATGGATAGAGTATTGATAACCACAAATGACTCTGGCGATGCCTGTTATCATCGTCCGTCTCCTACAACAAAGAAAGTCTGCGGTCCCTTTATGAGCCCGACAGCGATGTTGTAAGCTGTGTTCAGTCAGGTCATCGAACATACCAGTCTCTGGATAATGACATCCATTATGCGCCGCGGCCTTTACTGCTGACCTGCCGCACAAAGTTCAGGGTTCAAACTTCTCGGACCTTTTCGTCCGCCATAACTGTCAACACAGCACTGGCAAAAGGCTGTCTACAGAGGATTTTCAATATTTTCGTATTCAATCAGGGTGTTCGTAAAAAATGAAATATCGTGGTATTACTGTACAATGAAATAGATGTGGATGTAAAATTGTTGTCAGCCATGAAATTCCTTATCAACTTGATTACTTTAACGTGAATACAATTTGCAATATAAATATAAATCTCAAAAAAGCCAGTTATATATTTTCAGAAATATTTACAATATAAAGGAAAGTAATAATAATTGTAAATTATACTTTGTAATACATTTAGGTAGATTACAAACAATAGCTGACAGTTGTGTATTTCTTCCAGAACTACAATGATACTAATGAAAGACAAGAAAGTGGAAGAGCATATTCGCATATTTGTCTATGAATGAATTTTCCTGCATGCATAAAATTTACAATGTCTGATGTACGTCCTAAACTTTATCAAGAACTGCAATCTCTCTTCACCAACCAGTTATCCCCCATGATTTCCACGAACAGCAAAACAACTTTTCAATGCAAAAATGAAGGAAAAATCTCCAGTAGATAAAAAAAATCCCATATCTAATTGTAGGAGCAAGGTTTGAGATCTTAACTCACTTGCACAGCAAGCAACTGAGCGCAGAATGAAGAGACAAAGCAAAACTCAATCAAGTTGTAGCTGCAGCCAATCATCGCTCGTTTGGTGCTAAGCCCCGGTGGTCGGCCCTCGGAGATGTTAGAAAGCAGAGACAGGGAGAAGTCCTCTTCTTTAGCATGATTCCATCAAGGACCTGCAGCAGTCCGGCTCGTAACCCAATCAAATCGTCTTTTGCTTTCACCGTCACCTTCACACCACCGGGTGGAACCAAAGCGAGACTACCACGCGCTCTGACGTTTTATGCCGTGAGGCTTGGACCGGAAGAAACAGGCGTTACCTCCCTTAACCTGCTCTTTATCAGTTGTAAAAATAAATTTCTGAATGGAAGAGGGAATGAAAAAAAAAATAATATCCGCAGGCAAGTTTAACTGACATGAAACTGTTACCTTGTAAAGAAATAATAATTGACATAATAATTTGTTAAATTTATATAAAATAATAAAAGATAAGGTAAGTCTTAAAGTCTGGTGGCTGCAAACTATTTAGTTGCACTTGAGTTACATAAGCATTCAACCGAACCCAATTCCTGCTAATTGCAATTCTTACTAACTTTAATTTTTTTAAGCAAAGAAACCTTGAGAGATGATCTTTAAGGAAGATGATTACTTGTTCTCGCTGTATGCCGAGTTATTCATTAGGACTAAGAAGACGAATGAGTGAAGGCGAAAGAACATGTTCCAGACCAATGTCGACCCATGTGTCTTGGTCTTCCCTAATTTGGGTTCCTACGTACTAAAGTCGCAAAACATTACCTCGAGTGAAAGAAGAAAAGAAAAACAAATAAATAAATATGTTTGCCAAACCTATCTATGTCACCAGAAAGCCAAATATTTCATAACAACAATATCAAGGACACTTCGCTTTCAAAGTTTTAAAGTACACTGGACTAACAATCTCTGCGAGTCTTTAGGGTAATTTTCAACTACAAACCAATCGAAGCTAAGAAGGGGGAGCGAAAAGTACATTCAAACAAACGATCAAAAAAAAAAAAGAAAAAAAAAAAAAAACTCAGAAAGAAGTTGCGTATTTATTCCTTTTTTTCCTAAACCCACAGCGAATGACGGTAATAATCCAATTGCGAGCCGACATCAGACGAAGCGAATCATGCAACAAGGGGGAGAAAACTCCAGTTGCCAGACGCACAGCCGCCATCTCGTCATCAGAAAACTACCTTCTTGATGTATTTTGAATTCTCTCCCCTTAAACACTATTTGCAAGTCG
Source organism: Pomacea canaliculata (assembly GCF_003073045.1). Lineage (NCBI taxonomy): Eukaryota > Metazoa > Mollusca > Gastropoda > Architaenioglossa > Ampullariidae > Pomacea > Pomacea canaliculata. The sequence continues at coordinate 22,238,325 of NC_037595.1, read as the reverse complement.
TAACCACCGTCGATGCTAAACGCTCAGATGATTCCGCCGTCTAGGTGCGATCATGAAAAGGTCTGCACACCATCATGGACGCCAGCCTCTACTCCACACGATGTCGTTTGTATGTGCAGTAGGAGCGCCATCTGGGTGTAGACGAGAACATGCAGACAGAAGTGTGATAGACATGTCCAGCAAGACTTGAAAATATCATCTTGCAAGGGACAAGGGAGGATAATAAGAATAATAAAAAATCTGTGAAACATAGTTACCTGTGTGGTGGACACCTCAATGCTATCTGAGCAGGAAAGAAGACGAGAAGGTAAGAAAAAAAAAGTTGGAAAAGAAAAAAAAAGAGGATGGACAACATCCAAAAGTACACTGACATGTCAGTCAGAAGATAGAAGAAAATGGAATAAAAGGGAAGCAAGAGCAGGCTGGCGCTGACTAATTAGGGCCTAGCATCGTTTTATAGATATGACAAGATGATAATAATGAAGAGGAAGAGACAACGACTTATACATATTTATTTATTTATTTTTTTAATTTAAAAATGTTAGCGTGCGTTTGCCAATTAGCAGTTCATCATTCCAGCAGCAGACCTTCTGATGGATGTCATACAACGCCCATGGTCCTTGCTCCACAACCTTCTGTACAACCTCCCGAAGTTACAAGTCGGGATGGGGAAAGGATGAGCTAACGAGTCGCTCAACTGGACGAGGCTTCCCTTGTAAACTTACCAGACAGCTGTTCCAGAGAGGCAAGTCTAACACAGCTGTAAGTAAAACTAGCATAGTTGAGCACCCCGCACGTCCTGGTAATGGCTAGTTGAGTGGGGGACGGGCCGGGGTAGTGACGAGGGGTTGGGGTGGAAAGATGGAGGCCCTTGTCTCGGCTGCTTGCCAGACTGAGAGAAATTGAAAAATCGTTGGTGGGGAAAGCGAGGACACCGCTTAGGCTTCTTGGAGAGTTCCCACCTACCCCTCCACCCTCAATCCTTCTGACGACCAATTGACTCCAGGATCTAATGACTTGCACGTTCCGGGAACTAGCGTCCCTGGGGACACACTGGACCAAGTGTAACTCGCTGGGTAGCAGGGTGGAGAGGGAGGGTAAGGAACAGGGAATGAAGAAATTACGGGGACGGGGGATGCTGGGTGGATGGCTAGTAGGGAGGACGCAAACTCCAGCGAGTGTTATCAGCGAAGGAGGAAGCTGGAAGATGAGTTGAGGACTGGGAAAACTTAAGAGGGATGGAGGAGGGAGAGGAAAGGAGAGTGGGCTGAGGGAATGAGAGAGAGAGGAAGAGAGGAAGGGAAGTAATCGTCTGGCGCGGTGTCTGGAGCGCGGACCTGATCAGCGGCGCCGCCAACTTCCCTGACCACGAGCTGGTGTGACATTTTGTTTACACTATCGAGGGGATGCTTAGCGAGAGCTCTCCGTGAGACAGCGCAGGCTCCTACACTGCGGCTCTTGTTCATTTCTCTACGTGTTTTCTCTTTCTCTCTTGTCTGTCTGACATGTTCTTTGTTTACAGGCTGAGACCTTCTAGTCCAAGGGCATGGTAATCCTCACAAACCACAACTATTCCCAGTTTTTATTTCCTCTTTTTTTCTCTTACACGCGCTCATTCTCTATTTTTTTTTTTTTTTTTTTTTTTTTTGACGTTCTTTCATAATCATTTCGAGGACAAGTCGGTAATCTTTTTGTTTACATCGCTTAGTCAATACTCTTCCTTCAATCCATTTCTCTCAGAACTAAAGTATACCAGCAACAATATAAAAATCGAGTCAATTCATATTTCAGCAAAGTACACATGGTTTCTAAACAAAAAAAGTGCCCCTCTACTGTTAAAAGCCAGCAAAAAGTGTTTAAACTTCATCCCTAAGGACGGCAGCGACGAGGGAAGTGAACATCGGGTGTGACGAGACTGAAGCCTGCAGCTTCCAGAAAGTGTCTGGCAGAAAGAGTGGGGTCAAAGTTCAAACACTGGGCGAGAGCTGGAGACGGCTGGTGAAAGGACAGAATTGAAAGCCTTTATTCACTGACTAACCCAGGCGTACACTGGCTTTTAATGCGATGTGAGTGAAAGGCTCCAGCGTCAACACAAGCCGGGCCTGACCTTTCCAAAACATGGTCGTGCATCTCCGCCACCGGTCGTCGTGAGCTGTGTTCACTCTCTCCCTCCCCCTCTCGCTCCAGCTCTCCATACATATTTATCTTTACATCAACTTGTCACCAAAGGGATATCTTATCCGCTGTCGATAATTAATCTCAGCATGAAATCTTTGGTCTGTGTAATACAAAAGACGAGTACAACAGAAAAATCAAAAATCATTGGGATATAGAAAATTTCTTATACATAATTATTGTTTGTTATGTTTGTAAGGAAAGGTGTATTCTTCCTAATTGGCTGACATTTAAAAACAATACATAAACACAGTTCAAACATACATATATACAAGGCTTACTAGTGGATTTGTAAAAAAAAAAAAAAATTAAGGTAAACGTGTGTGTGTGTGCGATGTTTTCTGGTTTCATCTTGTCTGTTGATATATTGGTCTGTCATTTTTGTGTCTGCCTGGTCTCTCTTATGCATGCATACACTCGAATATTTGTCTGTCTGTCTGACTGACTGACTAACCATCCACACACACACACTTATGTACAATCCACACACACACACTTCAACTCACTCCACACACACACACACAGAGAAAGAACGATGCATCCTCATCCACAAACAAGTCCTCATGCAATGCCCACCCACGCCTCCGGTCTACCCGCTACCCATCTTCTCCCCCATATGCCTTTCTCCCCGCCATGTCAATAGAATGTGTTTGAAGAACCCACCATCGCACAGAAATTGAGTGTCTGAAAGGAACATTTAAATTAAAAGAAATGTTTGAACATCGCAGGCCTGCATTGACCAAGCTGACGGGTGGTGTCCCTTTTAACATTGATCCTCTCTTCTCTCATAAGCGAGTCAAACACTGGACAAGAAATTAAGTTTGCAAAAAAAAAAAAAAACCAAAAAACTATTTAAACGTAAATGAGGATTGTAGGAAGTTTTTTTGAGGAGAGGAATTCCTAGAGAGTAAGAGCAGAAAAATCGAGCGATCTTAAGGTAATTGTCGGTCAATATTATTAAATATCAGAAAAAAGTTTAAAACGGCTTAAACACTCAGCCAAGCAAAAATCTTTGCGACGATTCAAATATTTACAGTTTTTATTTATGGAAATACTATTTTTAGCGATTTGTTTTTACAAGTTCTTCCTTTAATGTGAATAATTTAATCGATCCCGATTTTTAAAAAAGCGAAATCAAACAAATAATTTTGTGAAAATTAAAATAAAAACTATAACTTTGATGTTGGTAGGTTTTGTGACGGAGGTAAAGGAAGAATCAAGAAATGCGAGAATTGGAGGCAAACAAGGATGGCTTTCTGCCTGCTCGGAGATAAGGATGAATGGAAGTTTTGGACGAACATCGATTTCCTGGCTCCCAGAGTTGAAGGGTCGCCGTGGTCCTCCTCACTCTACCTGACAGCCGGAGCTACATGCCGGGCGCAATCACACAGCCAGAGGTGCACTTAGGAGCGGAATGACACCAGGTCGAGGTCAAGAGGTCAGGCACGGGTCAGGCGGGCCCCTCGGCCATTGAATTTCTCTTACGTTATGTCATCGATTACTTCCCATCGCCGACAATCGCAGTTGTTTCATCACCGGTGCATTCTGGGAGAAAGCAGTTAATGAGAGCATTGGAGTGATTGCGACTTGAGATTAGAGGCAGCGTCACAGACTGAATCATGTGATCGAAGTATTTAAAATCATTTTGGCATCCAGGTTATTCATGTTTTTTTAAACATCCAGAAAAAGAAATCTTACTTCTTCTCTGCCTTTAATTGCACTTTGTTGATGGGGGGAGGATTGTTGTCAAAGTTTATGCCCATCAAAACTGAAATACCTCCAGTTGGAACGTGTGTCGAGTTCAATGAGTGCTTTTACATTAATAAACTACTTTTCTCGTTCCTTTGACATCTCTCAATCAGATATTTAAACATTTTAACAATCCTTAGGATGATATATGTAAATATTGATATTTCCCATTGGTCTAAATATAAATGACGATATTGTTCTTTAACTTTGTAGGTTAAATAATATAAAATATGGGTCTGTAAATGTTTTACAAATATGTGTGTGTGAATGTTTATTGTTTACCAACAAAATAAACGACCGTTTAACACTTACTAGACACTTTTACCGAGCTGTGAATCTGTTAATTGCAAAACTTCAAGAGTTTGCGCATGAAGGGAGATAACCCTCGATAACCGGAAGCCCGACCTGACAACTGACAAGGCAATTTAAAACACGCCACATGCAAGTTAAAAACTAGAAAGAAAGAAATTCCAAGAAAAGAAAGATAAAATCGGTGAGGATGCCATGGCTAATGCGCGTGGCACGAGGCACATGGAAGGCGGATTTTGCCGTCATTAACCCCGTTGGTGTCGATCTAGTTTAATCTATGGCGAGGCTAAGGAGTTTGTAAAAAAACCATTGACATCATGATCTGAAGAGTTAAGCTGTGCAACATGTGAGTAGTCGTTTGTGTTTTTTTTTTAAAGGGTGAGAGAAAGATGAAAAAGATATTTGTATTTCTATTTGACTACTCTCGTCCCTAGTACTTGTCCATCTTACTTTCATCTGAAAGCTGTTCACTAATAATATTGTTTTTATTGTTATATTTGTTGCATAGCTTCAGTTGAATTTGCTATTCCTGGTATTGCTGTTAGTGTTATGTGACAATTAAAATTGCTTTGAAACAAAAATAAGTGACACAGATTTTTCGTGCTATGTAAGGGATTTACTTGGCTTACTTTGGCAGGTCTTCAAGTCCTGGTAGTACCTGTGTCAAAATAATTTCTGATTTTCACGCTCAACCAGTATCTGCTTGTCTTGGCAGCTTCTGCTGCGCCATCTGTAACATCGTCGCTTTTTTCAACCCCGAATACATGTCCTCTAACAGGACGGGTGTAATCCTGGCAGCAAGAATCCGCAAAAGGGAAGAAGACTGGACATAAACATTCAGCACGTGTGCGTGGCCATCATTATTTCAATGTTTTTTAATGTCTGTAGCGCGCCTGGAGCAGACATGACACTAAAACAAGTTACCCACAAGAAAGCAGAAGCCCTGCTCTAGAATGTCAATGTTTCTTGGGAGCACATCAAAGTATTATTAAAATTAATTTTTGTTCATTATTATAACTATAAACATCTGTTCATGTTGATGGATATACATTACAATCAAAGGTTAAAGGTTAACGAAAATGAACAAGAAAAGGGTACATGGGATGGGTGGCTGAAAAGAACGCTCTAAAAAAAAAATAAACAAACAAAAACAAAAAAAAGAAAGGTTGTTGAATGACAGGTGACAGAAAACAGAGCGAAACACGATCTCCAAATAGGTCGTTGAAGTCTGACCTCTGTGTCATCTGAAGTGTGATGTCCACGCCCTCTTGTGTTCACAAGCAAAGTTTGCGGTGGACCAATATTTAAGTTGTCAGTAAAAGAAAAGCACGTTTGACTCAAAAGGAATAATAAATAAAACCGCAGCTTGGACACAGGACTAGGTCGATAGGCGCTCACACATTCATCCCCACATACTCACATTCACACAGTCTCTCTCTCTCTCAACACACAGACACCTTTGCACGAAGACATGGATGAATTAAGGAACGCGCACTGACAAACAGAAACATATACCTAGATTTTAATTTTAATTCTTAGAAAAGATAGAGACACCGGGAATTGGTCAGGAGGTATAAAGGAGAAAGAAGGTAAGGACAGGGAACCTTATCCCACATGAGGCAATGGTTATCATCCAATCAATGGCCATCTCAGCCCCAGAATCCTCCTGCGATTCCTTTACACGTCGGCTTACGGTGTCCGGGTCAGTCGCTGGTGGCTCATACGCAATGTTTGCCCAGCAAGCACCCGACGCTTGTGTACGCCTGCTTTTACACATGGGAACCAATCGAAGATTCGAACAGACAGCTGCAGTCACACTCAGGGCAAGGCTAGGCCGCCATCTCCTGGTCCTTCTCTAGTCTCAACCTTCATATGGAGCGTCTAGGACAGTCATTACACAAAGGAACTCGAGAAAGGACTGATGGGGAAAATGAATAAAAAAAGGGAAAACTGCTGGAACAAGGGACTTGTTCAGAGAATGAGAAAGGCTCGAGTTGTGATCACGAACACAGAGACTGGTGACCCCGAGCTCGCAACAATGACTGATGACCCCCAGCTGTTACCGCGTCTGCTCTCGCTCTGCTTTGGATCCACACGCAAACCTCGAGATTCCTCGAGATTAGAAACTCTTCCGCGTCTGCGAGGGATTAAGTCAGTAGGTGGGCGGCGATGCCGAGAAGAATGAGAGAATATAGGTGAGGGGTACTAGGGGACTGCCTACAAATGTTGGTCGGGTGTGTCTATGTCATAGTGTCTCTTTGTATTGCACAGGACGGTTAAATGTGTGTATGTGTGCATTTTAAGGCATATATAGGACGGTATTCATGGTAAAGCAACATATCTCTGGTGTGTAGTGGGTAATAATAAATAAATCATCATCAGCACCACCAGCAAAGTATCACCAACATCATTTGTCTTGTAATCAAGGGGTAAATTTACCATCTACATTTACCATCATCTGTTGCCCTTTGGGAATTAGCAAAACACAAGCCAGGCACTCTATTCTTTGATTGATCTTCCTATTTTTTTCTTTGCAAGCTTTTTCTACTTACCTGAGTTTCTGCTTTGTATAAGATTTCTGCAAGGCCGATTACTCTCTGAGACTGGCTTCCATTTTTGGTTAGACAGTCTTATTTATTTTATCTTCATGCAACCGTCTCAAAAGAGTTATATTTTTTTCCCCTTCGGAAAATCGACTTCCCTTTCCCCTTATATCGTAGCTGTATTTTTCGTTTCTTTTTTTAAACCTTAGCATGACTACAAATTTACGACCAACCCCAACAATTATAACATCCGGGTCGATTTCATATCACGTGACATCAAACAACGCTCTACCTGGTCTGCGTGCTCTCTGTGACGAGTTTTAGTTTAACCTTATTACTTTTATACTATTTTAGCTATATATATATTAGAAACTGCAATAACGGTCAAATAATGAACATTTGGTTTTAATATGTAGAAAACTCAAAAATTTGGTAATTATTTAGTTAAATGCAAAAGTACAAATGTCCACTTTCTATTACTCTAAGTGTACTAATCAAGTATCTGTGAATGTTAAGGGTCTCAAATATATGTGAATGTTACTACAGAACTAATTAACATCATAGGTATCAAGTATATGTGAGTACAGAAGTAACATTATGCGCATCCAGTATGTGTGAATGTAAGTACAAAATTAACAGTATACTCTAAAGCTAAATGTGAGAGTATCGGTTGGGCCATGACAGTGATGAATCATGGAGGAAAGGATGGAGGAGCAGGGAGAAGATGGAGATGGATGGAGGTCCAGTCACGTGCACCGACCTTTGCGCTGCGCCCCGAAGCTGTCGTGCAGCTGTACAGTCTCGATGTCGTGCAGCACGAGCACCTGGTCCAGGATGTCGCGGCGCAGGTTGATGGTCTGGATGGCCAGCTCGAACGCTTTTCTCTGTCCTGAGTACACGGGCTCGAACAAGGCACCTGATTGGTCAGACAGAAACAAACATCTGGATTGGTCAGAGAAACAGGAGACAGAAACAAACAGACCACACAAAAATCTACATAAAAATTCAACACAGAAAAGGGCACAAGAAGCGCAAAACAGAACCACTCGGGGCACTTGAGTAGTGAGAGGAAACCAAGAAAGAGCAGCTGAAAGATGGGACCAGGCAAAAATCAAAAAGGGAACCTGAAGGACAAAACAGAAACAAAATATGTCATTGGAACGAGGAAACAAAAACAAAAAACAAAAAACAAAAACAAAACAAAAAAACAAAACAAAACAAAACAGTTCATCTGAATGACGAAACATAAAATACAATGTGCTTGAATGATGGTCAAAAACAGAATTAACGGTGCAGATTATAGTGTCCACTTGATTGGTGACAGATATAGACAGCGTACCTACGTGTCATTTGATAACAATGTTCAAACTATATACATGTCTATACACCTTCTATCCTTTTTTTATGTTCTTTTATTTTCTATCTCTTGACATTTTCCCCAAACCATTTAAATTGTTTTTCTCACTGTATCTTCTATGTATTCCTATATCTCAGCCCGTGTTCATCATGCCACTATCCACTTAAGCTTCATCTTCAAAACTCTCCACTCTTCTCTGATAATTGTGTTTGTATATCTGATCCCCCTTTGTTTTTTAGTTTGTCATCACGTTTATCTATCTTTTCCCCCTTCTCTAATCTTGTCTGTCATTCTGTGTTTTCCTCTTCATTGTCTCCAACGTGTTGTCTGTATTCCCTACTTTCAATCCTCGCTGATATGTTAACACTGAGATGCGAGAAGAGAGAGAGCAGGTCTCGCAATGGGGAGAAGCAGGGCGTTTCATAGGTCCCTCTCTCTGTCCCTCCTGTCTGCGAGACTAAATATAAGTTTGTGCAGGTCCGTGCAAATAATTACCATTTTTATTTCCCATGTCGCTGTACTACAAAAGCAATGGTAATGCCTTCACGAAACATCTCCGCCTCGGGGAGTTTGCCATGCCGAAGACAATTAGAGGAAGAAAAGTCAGAAGGAAGAGGAAAAGTTAGAGAGACAATGTCTGATGAATTTGTCTTGAGGAGGAGACGAAAGAGACAAAGGTAAAATGATAGGGAAAAGAAGGAAATGGAGATGGTAGGTGAGTTAAGCTGACTACCACATTCACATGCTCTCACGCATACACACGAATGCAAGGTTACAAAGAAACCTGATCAAAGTGTCTGTGTTTTCCTAAGGGGCTGCAGATTCTTCTCGAGTTTTAAATTTTTGTTTCACACGGAAGTTGACGGATTTTCAACAAATTTCTAATCAGTCCTTTGCGACCTTTTCTCAAAAATGCAAGCATTCGAAGAGGAAAGAAAAAATAAAACACAAACAAAAAAAAATTAAAAAGAAAGAAAACAAGAAAGAAGGAAAAAGAACGAAATGAAAAAAAAAAGGAAACAAAATTATAGATAACAAAATAAAAGAGGAAACAGAATGAAAAGAAAGAGAAGAAAAGCGAGAAACAAAGAAAACAAGAAACAAAACAAGGAGAAAAAACAGTAAGAAAAAATATTAAAAAATAAAAGCGGATGAATTGGAGACGAGCTAGCAGGCCATGGCAGTCCAGATGTAAAATCCTGACGTATGAACTTTGACCAGTTTACGCCCATTTCTCCATCATCCCCAATTAAGAAACGATTTTTAACGAGCGCCGTCTAGTGTCACAGCCTCTACAAGTGGAGTCATGGGGGTTGGGGGTGGAACTTGGCAAAGGGAGGGTGCGAGCTCCACAAGGCACACGACCGAGTCTCCCACCCTCTTCTTGCATCTTCTCCTCCTCCCCATCTAACCTGCCTCTCCCTTCGCATACTGCACTGCAGGGCAGGAGAACTGAAGATATATACAGCAGCTCAAGATGGAGACAACAGCCCTCGTGCCCCACTAGTCAACTCTCCATATTTTCACAGCCTGCAGCCGAGGGCTCAATGAAACGCTCTCCGCCATCGATTGTGTGATTGAGTAGAAGTGTCAGGCCTGATCTAACAATTCAGCCCTCATATACATAGGTACACAAGCACGTACCCCCACCCCTACACACACACACACAGACACACAGACACACACACACACACAGAGGCAGACACAGGCAGATACACACACACAGACACACACACACCCGATTTCAGAAGTAACAGCAGGCGAGTAAGAAATGCCTAACTGGAAAGGTACTTGACTCATTGTGGGAAAGAAGGTATAATATGAAGGTAACCACTTAATAAGCTAGAAATGTCAGAAGGAGAACAAAATCACTGCTAGCACCACTTCTGCCATTAATAAACACACGAATGTATCGCACCGGTCGTCAGGTACACGGTTAATAACAACTGGGTTGGTGAAGGCGATGTTTTGTTTAGAAAAAGGATGTTGCACAGGTAAGGTCTGCAACGGTATTTATGTTATTTTTAAGTACAAGAAATGACTCATCATAGCCTTAGTTCGTTTTTGTTTGATCTGAAAAAGCAAAGCTACACAGAAACAGAGAAAGAGAGCAAGAGAGAGGGGAAGGTTGAAAAGAAGGAAAGCTAAAAGCTGGGTCTGGAAGACCTATCGGGAAAGCACTTGAGTCATGCAATACTGGGAAAAAAGCTAGCACTGTCTGTTACATTAGACAGTGTTGAACAGATGTATATGTCATGGATGGCATCTAAACACAGTCCAACACGTACAAGTACGTGACCATACACTATCTGACACGTGAGCATAATAAAACCCCACCAGGAGGCACATCCGCACAATATGTCACATGTGTGTGCAATACAGTTCACATCAATACACCATAGGACATGTCTGATAGACATGGCACACGTGTGACTAGTATACAATACAACAACACACTACAGGACGCGTCATACGTTATAGGCGGTATAGGACATTACAATACTGGCGTCAGGAACTGGAGGCTTGCAGGTTCGATACCCGTTTTGTGAAGCTAACGTTAGCTGATGGAAATAGGTTACCTGACTTTATACTCTGTAAGTAAGCGAGCAAGGGAGAGGAAACAAGCAACGCCCTCATGAAAAACACCCAAACGCTAAACACCCAACCATGGACACCACCACAAATAATTTGCCCCAGCTCAATACGCAGTGAACATTTCACTTTCACTCACATTTCAGAATAAAATGAAGCAAAGTAAGAAGTACACCTGAGCTAAACTACATTTTGGGGAAGCGGTGTACGTGTCTAGGAAATCGAGAAACAGATAATGCTTTGTCAAGCAGCCAGCAGTAGACAGGTGTGCCCTACAGAGAAAGAACAGCCTGCCGGAAATGAGATCCGACCTCAGGACAACCGATCATCACAGGACGGGAAAAACATTGAAACAAACAAACAAGAAATATCACTTTGTCTACCTTAGCGAATTATACACTGAACTGTATTCACGCCACTTCTGCAGAGTGCAATCGCTCTTTCAGCATTTACTTGATCATCATTTTTTTAACGAAGCTTCATCTTATCTTCTGTCAATCACACCTGGATGCCTCCTTCATAATCTCGTGGACAGTTTTTCCCGCACTTCTGCCACTGTTAAAAAAAATTCCCAATAGCGTTTCTGGCTCGAGACTGAATGTCAGGGACTAACTAAGCCGAGCTTCAGCTAGAGACATCCTAATTGCTCCAACCCCGCGTTGACCTTTGTGATCGCAGACAGTTGACCTGTTGGTAAGCAGAGGTCAAAGGTGGACAAGGTCATCCGCCTTGGTGAACAATTCTCTCGTTCGGTTCCTCCGACAGCGGAGACAAGGCGTTTTCCTCCCAACTCCCTACTACCCTCCCGACTGATGACGCCGGCACTTCCGCTGTAACAGCGTGCAGTTTGGTGACGTCATTGGGAGGAACCGTCCGGGGCTCTTAACCAGAAACCTGATGGAGAAAATTGATTCTCCCGCTCTTCTGCCATGTCAGGTTTCTTCTATACACGTCCAGGGAGGGACAGTCTGGTGGCCGGGACTAGATAGTGCGCATGCGCGGTCTTGAAGCGACTGAGCTTGTGGCAACATGGACGTCAAGACGGAGAGGGAGTGAGAAACAGAACAAGGGAGTTAGCGAAGATTGAGAAAGAAAAAAGTGAAAGAATAAGAAAAGATCAGAGATTATAAGACTACATACAGTTTTGAGGGAAGAAATTCTTACTGTACAAAGAAAAAAGGAGGAGTGAGCAAAGAGAGAGAGAGGGAGGGGGAAGACCATCTGCCGTCAGTGATGACGATGGCGTTTGAAGGATAAAGATTTCTTACTCATAAGGCCACACAAAGAGTTATTTCTTCTAGCAGCTGCGCGCGTGTTCATACATTGAACGTGAATCTATGCATATACAGTGCTGCCGCGGCGACAGGAGGAACTGGAGAGGTTGTGTGTCTTGAGATTGTTTGGGCGTGGGCACCTGCATTTTTTAGGGTTTTTTTCAGCCAGTGGAAAGAGAGAGAGTGTGTGAGTGTGTATGTGCGGTTATATATGTTAGTGTTTTATTGGGGACGGTTTATGCGTGTGTTTGTTTGTAGGTTTATGAGTTTGTAGTTGTGTTTGTGATTCTTTGTCGAATCTCTGCGCGATCAGCACTGTAGTGAGTGGATAAAATTACTCCCGTCAACTCACTCTCAACGTTCTTATCGTTGTAGTACAGTAACGTCTTCACTCATCACGTAATTACCTACAGTCCACGACGTCACATCCACCATGTGTCTCGATGTATGACGTCACGCACATCACGGGTTTTGTTTATTTTTACTATCTAGACGAGACGGACAGCTACATGCATAGGTCCCTCGTGACGCACTGACAGGCGAGCTAACCTCTCGTCTTCCACCTGATCTCACCTGCGCGCCACACAGCAATGTGTTTGATGCCAGCGCTTGAAATGTTTGAGATTCTTAGGCGGCAGCTGAGTGTACTCGTCTGACTCCAAAGAACAACACACAAAAACAATAATAAAAAAGAACCCCACAGAAATAACAAAGAAAAAAGAATTTAGAAAAAATCTCTAAATTTAGTAACAAAAACCTACTACAGCGTCTTACGTCTTTCGCCTTGTGCGTCATTCAGATGACATCATTTTCAAGAGAAACACACGTCATGAAGAGACAGACTGAGTCGTGTGCAGCGTCTTACGTCTTTCAACGTGTGCGTCATTCAGATGACATCATTTTCAACTTATTGCATATCACAACAACAAGTAACAAATAACAATAAAACAAGGATGAAAGGAACAAGAAACAAAATAAACAAATAGAACAGTGCCCTCTTCATTCTATGCCACCGAACAGCAACACCGAGTAGTTTATAAATTAAACGTGATTATTCTTTTATTCTTGAGGAATGTAGCCTTATTGCCAGTCACATTCACATGTTAAGTTCCGCAGCGGCCTTTCTCGCTGCTATTCAATCGACTGCAATAAGTATATATGGTGGTTCTCGTCACTGCTGTGGAGTGCTTTTGATGGCAGATTCGTGAATATTGAATGTTGTGAGTAGTGCTGCTGCGAGAAAACTGTGTATGTGATATATATATATATAAAACGAGAGAGAGAGAGACTGTTATGGCGGGTGTGGCATCTGTCATTGGGACACACTATCCTCTCTCAGTGGTGTGGTCCCCACCATCCAAACTATCCATCACTGATGCCCAAAGCCAAAGTATCCACGGCCCGGCTGTGTCGATGTACACTGACAAACACTGTACTTTGGTATCAACATGGTTGGGGGGGGGGGGAGCACAAAAATAATTTAAAAAAAAAACAACATTCCAGAACATACTTCACACCCCAACCCCAAACACCCAAATATTTGTCGGCAAAATGACAGAAAATCTAACGGACTTTATCTTCATGGGATCGGAGCATCTGGGTTCGGGTAAAGAAGCCAGAAGACCGACACCAGCCACTAGAATCCAGTGCACAGATAAAGCTGTCAAGACATGACGCTGATAAATGCTAAAATACTGGATGATGGCAACAGGGAAGTCAGCGAACAAACTTTCCACACAAACAAATCACACCAAAAAAAAATAATTCCGAAAATACTGATTGTTTAGGATTATTCACTCTCAAAACAATGTATCTCGATCACTTCCAAAAACAATAGTTTAAAGCACGACCCCAACTACTATTACCAAGTTTTCATTCCGAAAATAACAAGTTTTTGAGATTTAGGGTATCTGTGATGTAACTCATTTCTAAACTAATATAAAATTACGTATCGTAATGTTACCGTATACATTATATCACTTACTTAACGATACGAATAATATATTCTTGCGATCTATTATGTCATTTTATTGGGAGCAGTGCAACAAGGCTAAGCATAGTTATTTCTTTCAATGCATGATTCAATAAATTCTCGCTCTACTTTTGCAAGTGCAGGGATTTTTGGTGCAAATCATGATGCAGGCAGCAGAACGTGAAATGATGGAACTCGATTACAACTGCACAGAGGCCGAGCCAGAATCAACAGTTGGGCAACATGACACCTCTGTGTCCAACAAAACAGTCTTAAAGTTGTTTAAACACCCGCAAAGACCCACACACAATGACCCACTCACCCACCTTATCACACACACACAATGAAGGATGGAGGGAGGGAGAGTGCTGGCTTTGTTTTGTTGTCACCAGCACGTGACCATACAATTGCAATGAATCGCAGTACCACCACCTCTGTCAACAAACACTTTCTTGTATATATTTACCGAAAAAAACGGGGCAGGCTGATTGCCAAACATAAAGGGAGAATAGGAGAAATGCATAACAAGTGAAACTTAAAGAAAAGAATATTGTAAAATGAATGATGGGTTTGCTTGGAAGCAGAGAGAGGAAGAGAGAGAGAAAGAAAGGAAGGACGACAGAAGATTGTGTAGGCGCAGGGAATCCTTTAGGAATGTGTGCAACTTATTCCATCATATCCACCTGTGCATTCAACGACACAATAGTTTTCATATCTGAGCTCGGCTTTCGATGTTCCGTATTTTTTCGCAACTTTTGTCAACCATGCTGTGGTCAGCCATGATGCCACCGGAACTGACGTCACACAATGCTTCGAGTTCAACAGGCAAGAAAATAGTTATTATTTACTCTCGAGATTCATGTTTATTTGCTCGATATAATGTTTAATACATATAAAACGAGTCTTTTGAGTGTAATATATCGGGCAGGTCTTTAAATATGTCTTTTATCTGTGAATCAGACGAAAAACTTTGTTCTCGAACTTTAGCGAATTTTATTCTTTGAAACCTTACGTATCGCGCTCTTCTGTGTCGGAAATAAGTTGGAATGGATTCCACGTCACCCAGAGGCATGTCTGACATTAAAGTCTCTCTCTGTCATGGAGTAATAAACCCAGTTATACAACCACATCTCTCATGTTTATCTCTTTTTTTTTTCACTCTGCCTCTCGGCCGTTACTGACAGCACAGAGATCCCTCATGCATTCAGTCATTCTCAGCTTCTGTCCACTTAGACCTGTTGCCAATGGCGATCACTTTCCGAATCGTTTTGTCTCTAGTTTCCAGCGCCAGTGTTGTCCCTCCCAACGGCACCTTTTCTCTCCCCGCTCCATTCGATACTTTGTCTCAATAACTTTATCGACATCCGCGCAACACTGATCGTCAAATATTCTAATGGCGGTTCTGTTTTTCCACGAAACATCGCCGAGTTTATTTGTGTGAATTAAGAACAGGGAGACGTTTTAATCTTACATACGACAACTTCATCAACAGATAATGGAGGTTACTCAGACACTTTCCTAGCTGTTAAAGACGGTGTTTCAAGTTTTTGCTCAGAGACGTTGGAGGGACCTACGATTCACCACTGAATCCATTCCTGGAAATTTATGAGATTTGGCGTGTTCTTTCGTCGAGTAGGGATGTTGGTAGGACTTACACTTTACCAATGAAGATACATTACAAAAACCTTTTTTATTTTCTGGTAACCATATACTTCCTCTCACAACTAGAATCTTTAATCTCCTCCCGTTTCGACTAACCCTAAATAATTCACAAATGCGTGAAGACTATTTTTTAATGAATAAAGCTTTTACAACCCGTTTAGAAAGAGAAAAAAAAAATTGATATGAAACAGATTGAGCAGGGAATGAGGAGCTGCGGGTGTGGAGTGTATCATTATGTTTCAGCACTTTTGTGTGTAACTCACCCGTAATGGAGAGTGAAGTTGTGTCTGTTCATGAAGCCATGATTCTTGTTTTTCCTCCCACCTCCCCATCCCATGAAGCTTGGCGGCAAAGACATGGCGGTACTGTTAGTGTGGGTGTTCATCATCCTGGCTGGCACTTTATCCACAAAATGGCGGTTTCATTAGTGTCACGCTGATTCCCGCTCATGAGGCTGCGCATACCCCGACACTAAAACCTGTGTGCACGTGTAAAGTGTGTAGGCCTCGGGTACAAGGACCACAGAGAGAGACGGGTGTGTATATGTGGTGTTCGTTCATTGGCTGTCGACTCCCCATCCTTTGCACTCTTGCACCGAAATGTCGACTTGCCGTCTCAAGTTTGGATCTCAATCATTTTTTTTTATCTTGTTTTGAAAAAAAAAGAGTGGTTAAGTTTAGTAGTGTAGCTACTCGTGTGAAGAAGGTGAAGGCTATCACACAGGTGGGGTGGGGTGGGCGTTGGACGTGGGCATGGAGTCCACTGCGTGAAATCTTTAATAAAAAGCTCTGCTTCGAAATGTCGCTAATAACTTATGATGACACTTGCAGGAAACTTCAAAGCAGACAGAAACATCATTCTACCCACATCACTACCCACAACGGTCATTGCAAGATCAGCCTCCTCACAGTCTGTTGTATCAGACCCATCCCCAACTGGCAAAAACTCTCCAAACCAATCGCAGAAAAAGGAACCCGAGTCTCAAAAAAATTATTTTCTACAACACGGATCCAAATTGTAACTACGAAAAGATGGCGCAGACGCTGGAGTAGAAACAAAAGTATCCAGTCAAAGAAGAAAATATCATAAATCCATCCAGGAACAAAGGAAAAGTTGTTACAGATGCCTACAGCAATATTATGCACAAACCTTGACTCATATCAACAAAAAAGACGAAAGGTAAGTAAGGAGAAGTGTCACCTGTAGCCAAGGCCAACATTTTCTACTCTTACTTCTACCCTAGATAACTCCTACAACAAGCTCATTTCTGAGTTGCTAAGACATTCTTTTCTAAAATGGATTGTTCTGACGACATAAATGTGTTTTTTATAACCCATTACTTATAATATACGCATTACAAATGCCTACACTGTGTACATGCGTGATATACATATATGATATACATATACATCATCATACTGTAGGGACAGAGTTGTTTTCCTACAGACGTCAACCGTCTGTGAGTTTTTTAATAAGTTCCCACCTAGGATTTCATTTCTTCAACTTTACTTGTCGTTTAATTGTTGTTTTTTTTTTTTTTGATAAGGTCGTTTTTTTTAATGTTGGGGTGTAATTATCTTAGCTGTCATCGATATCTTTGCATGAACTTTCTTTTTTTTTTTTTCTCCTTTAATACATGCTTTAACTTAGAGTTGTTTAAATATTTATTTTGGTTTATCAAGCAAAGAAAGTTTTGATAAAAAATAAAAAAAATTAAACATAAGTTTGTAAACTTTTAAAACTTAGAACATGCAGATGAAATAGAGAGGGTTGAGTAAAAAGAGAGAGAGAGAGAAAAAAAAGGATGGCATGTCGGTTGACAATCAGAGGGAAACATTACCTTTTCATTCACATAGACAGAAGACAGACAAGCTGAACATTACATTCAAATGTCGATCTCAGCAAGCTCATTTCTTTAAACGATCTCCATAAAGAATAATAAAAAGGAATAAAGAATATCAAAATAATAATAAAAAACTAAATATGTAAGTAAGAAGAAAGAAAAGAATACAGAGCGAAAAAAAAAAGTTAGAGAAACTTACCGACTCGTAGTTTGTCCATGACTGCCTGACTGGGAAGCAACAGGTACCACAGAGTCCATAGAATTCCCCAAAGCACCCCGGGTAGGGTCGTCTTCCTACCTGTCCTCCCCATCTTTCTCATGTGTTTCTCTCTCACACACACACCAGGTGAGGTAACAACCTCCGGACAGTATCCGCCGACGGTTGAAGTGGTCGGAGAGGGATCCACCCGCTTCTACATCACAAAGAAAAGTTCACTATACCACGTGTCCTTTCATACTCGTGTTTTTTCCCGAGAACCACCACCTGGCTGGAAAAGGCTGCTATCTTGAAGAAAGTTGGACAGGTGCTCAGGTAATGTACGTGTATCCACATCCACAAAACATTCCTCACCTAACACACCGTATCTATCTTTCCAGAAAAAAGTAGACGCCGAAGTAAGGTAAGTCAGATGTGTTTCTCAGACCTGGCTTCACGCCACCAACACCAGCCTCGATCTCGTCAGCAAAGCTTTCACCAAAGCGAGGCCAATCGAACGGGAGGGTCCTTGACTCTGTCCCACCAACGCTCTCCCCAGGAGCAAGGCGCAACGTGGATTTACACGTCAGAGGTCAAAGGTGACTTGAAGCGGACGCCAGCTTGTTCTTGGATTCCTGGCTTTCTCTTTGGCTAGGAACCGTCACCGTTATCTCGCACCTACTACAAGACAGATTATGCCTGGGGTTCTTTCCCCTTGCTCTTTTTCTCCGTCTAGTGTTCCTCCCGTCACTGGCACGTGCGTGTGTGCGTGTGGGTGAGTGCGGGTGTGCGCGAGCGGGGTGGAATGTGCCAGACTGCCGCTCACAAGCTACACGTGCAGGAGGAGTACTCTGAAAGTCAAGCACAGCAACTCTGGTCAACAGCTTTCATTACCTCCCGATTAAGCTGTTTGCACTCTGATGGCGTCCTCTCGTCATCTCTTGCCTTCAGTTGCGAGCCCGTGTCCTTCTTCCGGTCAGAACAATCCAATTTCTGCTCCTTGAACTTGAGGAACTGGTTGGAAACCCAGTGTGCAACTTTTCATCAATCAAGTATTTAGGTGGTTCTAAGAGAATCCCTAGGGCGAGAACAAACCAAAAAGTAGTCAGTACCTTGTCTTCTAACCCTCTTTACTTGATACTCGGGTATCTGGTGATCAACCAACAGCTCCCTTTTGATATTTTTCCTCCGCAAAGCTCGCCTTCTATCTGATCACCACGTCTCTCTCAATCTCTTCTTTGTTGTTTTTTTCTGTAAGCTGGAGTGGCAAGGCAGCAGACGTGTGGTGTGTAGTAGTCTCAGCGCTGGCAGCCAGACTCGAAGAGAGAGAAGGAGGAAGGAATATCGCTGGCAGTGAGTGGAGATGCTCGCTCCTTTACAGCAGCAGGGGGTGTTTCCCTGCCCCGCCGCTGCGGCAACGATGAGCAGGCATATGGCGTACGTGAGATGCCAGACGCCGTGGCTGGAACCACCGCACCACTCCTACCTTTTGTCTTAACCGCCAGCGCGCGTGCGCCCCCCGTGCACGCCACGGACTGACTGACTGACTGTGCGCGCCAGCCGACACGTGGAGATGCAAGCCTGATGCGTGCTGGAGGGTGGAGGTTTGGAGGGTCTGGGGAGTATTATCTCGGAGGGAGGGGGATGGAAGGGTTGAAGGATGGGTGGAGAGCAGAAGGAGGATGAGTTACAAAAACATGCAGGTAGCTAGAGATGGGAGCGTGTGGGATAACAGCTGTTCGCCAGAGGATGAAGGTGTACACCTGTGTTCTTGTTCTTGTTGACTTGGCGAGATTTTTTGCGATTTACAGTTGTTTTGTCATTTTTTTATATTTTTGTCTTCAAATTTTTTTTCTTATTCGTGCTAAAAATCTGTTGCTTTTCTTACTGTTTTTTCAGTGAAGGTTGAATTTTTTTCCGCACCATCTCAATTTTGAGAGACTTCTTTTTACAGCTTTTTCTTTTCCTTTTTTGTTCCTAGTATCAGTCGTTTACTTCTTTTCAAAGACGGTCGTCTTTTTGAAGTTGATTTGTTTCTTTGCACTGACCACGACAGCAGCAACCGGGACTCCGAGATGTCCTCCTCAGGATCGAGTGTTGCAGGTGCCTTGAGTTGTCGCCCTTCGCAGTCCGAGGTTACGGTTCCTGCGAAAGAAAGGCAACTAGGGTTAGCTGGAGACATTTGCACTCAGACATGTGCGGCCAATATCTAGGTTTCTTCTCAGCTTCCAGCAAATAAACAGAGGATTAACGAGCAGGATGCGGGACACACTAGAAACACGCACACCCAAGCCAGAGAGTGAGAAGGAAGGTAAAAGATGGATCAATTAAATAAGAAAGGGCAGATAGACAGAGAAACTGGGGATGGAGACGGAGACATAGAGACTATGTATGCGGGTACAAGGACACCCCTTGCCACAGCTCGTCACACCATTGCTGCTGCAGTGCGCATGCCCAGAGCCCAATCAGTACCGACTACCGTACTGCCGTTGCGGCGTGGTTATCTCCCTCTCCAGAGGACCCTCACCCTCCCATGTCCATGGCAACTCTCTGCTTCTGTTAGCAGGACAACAAATAATACATCGGATACCACTTTATTGCTTAAGTCTCGCCGACCGTTAAATACTTTCCACAAGATGTTGCCGCCTTTCTGATGTACCCTCTACACTTTCACTCCATCTTTTTTGTGATGGACGACTTGTTGCAAGGAATGTTGAATAAGTGTCTGTTTTTTGGGGGGCGATAAACTGAATTATGGCCCTCTTGGGAACCATGATGACTACTATAACTGATTTCGTGCGATGTTCCGCAGACAATTTGATTTTCCATCCTTTTGATTTCTGGTTGGGGTGGTTGTTTTACGACAGTTTGCCTACTCGTCTGGTTGGGTTGGAGGGTGTATCACAAGAAACGGTTTGTCTGCTTCTCTAAGGTATTTACAAAGAACAGTAGAAGAAGAGTAGATGAAATAAAGTATGTCTTGCTTACTCTACCTTTATCGTTAATAAAGAATTGTCATTGTCATTGTCTCACACATAAGCTCACATACACTCATGCATTCTCCCTCACAAGCACACACACACACACACAAATATCATGTAACAACACACTACAATACCTACACATACACGTACATGCACACATCTAAAAATGCACGTTGTTTTTTTTTTTTTTTTTTTTTTTTCTCTTTAGTGTTCAAAATAGAATCACGCACTTGCTGCAAGCTCGTCTTGCGAGACTAATGGCATGCTGCTTAGCTAGGAGGCACCACGGGAGGAGGCAGAGTTCCACCGCCTGTCCCTCCCACCCCGAACTTTATTTTCCCCCTTCCTCCTTCCGTGTCCGGAGGGGGCATCCACCGGAACAGATCTGCTGGTGTTTAGGAGTCTGTTCTACCTCAAAGTCCTCCCTGGCTGATACCAAGCACTTGCATAAAGCAAAGCGTGATGTCTTGCGTGGGATGTGCCCGTGCTAGCTCAGCTGTTAACACGCATGCGCAGTGAGTGGGAGTCCATTTCCGGGACGTAGACTGACGAGTATGTAACTTGACGGACGAGGGGAAAATACAGAATGATACAAAAAGGGTTTGGGGTTAGAGAAGACGATAAATGTAATAGGTAATACATTAACACAGAATTGGATGGTGCCAGACAAATCACAAAAAGAAAAAGACACGGAAAGGGGTTGGGGGAGAGACTCACAGAGATAGTCAATAGATAGATAGGTATATTGAGTGGTGTAGGAATTAAGGAGTAAATCTTCAAGTTAGATACACCGGTGTATTTTCTTTCACGGACTTACCTAACCTAACACAAGAATCGAACCACAGCCTTCTGTGTCGTCTACTGTTTCCTCTCAAGCTGGTCAAGTGAGTGCAGTCAACGGGTGTCCATATCTTGGGGGGGTCACAAACTTTGATTTCAATCTTTAGAGTCAAGACCGTTGAAGTCTTGCCAGTCAGTTATTCGAGATCGGTTTTCTCATCTTGTGTATCGAGCCTTTCCCAGGAAGACTATTACTGTAGCAGTTCTTTTTTCCCCATGACTGATCAATGAAATCCCTTAAGTACATGCGTGCTAACGATTTGTGACCTCTGCTATGCTGACCTTTGACTTCTTTCGATTCTACGACATTCAGGCAAACATCTGTGATGAAGATGCCAGATGGCCGAGCGAAATGAGCTCAGAATGGAGTGTTCAATCCTGCTGCATCTCACTAGTGGCACTGGCTGTGGGTAGATTTAAAAATTTACCTGTAGTTTGCCAGGTAAAGTCTGAGAAGCAAGGTGAGGCAATTATGTCCATGACAGGTCAATAAAGGAATGAGTGATCTGGTGCAGCTTTTGACTGATCCATTGACATCAGAGAACTGGCTCTGAGCTAAATATATTGGCTTTTTGTGGCCACGTGGTGTCTCTGTTTACCTGAAACCTAATCTTTAGCATTCAGACCTACCCCTGTCTTTGGTTAAAAGAAAATGATGCTAGTTTAAAGATTATTTTGTTCCATCTTACAGTTTGTTTGTTTGTTGTTTGTTTGTTTGTTTTGTTGTTTGTTTTGTTTTTTGTTGTTTTTTTTTTGTTTTTTTTTGTTTTGTTTCTTGTTTAGTGTTTTCTTTTGTTTTTTTAGTCCAAAAAATATTCTCGATCGCAAATTTTGCAAATTTTGACAAAGATGACGTGGCATAACCATAAGTATTTGATACTGAAAAGAAATGTAAGTAAGATAAAGAGAACTGTTGCTGTTCATGCATGAATCATGTCCATCCGCACAAACAACTCGTTGTCCAAGTCAGGTAAGTCTTAGACTGGACATTTGCTACCTGCTAGAGGGTGCTCTGGTTGAATGTTTATCAGTATCAAGTGGCAAGCTCCCTTCTGTCTCTATTTCCGAATGCTTAATTAACTAAAATCCCCGTTATCCAGCTATTACCAGTTAATTCATACTTCGATCAAAGGCCAAATCCTGATGAAGCCGGCAGCAAGAGTTCATGTTGCGCATGTCCCACAAATAAATGAACAAGAACGAGTTAATATTTGCTGTGATCCAACCCGACAAAGGTGTCTTCAAGTTACTGGACCAGCCAGCCATGAGTCAACTGTCGTCTCATTAGCCCACATCCGCACTCCGTGCTCTAGCGCTGTGCATCCTGGGATGCAGTTGTGCGTCACCCACTTATCGAGACATCAAACGTGCGCCAGCCGGTGCCGGCTACCTGAGCACAGGTGTGTAAAAAGCCCAAGGATGACTGGTTAGTAACGGCCCGTGACACTTGCAGCATTCATGTCCTGCTGAGCTGTCAGTCATCTGCTTTTCAGTCTACAACTCTTCTAGCTGCTCTAGCACGGTGACAATCCGTTAGCATCCTGCAAACTTCTACCCGATAAGTTACCTCAATGAAAACGCGCCCAGAACCTCTGGGGTCATATTCATGAAGCTAGGGAAGTCGTTTTCACGGGGCAAAACTCTGTAAATCAAGGACGACGTGTTGTGTCCGTAGTAATAAAAAAAAGTCCAGACTCCGCAAATCCTTTGGACCCTAGTTATAAAGATGTGGAAAAGGTTCCCTAGGGTAAAGTAACCTAAACGGATACCCGAGGGATCTGACAGTGAGTCGTATGAGATAAAACTGATTTTCCTAATAGTCCCTTCGCAAAGACATACCCTTATGAGTATGGTATTGGAGAATCGCTGCATCAAGAAAGGAGGTAAAGATAAAAGCAGTGGTTGATGGTGATAAGCTTGATGACTACTGGGGTCAGTGAACGAATGAGGGTTCACCGTGTCTAGAGTATATGGAAGGCGGAGTCCAGTCTTTTCTTTCTGTACAGCTAGTGAGGTAGAATTGCTCTTCAGATACAGGCCCTTGCGAGTCTCGAACCGGCATCCTTTTGTGCTACAGTCAAGCATACAAAGAATATAAACAAGAAACATCCGGGGCTCGCAGCTCAAGGTGCACGGGCGACCAGCCAGCTCTGGCGGTGCCAAAGATCCTTCACGCTTGAGTGATGTCACGATGCCAGCCATCCCTCACCACACTTACTGCGCACGCACACAACACTTGACGTCACGTAACGTTCTGGCTTGGAACGGACGAGTGACGTACTTGTCCAAATTCTGTCTTCTGCGCATGCGCAATAGCCGCTTTATCGAAAAGTCGATCAAACAGCTGGTGTTTCTAGAACATTTTTACTGTCTTTTTTTATTTTTAAAAGAAGAAGTGTGTTTTCCTCTCGAATTTAGTCATCTACTTAATTATAATCGCCCTCGCCTCAAATAAGCAGTTATTAGAAATTTTTTTTTTATTAGAACTGTTTAGAACCTGCGCTGTAAATGTCTCGTTATAAATAAAAGTCTTTCCGCAGTTATAGTCATGGTGCAAGGTGAGAACAAGACAGGTATAAAAATAGAGGAATCCAGAAAAAAAGCGAGAACCATAAAAAAAGATGTCAGGCAAGAAATGCACTCCATCTGACGATGCAAAGCGTGAGAAGAAGACCGCATATACGTTCTCACACACACACACACACGCACATACACATGCACGCCCACGTATAAATGTCACTAGCTACTCACAAAGCACAGGTGGGTGGCAGCGTTTCATGGCCTCAGAGAAAACACACGTCTGCCCCCCTCGGCACGCGCCAGAAAGTGGGTAGGTGAGGGCGGAGGAGGGGAAGAGACGCTGGGTGCGTGTACGCGGGTACCTCGCTCCTCCCGCGCTGGTGGTCTAGAACTTCAACGTCACTCGCACCGCAGTCCCCCCTACAGACTGCCACCCTGGGTGCATGGAGAGAACAACCTGTGCACAATACTCTCTCAGACGAGCCCAGGTCTACAGTCGTTCGTGATGTCTTTATATAAATGAATGGGTGTAGGTTAGTGATCGAAGACTCATTGAACTCTGTTCATTGGCTATTGCTGAAGATGACCTTTAACCTACAGGTCCTAAATAATTTTAACAAATGATACACAAAAGTAGAACAATATTTTCCACAATATGCACTTTCCCTTGTTTACTTGCCACAAGTGTTCTAGCGTAGGACTCCAAGGAAAACAAACTTGCTGCGATACTCAGAGTTAGAGTCAAAGGTTCGCATCCTGAGCTGACATGTGATGAATGGAAGAAGTCGGCTAATCACTGACTGAGATTTACTGTGTGTTCTGTTTCCTGGTTTCGACTCCCGGCACAGTCCCAACCTGTCGGAATGTCTTGCATGGAACGAGGTGTAAGGTCCATACCTTGTCTTACTGATCACACACATCAACACTGTTCTTGTCCCTGCACAATCTTTCGTTCCAATGCACAGAACCCTTTAGGGAAGAAAAAACAAACAAACGTATGCACACATCTGTGACACTGTGTCTGACGACCGTACTGACAGCCACCGAATGTACAACGAAGGTACAGGTTAGGGGTGGAGGAGGAGGAGGAGCGGGATCCCCAGGGTTCCCCTCAGTCCAGCTGCTCTCGCGTTAATGATCGCGACAATAACAGCGACAGAGCGGAACTCGACTGCGCGACTACACGCACTACTGCCAGCTACCACCACACACCGAGGGCAGGTGTAAACAGAGCTGTCACGTGACCCTGGGGCAGGGTGCTCGGTGAGTGGCTACAACGCCCAAACGTCAGATCGAAGTGTTGAAAGCCGCTGCCGGCGTGTCAGCTGTGTGGCGATCGCTTGAAATCGAAGTCTTAGCCTGAGGATCGAGTAGAAGTCGCTGAACTTAGAGCTACACAAGATGTGTTCATGTGGTGTTTGATGACATGAGAGGAAAGATTCTTAACCAGTCGTGTTTGTTTTTGTTTGTTTGTTTTGTTTTGGGTTTTTTTGTTTGTTTTGTTTTTTGTTTTTGTTTTTTTGTTTCATAATAATTATTTATTGGTTTTGAAAGGTTTTTATAGCAGGTGATTATAGAGTCCGTTATCTTGTTTGTGTACCTAACAATTTCTGTTTTTATTTGTCTGTCTGCCTTCTATCTTCAATTCCCTCGTCTTCTCTCTCACACAACAACACACACAACAGTTCACCTGTAATTATGTCAATATTATAAGATTTGTTTTGTAGAACCAGGAAGTTTGAGGAGAGAAAACATTTTTCCAGGCTTTAAAGCAGAGACTTGCAGATTGTAGAAAGTAAAATTGGAATGAAGACATACATCATTAATTAATAAGTATTCATGTTAGTTATATTTAATCATTCTATCCGGATATTTCGAATTAAAGCTAGATGAGAATCTGAAATTACTGGTTACATTTGGAACTGCTATTTTCTGTCTTTCCTTGTTTTTGATGCAAATAGTGAAAGTACATGCAGAAAATTGTTTCGTTATTACGCAGTTAAAGAGAAAAAAAGTCTAATAGGAGGAAATACTCTTTTCTTGCTTCAGCTTCAGTGATTCAGTGTTCGTACCTGTATGGCTTCTCACGCGATGTGCAATTTTATTTATCTATTTAAAGGAATGAAGGAAACCTTTCTCTTTTTCTGCGAGTGCAGGAATGTATGCGAGTATACATGTGTGTGTGTGTATGTGTGTATATATGTATATGTGTGTGCATGTGTGTTTGGATTTGCTATCTGTTACACTCCAACGTTTATAGGCTTTTGTGGATTTTTGGTTCCGTGTTATCTGCTACTTTATTTTCCCCTTTCTCTAAAGACAAATAACAAACATGCTAATTTAATTATCGATGTGCACTAGCTATAGAAGACAAAATACAAATCAGGGAAATTCAATTATTGTTGAGTACTTGTTGTGAACATTTTTATGCAAGTTCTGTCTCTCAACCTGCACAGACCGAGTGCTCGCGGGCTGGATAAACAGTGTTACAGGTTTTGTAGCAAAGCCAACAAATCTCACTCTCGCAAATTCTAGATTCTATAAAAAATAAACAAACAAGAAACAGCTGACGACCTGTGCATGCTCTCTCCCTTTTCCTGCCGCACTCCAGCCACTTCCCCCTCTCACTATCATCAACATCCCCCGACATCACTTTCCTCCCTTGTGTAATGGCATGCATGTGTTGGGGAACAGTTGCAGATATGCCGTGAGCCTCACGATAAAATGACAGCTCAAGTCACTGAGAATCACTTGGCAGTTGACTGTAGGAGGGAGGAGGAGGAGGAGGAGGAGGTGGGACAAGTGGACTTTTCAGTTTCGGCGCCAGACAACATCGGAAGGACCAGTCATCTGCACACGGCGGTGATTATCGAGGACTTCAATCAACGGATGTGATCTGTGGTTTGGTGATCACATGTCTCTTGTCCTTCACACGAACAGCTGCTTGCTTGCTAGGTATGTGTGTGTGTCGGTGACATCATGGACTGGATGCATTCATCACGCAACAGCTGTTTGTCCCACTGTACCACCCACATCCTGGTCCCTGGCAACGGAAGGTCTTCATTTCTTCAGCTCGCAGCGCGCCGACTGCAAGCCACTTAAACCGTTTTCATTGCACAATTCCTCTCTCCATACCTTCTGTCTTATTTGTACAACAATTCAGTACACGAGGGGTTATAAGTTCACTACAACGGAGAGGCTAATAGTTCAAACCTCGGCTTTGTATGAAGTAAGGCGCGTGCTTTATAAACGCACACACCCACTCACACATAAAAAAATCGGATTGTGCAAAGGCCACGTTGATATCAAATTCTTTCAGTCTTGATTTTGCACTGTTTTCACATCGATCGCCAAGAAGTAAAGCTATTCCCATTTTCTTGTAGACTAATTAACAGTGTAACAGTCCAATAAATTAAAAAAAGTTTACACTAAATTTCCTTATTTCTTTTATTTCTTCTTCATTTTTTCCCACAGGAATGCACACAAGAACACAAGTTTACTTGTAACAAGCCAAGGTAATGTAAAAAAAAAAACACGCATTTATTTATTTTGTTTACTCTTCTTTCGCTTTGGCTGAAAAGCTAAGAGGACAGCTGGTCCGTGGAACAGAAGACGTGTTTATACTCATTCTTCTCCCTCGTAATGTCTCTCAAGCAGAGAAGTCGAGTTCTGCTGCAAGGTTAGCACAACAGCCACAACCTAGCACTCACTCATCCATGAGCCCAGCCTACAGCAATGTTTACCTTTCGCTCCGCTAGAGGGCAGGTCAGTGACAAGTTTGTATTTGACTTCATAACAGTCTCGGTCACGTGACGCCCACGGCCGACCTCGCTCACGACACGTTAGAATACGGTTGTCATAGTTTCCACGGCCATTTTGAGATTTAAAAAATATATGTGAAAAAAAAAGGCATGGATGTTGGGTAAAGCTCAATTTGGGGATTTTGTGGCTGTGAGTTTTGCCCGTGGCTACGGTCAGAATTTGTTGTTGTTTGAAGTGTGGCTGCCTGCAATATGATCGCTGTCAGCAGTGTGTAAATATTCTCCTGTATTCCTGTCTTCTTCATGTCGGAAGCCATCATTCATTTGCATGCTATTCTCCCCTACCTCTTCTCCCTCACAGCCAATAAGAATGTCTGACTCATCTTACGTCATTGGCGACTGCCGTAGTTTTTTTCGTTTATGAATTTGCGCGTCCACGGACAAACATGAAGTTCGACTTTTTTTTTTTTTTTTATCTGTGTAGTGTTGTTTGTAGATGTGTCTGTGTAGAATAAAAAGAAAGGCTTTTACTCTTTAAGAACATAGTATTTTGTGTTGAGCTCAACTCTGTCAATATGTCCGGAGACAACATCTTTCTCACCCACTACTGCTTTAAGCAAACAAATTTTTACTGTTGACAATAACAGCTGAAAACAAGGACTTTCAGTTCGATAAACAGATTCATTTTTTTCCTTTCCATGGCGGGGACACACAGCAGTGTCTATCATTACGTCCCTTTTATGTAGGAAATATAAAGGAATTGATTTGTAAAATGAGTGAAAGTTGATAACAACACACGGTAACAAAATATATGACGGCCGTCCACACGTGTTGTCTGACAATGATCTAAACCTAGTTGGAAGCCGTTGATAAAGTGCTTGTAGTGTAGAGGGCGCTGCTGTTACTTAACCGCCTACTCACTTTACGTGACGATCACCCTCGTCCAACGTTCATAGAAATGCCGCAGGTGACCTCCACGTAAAGCGGAAATCGCGAGACCTGAACACAGCCCGTCAAGCGGGCCACTTGCGAAACACGAGAGCTTTGATACCTGGGACTAACCGCCAGGTGTGTGTCCAGTCGACCAGAAACATCGAGTCACAAATCCAGGACATAAAGCTCCAGCAAGACCGAGACCAGAGGAGAAACAAGTCAAGGATCAAGAGACCGAAGAGAATTAGTGAAGGAAGTACAGCCGACGTCAGATTAGTGTCTGATGCGCATGTCCACAATCGTTCGTTTACAACTTCCGGCACACGTCAAGGGGTAAGGGAGAAAATCAATGTCACGTGACACAATGGAGCGGAGGTGGTTGTCAAGTGCTGACGTAGTATGACGTTAACGTGATGGCGCGTCAGCCGGTCTCCTGCGCGATATACGGATACGTCACGTTAGCGGGAGGTTGTGCGCTGACAGGCCGTCAACGGGTGGCGAGAGAGAACAATCCTGACAAGAAAGGGAGATAAAAATTTGCGAAATAAAACATAAACTAGGGATAAAACAGTGTCGAGGGCAACAAAACATTTTCTCTTCCGATGGGAAGCAAGCAGATGGCAGATCTTTTGTGTAAAATAAAAACTAAACCGTTTCACTCAAAATAATAATGACGGCAGCTTTCGAGATGTCCACAAAGTTTCCTCAACAACTAAAAGTGAATATAGAGAGTCAGGTGCACACTGAGATGAACTCAGGTCATGTGACTGAATAAGACTGCTGTAGACTGCAGGTGGTGTCACCTTTAGTCTCTAATGAGGGAAAGTTTTGCACCCACCATATAAATGTTCTCTCTCATCCTCTCTCCAACCGCTGGGCCTCAAGGCTGAAGATGGTGACATCACCCGGAGATATCTATGTTGCTATGTCTCAAACATTTAATATCAATGACTAACAATTTCTTGTATCTCTCGCTTGAATCTTTTATTATCTGTAGACGGGAACATCCTGTAGCTACTACTTGTTATTATCTACAACCATGAGCTGGCATTTCGTAAGTCAAAACATTTGATATACAGCGCCACCACACGGACACGTTGAACAAACTAAAACATTCTCAAATGAATGAGACGAGATGAAAGCAGCTACTTTAAACAGGGACCACCCGGACAAAAAGAGCTTTTTCCCGCAGTCTGAAGTCGGACATGAAGAAGTTTGTAGGGCAGACGATGCCTCGCTCTGTAACCATACGTTCATATTGATCATGCCTCCAACATGGCGCTGAATCATCGTGCTCCACTTCCTTCAAGCGTTTATCGTCTCCGCACAAAAGAGCTCTCAGACTGGGCAGCATCACGCGGTAACCCTAGTATCAGACAAGTGCTTTTTCAAGAATTGCAGAAATTAGCTCCTCGACAAAGGGTCCACAACTTTGTCAAAAGAACGGTGAGACACTTGACAAACTGTGTTTCGTGCTCTCTTCCTGGCAACCATTCTGTCTTTCTTGCATTCGTTTGTATGTTGGGAATTAGTTAAAACATTTTGGTCTCTTAGATGTCTTTAACTTTGTGAGGAGCTTGCTTTTGTTTGATGGCCGCACATTTTCTTCGCATGCGCGTGCTGTATGATCTCTGGAGTTGCAAGACACTACCCCGGGTGGCAGGTCAAAAAATATTATAATATGCCAAGATTTACTAATTTGCCTACTAACACTGTCGGTTTCTTCTGCAAAAAATGGGAAAAAAAACCCCACACAGGTGTTTGTGTAGCACGGGAACAACTGCCGTTTGGCTTCTTCTGTGATGAAGCTTCTTCGGCCGAGGCTCATCGAGTTTTAAATAAATTCACGTTAGAAGGAAGACCCTGATACCGTGGATGCCAGCTCCTACTCGCCCGAAAGGTAATAAAGACTTTATTTTTCCTCTGCCAGCCGAGATTGCCAACACCCGATTGTCCTTTCGGTGGAAGTAGAAGCAGCGGGACCCCTGCCACTGTTGGTCGGAGGGTAAGTCCATAATCAGAACCAGATCCCAGCCTCCTGTGTTTGCACGACCGCGCCGGAAGGCAGCCCTGCCCTCAGCACGTGCAGTACCTGAGCAGCACAGCAAGTGTGCATCCACCTCCACCTTCCTCCTGACTTGCCATACACGCAGTGATGCTTGGGTAGCGGAGTGTGGTTTGTTGCTTGTGTGTTGAGAAGCTTTTACCACGAACTAATATCCATGGACTGCTGGCAGACGACTTTTTCAAGTTAACTACTAAAACGAGGCAGTAGACTACAAAGCTTCCGGTTTATTCACATTCTTTCTTTTCCTTTCTTTTTTTCTTTCTCTCATACACACGTACACAAACGATCTTACTTGTGAGAGATGACAATACTAAATCTTGCTAAAGGATGAAAGAAAGAGTACGGATGTGTGAGAAGCGTGTAGGAGCTTGAGCGGGTGCGTTGCGGGTGGAGAGGCGCGAGTAAATCTTACAAGCCATCAAAGGGAGGCGGGGCTGGGGTGAACTCGCTGGCCTGGCCCCTGCTCGCCGCTGCATGAAATTAAATTACTCCGGTCTCATTCTTGCATCTCTCAGCCCTTGTGACCGGCTGCTTTCATTGGCGAGATGGTCTGCTACCAGGACCGTGGTGAACGGGTTTGGCTACTTTCTATCCATCTTTTTTTATTCGACACTATCTCCCCGTATGGTTAAGTGCACTGGACTGAGTGGACTTGCTGGACTGACTGAACTTACATGACTGAGATGACTGTGTGATAAACTGAACTGCCTTGAGTGAATCCACTGACCGTGAAGACAAGGGGACTGGCAATATCAATTGGAGGAAGTGATTATCTTACTCGAGGTCAGTTTTGTTTTTCATTGACTTGGGTGACTGGTCTGCTACACACATGCAAGCTAATTAATCAGCCTTGATTGTGGCCATTTTGCTTGTTCATTATGCCCCAAAATAAAAGCCATAATCCTAAATCAAAGTCTAGTCTGAACCTGAACCCAAACCCTAACCCTACACCAAACCCCAAAAGTATCTTATTCATAGAAATCGAGTTAACACATTAAACTCACACGTACCAAAAAGCAAAGAAAAAAAGTAAAACAAACCTCGTACTAAAACAAATAAAAGAAGAACCAGATGCCAACCTACAAGTTTTTTTTTCAATGTACATATCAGAAAAACATTTTTAAAAAAACAGTAAGCGCTTAATCTGTAAAAATCATCTGGCGACTGGGATGGGCTGTCGACTAGACTAGAACTCATTAATTTACAGAAAAAAAACATTTCTAGGTGACAAATAAGCAAAGCTTTAACTGACCCTATAAATCTCTATATAAGGGACTTACCAGAATAGAACAGGAAGTGTACTTTGAAATTGTAAAACTCTTTTTTTCACCTTCTTCAGTTTCAAATTGATTAAGACAAAGTAGAAATGTCTCCTTCTCTCCTACTTTCATCTATTAGCATTTAAACCTTTATTCTCTTGCCTCAGATTTTGCTCAGGCATTGACATCCTTCAGCTTATACTTTTATTCTGCAGGTATTAATATTTTTTAACTAATTTATCTTTGTTTGCAGTTTTTAACAGAATAAATATCCAACTACTCTTGGCGAGTGTCGGTAAGAATGATTTCCCTTTGGAAACAAGGTGACATTTGTGTTGCAGATGTTTCCGTCAGCTGTTTGGTTTATCGATGTTTATCGCATGTAACAGTTGTGAAGTCTCAGATATAGCTAGATATCGTCCTAAGGAATTTTTTTCACTCATTTTCCACTCAATCTCGAGATCTTCATCGATGTTCTAGCGCACGAAGAAAGGGAGATAAAGAACTCTACACGATATTGCTTTCTTGTTTAGTAAATGGTCAAGAAAAGCCATTGGACAGTTACGATGCTATCTTAGTTTTTTATATTTTAATTTGATGCTTTTGGGTTGAGATTTAGCGGGGAGATAAGACGAGATTGAATAACGGAGGTTCCAAGTTATAATTAATGTTTTAAATGTTTGGAAATTTGAGGATGATCTTGTTACTGTCTTAATGAACAGGAAAATGCTATCACAATATTCTTAATGTTTGTTGTAGGACACGAAAGGTGGCAATTAAAAATGTGAGTAAAAAAAGAAGCTTTTTTGAAAAGAAGGAAGAGGAAGGTTAGTAGAAGGAACAAAAGAAGATGGGGAAGATGAGAAAGGAAAAACAAAACAAACAAAAACTATGGAGCAGAAAGAGAAGATTAAGCCTATAAAGAATAAGAAACAACCAAAAAATCCCCGAAAGACTACAAAGAAAAATAAAAATGAAATAGAATAATGTAAAACTTCTGTTATCGGAATAAGCAAGCTCCTGACGGTCTGTTATTAAATTACTACTTCCCTTTTCTCTCGCCTGATTTCACAAAGATGCGAGCGCTCCCCGAAGCCAGTACCCGGGTACTGTCTCTAAAACACTGATTGGCTGCACCGGCCAAACACTAAAAATAGAAGCCAGCATCATTCGTGCGTACACCATTCATCTTTTCCGTGCATCGGCGTGCTGCCACCGAGGGACGACGGGAAGGGTTTTATATCACGTCCAGTCCCGAGAGGAGGCCATTGCAAAAGCGAGAGTTGGACGTTGTTTGCGCTGATGGCTTCAAACCTCGCTGCTTCTTGTTGCAGAACATACGATGTCGTTATAGTTTTCAGGGGGCAAATCATTGCGGATGATTTGCGAAGCATTATAAAACCCCAGCGCAGCCATTTCCAAAATTGCTCCTGGACAAGAAAAATTTCAGCGTAACAAAAGCCCAAGTTCATTTCTCACCTTTTTTCTATTTCTTTCCAGCCACCCAGGCCAGTAAATGTGATTGTACGGTGTTCATCAAATGGCCATGACATTGCCACCTACATGTAAAGTTCATTAGCTGATTGGTTATTGACTATTATTTGTCAAGAAAAAAAATGTACAAAATTTCTTGATTGATAAGATTTTCATGTTCCACATTCCGATGTCTGAGTTGTTCGTGCTTGGTAAGTATCGTAATGCAGAGCATCTCCAATATTTGGTATGATTTCTCAATAAAGATTTTTTTTCTGTGTATGTGTTTGTGTCTGTGTGTATCTGTCTTTGTGTTTGTTTGTTTGTTTGTGTGTGTGAGCGCGCAGAAAAGGGAAATTTCTGAAGTAAGTGCATTTCGCTCCCTGCAAACCCTCCACTCGAACTTTGTCCTTTTTTTTCATGTGGCACTGATGAACACAGACACCCACTGCATTTTTCTTTTACCACAATTCTTTCCTAATATGATTTGACAACGGCCTGCCCACACCCACACATCCACATCATGCCCACACAAAGTTTCCAATCTCATCTTTTACAAATGTTTTAAACGCAGCAAACACCCCGCCCCCGGGATATTAGTTTAATGCCTCGGTCACTCATCTCTGAGAATGAAAGGATGGAGTTTAAACTCCACATTGGTTGACACTCATTTCTATAGAAAGCCGTTCATATTCCTATAATGATAAAAAAATCTGTTATTCTCCAGGGATAGGGCATGACGGGTCGTTAAGTAAATGCTTCTCCAATATTTGTGAACTGCTGTAGGATGTAGGCCTCGTAAACAATCATAGGATCATTTTACCTGTAAAACTCTTGCATTGCCATACACTACTTGTTGCATGTTCATTCATCTTCAATAGTAATTGTCTTCACGGATAATCACTGATGTCTAGTCACATAGTGGATTACTTCCCATGAAATCAATCACAGTCTATTGACAAACACGAATTTTGCATATCTGGGATTTTTAGTTGTCGGAAAATTGAAGCTGTGAGGTAATTTAACTTTTGTTTACCTTAACTGTCAATGTTGATGAACCAATGCTGCACTCACAGTTGTGTTTATTCATTCCCCGATGTAAGACTAGCTCGGATAAGGAATGTGTGAGAAAATTGTGTTGAAAAAGGAAAGTGATAAAACCCTCGTCGGTAGATAACGAATCTGTTTGACTTGAATTCCTCACCTATGGACGACTGTTCTAAAAAGCAATGTCTAGACTCTAGAGGTTGAGCAAAAAGTAAATGGAATGTTAACACCATGAAACAACGGTGATACACTAACGATGTAAGGGAGACTGACAGGTAGATGGGGGGAGGGAGAGATGGGGAGATGGGGATTGAAAGGTAGGAGGTAGGGAGATAAATATCAATTTTCGGATTGACAAACTTACAGACATACCAGACAAGACAGGAAGGGAGCTGGAATACGTCAGAGAAAGAGAAGGATAGGGAAATGAATAAAAGATGAAAATAAAACGAGAAAAATGTCTATCTGAATTAAAAAAAAAAGAATTTTACAGTTTTTTAAATGCTGACGCGCAGTTTTTTCATTCTTCTGAACCAGTTTTTTTTTTTCAAACTTAAGCTTTTTGCTTCCTCTATCTGTACATCTCACACAGACACGGAGACAGACAATTATTTCTTTCTTTTATCCTTTTCTCTATGTGTTCTCAATATTTTTCTCGCTCGTTTGTTTGTTAATCTTTTCCAATGCATTTGTTTATGCGTTAGCTACCTTCCCCTCCCCCTTTGTTACCTGTCGGCTTAGCATCAAAGATTCAAGTCAGATGTTATCTCTTGCCTGGTGAGCGTGATGTAAACTCACTCTTACAGAGAAAATTGGAAAAGTAAGAAAAAATTCTCTAAAGATTTAATCATCTTATATTCTGAACAGGAAAATTAATGTTTCCAAAAAGATCAAAAACGTCCTGGAATTCAATAGTTTCTATTGAAAATGAAAAAAAAAAAACTCTTATCAATGGGATTGACAGTTGAATTATCCTGATACAGAACGGCAAAGAAAAGACCTGCAATATGAGATTTATATTTTTATTGTACTTTTACATGGTATGTGTATTTGCTATTTTAATGTGGTATGGGTAGATTGGCAACCGAGTGAGATGTGATAGTGTCAATAAAGAGTTTGTTCTGAATGTGAAAAAAATAGTTGAGTAAAGTTAAGATTATGGTGTTTAACTTTTGTGTGTTCTGTGCAGTGACAGAAAAAAATAACCAGGTTGGGCTGAAGAAAGATCAGTGTTGTGGTCCGAGTGCTGAGAGCTGAAATGTATGTTTTCCGACAGCGAGAATCACCAAGGTTGTAACGATCTTCGAAAATTTCATGACACCAAAAACCTATTTATTTAAACTCTGGATTCAGTTTGTCTTCTCCCAAGAATCTCTCTCCTTTAGTCTTTCTGTCCTATCTTTCTATCTCCCTTGAGCTTATTGTGTACGGTCTGTTGCTATTTCTACATATATAATTATATATTGGGTTTGTGTGTAAGTCCTGTTCCTGTGTTCTCTCTCTCTTTCTTTGCCATTCTTTCACTTCCCTGTATTTTTTTTTTTTGTATGTCCAGTTTTTGTTGCATCCATTCATTCCTTCTGTTACCCATTCTCTTCTTTGTTCTCTTTTATTTCTTGCAGCGAGGAGAAGCATGATCGATATATGTTATGAATCCACGAAAAAAGAAAAGAAAAATCGAAACACCCAGATATAAGTAGAACAAACACAAAATTAAAATAAAAAATGCAGAAGATGGTAACACGAATAACGAGGGTCATCTCAATTGCCTGCATTGCTAGAATAATTGTGTTGTTGAAACACACTGACCTACAGATGAAAAGATTCGCGGACCTGTAATCAGTCCTTCTGTTCCATTGTAATCCGTGAGACTTCTACACCAGACCTTGAAAGTCTTTCTTGCGAGGGTCATGAAAGTCATGAAATATATTAACCGAATTTCCAGACTTTTGAACTCTTAGATAAAGGTTTGTTTGTGAAAGAAACATCTCTTTGGAAAGCTTTTATGACTGACAAATGTCTCAGTTGCTTTCCCAAGAAGATTTTTTCCCTCAAGTGCACGGAAGAGGATGAAGCTGTGGCGAGAGAGGGTGGAAATGAGAAGAGAATGCCAGTGACACAAACAAAGCAGGAACAGTAACTCTGTAATCCATATTAAGAGATTTCAATTACTTCAAGGAGTAGAATCAATTTTTTTAATTAAAAATGTTTCTCAGCAAAAAGGACACCTACATTTTTCAAGAAATTCAGGATTGACAACTTTTTTTCCTCCATCTCGCAAACAATCTTCTGTCCATCTATTTTTGACAGAGCTCTTAAGAGGCTCTTAAGAGGTGGGGTCGAGTTACCTCCTCATTGCCAGGGGGCGACTGTTCTGCTTTCGCCTGCTTTTAACGCAAGAAAAGAAGAGTCGTCTATAGATCAAAGCGAGGTTTGGCATCCGGGCACCAGCGAAATGGCCGAGGAGTCGGATAGACTCTCCGAGCCGAAGTCTAGGGAGGAGAGAGGGAGGGAGAGAGAGAGAAAAAAAAATATCTGGGCTGCTGTGTGTTTTGGATAAATTGTGGAACAGCAATATCATGTTCATGAGGCTTAGTCCCTGCCTGCGTCTGCAAACCGCGCTCGATAAGGCGGTCTTCAAGTCCGCATTTGACATCCATGATTGTCAGAGGCGATCAGTGGAGGGTGGGAGTGTTTGCTGGGGAAGCTGCTAGCTTGGCAGAAAGACGACGCCATTTTGCTTCCCACGGATAACGGTTGGCGCGACTTACGTCACTGGCCACAACGAAGACCGATCGGCGACGGACGTTTGAACGAGGTTTGCGGAGTGTGCAAGCAATGAATGGAGAATGTGTCAGGTGGAAGCGTGAATGTATCCAAGCGTGGACGTGTACAACCCCTTGACTGATGAATAGAAGTAAAATGAGTGTGTGAGTGCCTGAGGCATAGATGGACAGATGGAACGATGAACAAATCTTTATTTACGAGGCTAACAGTATAAGCAAAAGTAATCCTTTTTTTACATATAACACTCTGATTAATAAATAGAAATAAAAATATTACAATAATTCAGAAAAAGGCAATGAAACCAGAAACAAATCGGTTGGAGGGAATTAAGGATAATTAACAGTATACGAAAGATAAATTTAAACAGCATATTTTCACATGCTTATCGAGGGAGTAATAACACTAAGCGAGTGAAAGAAAACTTATATATACATATGAGAGATATAAAACAGGATGAAAAAAAATATATACAAAATGTGGTTAGGAGAAGAGTAAAGTATAGTACAAACTCAGAATTGAATTACTATTAAAGTTATGAATGTGAAGCATAATAAAATTACGAGTATAATGCATGAAATCTGAGATATATAAACAGGGAAAGAAAGAGTA
The DNA here is from genome assembly GCF_003073045.1 of Pomacea canaliculata. Classification (NCBI taxonomy): domain Eukaryota; kingdom Metazoa; phylum Mollusca; class Gastropoda; order Architaenioglossa; family Ampullariidae; genus Pomacea; species Pomacea canaliculata. Next base: position 22,200,372 of record NC_037595.1, on the reverse strand, counting down.
GAACATGGAAGGATGGAAGTAAGAAATAGAGGAACAAATGATACCAACTCGACTGCCGCTATACTTTACCTAATAAAGAACTTCATCACCACAACATTTTATCACTTGCTTAAGATCTTCTGGTCGAGAGAAAGTCGACCAGACGAAAGATCAAAGCAGAGTAGATAATAATGTTAAAGAAGTCACTTAGTTGGGAAAATCTTGAAACAAGCTTCACGATCCTCCCCTGTCCTATGATTACCCTCAACCGACAAGAAAAGCCCCACCACCAGGCAGAGGAGGTCCACTTGTACAGGCCACTGACACTGCCCAATCCCTCCAACATCTATCTCGACTCCTGAAGCAAAAATTATAAAAAAAGGCAAAAAGTTGTGCGTGTGATGAAGCATGAAGGGTCCAAACTTTCAAAGAAAGCTGTTACTCGACTGAAGGGTCCGCCACTCAACGTTGGCGATAACGCGGGGGAAGAGGTTAAAAGCGTTCAGCCACTGGGGTCAACGCTGGAGACAGGCAGACCTCGGCAGCGCTCGGGAGACATGGCGAATATTAAACAGGAGATGATGTCATGCACGGCAACCGCCAATAAATCTCTCTGTAGACAAACGTAACCATCAGACACAGTCTGCTGATGGATCATCGGCCCCAAACAGCCCTGTCAGCCTCATCGCACACCCGACACAAGATGGTAGGTTTGATCTTTTTTACTCCGGTCCCATGTCTTCTTTTCCCTTGTAATCTCTGTCTCTCTCTCTAACTGACTCCCTCTCTCTTTCTCTGTGCTTTTTTTTATCATTTCCCTTGCGATGTTTTTGCATACCAAGGAGATTAAGCAAAGGCAAGTTTGCTTTAACTTCTTGTACAACCTTCTGAAAGTAATTCAATTTATCATCGACACTGTCGCTTCTTCTTTCTCTCTTTTTTTCTTTTTCTCTTCCTTTCCTTCCTTGTTGGGAATCAATGATACCTGATATAGAAGTTCATAAGTGGTCTAACTATCTTCTTTCGATCTTTTTCTGACATACTCGATATGTAGACAGATTTAAGGAATCATTACCAGACCTGCCTTGCAAACTCTTATTTTAATCGCAGAAATGACTGCAATCGGCGACCTAGAGTTGCTAGGAAACAAGCACTTTTGTCTTTACAGGAACCTGTGGTCTGTCACTGATTAATTACCATCTGGTATTTATGTCCTTGTCACCAGCATCGCACATCTCTATATCAAATATCTCGATGCAGGAGTATACCCACCCAGCTATAAGTCTTGAACTTCCCATCTGCCATGTTGGGTAACTATCATAGTCATGGTCTACCTCTCTAAAGATATGTTGCCATCAGTCCTGACAAGCTGGCAACCAGCAATGCTATTGTCCACATTGATAGTCTTTGCTTCGGAATTCTAGAAATGTTTCAATATAACTTGGTTAAAACTTGTTTATGACGCTCTCTCTCTCTCTCCCTTACAAACAAACAAACAATCAAACAAACTATTTTACACAAACAATTCCATCGGAAAAATGTTTCAATGTTTGTCACCACACTGAATACCTGTTCATGATCCCTTCTTCTTGGACAAAATTCATCCCGTGCAAGCTACAATTTACTAATATTTTGTAAGGTTGCTGCAATCCTAATTCAAAACAATAAATTTTCTTTGAAGTAATAGGCTATTTGTGTCAGAGAATTGTTTTCTCCACTGATTGGTGTCTCGGAGAAAGACATCCTCTGACATGTTTATGCACACGGCCTTAAACACTTCTTCTCCCGCAGCAATCTTTAACCCTTTTGTCAGATGCTGCTAAAGGCTTTCGACAGAAGACCATTTATATTTTTAAATTGTCCCCATTTTTTATAAGTTCTGTTGGGCTTTTTACAGTAAGGGAGAAACATTACACGTGTGTGGAATTTTTTTTTTAGTGTAGTTTGTCAAAATCTTTCTTTAGCCGAAAAAACATCAATTTGATCATACTGTTTATATCAGATAAATTACAATCTTTGCACAATCTTGACTGTAATTGGAAGAGAGTTGTATTTATGTTTGAGCGTGAGTGCTCTACATGTCATCCAAACAAACATCGGTAAACATTCTCGAACTCGAAGAAAGAGAAAGGTTAAAAAACACACACGTGTTCAGTGTAAATTACTGTAACAGTTCTTATGGGAATTCTAAAAATCTGTTTGTTAAAGAGTAATTCAAATTAACCAGGAAGTTGAAAGCAGTTGACATATTTTGTATAAAGTAGTAGTAAACCTTCTCGATTTATTTACTAACTACAACATTTATTTATTGGCACTGTGGACTTGCAATACGTTTTCCAAGCACGCGTATAACATATGCAAAGATGGCGGAGAGAAGCCTGCGAGGTCAACATTTTTCTTGCCTGAGAATGGAGCCAAGCAGACGTGTTCACTTGTCTATTTGTGACGATGGCCTCAGCATATTAAGGCCGCAGGGGCTGTCGAAGACATTCTCCATGTCCACCAGACAGCGCCTCTACATGGTAAAGACGTGTTGGGCTGTCGGCGTGGGCATCTGTTCGATGTTCTCGTCCCGACCTCTCTGATGAGATTCTCGTAAGTGTCTTCTCCTCCCACACACCCCAGACCTCGGTCCGAATTGAACCAAGAAGCGAATTCGGTCCCTGTGGTTCTCAACAGAAATGTTTTCACCCTTTTGGAAAACGCATCAGTGTTGTGTGAATGTCAATGTTTCTTATGGTGTCGAGGTAGGAGTCTGGTACATACAAACAAGAGTTACCCCTTTGGTTTTGTGCCGTTGATCACAATATACCCAGGGGATCAGCTGAACCTTGGGGGTAAGATAATCGAAGCTTGTCCGAGGACTGATGGAGCCGTGGCAAGCTTCTCCTGTTTCAAAGTTAAATAAGTCAAAGTATTTTGTGTGAACATAAGGGACCCAAGATAAACTCGCGTTGAAGATTCCTGTTACTTTGGATATTATACGTATATTACTGGTGGATTCGTCTAAATTTAAGCTTATAGGATAAAGTCAATGCGAGAGATTCGGAATAAAAGAACTCTCTGTTGCCATCACAACCTTATTGTGATGTGCTGGGCACTCAGGCGTTGAGCTATACAAAAAAATTGTAACAATGGGTTGGGATTTTGTAATGGCCAAGAAATGATTTCACACTGTTGGCAAGAGAGGGATGAAAAGGTTAAAAAAAATGGGAATCAATATCTGGCAATAACAAACTAATGTTATTTTAAGGTTAGAGTTTGAATATATTACATTTACAACAGTGGTCTTCATTATAACTGTGAGAAAGACTCCCTGGCAGTAGTGGAGGGAAATAATTATGTTGATGAACAAAGAAATCCGGATTACTGGAAAAGAAAAATAGAGACAAGCAGAGAAATACTGTTATTTCGATTTCTTGGTGACAAACTAAAGGAAAGGTACAAAGCAGGAGGACACTTGTCCACAATTCTACAAAACAGCCGCACTACAAAAGGGTTTAGAATTTCTTATTCTAGTGTCGGAGGACACTTCATTCAGAAGAGAAGGTAGGTGTTGTGTGTCACAGGGCTAGCAGAAAACATTTTTTTTAAGTTTATCCAAAATATTCACTTTAACAAGGTCTGTTATTTTTTTATTTTAAATGGAGGTCTGTAAAAGGGAAAATATCGTAAATTAAGGAATTACTCTTTTAATCAATAAATAAATAAAGATTAAGAACGAAAGGATTTTTGAAGCAATATTACTGTATAATGTTTTGCGCAGGAAAAGGGGTCAGTTTTATTTGCTCAATTTTCTTTGTCTTTTATCGGCAAATGATAAGATTTTACTATATATTCTATGGTATCGACTATACACTTGCACGAAGAATAAAAACTGTTCTAAGAAGGTAAACTCACGTCAGTTCATCGTCACGATCTAGTCAAGTATTTATTGCCACCCTCAAAACGAGACTAATGTTTGGGTTTATACCATTACTACAGGCTTTTCTCTCCGAACTATTTTCCTGGCGGAGGGATATTGCCCGGGGAGAAAAAAACTTTTCGCTGACACTCTACAGTCATAGCAGCCAGAGCCTGAACATAACTCATCCTAATCCTCCCCAGCTTCTCCACTTTATTCTTCATGCTAGCCTCATAATTGGCCCTCACTTCGTTTTCTCCATGACTGCCTTAGAGGCCGTTGGCAACGTAAACGACACGTAAGCCCGGCTCATGAAAACGGACTAAAAAAAATATACCTACGTCAAGGAAAGCACTCGGCATCTTCAAATATCCCCATTTCATCGACCTCAAAGCTGGGGGAATGGCTTTCCTCCCTCTGGGCCCAGCAGCCTGGCCACGCTTGAGGACGAGGACAGAGTTTGAATAATTAAGGAACGGATGACGAAACTCAAAAGACGGAGGCTTCTGAAGGCGAACTGAGAAACTGTCTACTGTCGCGCGCAAGTGTCTACATCATTAGACCTCACACCTTCTGGCTTTCTCTGCTATTTTCACCCTCTTCTGGTCTATAATTTGTTTCTATTTATAACTGAATTCTGAAGTTAGTTATGACCCGCCTGTTCTAGAGCTTTTTTGATGTTTCCGTGTTTTTCTTAATTTTCTGTCAGGAAACACGAAAAGAATTTTTTTTTTAAAATTATTGTTTTAATTACTGTTTTATTGCATTCGCTAATTTATTTTCCGTTTTTGGACAGTTGTTGTGAAACCTTGTGGTTGTTGGTAGCACTGCGCAAACTGTATGTTTGGAAACGATTCACTTTTCTGTGAGAAAAAAAAAAAAGAAGAAAAAAGTAATAAAAAATGAGCATGGAAAAATAACCAAAACTGTTCAGTGAACTGTGAACAGCCTGCACTCAATGTGGCGCTGTTGTTGCCCTAGAAACTCTAAATCTGTCAAACGAAGAATAAATGTCTGCACAAAGTTCCGTCGGGGACAATACATTTCTACTTTTGGAGGAAATTTCCTGAAATATATTCCATGCTGCGAAGTGGGATGGCAGCCTTCAAGACAAACCGGTCAAGGGAGACAAATAAGGTCTTGAAAAAAAATGTGGGTTTAGAGCTGTCTGCTATCAGAGTGGGAACAGTGGATTTGAATTTTTGAGAGAAAGTTTTAGAAATATATTTAACATTAAAACATGTGATGGTAATCTCGCAAGCAAACCACTCGAGAGAGACAGGGCAGGAGTTGAAGAAAACGCGGGCATCGAACAGTCTGCTACCCGAGGGAACTCTCGTTAGAACTCTCAGCTTTGCGAGGTTTGATACTTGTGACAAGATTTTTGAACAAATTTTCAACATGTGAACTTGGGTGGTTGTTGGTGCAGTGAATAAAACGACTATCACCATGACAGTAAAAATGGGATGTCATGGGTTCGTATACCGTCTCCGACATATATATATATACCTCGATGTGACACCAGTTTGTTTCCCTCCTTTTCCTTTGCACTGTCCTCCTCAATACGAAATCCTCTTCAGGTTTTGTTTAGTCTGCTCTTCTAAATGTCCAATGATCATAATATTCTTTTTAGTCTGCTTTTCTCAATATGCAGGTTTCTTTTGGTCTGCATTTTTTAATGTCCACTCATGAAAAATTCTCATGAAATCTTTGCAATGTATAACCATTTATTTTTCGTTCATCCTGTCCATTTGTTCTGTGCATTTTTACAAAATCGGGTAAAAGTTGAAAGGTGGTTCAAGGCATCATTTTCTCAGACCTCTTAACGCCCGATGGTCCAATTTTTTCCTCTCTCCTTTCCTTTGTTGCTACTTTCATTTTTTTGCCCCATATCAAGGAAGCAACCCCACCTCATCTCGCTTTACCAGCCGCTAAGCGAAAAGCCATCCGTGAAATAATTTATGCATGAACTAATTTGTTTTCCGATTCAGTTCCGGTTCTTCAGTCCTCACAACTTGTGACAATCGATCCACTTAAATCGCCGTCAGTTAGCGTTCATGCTGATGCCGATGTAAAGGGATGACCGAGCTCCCCTTCCTGCCTTTAGTTTTTTGCGGTTTCTTTTTGTTTTTTTTTTTGTTTTTTGTTTTTTTTTTTTTTTTGTTTATTTACAATGCCTCTAATGCTGATGGTTTGGCCTTAAAAGAATGATATACGAACCCACGAAATGTTTCAAGGCATGAAAAAAAGAAGGATAGATTGGTATAACTTGACACTCGATGCTCGTAGATGACCATAGGTCTTTGGAATTGCAGTCTGGAATCCTGGGATTAGCTCTGAGGACTGTGACATTTTAACGATGGTTGCGATCCAGACTGATGAATACTTAAGCAAGATCGGATAACTCACACTCAAAGTTAGTATATTTCAACAGATCACTGCGGGAAACTCCCACATCCTGGTCTCTAAAGCCCTGACCCTCGTCAAAGCGTCGCGAGATTACTTGTGATGATGGCGAGTACTTCGCGGGGTCCATTTCGCTCGCATTTCGTTCTCTACCCGTCATGCAATGCGAGGCTGGAGAGATAGAAAACAGGAGATGCGAGTCCCGGAAGGGCAGGAGATCAGGGTCTCAGGAGACGACCGGAAGCTTAGCGAAAAGAATCAGTAAAAAGCAACCAGAGTGACGGTCCCTTTAATTGGGGAGGACAGTCTTAGGTCGGGAATAAATATCGTAGAAATAATGAGTTGTTTTCAGGGTGAGGCATTTTGTGACTGTAGAGGACTTCCGTCCCTGGTGACAGTCATGAATTATTTCGGTAAATCAAGGTTGTCAACATTCATAATGCAGATGCCTTCCCTTACACATTAATATTCACAAAACCAGTTTTCCCAGTCTGTTTGTCATGAAAGCTCATGGAAGCTCTTAGGAAACTATTTTGTAGTGAGAAACGACCAATCTCATGAAAACTGACCTCAGGGGTAAATGAGATAATATACAGATTGTGTGATTATTCCAAAAAAGGGAGAGAGGAGAGAAAGAGAAAGAGAGAGATTATTTTCTGCAAACTGTACTCATCTAACCCCTTTGAAACCTTTTTCTGCCTGTCCTCTAAATTCAAATCTGATATTGTTTTTTTTTTCCATTGTTGAGATGCATGCCTACAAATATCCACATGCACAGAAGTCAACAATACAGACATTAAGTTTACATTGTGAAGGTTTCAGCCAATGGGAGACTTGGAAACAAAATTATTTGTGCACCTGCGTAGCCTTTCTTGAGCCTAGTGATGCTCCTCATATGTGTTTAATTTTTAATGTCTCTTTAGTCTATCAGAACGGATGACTACAAAGAGTACAGCTGTTGGCCTATGGAATCTGTTTCTTGCTGTCCTCAATTTCCGGTCAAGGAGGTCAAAGATCGCAGTACCCATTGTACAAATTCTGAAGCTCTGCCATCCTAACATGACTGCATCCTCAAAACTTACAGTTTAATTAAGAAACATCCATCCTTTATCGCATTACAGACTATCTCGCACCGATATTTAAAACGGTTTTTGCATCCCACTTTTTCACAAATGTTCTCTAAAGATGTGACTTTGATGGTATCGGTTAATCTGGATCAGCCTCGCTTTCAAAATAGAATAATAGTGAGGAATGAGGTAGGCTTATTTTTAGTGTTTGTATGTCCCAGTAACCTTTTGAAATGTTCCTTGAGTAACAAAAAATTTTCATGCTTTCTTGCACGTGACCGCCACACACACACACGTGTACATTTCAATCCAATTGTCACTTAAATGAAAAACAAACGGAAATTGAGAAAACCATTGCCTCTTTAACATTCTTTGCGAGTTCAAAGCTGACCATCATTGTCAGGCAAGCACGCAAAGTAATAAAAGACTTCGAAAAGCATTATTCTTGGGCGGTGGCCAAGGCGATAACTCATCTATGATAAACTTCAGATGAAGCCGCAAAGAACATTTAGACAAAGACAAACTTTCATGGGAACTTACCAAAAAAAAAAACTGTAAAAATAACCGGTTCATTTCTGTCTCTCTACAGCAACAAACACCTGTCAAAACCTTGTTTTCACTAAATTGGCAACACACACCTGCAAGCGGTTTTCGTGAAGGAAATCATCCTTTACAAAACTTTCTTTCAATGATATAAAATGCCGCCAGGGATTGGTCAGAGGTTTTCGTCAGACAAATCCAATTTATGTATCAATTTTGTGTTGACAAAAGAAACAAACCAGACAATGAAAAGCAGAAATGATAAAAACAGGAACAGAAAATGTCTGCAATGTCAGCAGTGAGAAAGACAAGTTCTTTCTTTTCCCTCTTTCCGTTTCTCTCAAGATGTCCATGTTCTCGACTGTAATTTGATACAGTCGGCGTTCAGGGAGAGAGACGAGAAAACAAACAGATTAATAAAGCAATATATCTTTAATTTACACTATGCTAACAAAAAACAACTTAAATTTTTAGTTTCACAATAAAGAAGTGAGCTTGAAAGCTGATTCAATTAGAGAAACACCTGATGTTTTGACTTCTGGTGATAGTCTTCACATCTTTGTCCTCTAATGTGCTGTGATGCAGCTGTTGCTGTATTCAAGCCGATTATTCGGTTCAAAAATCCACAGTATGGAGATGTTTATTGTGTAGAGTGCAGACTGAAGTGGAATTAATCTTCATTTCTAGAAAGCTTGGTTTGTATGAGATTGCAATGCATTGAAAAAAGCGACTTTGTAATTAATCGCACTAGCACAAACCTGGAAAATAACAATGAAATCTTAAAACCTTAGGTTTTGTATGTTGCAGATGATTGAAATTCAAATATTTTCTCAATTAAACTTATCTTTGCAGTGAGAGTGAATTTTACAGACTTTCTACACTCCGGTGTTCATTTCCTGACGCGTCACCTTAACCAACTTTTGTTAAACCTCTTTTATTCTATCTCACCACTTTCTCTTCTTTTGTCTGCAGGAAGGAATAACCAACAAGGCGACCAGCGAGAGTAGATGGCATAAGAACTGATTAGACAGTAAGACCTGTCTAGACGGCACGTACGGTTGCGAGCAGAACAAGCGCGAGGTCGCAGAGAGACAGAAAGTGGAAGAGAGTTGTTGATAAATAATTGCTGAAACAGGAACGGTCGTTAAAAATAGTTAGCTCGGCGGCTTCTGGAATTGATTTCCAGCCACTTTCCGTACCGTTGTCTAGCTGCCAGCCCTGGAGGGCGGGAGAGAATGGAACCATCTCTTACCAACGATGTCGTTATACTGACCTCTTCGAAAAACCAAGTAATACAAATGGGAAAGCTCTGGCTTCAGAAGAAATTTCTCTACAGGGACTACTTCGTGCAATCGTGATAGACGCGTCGGGGCGAGCCTGGGAGAAAATGGCTTCTTCCCGGTAAAAGCAAAGTTTCTGCGTGTGAGAGAGAGAGATACACACACATACAGGATGAGAGAAACAAAAAGGAAAGGAGAATTGTGCAGGACAGGACCACGAAGCAGAATGTGCAATACGTATGGTCATTCATTCCAATTGAAAGTCCTCGCCACACTTTAGTACAACACAAGAGAGCAGGCGAGTCCAACCGACGCCTTGACGTGTCCGGCAAACGGAATAAATCTGTCACACTGGTCGAGAGTTTAACCCTGAAATACGATATTTGTCCCAGGGTCCAATTTCTAAAGATGTGTGGTCCTCTAGGCCACGACGAAAGCGGTAATGGATGCTTCTCTTCTCATGTCTTTCTTTCTTTCGTTGATTCATTCATTTTCATCCTACCCCTCTTTCTGACATTTTTCTCTTTTGTAAAACTGGATCGGAGTATTATGTAAGCGTGGGCATCAATCTGTTGACATCATGTATCCTATCGCTTGAAAATAACCTCTTCCTGCTCTCTCTCCTTAAAGAAGAGCAGACAGACAGAAGACAGTGAGGTGTTTTCTGCAAAGAAGTCCTTTAATGTTGACTTTTCAACTCATGTACAATAACCACACGACTAAAGCTGTACAAAGCTTTGATAAAAATTACTAAGTCTTATCAGAGGTCGTGTGATGCTGAAGATGTTTTTCTTTCAGGATGAGACAGATGCTATCAGGTCTGTTGTCTTCCTGTTCTGCTGCAGCTGCTCGGCGGTGGTGCTGATGGGAGTGTCTCGGACCTCCATCATGAGTTTGTGTCGATGGTTGATTAGGTTTAGTGTTGTGTATCTCTGGCACTACTTTATGCTTTGTTTCTTTGGAATGGCTATGACTGGAGACTCTTCATTCTTTGTGCCAATCCTTGAGATTCCAGACTCGTTGGCACAGAAGGTTTTGTTGTTTTATCTTTAACCTGCTTGAGCAGCTCAACTGAGTTTTACCTCCCCCTTGGCCTTACTGCTGGGTACACATGTCTACAACAACGTCTGCTCATCTCTGTTAAGAAACAGACTCAAATTACAAGAAAAAAAATTGCATTTAATAATTATCTAGACACTTTGGATATGTCATCCTGTTCCCACTTTTTCAGTGACAGATTTCGATTCCAGTGCTTGTCCTCCCATGTCTTTCTTCTTATTAAGATGCATCCAATTCTGGAATTAAAACAAGTACAGAACATGGAAATTCGAGAACACCTTTGACAATTCGTCTGCAGGAAAGAAAGAAGACGCTATTTGCACCCGGGGTCTAGGGGGACCAGAGAAGGTTGGCATCTCTCTAAATGGTCTTTGACTTGGCCTTGCTCGGGATTCAGGAATCTAACGGCGAAGACAGGAACTAGACGTTCTCTCCCCTTCTCCCAGCTCTGTGTTGTCTCCCCTTTTCCCGTGTTAGTTCAGGTACAGTGTGCCACACACGCTGGCTTCCAGCGGTTCTCTTATGTCTGAGTGCAGCACGAGAATAAATGTCAAATCAAATGTTGGGGAATGTGTGAAGAAGACCCTTTCCCGAGTTTGGGGGAAATAAATACAACATACTAGCCAGTCCGTCCAGTAGTGCTGGAAAAATGCAGGGTTAAAGGAACTAGTTATGAAAGCAAGTCAAGGGGAAGTCATAAGAGAAAAGAAATATTCCACCAAAACTATGTGGCATTTAGAAAAACGTAGTAATGCAACGTAGGGGCGTACTACGGCACGTGACATAATGGGAATGGACGATATTGTCCCGCTGGGGAATGTGGAGAAACACTGTGTTGGCCACGGTGGTCACGTGACGTTGGTAAACAAGTACTGCGCAGTCTGGAAGTCGCAGTCGGGCGCCGGGTAGACGTAGACCGGCTTGACAACTTCCGGTAAAGTGGTGACAACTTTGACAAATGTCGTCTTCAGCTTGGTCCGACAGGGACTCCAACACAATATCGAGATTGCTAGGGAGGTCGGATGGTGGTAGTCTGTAGCAAACGAAGACAGATTGAAATATAATGAAATTTCCACTAGTCCCATTCAGCTTGGTCCTTGTGGGGACTGTCTACGCGGGTCAGCTGGTGCAAGCTTCTTGGCCAACCTGCTTCTTCATCTGTGATATGCACACCACCATAACAATTCTCCAGCTTTAACTTTTCTTTTGGCCTTTTTATCTTCTTGTGTCCTTTTATTCAAGACTTGTTGAAAGAATTATGCCAAGATGTAGAAACGTCTGCCACCTTGTCGAAAATTCTGCCGAGCTTTGCCAAGCCATATCAAATTGTCCAACTTTTTTGTCATAGTTTCAAAGACTTCTGTCGATTTATTTAAAACTCTTGTCAAACTGTTCAAGACTTCTGTCGCGGGATACGTGGCCAGAACACGCGCTGTCTAAGGAAGTCATTTCTATCCGACAGATTATCTCCCTTTTGTGTCAGTAACCTGGGAGACCTCCCTCAAGGGTACCCAGGACAGAGGCAGCTGACAGTCTTCCGGGGCAGCATCAAGATTACAGCTGCACGGTCTGCTTACTGCGTCTAGATTGAAGTAATCTCAACTTCGATTTTCTTTTAGCATTCCGGAGTAAACAGCCAACTGCTTGTGGCAACGACACCCGCGATGTTGTCCTGTGACAAGAGACGGAGGACAAAAACAAAACCGTTTGGCAAAATTCTGCTGTTTTTTGTTTGTTTTGTTTTTTGTTGTTTTGTTTTTTTTTTTTTGGTTTTTTTTTTTTGAGTAACCGATTTTGAAAACACTGATCTTATTCACCTTTTATTTGTTTCTTCTACTATTACTATCTCCGTGAAAAATTTTGATGCAACCTATATTCATAAAGTACGGGCGTCGACACTTTGAATAGTCTATTAACTGGAGATGGGTGTTCTTCAAAGGGGTGCCCCGCTGCTACATTTATTGTGATGTTTGTAGGCTGTTGAGAGGAGGTTTAGATTTGAAGAAAATAGTATCTTGCAGTAAACTCTACTCAGTCATTTAAATACAAATTGAACTTCGGTAGTCAATTAATTCTGGCTGGCAAGCATTACAAAAATATTCTCCTAGATGAAGATCATTTGACCTTAACAATACACTTTGTTCGCTGTCAAGCTTTTCCTGCAGGTTCTGTCATAGTTAAGTTGACATGTTCCCATGGTTACAACATACAACAACATACAAAACCATTATATCTGTCCATGGATTTCTTGCCACATATTGATGGTCAGTGTTCTCTTTGAAATCGGTGTCCTTTTACCAAACTACATCACGGTCAGCACCAGAAAATGTAGTTTTCCTAAAGGTCAGTCTTACAAGGAAAACATATTTAAGGAACGTTTGATCAGCTTTGGCAAATGTTTTAAGATCCTCACGTAAAAACTTGGTCAAACCTTTCTAACATGTTTGTCCTGTTCAGAAGGGCCTTAACGCAGACTCACAAATATGCAAGCACACAAACGCACACAGGTCATGATAAAAACGATTTTTTTTCTTGAGAAAGAACTCAGTAAACACTCTTCTCCTGTCTAGCACATGCCAGATGATGTGGAACATAAACATGTCAAGGGGTGGAACCTAGCCACCCTGTTACGTGAAGTCGACCCAGCCTCACCTGGGACTCGCGATACAACCCTCGTCTAATGTGGCGGCGGCTGGTGATGATCTGGTGAACTCTAGGGATCGCATCTCTACATTCTCTTTCTCTCCTACTTATTCCATCAGCAGGCACATGTCTCCTTCTCAGGGCAGCAAGTGCTAAATCATACAGAACTTTCTGCAACTCTGAATTATGCCTGATTCTATTTTTTTTTAATTTCTTGTAATAGTTACTATTTGCCATCTGAGTAGTGGAGTGATTGGTTTGTTATTATCAATTGTTGTTTTGTGTTGATGATGAGAGAGACAGTGAGAGTGGGAGGGGAGAGAGAAAGCACTCTGTATCATTTTACCGCTTCACCTGTTGTTTGCCCACATAGAAGGTAAAGTCAGTGAACCTATTATTGTTGTTTTCGTACAAATACTGGATTACATTTTAGCCAGAAAGATTTATACTCGGATCATCTGTCAGAAAATTAATAGGTTTACACAGATCATGTTTAGAGAATTAGTTGCAGTCATGGAGCCAGAGATGGACGCAATAATTAGTTTTCTCTGCAACAGTCCTCCTGCCTATTTCAGACAAACAGAGGAAAATAACAATGAAAGCAATTCCCAGCCATCCTCTTATCCACTGACCATGGCGCGAATACATGGTAAAATTATGTTTCCATTCAAACAAAACACAACCGAAGAAACTGGCTCACTAAGAGATAAAAGTATATTGTTAGTATGGATAGACGGAGAGACGAAAATTCACAGAGTCCATGTGTTATCGACGTTTCAATAAAAGCTAAAGGTCCATGAAATATAATTAAGAACTCAAAGAAAAAACTCGAACTTTAGAAAGTTTTCATGCTTTTTTTTTCTCCTGTTGCTGAGGCAATTTTCGGCGACAGAGACCTCTTGTGGAAAATGTTTAAACATCTCATGCCTGTAAGGCCAAGTGTAGCCGCTCAGTAATGATTCTCCTGTCATCCTCAGCTCCATTGAAAGGCTAAGAGAGACTCAGAGACAAAACCTCCTCGGCAAGGGTGTTGAAGAAAAACTCAGAACAAGAAGAGAGAGAGAGAGAGAGAGAGAAATGAGAGATACTTCTTGCATGTTCCTTTGGACAGTTTAGTTCTATCTGAGTATGATCATCATCCAAAGCTTTCTTTGAGTTGTCACTTCACAGACTTTTTCTGTATTGACTCAAATAATGAGGAGATGTTGGTTTAGTTAATGTCAACGATGTTGTGGTTACCGTATTTTTTCTAGTGAGAGAAACCAATGAGAAACACCATCCTTGACACTGATATGTTGTGTCTATTGTCTTTCCTTTAATAAACGAGATATGTCAGAACTGATTTATGCCCATGTCGAGAAAAAAAAAAACAAAAAAAAAACAGACAAGAGGGTCAGGCTGACTTTCTTTTTTGGGTGCCAACAGTTTGGCAATGAAGGTTTCTCAAATTCCACTTCAACTGTCACACAATACGTTGGTGTAAAAGCTCAATGAAAGGTTAAAAAGGTTCAAAAGCCTGTATTCAAGGACTGAGTATCAAAATGTCCAGGACAACAAAATAATGGTGTTCAAAAGAGATATAACCCTCATCTCATCGCTCTCACACGCACGTGCGGCACGCAGTAGGAATCACGACCTGTCACGTGTTCAAACGAAGATTTTTCCGCTTTATTTCTTCTTTCGCCCACAATCGCTGGAAGTTTTATTTTGGAGGAATCTGTCGGCGCTAAGCGCCACCATGTCTGGACTCAACCCTTCTGGGGAAAGCAAAACAAAGAAAAAAAGTTTGGTTTTTAAATCTTTCAAAGCTTGTCCTGCAATTGCATTGCATGCTCTGTTTTTACAGCTCGGGTGACACGTCTCGGCACAGAAGAAAAATATCCGCCGAGAATTCAGCACGCGCTTCACACTCCGGGCGGACAGAGGTGTGATATGGCTGTGGAAGGCAGGCCTTTGTTTCACAACAAATCACGTTTCTCTTCCACGCCTCACTGACTTTCCGTGATTTGTTATATTTGCTGTAGCTACTCATTATAAAAGTGTCTCCGTGTCCGTGTGTGTATGTCCATGTGTCTGTATCCGTGTGTGTGTGTGTCCGTGTGTGTGTTCATCTTTACACGTGTGCAGATTTTGATCCTATCCTCTCGTGCGCGTATTTCCACGTGATCTTCATGAACTCGCGTGCGCATGCGTGAACCAACTTTTCCATTATACTCACTCAAGTCTTGGAGTTTGCTTTTGCTTCCTATCTATACAGCCAAGCATACTTAATTTTTTTCTTTTTTCTTTTTTTTTTTTTTTTTTTTTTTTTGAATTACATTCTATCAAAAATGTCAGAGAAAAATTTTTCATTCCAGCCTTATAAACACTAAAGACTGGTATGATAGGGAGATTATCCCTTTCTTAAACAAAAAGACTTCTCTCCCCTGTCAAAAAAAATAGAATGGTAGTCACTGACGCCATGACTTATCTTTGGCAAGTCCATCATTGCTTAAAGAAATTTCATGTTTTATATGAGGACAAAGAAAAGAAATAAACTTAGACAGCACCTCACATATTTTTACTATAGTTATTTCCAATTAATTTAGACTTTCAGAATCCCAAGACAGCATTATGGAAAGGTTGTGTGAAAACTTATGACCTAACCTTAACAAAAAGGGTTACACTTTTAACATAATTTTTGTTACCTCACCCTTATCCGATTTCTAATTACAACCCAGCAATATTTACGAATGTCTAAGGATTTTTATTTGTCGTTAATGTTTTATAAGGATTCGATTTAAGGTTTTTTTAGAGCCTGAATAGGGTGAATTCTCTTTTTTGTGGCACATTTGAGGGTATGTGGGACAAATTGCCACCCGCTACCCAATCGCTTTTGCTTCTTCCATCGACTGCAATCTTCTCTTGGCAATGTTCATGAATCTGACATTATTGTGTTCAACATGACGAGCCTTCTTCTTTCGAAGCAAAGTAATCATTCACCCCTTTAACGGATAAGTTCTCTTTGTTAGACTTAATCAAATAGTTAGAAAACTGACGCCAATGTTGATTATCATGTGAATTGGTGCAGTTGATTACCACCACATTTTGCGATGCATTTTATGTTGTTCACACAAATGTATCGCCTGTCAAAGGCGAAGTTGAAAGCCGAGTGGTTAGAGGGTTGGCGTCCGAATTGAGAGTGTGCTGGCTTCAATACCCGGTTAGCGCAGCAAACTTCCCCCGGTCGACCCAGCTGGGGGGAATGGTTACCTGATTCAAGAGTAAAGCTGGCTCCGAGAAAAGTGAGGTCTCTAACATCTCATCCCCCAAAAATCAGAAAAAATTATGGAGATGACCTTGTTTTTTTTTTTATCCTTCTCGCCTATCAAGAGATCGTTCCAAATATTTGCGACAAAAGATATGGTTAAAAGTAGGCAAAAGCAGGAGATATGAAAGAACTGTATTTAAACACAAGCAAAAACTACATCTGAATTAATTACAGAAGTTAATCGTACCCATAAAACACAAGGAACGAATAAACTAGTAAAAATATGCTGTCCCATCCGTCCATCCCAAGCAGACATTAATTAATTATTTGAAATTTGTGTACATCACGTGATAAAAATACTAACGGACACATAGCAACGACTTTTTGTTGGATGTAGGTCACAATGTCGGGTCAATGAAACTATGGTCACGAGAAAATAAACCGGAAATGAAAAAAAAAGGAGCAAGATAAGGAGAAAGCGAGAACATGTGGATTAAGATGGAAGTGAAGAACACGAATTGTTAAAAAAAAAAAAACAACAGGGACAACAAAAAATTCTAAGAGCAAAAATATTTTGTAACCACCAGAGGCATCGCTGCTTCTGTCCTTCTGTCGTTTAATTGCGAAGCCGTAGAACTCGAGGCTCACTGTCTTAATGGCATCCTCCTTCTCCTCCAAATTAGGATTTTCTCCTCTTGGCAGATATCAGCACAGAGATAAAACCAGAGTCTGAACCTATTACAATTATTTGTTGAGCAGAAATGTGAGCAAAAAAAGCTGAAGTGTTGATGGCACTTGCATCAAGAAGTGTCCTAGTTCGACATATTTAATCACATTTAATTTTGAACGCGACAATAAAAGTTTTAGCTTTTTATCCCCATTTTGAAATGACACCCAATTACACCTCTTGAATGTCTTTGTGACAATAATTTGACAAAATTGCAAAAATGGAGGCAATGTCTGTTCATCATAAAGATTGAATGTAATTGACAAACGATTATTACTAAAGTGACCTTTCTGCACTTTATCTGTTGTTGTTTCATTGTTTTTTCTTTTTTTTTTTTTGTTTTATTCTGTTTTATTTTTAGTTTATTTTGTATTATTTATTTTGATTGGTTGGTTTTTTGTTTGTTTGTTTTTTTTTTGTTTTGTTGTGTTTGTACCATTAAGTAAGACCTTCACGAAACGGTTTGCTCGTCATGCAATCAATTCTAAGAATAAGAAGATATCAAAAAAGAGAAAATCTTAAAAAAATGTTGAATATAAAGATTGCATTTCAAATTTTGTCAGCTGTACAGCTTATTAAATTACCCAACTGGAGAATGACAAACAATTGTTGAACTTTTATAAAAGGCAGATGTAAGAACCAAGCCTGCGATGGAGGTACTGTACCTACATGTCTCAGGTAAAAAAAAGCAATCAGTTTATGTCAAACACATCAGTTGCAGCCCGGACCACACAATTAAGGGAGGGTCATCAATCCTCGCACCTGAGAAAATAAACTTTCGGACATGTTAGAGGCAACAGGCACAGGGGATGAATGATGGCCACGTCTATTAAACACGATTAGAGTGGTGTATGTAAGGGATGAATAGCTGCTCAGGTAACTTAAAAAAGCGGAGTAATGTGTGTGTGTGTGTGTGTGTGTGTGTATTGGAAGGCTTTGAGTCTTTGTATCATGTTCCATCGTGGATGACTGAAATAATGATGACTGGTGAATTGCTTATTGTTTGCAATTGTAATTAAGCTCGAATAGGAAGGTCAGTCGTGTATCATTCGGTCATGTGTATGCATATGCGTATGCATGTATCCGTTCGTGTCTATGCCTTTGTCCGTGTGTGCGCGCGCTTCGCGTATGTTTTCTAATAGTTTTCCTATCGTCTAATGCTTTAACTTAATCTGACTTTTGCACTTTAAATAGCACTTTAAATATCTATAATTAAAGCTCCATGCCTGCCTGTCTGTCTGACATTGTCAGACATAGTTCAGGTGTCGGAATTCACAGACATGGTTTGTGTATAAGTGATATACAAATATATATAACATTCCCCAGCACCCGCAAGTATTTTAAAATTCCTCCCAAGATGGCGTGGCTTCAGACCTGATGTGTGAAAATTCATCAAGTCAACACCGGACAATAAAGTGAGACAGCAGGACATACGTCCTGGCCTGCAGCCATTACCCAGCGACTCCCACCCGTATGCTCTGCACCTTCTCACTGCGTGAAGCCAGCGGCGGGAGGAGCTTCTAACAGCAGGTTCATTCCGGCAGCTAATCACACCTTGCGGCACCACTGGCGACACTTTTACAATTACCCATAATTCACAAGTCGGCATTGCAATGTCCTAGAACCCGTCCAAGGTTCCGATTATATATCTTTAAAATAGTGCCCAAAAAAAGAGATAGAAAGAACACTGAGTGACTAATCTTACTTGAGCATCAATTCTTTTATTTAAATATTTTTTTTCTTTTTTTTTTTTGACAACTCACCTGCACTCAAATCACGCCAACTGTATCAAGATAGTTATTTTAAATCTTTAAAAATCTTTAAACCAGTTTATTTCTCGACAGACATTTATTTAAAGCAACATCTGAAACAAAATGAAAGCCTTTTCTATGTCGTGACAGCCCATATGTCACGGCTCGGTAATTTAAGCTATCTATAGAACTTCTTTGTCCGCAAATGAAGAGATGTGAGATGCACTTCCGTAGAATGTCTTGCCTTCACAGCACATTCAAAACTTTTTCGATAAAAAAAGTAGAGACTTTTTTTTATAGAAACCTCTTATCGTGTAAAAATTATTGATGTGTCACATGACTGGCGGTAAACAACAGTTTCTAGTAAAAGGCAAAAACGCGAAGACCAACAAGGAAGAAAACTGAAGAAGGAAAATGAAAGAACAAAAAGAAGGCGTGTGTTGATAAGGAATCTTGTATAAAGCAAACCAAGTGCGTGACCCACGTGCAACCCGGAGGGTGAGCGAGCGAGTGAGACTGATGCGGAGAGTAGAGGACATGTCAAGAGGACAAGATGGAGAACCTGACTGTTTTCCACGCACACGGCGACTGAACAAGAGAAGGTAAGGGAGAGGGAGAGAATCGAAAATGTCTGTGCACAACGGGTGTGAAAAATGTATGAAGACATGCGAAGCAAAGACATAAGAGAGAGAGAGAAGTAGAAGAAATGAAAGATATAGATCGAGAGAGACCATGAAGCCAAGTCTTTGCTTTTTGCACTGACCTGAACTCTTCTTCATGCAACTCACCAGCGTGGGGTATCCGTCGTCTGATCAGAAAAAAGGATGGTTCTATAGTATTTGTTCTTTTTGTTACTTGTAATTAGTTCTTACTTCTGTTTTCTCTTTTGACTTCCAGACAAACAAATGGCCGGTAAAGAGGATGAACTGCGTACAGGTGTTCAGCAGCTTTGCAAATACTCAATAAACTGTACATTTTAAAAGTGTCTTCTTTACTTGATTGTTTGTCAGTGTATGTGCGTGTGGAAGCGTGAGAGAGAAAAAACTAAAGAGAAATGAGAAAGAGGCAGACTGGCAGAAAGAGAGACGGAATCACAAGCATGGAAGATAGAGAGGTGAGTGCATATTCATCAGCAAAGGCAGGTTGTACACGAGAAAGCCCTAAAGAGGTAACCGAGCAGCAGAATTAATTCTTTTGTTGTTCACCAACCAAACAAGAGCTTGCCTGGAGTTTGCGCCCTTGTTTCACTAGTAACCTGGTGTTACACGTGCCGACACACTCCCATGATGGAGACAGATAATCTGCGAACAAAGAATCACCAATTCAAACGACGTACTTCGACCTAGCTCTGATTCAATTTCCCGGCATACGAACCCGTATAAGCACGTGGTTTGGACCAAAGCTCGCGTGGATAACGAGATTTTCCCTTTAAGTGAAGATGGCGGCCCGATCCGGCACAAGGACTACAAACATGATCTCGTCGGGTCTCAAAGGGAAGTCACTCTGCAAGATTGTGGAAGGGAAGCCAGGGCAGGAGGGGGATGTGGTTGGGGTTTGGCGGTAATTGTAAAGCCGAGGCAGGCAGCAAGTCTCGGACGCCGCCAGTGTTTGCCGAGATCTTGTGGGCGAAAACGTTTGGACAGCAGCACCTTTGTGGCAGGACTGGCCGAGTGTGTGCGGAACATCAAGAACTGTGGGCCTGTTGTCTGGTCCCATAATGTCCTGGACGTGGTTGTCCGTCATCCGAGAACAAGTGATTTATGATAATTCACTCTTCCTCGATAAAGCTCGGCTCTGCGTCAAACCAAAGGATGACGAGGTTGCCTGGGGCCGTGTGGTGAGATCCGCCATACTAATACAGGGGAGATAATATAGGGTAGGAGAACAAGGAAGGGGAGAGCACTAAAAGAGGCGAAAAGCTGAGATGAAATAAACATGTAAATTAGAAGTGATAGGGCGAGAAGAGATAAGAAAGAAATATTAATAACAAGAGAGAAAGAGAGTGAAACAGAGAGAGAGGTTAGAATACGATCCAAGTAAAGATATAAAGGAAAGACAGGAGAGAGCAACTCTGAACGAAATCAAAGTGACAAATAAAATGCCATAGCGATAAACAAACACAAAAGCATGAGGATAGTAACACGCGCCTGTTTACAGACGGACAAACACACGAACAGACAGACAAACATAGAGGACTTCGTGAGGCACGAGTCCCAGCAGCAGCACGACCGGTGGAGAGTGGCGCTAGTAGTGAGGTCCTCGAGAAGACAATAGCGGAGTTATGTTGTCTACAATGTCTGTGACATTTCCTGACATCTGGAAATTCCATTTCCTCGTCTTCAGTCGCAGAACTTTCCACTGACAGGAGGGAATTTCTGGCCCTGAGTTTTAAGCCCTTGTCAGAAATCACGTGACTCGAGCTGATGACTTGGAGAGGGAAGGATGGTAAATAGAGGAGAGAATAAGAGAAAGTATGAAAGGTTAGGAAGAGATAGAAAGAGAAAGACAAGAACAATGGAAGAGAGATGAAGGAGGACTAATAAGGATATAAGTCCTAAGACCAACTCACAGAATCAGGGATGCTAACGGGAGGGCAAGGAGAAACGGGTTAAAGGTCATCGTGATTGAATCCATGATTAGAGATGTTAGATTATAAATACAAGTAACATTGATAAAACAAACATCAACATCAATTTTAAAAAAAAGCACAAGCACACACACTCACAAACACGAATAGAAACAAGAGATCAAGGGCAAAGAAGAAAGGCGACCATTAAAAGCCACATTTCGATTTCGCGCTCTTAAGAGCAAGATTCTAAGACCCAGCAGCGTTTAAATAATCTCCCTTATGTTACTGAACATTAAATGTACATCAAGAGTTTACCTCCCGTAAGGTATACTTAACGGCTTGTGAAAGCTGTTCCCTAATGTCTGAAAGTCTTTACAGAAACTTAAAATGTCTGCGTTTTCTCTGAGTGTGTTTGGACGAAATGGGAATAACATTAATCTAGGCTGCCATATCTTCTTAATGATATGGCACGGAAAAATTATGCCAGACAAAATCTGATTAGACAAAAATATTTTAAATGTTTTTATGCCTTTATTATTCATAGGGAAGAGAGTGTAAAAAAGGAGGAACACAGAGAGAAGTAGGTTCAGGATGTAGACACTACGACAGTCGAAGACAAAGAGACAAACAGAGGAATTCGATGTCGGGGAGGAAAATGTAAACCAAGTACTCGCGGTAGTTCTGGGGAGGAAGAGTTGTTATTAGCCTGAGTTTCTGAGGGTGGGATCGTCTTACAGAACCCTACAGTCTCCTCCCGCAGGTGTTAACATTCATAGCCATGTCTCCCTTTTCTAGAAAATTCCACCACCGTTCACTGATTCGCGGCCAAATGTCTCTCGCCACACCCGCTAATCTTGTACAAGTCATTTCTGGGGCTGCAGTTACAAATTTTCTGCGATCTCCATCTTTCTCCATCCAATCCAACTCTCCCACCCTTCCTTTTCTACCCCTTCCGCACAAACCATATGATCTGTTCATCTACTCATCCACGTGCTACTTCACTGCCCTCGCTGTCACGTGTACTTTACAAAGAGCTAGGTACAAATATGGTAAGTAAAAGGTATGCCAGATGGAATGAAACTGCCCAAGGTGCTCAATGGAGTCAGAAACAAAGAGAAGGACAAAGATGGCGCGCGGATCCATTAGACTGAAATGACCCCCGCAGGTTGAAACAGAGGAAGCATCTGCGACGATCGATGAGGAGGATGATGGGTCTGGACCTCGACATGTTTTGGGTCTGTTGTCTTCATCCCTCACATTGTCCCCGTATGTCTCTTGTCTGTCTTCCCTTCCCCCACCCCATCACATCAACAATGTTTCGACTTCTGTTTGGACCTTCTTTATTCTTCCTCTTCTTTCTCTTGTTTTGAAGTTTTGAAATTTCAGCCTCCAGCGTATATAATTTGTCGGGAAATATCATCTTGGATGTCACAGATGTTTCCAGAGCTGAGATTACTTGTCATCATATAACCAAACTGAGTTTGTCATGTTTGTCTGTGTGTATGTTTGTGTATGCTCACTGAAGTGTGTGTGTGCTACACGAGACAGTTTCTCTTTTCTATTCAAAAATGGGATGGAGAGAGTCAACCAATCAGCACGGAGGATAGATGTGTTCAAATAAGTGTTGCACTTGTCATCCAATTTCCAAAAACTGGGGCGGCTGTAATAAAACTAAACACCACAAAGAGACCGCGCATTTAGTTAAGTGGCCCTGAATAAATAAAAATGAGTTAATTTCTGGTTTACTTTTGTCATGTCCTGAGGGCGAAAAACCAAGCAGATCCTTTTCGAAACTTTTCCCGGAAGACTTGGAAATCCTTTCGCCGAGTGCTCGCGCTGAAATAATCGAATTGGTCCGCGGCGTCGAGAGAAATGAGTGAAGGATTTTGCCCGGTGGCCATTTTCCCCCGCAATTAAAATGTGCCATGCGCAGAAAGTCTGTGACGAGCTGCGCAAAAATGCCCTTCATAACGACGAGGCCAGAATTTTGAATTTTCTAACTTAAAATAAACATTGGCAGGTTGCTATTCTTTGTTGCATCACACCATGGACGTGTGTAGGTGGACTGCTGTCTGTCTGCCGAGACCAACGCTTAGCCTCTTGCGAAGTGATCACCTGTTAGTCTCGGCGAGCCTAAATAAAGAATGTGAATAAACCGGAAGCTTTGCAGTCTCCTGCCTCGTTTTAGCAGTTAACTGGAAAAAATCATCTGCCAACAGTCCAGCAATACAAGTTCGTGGTCACACCTGCACGATTGTAAGGTATTTATGTTCGATGATGCTTTGACCTCAAAATCTACGAAGGGAAACTGTTTATATCTAAATCAGATATCCTCCCAGTCCAATGATTAATATAAAAATCAAACCACTCAAGGAGAATGATGTCTTGTCCTCTTTTCTTTCCCTAAATGAAACTCGATAATCACACACAAGTCTTTGTCCGACAGAACAACGACTGTCTAAACCAGACGATGCGTATAACTATGTCTACACTAAGTCTATAATAAGTATCACCGGAGACAAGAAATCGGAAGAGGTGAGTTCCAAATGGCCAACAGCTGCCCTAAAATGTCGTCTACAAAGTCAGGTTTTGAGGAACCTTCCCGCTGGTCTATTGAACTGTCAGTGCAATGTTCACTCATGCTCGCTCTCGTCTCGTCTCTGTTAATGATGGACTGGTGTGACATCATGCATGTCAATATTTGGCCATGCAACTTGATCGCCATGATTGGCGGTATATGTGATGCGGACACGACTGGTGTAATCTACTGAGCAATCATCTCCATATATGACATCGAATTGAAGCATTGTCAGACGATGAAAGAGATAGGAGATCGCTTGACAGCGCTGATGGTAATGGCGATGCTAGTCGAGCTTAACGAGAGTAAGGTTTCACACAGGCGGTCACTGCCTCCACCCGGCAGCAAAACCTGGGTGGACGGTTTAACATGAATTTAAGTGTTCATGGAGCGAGGCTGACGCGTTTGTAGCAGCTACAGTGAGAGCAGAGAATTTCCATCAACAAAGTTTTTATTCATGTAATTATAAGAAGGGAGACAGTCGATTCGACCATCAGTCGATTCGACCACGGCACGATTCGATTTGACCACAGTCCATAGTCGATTCGACCACAGTCCATAGACGATTCGACCACACCACAGTCCATAGACGATTCGACCACATCCACAGTCCATAGACGATTCGACGACAACCACAGTCCATAGCCGGCTCGACCACAGCGCTAGGTCGATTGGATCACTGACTAGAGTCCATTCGACCATAGAATCATTTATAAAATAATTCGGCTGAAACATAAGTGAATTTTTATGTACTCTCCTTTCTTGTCTTTGGTCGAGGTTGCTTCATATGTGTAAGAGAGATAGAGAGAGAAAGGGAGAGAGGGAAGGGGAGAGGATCCAAGTCCATAGTAATCAGAATTTTCTGCATGTTCTAAATCTTTGATTTTTAGCATTTTAGCTTTTTTGAAAGCATGGACATAAGCTATACAACTGAGCCCTGCTGATTGCTCTGCTTTTGCGGAAATGAAACTAAGGAAATATTTTTTTCTCACTCATACATTGTTCTCCGTGCAACACATCACATCGAGTCCATTTTTTATTCGATAACAATGGAAGCTGACCTACGTATACTGAGTATAGAAAAAAGTATAGAAACAATTTTGCTTCTTCTTGTGAATTCGTTTCTTCAATTTTCTTCTACAACAAGCAGAGAATGTGTCCTTACACCGGATAGTAACTTCTGTACTCGGTGGTCGATTGGGTGAGGGCTGTGGTGGAATCGACTTGATCAAATTGGTAAATGGTCAAATCGACCAGTCACCCTACGAGAAGACAAAGGTGAACTCTCACGAAATGTTAGCTCCCACAAACAAAATAATTCAACGAACAACACACCATGCACGTTTGACACTACTGTGATGTTAAGAGTAACATGTTTACACCAAATCCTTTTTTCTTCTTTGATACGAAATCCACGTATGGAATTTCAAAATGGTGAACCATCATCCTTCTGGATGTTTCAGTTTCATTAAGAGACAAAACATTTAGCAAGACCGCCTCTTACAATCATAGTAGTGTCGAAGGTGTTTAGTGAAGAACCAAAGAATGTTTCCACTAGGAAGATGAGAAAGGTTTATGTGGAAAAAAGTCGTTGGGAATTTACAGTTCCACAACAGGAAGACTCGTAGCTACATGTGGCAGCAGTGGCTTAGAAAAGATTACCCGCCAAAGATCTTTTTTTTTTAAAGAAAAGTGTGACATGTGGTGCAGTGTAAATTATTTCGACCTTTGTCGCACTCTTAGCAGCTGCACTTTTCCTGTAATTGCTGCAAATGCATCTCAAAAACTGCAGAAGATGATAGAATCGGGGTTATGATGACAGTGATAAACAAGAAAGAGAACAAAACAAAAAAGTCACTTCAGAAAACGAACCTGATAGAAAACGTGACATAAAAAAAAAACTTAAAAACACAAATGAACCAAATGCCATAGACTCTAAAAATCAGAATCGAAAGAAGGATGAAGAATAAAGGTTCTAATGAGTTTTGAAGTAGGAATAATGTCGATGGATATCATCATTTCATTGACCAACTCGCCCACACGAACAAACCCTCCCCTACCCGACTTTCTAACCTCTGTTTTGTTGACTTTCATGGATTTCTGTGTTTTGTGTGTGTGTTATTATTTTTTCCCCTCGACTTAGCTGAGTGAGAGAGCTCCTAATTACAAGTGAAAAAACAAAAAGGTTTGGCCAGGACTTTTTACAAGGTCTGGTGGCTGGCTGCAACATGTCATAAGACCGCCCGCGATCGATGCCATGCGCCTCCTGGGGAATAATGTTGTCAAGCATCGTCAGCATTGCCACCCATCCGTCTCACCAACTCGGAGGAATTCGCTGGAATTTTTTTGAAGAATGTCTTTATCTTGTAACCTTGCAGCTTTGTCTCTCCCTCTCTCTCTCCATGCATAATCAAAAGCAGGATTCCACTCAGTCCTTAATTCTTTTTCCCAGCATTTTTTTTGGTGTTTTCTGTCTGCTGATGCTGATGTTCATTGTAAGATGGACTGTTGATAATTTTCTGGGTTTTTTGTGTGCAAATCATTGAACTTGATCCCTATGGGAAATGTCCTGCACAAATATCATCCTCATTCTCAGCATCCTTCTCATCATCTTCGTTTTTGCTTCTTCATTGGGTCTTTAGGCTAGGCTTTAATTCTTAGAACTGTTTTGGAATATGTTTGTAACGAATGGGAGGGGTACCAGAACAGTTCATTTTTTTCTTACATTACAATGAAATTCTTATCATCCTATGTTCGACTCTCGTGTTTGTCAGATGGAGACTGTGTTTGTGATGTGATGCACATTGGTCAACTTTGTACTTTCTGGTGACATTATTTTAACACCTGTCACCATGAGATTCTATAATGATGTATTTTATATTAGTCAGATTATGTCTTCGTGGGAAGGTTGTCTGCACTAGCTCTCAATCCAAGAGGAAAGACCATCAGTTAATAAAATATTATGTTGTGAACACTTTCGAGCGCACTCAGCGTAATGAAGAATTTGTTTTCAACATTTGAGAAAAAGACTGTTTAACAGGTCATTGCATTCTTTTCCTTTTTTATTCGTTTCCTTAACTCAGAAATGTTTTACTCCCATGGGGGAGCGTAAGTGTTCTCTAATTTTGTTGCTGTTGTTGATGTTGTTGTTGTTGTTGCTGCTGCTGCTGCTGCTAAAGACTTCTCAGTGCTTATAGAGAGCATGAATTCAGCCTTGTACTTTAAAAAGAAAAACCTTCCAAATATTTACGCAATATTCCTTTACATGTTCACCTTTATTTCTCCTCCTTCCTCCTCTTATCAACATTTTCTTGGCTTCACTCATATCTCCCTGATTAGCAGAGGATTTCTATTTCTGATTAGCAGATGAGTTCTTCCTATCCAGGATATTTTTTAGAACCCACAATGTCAGCTGGTGCCTGGAATTAACAGACAAAAGCTAAAAAGAATTCCTATTTCCTGGATCTCCCAAATTGAGTTAGAGAATATGACTATTCAGTCTGCAAAGATAGAGGCGGAGATAAAGGAAGCGAGGTGGGTGTAGATGAGATGGGAGGAGGAAGCAAGTCGATAAATCGATGAGCCCCTTCTTTCTCAACTGCAGAGATTTTGACACAGTCGTTGTCATTTTGAAAACCGGCAATTGCCAAGAAAAACTATCACAATTATTCATGGATTGCAGAGATAGGAGGTGTGTGTGAATAGGAGGCATCCAGACAGCTCCAGAAACTCATCTGACCTTGCATCTCGGCCAATCAAATGCACGCTGCACCATTTTCCTGATAGGGATGATTGGGTCACACACACACAGAGATTGATGGTTACACAAACGGAGAGAAAAAAAATATAAACACACATGGAGAAAGACAGCCAACCACAAAGCCAACCGGTCATGTAGACAATCAGTCAATCCGCCAACAGGTAGCATGATGACTACACAGTTGGGTTGGTTTCTTTTCAAACCAGGCAGAAATCCTAATTTGCTTCAAACCTCTTGCTCCTAAACAAGTTGCCCCTCATCTGGAAGGACCCTAACTTTGTGTCACCTGTCTCATTTGCAACAATCACCTTTGACACTGAATGTTTCCAACCCTTGAGCCGTTTGCAAACTCTTATTCCAAACCCGCCCCTTTCCATGGATAGTCTTAGGATAGCCAGCAGCCCCAAGACTTTTCTTTCCATTGGCCTGATGCTAATTCATGCCAGTTGAAACCTATCCATCGCTGCCCCTCGGGACTTTTGACATTTTGGAAACCGCATCGCGGTCGAGCATCCTGCCTCCAATGCTGGGAGCTTGAGACAGGATAAACAGAGGAGCGAGCAGTGTTCACCCATGTTTTTCTCCTTACATATTTCCACCACTGTACTGTTTCCAACATCATCTCATTTCCCAGTAACTCATTTTATTTTCAAAAGTAATCATTCATATCTTTCTTGTCCGTCCTCGTCCCGGTAGAATTCCTCGATTAACTTTCCTGCATTCGTTTAGAAAAAGCTGGAACATCGTGAGACTGCTTTTAGTTGTATTCCGTGCTGAGCTGACAGCCTCACAGAGCATGCGCGACGGGACTGTGACGTACTTCCTGTTTTCCTCAATCCTGCCTGCTCAGCTCCTTCACAATATTTTTTCTCGTTCATGGTCGAGTGGTGCTGTCCTCAACCATCAAACATGAGACGATGCTCGGCGACAACAACGATTCTGTCGATTCCTAGCTACAAACATGCATTAAACTCAGAAAATAATTAAATATTCGCTTCGGGGTTAACGATTCTCTGCGACTGTTGAAAATAAACTCTCTTGAGTCGTTAGCACCAGAAGGAGAGTGTTCGTCGGTCAGCTTTGTCGTTTACTGAACTAGGAATATTCTTCGTTGGCATGAAAGCAATTTTACAACTGACAGAGACCCGGATAGTTTCACCTTCAAATGTAATTTAACTGTAATCCTGCACGGCGTTGCAGATGTAATTTCCGTTTCTATTTGTTGAGTTTGTTTTTTTTTAAGTTCTATCCCGCTGTTTCGTGTTCGTCTGTTTTTCCATCGAAAAATAATGTCGGGCTGGCATGACACTACCTCGTTGTCCATGGCTGTCTGTTGCCCTCCGTTACTATTTGTTGCTAATGCTGTTTGTCAGTTCATCTCTGATGTTGTTTGTTTGTTACTGTTTATTCTTTCTTTGAGTTTGTCTATTGCTCTCGGCCCTGTTCATCGGATGCTGACTCTCTTTTGGAGAAAATGTCTGAAAATATCTGGTTCTGTCTACCTTTATGTTTGGTTATCAGTCTGGTCTGTCATATTTGATATATAGCGGTTACTTTTGTTGTTATCGATTGCCTTACTGATTATTTTTGCTGTTTCTCGTATATAATCTGTCTGCATGTGCAAGTTTGAGAAGCTGGGGATCTGCGGTACATTTCCATCAAAAGATGTTGCTTAGGCAACGTGCATAACAGTTACAAATCTTTATGGGGGGTATTAGGGGTTAAATGATGAGTTTTAATTATTCAGAACATGAAAACAAACTACTTCACTCAGAACGAAAACTTTACACTTTATTTGAATAATTAACAACCAAAAATTCAAAAATACAAAGGGAAGCAGGCAATGTCAAAAGTCACATCTCGTGGAATTGCATTTGTCACGGAAGGACATGAAACTTTGAAATATGGCACCGTGTATCTTTGAGTATTTAAATATTCTTATAATAAAGATCTTTATATTTGATATAATATCTATTTTACATTTATAATAATATTATCTTGATGTTTGACAAAATACCAATAGCTTCGCATTAATGTAACTTCCTTTTCTCTTGCCTCCATTTTGCCTACAAATCTTCCTCTTTATTCGCCTTCATTGACTGTCTACCAGCCCCGACCAGTGTGGCATGATAACCTGTGTCGAACTTCAAATTTCAATTCAATTGCATTGTCATTTTTAATTTAATATTTTGATATAAATGAATTTACTTAATTTCATGTTGGTCACTGTATTTTTATACTAGAGATGATTTCTTTTATTTTACATAATTTTGCATTGTAGGTAGCAGCGATAAGATGTAATAATTATATTATGTCAGTAACATTTTAAAATTTAATTTAAAACCTTTAGATGAATGTAGTTAGTAGTTAATGTATTCACATAAGTTTGCTCACAGTGTTTTGAAATAATCCTCTTTCCTAATACTCTTTATTCAAATGTTTTTATTTGTTAATACTTTATTCAAAATTGCGAAATATGTCTTCGAATTTTCGTGTTTGTTTACTCTACTTCTGTCCGATCCCCTCCATAGCTTTTTTCACACTCATATCCTTCACTAAATGTACAAGGACACAAGGATACAAGGATACAACATAAGCTAGAGAGTGGTTTCTACTAGCTTTTGTCATTCGCTTTCAAATTAAGCTACACCTTAGTCAAATGTGAACCAGCTGAGGTCACAGTGTTCCCAATGTTCTTCAATAATCACGTGGACACCCGACATAGTCCGGGCCTTGTTTTAACAGAATGTCCTAAGTCGGTGAGGGCAAAATGAGCATCACCTCGGGAGGCAGAGAAAACATGAAACTGGTTTCCCTTCTCTACCCACCCCACCCCAATCCCTACCCCACCCCCCACCAGCCTACACTTACCGGCCACTTCAACTGTCACAAACATAACAGAGTTACCAGCGCTCGTAATCGCACGCGTATTCGTATCTACTTTACTGCGCAGTTCCGATGTCGGTCACTGGGTCATGAACTCTACATTGGCCCACTTTACTGCGCAAAAATAATCGTGAGGAATAACTCATTTGGACGAATAAATTGTTGTAAACATCAGGCTAACACACATTGTGCTGGAGTTTGCAATGGGCAAGGCAGTCCATGTAATGTACAAGATCCACCTTACCACAGATGATGATGATGATGATGATGATGATGGATGAAACTAACCAGCGACTACTGGACTAACATCGTCTATCAGCTTCAAAGTAGTTGTCTCGTGCATTCTTTGGCACTACAGAGCGACAGACGCCATTTCGTCAAGTCTGATTAAAAGAGGGATCCCGCAGAGGTTAATGAACATGACTAGCCATTAACATGACAGTAGTATGTTCACTTAATGAAAGCTTCCCTAATGGTGTAGTGGAACTCTTTGTAATTTCAGGAAAACATTAAACAGCAGCGAGAGGCGGGAAAGTGGAAATCGTCAAAGGAGGTAGAGTAGGTCAAGAAAGGAAGAGATGGGGAAAGGGGATGTGATGGGTTTCAAGAAGGTAGAGGCAAATAAAAATATGAAGGGTGAAGACCAGCGGGTAAGAAAGGGGGACTTAAGCGAGCTTAGAGAAAGTATGGGTGTAGGAACAGAAAAATAGATGAGACAAAAGTCTAAAGAATAAACCAAATAATATTGGATTAAAAAACAAAGATGTTGTAACGACCACCAATGGTAGTGTCCAGTTCTGTAGTAGTTCCCTGGTGTGTCTACCACAATGTGTCTAACAGCGTGAGACTTCCTGAAGGTCCATCTGAGCTAAACTAACATGGGCGAATGTTTGACAGGTCTGGCAAATATTGTATATAGTCGTCATATACAAACAGTCAAACGTTGGTCACATATTTGTCCAGGTTAAGAATGGCATGAACGTGTCTCACCTCATGTCTATGTCTAGCATAGCGTGATCTACCCCAGCTTGTCTAGCACAGGGTTTGTGATGTAGTGTCTACCACATGTCCAGGGTTCCTAATCTTGCTGCTCGCGTGACTGGGAGACACGGTGCCTGAGCACCCCGGGGGCACTCAATCCTCCACCCCACTACCACCACCACACACACCCATACCAGCCCACAAATTGGTTCGTCAGCTCTTCTGATATCTCCTCTTCCTCCTCTTTATTCATCCCTGTATGTATGTATCCTGCCAAAGCAATAATATTTTCCTTGCATCGCTTTAGAATAAACCTGATCATGGTGGAACATCAAAAGGAAGGAAAATCCCATCCTCAAAACGAGGCAAAGACTGACAATCAAAGAATACAAGAGAGATAGAGAGATGTGTCTGCCAGTTCGCTCATATGCCAATCTGTTTGTCTGCCTGTCAGACTTTCCCTCTGTCTGCTTCGCCAATTGGCTGAGAGCCTGTGTGAAGATTGGTCACATCTTTACACGTGTGTGACAGAAAGAGATACAGAAGGAGAAAAACCTTGTCTGTGAGGGTCGTTTTATTCTGATTGGTCACCAACCCTTTCAAATCAAAGAAAGAGAGAAAAAAGAAGGTGAGAGAGAGACTGAAAAAAGAGAAAGTTGAATTGTATTTTTAAATATTTGTAGGACAAAAAAAAAATTCAAGTCAAAAATAACACAAAAACTGAGTGAAAGAGAGAGAGAGAGAAGGACTATTTGGAAGTAGCCCTCAGACCAACCTCACATCTCAATTCATTACATTCCTATCTGACCACCTTTCACACAGATGGGCCAGGAGTAGACGGGTTCTAACAGAACAGCTGAGGTCCCCTCCTGTACGGCCACAAGTGGAGTTGTTGGCGGCGTCACCGCTGGTGGAGCGACGGCTGCCTGGTGTAGGTCATCGCGCCGCCGCCGCGTGTCCACCTGCTGCCCCCTCCTGCCAATCAGACATCATCAAAGCCCTCCCTCTCATCGCCCCCATCGTTAAAACTTGTGTCCTCCACTCACTGATGTACAGCGAGGCCTTTTACGGGTTCAAGCAATCAGATGAAGGAACAAACAATGTAACTTATTCCGGGTATACACCATCTGACCTCTGAACTTACAGACCTCTGTGAACTGTGGGTTGTATACAAGGTTTGTCTTGTCCTTGGAGCACATCTTTATTCTACAACTACCTCTGAGGTAGCTTTACTTCTACATCATGGAGCCAAGATATTTGTGTTGGATTTCTTTCCTGACTGTTTGCGATCTTCTTCTATGGAGAACTAATTTTGCAGGACACGAAAGTGAAATTGTGTGGCGATCGAAACAATGTTCATTAATGTGAGATTAGTAAGAATGTCAGAAGAGAAGATAAAAGGAAAAGCAAAACGAAAAATCAGTTGAATACAAAAAAGAAATTAATTCCATAAGGGCTGTATCTCCCCAAAGAATTGACTCAGTGATTAAAATTTTTAAAATACATTTGTCAATCTATTTGTTTGACTTTCTTTCATAATCATCGATTCAGATAATTCCAACATGAAATTTCTTAATGCTGACTTTCAACTTGTTGGATGTCAAACATCTGATAATGTCTTGAGGATGAATGTAACCTCCCAGAACCAGACCGGAGCTTACTTCTGTCACTACATCTCTGACAGAAAGAAAAACACAAAACAAAGACGTGCTGTAGTAAAGGTTTTCCCCGGTGTACCATTCACATCAATAATGGGGGTCAAGGGGGAGAGGTGAGTGCAGGGACGATAGGTCATGGGTCAGTAAAGCTTTAACTTACTGATCGATATGAATGAGTAACTAATCCTTTAGTGACATGGTGTTATTGCTGTGGATACGCCTCCGCCCACTACAGCAATTGTCCCTCCAGACCATCAGCAGCGAAAACATTATTTCTACTCCACGGTGTCCGCGCATCTCCGCCTGCGCACGAGCTACAAAAGGCAGACACGTGATCTTATGACGTAGGAGTAAACGGTTCTGACGTCACAAAAGTTGTTGTCACCTGAACCGATGGTTAAAACGAGCACAAAGCCAGGTAGGGATGAGGAGACTACCTCGCGAGAAAATAGATGTGTCAGGGTGGGTTTGGGTGGGTAGGTGGGAATGAACGGGGTAGCTGATGACATCTGTAATATTTAGACTAGGGAGAGATGTAGGGATGTGGAGGGTGTAACGGCGGCGGGTAAATGGAGTGCCGTGACTCCCACACATAAACTGCCAAACTTTTTCACGGGACGCAATTCGTGGCTTCCTGTACAGCACGCGGTGTAAACACGGTTATTACCGAGGGCTAGCGGCGTGTACGCACGCTCGTGTGTTTGTGTGTATGTTCACAGATAGAATACAGTGTGTGAGCGCGAGTGTTCACAGGGTGGCCGACATAGCCAGGGAAAAGGCCAACAACAAAACTGTACCAGTGTCTGGAAAGGGGAGAGGCCTGAAGGAATCCTCAATGGGAATGGTGGAGGAATCAAAGGCACAAAGCAAGGAGTTATTGATGCTTACTCGCGTACACACACACAGACAACTGTTATTAATAATGAGAAGAAGATATAAGAGACGAAAAAAGAAGAAATGAGAAAACGAAAGGGACGGGTACATCAAGATGAAAAGAATACTGAAGAGAAATATAAAGTTCCGCGGGAAATGTGTGTGAACGAGAGAGACAGAAGCAAAGTGATTGATAAACAGCTAAAAGCGAGGTTTACATCAGTGAAAATTTCGACATGTGGTCATGAAATAAATTCTGTCTCTCTCTCTCACACACACACACATATCTATGCACACGCACATGTCCCACCCACACAAAGACATTCTTCATGTGGGACTTTATATACATGCTACACACATACATCCACCCAGCAAAACAACACACACACAGAGTACACACAAGCACAGCACATACATATACACACACATACCTCACACATGACAGTAGACAGTCTACCTCACACTCTCTAACATGTACCTACCTTCCCTCACTCCCTCCTGGCTTCCTGCCGATATCTCACGTCAGTATCCCGGACACCAGACCTCGAACACCACCAGTCCCGTGCTCAACATCGTCTCCACCCTCATCTCCACCACTCCAGATTGAGTCAGGAAATATAATTACCGCGAGTTAAAACAACCAAAACTTAATACAAAAAAAACAAACAACAACAACAACCCCCACAGCGGAGTTCAAACGGAGGCGAGTGCAGCACCTCGCGGTCTGAGAGCGACTGTGACGACGACTGCCACCACCATCAGAGAGCTGCGACTGGAGCCGGAGCCTGGACTCGTAGTGAGAGGCTGCAAGAGGCAGTTGTACCTTCTTTTGCCGGCAAGCAGTCTGTTGGCGTGCGGCGGTCGGTGTGCACTGCCGGGCCGTGGCGAGGCGCTAGACTGTAGACTTGTGGAGGAAGGGAGGAAAAGAGGGAGTCCACACAATCTTTGCCTGTGTCAGCGGTGTACAGGAGGGCCGGGCGCAAAGTCTGCCTGCTGGAGAGTGCGAGACACGGAGGAAACACACCGAGCTAGGAGGAGGAGGAGGTGGAGATGTATGTGTGTGTGTGGAGGTGTGTGTTGGGGTGGTGGTGGTGGTGGTGGTGGTTGTAGTGGTGGGGGAGTTGACGACCACAACCAGGGGTGATGTGTGCTTGAGCTCTTTTCTCGACTGTTTGGATTACCGATCGGGTACAAACTGAAGTCGAGGCTATGAAGCCGTTGCTTCGATAATATGTGGGGTGGTTAGGAGTTTTGTTTGCTTGTTGTTTGTTTGTTTGTTTGTCTTTTGTTTATTTTATTTTTATTTATTTATTTTATTTTTTTTGGGTAGGGGGATAAAGTTCTCATCGAAAGACAAGTGGCAGACTAAACCCAGCACAGACCCCCGCCTGCAACTTGGAATAAACTGTCTTTGAGCTCAGGAGATGTTGCAATCGGGGAAAGTGATATCGCGGCTGCTGAATAAGCAGACAAGGTTATTTTTTCTTTCCAGAAATCTTTAACAATTGGAGCTGTTGGAATATACAAGGGAGGTAGTAAACTGTTGGGAGGGTTGGGTTGTGGGGGAGGGAGGAGAGTTATTGTAGGATGGGTAGGGGGAGTGGGGTTGGTTAGCATTGTCATGATTGCTGTTAGATGAAGCTCGTACACAGTGTGTACAAGGTTTGGACACAAAAGCTCGCCTGGTCCTAACAATCATCACGTGATTTCACAACAAGGACAGAAAAAAGCGTTCGGAGCTCATCGTGGGTAAATGTCAATGTAGCTGGCATACAATTACTGTTGTTGTCGGGGGTCTTCCCTACAGACTAACACATCCAACTTGTCATCTGACCACAGCTGTCTTTACAAGAGGAAAACGTCTGATGTAAACAAAACAAATAAATAAAATGCTGGAAAGCTCAAGTGTCGAAACACCACAACGACACTTAGAAAAAAATGTTCACCCTCAGAATGTGCTGAGCAAAGTTTGCAAGGGCACCTTGTAGGAACATTCAAAGCCGAGAGCTCGAGATGTACCTCTTAACCGAAAAGTGGATCATGCTCTGGAAGCCGCATTTGCTAGCTTTTGTGACGATGCCAACCATCTGTTTGAAACAGCTCACCGATCAAGCAAACCTTCCTCCGCGGCATGACTTCAAAGACTCACCTTAACAGGTTTTCCTGGCGCTATTACCTGATCATCGTTCCCCACGTTTCTCCTGAATTTCTACATAGTTGTGTTCAGAACATGTTTGTTAATTTGTCTCTGTTTTGTTACTAGTTTTTATTATTTTTTTTTTACCTTCATTTTTGTTGGTTTTTCTTTTGTTTGTTTGTTTTTTAACTTTATGTGAGTTTTTTGCCCTTTCACTTCTCCCACATGTTTCAGGAATCGTGTTGTTGTCTTTAACATCTCGAGGTCGTTATTTATTCTTTGGTGATCCTTCCACTGACCTCCTAGACTATTTTTTCTTATTTCTGTTGGTAGTTGTGTCCAATGGAACCGTTTTCACTTGCAAAAAGTCTATTTTCTAGCTTCGGCACGCAGATCATCAATATCGTCGTTCGTCGTCGTCCACTACTAACAACAGGACCGCAACAACACGTCCTTTTGAAGACCTAAATAATCTGGACCAAACTTGACAGCAATCCATCAAAGAGAGAATGGAAAATAACCAACGCACTCTCATGCACTCTCATTTCAAAGATATTTTTACTTCTGTAAGTCTGACTTGTCTAGTATCAAAGTCACGTGACTGGTTGTATACTTTACATGTCAAGGCTAGTTCTTCGTTGCCCTTTTCACTTACCGATTGTCCTCATCACACCTCTTCCGGTTTGTTCTATCGTCTAAACTTTCCCTTCTCCGTTCACACCCCACCCATACCCTTCTCTTGTCTAACAAATCATCCCGAGGATGCACACACCAAACACAGCCACGTCCTGTCCTCCTCTCGCGAGATCTCCAGCCTGTCTGTTTATAAACATTTCTTCCAGCACCATGTCAGGTGAAATGTCAAAACACTGGATATCCCGGAGAAAGAACTCGCCTCTAAAGCTGAAGGCAAACGTTAATAAATCTTAGTTTTCCGAGGCACGAGAGGCGAGGGGCTGTCTGCTAGGACCAGGCCCGTGCATTACCAAACCATAAAACAGGTTTTCAGTGGGCAGACGCAGTTTTCAAACTCTGCTTGAGGGGATATGAAGGCAGGAAATAACAGCTTTGGATGTATGTACATGTACGTGTTAATACTTGCTATTTCACTCATTTATTCGATTTCTTCTTGATCTCTCTGTGTGCACAGGGAACATAAAATTGAGGTTCGGGAGGTAAGCTAACAGCTTTTAATTGTATACCTAGTAAATAATTTTTATAGAAAATTATGTGGTCATTATGCAAATAGTGGTCCATTTAAGACTACCTTTTTTAAAGAATTATTTCACTCGTCTTCGTTCAAAATTTTCTATCCACATTATCATCTTCTTTCGTTCCACAGCAGACTTGTCAGGGCTGTGCTGTGTGGGGTGTGTTCCGGGTAGAGTTGTTGATACTACTATCTCCCAAAAACAGAAAATAAATAAAGTATACCGGGTCATCTCGGGGAAAAGAGTGTTAGGTGACATTATAGGGGAAATGATGAGGTTAGTGGGGAAGTTTAACTTCTCAGCTCAGTCTGGTGCAGCGCCTAGACATTCGTCATCGCGCTGCTGTTACACTTCGTGCGCTTTACGATGGCTGCAGGCAAGCGGCGGCCATCATCGCCACACGCGGGCAGGAGACTGCAACAGTTGCTGATGGCGAGAGCAACAAGTTTGTCGCAGTGCTCTGTCTATCGTATCCACTCTATTTCTTTATTTTTCCTTCGTACTTTACTTTTTACATCTCTCTCTCTCACACACACACACACACACGCACGCACTCCCCGACACGTTTTGCCAGACTTTGAAATGGATCCACAAACAGTTTATAATTTCGTACAACCGCCTCGCCTACATGAAGAGCAGCTGCTGAGTTTCAGAGACCTCGCCTAGCGTTCAACTGTCTGAAGAAGTGAAACCCTTGGAACAGAAACAAATTTCACAACCTTCTCCTATACGTAGCACACAGAAAGCTGCATTCACCTCAACCCAGTCCTTGCACAAGACTTGTGTGTCTGAATATCGAGGACGTCTGTCAGACGAGAAGAAGAAATGCGTTTCCTGTGTGAAAATGTGTGTCTGTGACTCGCGACAGAATTCCCCTTTGCTGACAAATGCGTGCAATATATTGACGTCAGTTTGACACGTGACGAATGCACGCATTATGTTGACGTCAGTTTGACACGTGACAAATGTACGCAATATGTTGACGTCAGTTTGACACGTGACAAATCCCTGTAGCATGTTCGCGTTGATTTGACGTGTGACAAACCCATCTTTCATTTTGGCTTCTTTTTGACATTTTACAAAGGTATGTTTCATGTTTTTCGTCGTTTTGACATAACCCTTCCTCTTCATCTGATTATTATATTTATTGTTTGTTGTTGTTGTTGTTGTTGTTGTTGTTGTTGTTGTTGTTGTTGTTGTTGTTGTTGTTGTTGTTGTTGTTGTTGTTGAGGTTGTTACCACGCACATGCCACTTGTTACCTAGGAGTTCAGCGAACTTTACAAAGAAGAAGAGAAAGACCCACAATGTTTATCTATCTTTTATACATTTTAAAGTAGCAGGTTGATATAAAAACTCACCCATCTCACCCCAATTTTAAAATCATGTAGTATATTCTAGCGACTGTCATGCACGTGTCTGTGAATGATGTCAGATGTCAGACTCCATCATCCATTTCCTCAAACATCAAGAAGCTTAAAACTTGCTTGAAGATGTTACAGCCTGGTTCTTTCCAGATGCCGTGTTGATGACGGAGTCTGTCAGATGTTAGAAATGTCTAACAGAAATATCTTTTTCTGATTTTTTTTTTTTCGATATTTGTCTTTCGAAAAATATCGTCCAGATTTACACGAGCTTTGAACTCTTTTTTTTTTTTACTTTTTTTTTTCCGATTCTTTGATCTCGTCTGTTACAAATTGATCAGCGCATATTGCAACTTTTTGAAGCTCTTACCTTTCTGATTTTTTTTTTCCCTTCCAATCCTTTTTTACATTTTGTTCTTTCTTTCTTTTAAATACAGTACCTTTTGTTCATGTTCACTCTAATTGCTCTCCTATACTGTACCGTGAGCACAGCTACAGAATTATTTCTAGTCTATAACCATTTACATTCTAACAAAAAAAAATCGACATGGCATCATATTCTCACGAATTAATCTCCATTTGCTTTTTTTTTTTTCAGTTTTGGACACAGGAACAGTGCATAGAACCATCTGACTTGGAACCAAGTTACGGACTATCTGGACAGCCCAGCAGTCTGTTTATCTCGATCGTCTTATCGCCATACACTCGTGTCATCGTGGATGATAGATGTATTTACAAACAACCCCACTGAAGTTTATTCGTTTCCTGACTTACTTTTCATCCAATCGTTGTAAGACGGTTTAGGGAATTTGTCCTCGGTGGGGTGACCTCACTGGTTGTTGATATTTGGTGTGGTGTTAGCCAAATGATTATAAGGTAGGGTGATGCAAGTCATTTAGGCTAACTAGAGAACTACTGTCTATCGGTTACAATATTTTTATTCAATTTTGAACCTTCAGTCTCATCAATAAATACATCCAGGAAGGCAACCAGTTACACTAAATAAATCATTTAGACTGAAAATCAGACAATGTGTAAGAAGTTCAAGTTGGCAGGCAGCGACTCAATTAGCAGTTTATTTTCAGAATAGCCAAGTACTTGAAGTAAGAAAAGAAACTAGCCGGTTCGAAACTCACATAATGCTGATGTCAAGGAGATACAATTCTCAGAGGACTGTGACAAAGTGGTGTGGCTAGGAGGACAGATGATCAACAGTACCACAAATGCTAATTCCCTTACGAATATAAAATTACTGAATTACCTTAACCATTTGCTTATGGTAGCAAGAAGTCGTATAAGTAATCAGGATGGTAGGATGGTTGGTTTGGCTCGTCAGGCTGGTAAGAGAGTGACCTGTAAGTAATTCAATCACCAGTCAGGATGTGTCTGTAGGCTGTTTACTCACTCATTCGGTATTAGAGGAGTTGAATGATGAGTGACGTGCGATGACAATAAATGAAACTTTACACATACATCGTCAACACTAATAAAATACACATGAACAATTGTACACAGTTTGCATTGACATACATAGGTATACCGTTGAACACACACATACACACGCACAAACGTATTCTCATGTACAACAATTACCCTGAAAAAAAACCCCAACTCCTCGATCGTCTGAATTTTTCCAAGAAAAGACAACGCATGCAATTTACTTTTTCAAGAAAAACACAGGCTCTCAGAAAATTTACATTCCCAGAATGTAGCAATTAGTACAGACGATGTGTCGTGCTGTCAACGCCAGAAAATAAATTTACATTCCACTGGGAAAATGACTAGCGCCTGAATCCGGTTTAGGAAACCTTTTTCTTGATCCGAGGAGACGTGATTGCGTATTTATAAGTTATTATCACCCTCTTGCCGTTGAGAAATCCCTAACGGGTTTCTGTGTAAAGGGCTGCAATCGGGTGGCAATGTTCAGATTTCTTGTTTCTCACCAGCACGCTTTCAGAGCATTTCACACAAAAAAATAATCCAAATTATAGACAAATATTAGCACTGCACTTCCTACTGACGCCACGGTTTGCATATTTTAATGGTCTCTTTGGGACTCTTTAGAATTTCTTGTTTGGCCTTTTTTTCCCTTGAAATAATGCCAGAAACATCGGCAATACTCCATTACTTCATTTTTATTGTTTTTGTTTTTGTTTTTATTTTTTTTTAAATCATGAAAGCGGCAGAGGGAATTCCGTAACAAAGTCAGAACTGACAAACTTTCCGAGATTTGCTCTCGGTAGACAAATTATTTTTCAGTTTTTGGTAGGAGCGAAACCATCAGAGAGAATGGATAAGAAAGGATATGGATGTGCAATCAAGACAGGTTTCATACTCAGTCCTGAAAATTTCCATGTATCCCACTTCACACCGGCTACACATCTAAAGATAAGAATCTGTAGACAGATGACATATCTTTATTGTCAACCGGTTTCTATCGAGTCGAACAGTTGGGTGGAGGGTTCGAGATGTGTAGGAATGCATGTCTTAGTAGTTTTGCCGGAAAATAAGTTATAGAAGAAACAAAAATTCACGAAGAAAACCCCGCTTCTCTAATATATAAAAAACACTAAATTCTTAAGGATGTCTGGCATCGAAGTAATGTTTGCTCTTTCAACATACCCTCAAATCACCCTGAAGTTATTAGATTGCCGACTAGACAAGCCTCTGCGCATAAAAAGATAAAGATGAAAATATTTTTCTACGAAAATATAAAACCAATAAATAGCTCATGAAATGTTGTGGGTAGGTTGTATGTGCGCCTTCTGTCCTGACCAGAAGAAAGGTTTTGGACAACATGGCAAACAAGCCACTCAGAGGTGACATGTCTTTGGTCTGGCAACAACAACAGCAACAACAACAACTATAACCACCTTATTATTATCCATACAACAAGGACAGCAAGAACATCAGTCACAGCAGCAGCAAGACCTGAGATTACAAGACTACAACCCTGAAGACAGGTCTTAGAGAACCCTGCAATACACGCTGCTGTCTGCTGCAACGAACAAACGATGTTCTCCGCGATGGCCGAGGAGATAAAAATCAAAGGACACGTAATAAACGTTGTCATAGAAACGGAAAGAAAGAGCACATGAACAAGAGCTTTCAGGTTTTTTTTTCCTCTGTCTCTTTGCTCGCTCTCTTGGAAACGACAAATTGGTGGGAGGAGCAAAGCTTTTGAACAGAGGACACAGCAACTTATTGTTTCTTTAGGTGCGGTCATCCTTAAATAATGTCTTTGGTGTTGACATGTTTGTGAATACGATGACGAGGTCAAATAGTTCAACGCACTCTAGCTTATTTAGTTTTCGGAACCTTGGACAACGAGTCGTCAACCAAAGATATTAAAAATAAGAAGGAGGTATCCAACTCTTGATGTTAATTGACTAAGTGTTTGTCTTTTTTTAATTGTTTTATTAGAGAATATCATGGACTTTGTCTTTTCTGTGTGTGTGTGTGTGTGTGTGTGTGTGTGTGTGTGTGAAAAATATTATATATAAAATAGAGAATGTGTGTGAATATATTAATATATAATTCTATATATCTCAATACCTAAGAGAGGATGAAAGAATAAGCAATCATGAATCTTGTTAATTTTTGA
This sequence comes from Pomacea canaliculata, assembly GCF_003073045.1. NCBI lineage: Eukaryota > Metazoa > Mollusca > Gastropoda > Architaenioglossa > Ampullariidae > Pomacea > Pomacea canaliculata. Next base: position 22,158,147 of record NC_037595.1, on the reverse strand, counting down.
AGACGAAAAAAGGTTATATTAATGTCCGCGATAAAAAAAAAAACTGTTCCTACAAAAGATTGCTAAGTTAGGAGTTTGAAAGCATGAGCTGTCTTGTATTTTCTTTATACTGGGAGTAGAAAAGAACGATAAAGCGAATTTTATGTTAGTGTTTGATGAACAGAGAGAATGACTTTCTTTTAAAGTGATAATCATTTTCTAAAAATACAGAATCACATGCAGTTTTTAATCTTGGGGTACTTGAATGAACTGTATTTTTTCGTTTTCTTTATTGATGGGTCATGGTAAGAGCTTAGTTTAAAAACACAGTGCCATAAAGTATAGAAATAACTAAATGGTGAGCAGAAGATGAAGAAGTATAAAAGGAAGATGCTGATAAATCATAAACAGAACTTTAAAGAATAGTATTACAATAGATAACAGACTGTATTATTTTAGATGCCTTTCTAATCATTGCTGTGATAATTCTTTTATAATTTTCACAGGGAGCCTAGCCATTTTTCCTCCTCCACCTCTTTCTTCTTCTTCTTCTTCTTCTTCTTCTTCTTCTTCTTCTTCTTCTTCTTCTTCTTCTTCTTCTTCTTCTTCTTCTTCTTCTTCCTCTTCATTACTTGTTAAACAAATACAATCTGTAAGTCATCAAAACTTTGTAAAAATTAAGCAGTTGAGAAACAGAAGAGTTGTCAGAAGGCGTCGTGGGCGGACAGATATTTGCGAGAAAATTTAAAATAATTACGAGCATGAATCTTGAAGGATGAACAAAGAGACAGAGAAAAAGACAAAGCGAAAGATCCAAGAATTCTCTGTTGAAACTGGGATTTTAAAAATCCGCTTTGTAACGGCGTTTGTTTATCGTCATCCAGGTTGGAGGCAGGCGCCATTCGTCACCCAAAGCCCTCGGTCCATCTCGAACGTCAGAAGGATAAACATTTGGACACCAAGCCCTGTGACACGTGGCCTGGAGAGAGAAGGATCGGGCAAGAAGGTGGAAACACAATAGAGGAATTTCTTGACGGAGGAAGGAAAAAGGAAGTAGAAAACAAAACCAGGGAAAACAGGGTAAACTCGGGGGTGTCAGGGGGGTGCTAGAAAATTAAAGGAGGAGATGTTGGAGCGAGCAACTGTGTCTTGTGTTTTTCTCATTGTTTTTACCCCTGTTCTTTCTTTGTTTTGTTTTGCTTTGGTTTTTTATTTCTTTGTTTTGTTTCGTTTTTGGTTGTTCGTTCGTTCCTTGTTGTTTCTTTTGTTCGTTGTTGTTTTGTTGGTTTTTTTTTGTTGTTGTTCTGTTTTTTTTTTTATTCTGGTTTTTTTTTTGTTCCTATCTCTTTTGCTGTGTGTGTGTGATTTTATTCACGCATATATGTATATGTGGATAGAGAGAGAGAGAGAATGATGGGGGGATTATGTTCTCTGTGTGCTCCTCTTACCTCAACTCATTCCTTAAGAAAGAGTCTTCCTCCGGAGTTCAACTACAACTTTAAAAAGTTGTTTAACCTCGTAACACTTTTGAGTTGATAAAAAAAAACAACAAAAACAAAAACAACTTGGAAATATTTTTAAAGCCACATCGTGTATCTTATTCATAACTTGAAACATCAAACCCATGGAGGTAGAGGCACATTCACCAGAAGTGGAAGTTCCTGCCAGACCGAATCTTTCCAACTGTCCATCACGTCTCGTGAAGGAACATCCGGGTCACAAACCTGCCTCAGGAACCCTCTCCCATCCTCCTCCCTGTTTACAGCCTCCCAACAGACAGGAAGCTGATATTGATTCCAGTCTCATCCTTGGACACGAACCTCACATAAACGTCTGTCTCCTCTCTTTAATGTAATCACACAGTAATGAATAACGGTTAAATGAATGAGTGACGATAACCAAAGTTGGATAAATGCAAGGTGCAGAAGGACGAAGTAGTTAAAGTCCTGGATGAGGGAGAAGACTTGGGGTTGAATCATATTTTGTCATAAATGGACAGTTGTTATATTAGTGAAGGTATTTTCATCGGATGTTTTTATGTTCATATAGTTTTGAGGGAGATTTTTATTTTATACTTCTGCCCTTTTCTCCTTTATATTTTTTATCAGTTTGATTTTCTTTGTTTTTCGTTCTTTTTGAAACTTGTTATTTGTTTGTTTATTTGTCACCGAAACATTTCCAGAAAATTTGGGTAAAGATTGATGTAAAGAAACTGTCAGAGGAAAAGACGAGGAGTGAAATAAATAAATAATTTCACTCCGATTAGAGGCGGGAGTCATTCATCACCTACAGCCATTGGCTTATCTCTCAACATGGAAGAAAAATTAGAAAAAAAAAACAGTTTGGAGAAGATCAAGAATGACCAGGAAGTCCTTTTAACAGAAAAATAATAGAAGAAGCAGACAGCTTAAAGTAAAAACAATATATATATAAGAGACCAGGAAGAAAAGTATAATGAACATACATATAAGCTGCACAGAGAGAAAAGAGAAAACCAGAAAAATGGAGTTTGGAGTGAGTTTGGATTAGTGTCTTACATTGGAACATTAATTCTGACATTGCTTGATTGAGGTTTATTCACGATGTTTCTATTCTTTCTTGTTTGAGTAAAGACAATTTATTTATTTATTTATTTATTTATTTATTTATTTATTTATTTATTTATTTATTTATTTAACTTGATAATTATCTCTGTTTCAGATATATTAGGAGTATTAAGTATATCATGTGAAATTTTTGTGTGATTCCATGAACAGTTTGGACTTCAGGTGACTGCCATCTCCCAAGAAGTTGAAGAAGACGACTACAGAAGACCAGAGTGTGACAGGAAGGATGCTGAGGAGCAATGATGCTCAGTAGACAATGCCTCCCATCGATCAGTGGCACGAAACACTTAAGGGCAGCAGCCCGTGGCAACTAGGAAAGCAAATGAAGAGCAGTCCATGGTTGGGATGACACTGAGGGGCAAATGTCTGCTGTTGCCAGAATACCGATCCTCCCAGCTCGACTAAAGTAACAGCTCTTTATCCCTGTTAAGTCTGTCACACTTGATGCTTACCTCGATGCGGGAGGTCATTCAATTAGACAGACCGTCAGGGGCACTCACCGGGCGGGTCCTTCCGGTATCAGAGACCGTTGTGTCTATATTTAGACTCCAGACGTTTCCTGGAGGTAGACATTCTTTGTTTCTACCGCCCATTGCCATTTTCGTGATAACTTTTTTTCTGACATCTAGTTGTTATTAAAATCGTCTTTGTGTTTCTAATAATAAAGTTTGAAGCACAAGAACAACATTAAAACTCTGTCTCTTTGACCTACAGTTACGATGATTATACATTTATATTTTTATAAATACTTATATTTTAAGCATACCAAACTTCTAACCTTTGAGATACGAACATGCAATCAAGATGTCCTTTCTTCAAACATTAATGGTTTTCAGATAACACGGGTAAGGACCCCTAACTCTTTAGAAGTTTCATATCAGCCCTTCAAACAATTCAATAAATGATTTTTTAAAATTCCAAGATTGGAATACCATAATGAAAAATTAGATGAAAGAACGTTTACCGGGTTTATTAATTCAAAGATGTAATCATTCCTTTGAGTTATTTTATCAAAACGATTATCTGAGTATGCATGGCAAAAATTCTTTCTGAGTTTCTCAACATTTATACATGTTTACTTCAGAGCAAATCTGTGAAAATGGATGCTGCTTGAAAGAATTTAGGGTTGAAGATGTGAAATGAAAACTATTTGATTAAAAGCGACATCTATGTGATTAATTCTGACAACAATTTAATATTATTTGCATCGAAATCTGCCTAAAGGGAAAATTGGCTTCTTGATACCTGCCATGACTAATGAACAATGACACTAATCAGCTAACAAAATTAGTAAAATAGTCTTAGTCATCAATCATTGTGTTTTTAGAGTTTTTAGGATGTTTATGTATATATGCGAAATTATATATATTTGTGAATAGTGTGTGGTTATGTGTATGTGTGTGAGAGAGAGAGAGAGAAGCAACTGTATAAAATGTCAGAAGTCTCAATGAGATGAACACACCCTGTCTGTTGTGTTGCCGGTGAACACCAGACATCTTGCCAGTCCAGAATATCAGGAAACAGAAATTGGCTCAATCTCCCACAGGACTAAATCTTGTTTTCGAGTTTTGATGTATGATAAAAGCCACATCCCCCTTTTTTATGGAAATGGCAAAAATACGAGTGGTGAGAAAAGGATGAGCGGGTTACCACCATATTGCCACCGACAAGAGAGAAATGGAGAAGAAATGCTCGATGGCTTCACGACTGTTGACATAATTGCCCACGTCAGGCTTGCATTACCGTGAAATAAGATTTCTTCTTTAATTTTTTCACACATTCCAGACGCTGAAAAATGTCGAAAGAAATGGTAAGCTTCTACAATATCTGCTTCTCAATTCGTAAACTCTGCCGGTCGGACTCCAACCTGAATTTTTATTCTCTATTTTTTTTTTTTTTTTTTTGTCTTTCTATACGTTTGTCTTCTTCATGTATGCTTTTTCGTTTTACTAACTGTCTGTTTGTTTACCTGTTTGTCTGTCTCTCCATCTTTGTTGTATGAGAACTTCATAGTTTGTGTAGAAAATTAACATTATATTAAATCATCTGAAAAACAAATTCTTTTAAAAAAAAGAACTATTATCGAAAAATTGCCGACCAAGTACTGCAATCAAAATATATTTTCTCCCTTTGTCGTCACATCTTTGAAATTATTTTAGACATCAATGATAAAAGAATTTTTAGTTTCCATAGATTGAGCAGGATGAGAACTGGGCCCAGGGTGCACGATGTGTGGCCAGGCGCTAACTGTAGGACAGAGGCTGAGCTGTGTTTGTTGTTACTTGACTGTGCGCCTCAGCCCTCTAGCTCAGGTTATGCGAGTCGCTGTGCTCGGTCCTTGACTGGTCATCAGAAAAAAGTTAAGAGAAATGATGCACTGGGGACAGGCGGGGACAGGGGCCATAAAACCACGTCATTGGTCACTCCCAGAAGACCTGGCGGCGAATGAAGGGAAGCGGCTTGCCGAGACCTTGATAACACTAGAGCAACGTGAGGTCACGAGGTCATAGGGTCACAGTCCCTCGTGGAAGGCGCAAAATCGATGGAGATGATTGTGGTGTAGGTACTGTAGGCCCTGTCACCTGAGTACTTGTGATTTTGGAAATGAGTGTGTGCATGAGAGAGAGTTCAGATTTATGTCTACATATATATTGATATGCACGTTTTATGTTTGTGTGCGAGAGAGAGAGAAATAGAGAGAGAGAGCTAACAGAAAAAGAAGAAAGAAAGCATTATTTTCGCGTTTCGACGGGACAACAACAACAATAATATTCTTTTTATCTCTTTGGCTCCGAAAACATTTCTCCAAAGAACCCATGCCATCGACATGATCACTAAATACAACGCTGCTAGAAGATTCCCAGAGTTCAGTTTGGTCACGACCTCGCCATTTTGTCTTTGTCTGTCTGCCAATAGTTTTCAAGCTTTTATTTTCCCTACGAGAACGACTCTGCATTTTAAAGGTTTTATGTTTGATGTCATTACGCCCCCCTTGTCTTTGGTTCACATTTCAAAATAAGATTTTTTAGTCTCTCTTGAGCTCACTGGAGTCGACTGATATTGGTTTTTATGGATTAATATTTTTAAGACTTTCAGATATGGCCACAACGATTTTGTTGATTATCACTGAGAAACTTTGTTTTTACTGATTTATTCCCTTGCGGAAGTCAAACGCATCCCCACATCAACTGCGTTTTGGAAGTTTCCTAAAAAAATATTTCATGGATTTTTTTTCTTGGACCCTTGTGTGATGAAAGTTTGCATCAAAATAATTTTTTTCTCTTTTTTATTAGGCTTAGATGCTTTTGATTTAGGGTTTAGAAGTTATTACTTAGAGAAAGCTGGCAAAAGTTTGAAACATGCACTGTATGTAATCTAGTGGAAGTATAAAATATTTTTCAATGGAACAGCAACATCAAAGAACATCCAGACATAAGCAGCTGGCGCAAAGGTCAGTAAACACAACAGAGAAAATTATAAGAAAATAATTGCCAGCTGCATTTTCTGAGTTTCAAAGTAGAAATGTCTTTTAGCCATGAGTAAATAAAGAAAACATGATGTTCACACAAACACATCTTTACTTACCTTTTAGGAGATCTCAGAGGATAGGAGAGAAAAAAACTAAATTCTGGATAAATTGAGAAGCATTAGAAATATGATTCGGTCAGCAAAGTTTAAATCTTCAGAGATGACTAAAGGAATGAAATAATTTTTACATTTTGTCAAGTTTTTAATTTTATCATCAAAATCGCTCTCTGTACTCCACTGATGCTCAGATGTAAATAGGTGAATTGGGAAAAAAATTACAAATTACTTTATCAATTACTAAGACCACATTCAACGAATTTGAACTTTGAAAATGTCACCATAATTCAAAATAAAGATAAAAATAAAAGTATTAATCTGTCACCATTGAAGTAATAGGACTTGGAAATTCGGTTAATTATAAAAAAAAAAAGAGTGATAGAATTTCTATTCATTACCAATTTTTGAAAGTAGTGTTTTATTGAGAAGTCTATGGATCCATTTCAGGGTGATCTTAATTTTGTGTGACTTGTACAACACACTGACCTTTAAAGCGCTGGATATTGTTAGAAAAATATTTTAAATATCGAATAAAATAATCTTATATGATAAACATTCACAGAGCAGTCACGTAAGCATGTATCCCACACATTTAAGACAACGATTCATGAATTTTTGAAAATATTGTTTATATTGGGAACTAATACAGGTCGTCTATAAATACAAAGACCTGAGTGAACTTTGTTTATAAAAAGAACTTGAAACGAGGCTACTGCAAAATACAGGTTGTTGTCAGTGTTTCAGTTTGTTTGTCAAGCAGTCTAATCCTGGCCTGAACCTGGCGAACCTGATGACCAAGTATGTGGAGAGGTAATCGTGTTTAGGAGGCTGAGTGGTACAAATGCTGCTCCCCTGTTTGATAGTCTCGCTAATTTTATGGCTGACTGCTTTGAGATAATGATTGCAGAGTCGCCAGCCTCCTTCTCTCTCTCTCGCCCTGCAACAAGCCTGATTGCAGATAGTGCAAACTTTATTACTTCTCTTTGCCGGCTTCTTGTGCACAGGATATTTTATTCTCTCCCACTGGGAGCGGTTTGGTATAAAGGACAACCGATAAATACCCTTGATGTGCACAGCTCCCACCCGCAGTGGAAGGGTGGACAGAATGAGAGTGATGAAAAAGGCGAAAAACATTTTACAGGGTGGTGTTACCATTGGATGCTTCTTGAAGGTGTATTGGTGCACTGACTGATAGAGCTTGGTGGTGGTGGTTTGGGTGGTGGTTAATAATATTGTTGAGCCCAAGTGGAGGTTATTTCAATGTGTTATTAAAAATATAATCCATTCCCCCCAAAAAACCTGCCATCATGTGACCAGAAGCACAAAAAAGAAAAGGAAACAAGACAAAATAATTGAAGGTCGCATGTGTTCATACTGGAGGGTGACAGTAACAAAGAAAGTTATTTTAATTGTTTGTGAAGAGTACCTCTGGCGAGTCGCGGCTGGTTTGTGGGATGGTAATTACATCGCCTGGTAATTAAATGCAGGGGAGGCTGGGACAAGATAAAAAGAAAGCAATGGGTGTCGCTGGGCTCCAGGTGAGGACCTGCGAGACTGAAGACTATTGCCGCCCCACGTTTTTACAATACACCATTCTGGACCTTGCCATGCCAAGGAACTGAACTGAACATAGTGCACTCGAACACCCAGTCTGCTGCCAACAAGCCAAAGAGTAGGAAAGCTCTTTGTGCAATGAAGATATATACATATATAGTGGTTTGGTCTTCTATTCTACATCTTGTTATTTGCATTGTCTTGTTTGTAGCTCTGTGATTTTGTTGGTTCCTTCGCCGATCGGCTAACTGTTGGCAGAGAGGATCAATTTTTTTACAATAAAAATTAAAGGAAAGATTTGAAGAAACAGACTTTCATGCACGCACGAAGACATTGAACCCACACACACACACACACACAATCCGCAATATATTTTATTTCGTTTTAAGCTTTGTCGAGATCTAAGAAATCTTTAACAAGTGTTGATGTGCGTTTCATTTTGTTCCAGTTGATCACAGTTTGGAGGAAACGAAATGTGAGGCTGAGGAACAGAAGAGTGACATGAAAGGGATGAGTAAGTACTTGCCAAAGCTGACAGGATGAAAGATGAAAGTCAAGAAGACCTGAGCTGGTACACGGAGAAAACTTCGAGTCCTTGACGAAAACGACTTGCAAGAGAGCAAATGGATAAGGAAAAAATATGAACCTGTTTCCTCCCATGCCTCCCAAAACTTGCTCCTAACCACTACAACAGGTTCAGAAATCTGGCGAACCATTTAAAAATATGATTGGAAAACAATGTCAGCACGATCTGAGGTAAAAAAAATATACTTCTACTTATCTTTTAACCTCTGGTTAATGAAATCATTAGATTCCTGCTGAAATTCTTTTCCGACTGTGTCTTTGAAGCTTTTTTTAGTCCGGCATCCTTGGATGGTAACCGCGTTATAAATATTCATCCGGGTCAAAAGGGCATTGTTGTCAAAACTCTGTTTTATCTTTTTCTTTGAGGGAACAATGAAACCCTGAAACATGAAATTCCAGAACGTGTAATTTAGTACAGCAATATTTTTAAACCCATCTTATAAACAAAGCCAACACGCCATGGAAGAAAGTCTAAAGGCCATCAATATCCTGACTTTTTGTGAATGTCAAAAACACATCCTCACAAAGAGTTATTAGCGAGGGGAGACAGAGTTGTCAGAGGCTTCATTTGAGCTTCATACACGTGTTTGAAGACCCTTGATCACAAGATCCACGAGCTTTGATCTTTTTCAAATTATACAAGCTCGTTGTTGCTTTTTTCACCGCTTTAAATAAAATGTTGGAGAGGAGCGGTAACGATGGTTCCACTTTCAGTTCCACTTTCATCGAGGGGCGATTTTCTCCCAGATTGTATTAAATTATTACACGACAACTCCTCGTTTTTTTCAACGGTGGCTGGTCGTTAAAATGAACAAAGAGAGAGAGAAAGCTAGAAAGCACAGGTTGAGTCAACCAAGTGCTTCTCGTGTGCTATAGTAGTAAACCTTTCAGAAATCGTTGTTCAATAGGAAAATGTGGTTAAATCTTTGACAATTTTAAATGAAGTAAAAAAAAATAGTTTCTTTATGGAAATTTACAAAGTTATTTATTGGTTCTTATTCTGAAAAAAAAATCACTAAAACTCGTAATATTATTATAAAAATAAAATATTTGCGGGATATATATATGTCTGTTAACAAGATAATAAATGAGAGCTTCGCTTGCTTTGGGAAATCGCAGACAATGAATGGAACAGGGGACTGCAGTCAGATCTTGAGCACCACGAGGACGATATCAAAGACCTGTATTATTCATAAACTCTGGAAAAAGATTACATGTTGTTTTCTGAAAGTTGATTGTGTACGATGTTCACATCGTAAACATCGACAGGGGGCGTAAGACGAAAATTGCATAGCCAGACCAAAGCTATCCATGCGAGTATAAATGCCTCACAATGCTTCACTGACTGATGCCGATAGTCAACAGCATCCTAGAATCGCCTGCTCCACTAATTTGATTAAATTTCGGTCAATACTCTTTATGCGCTTGAATAAATTGTTTGCATCCTTGTTGACTCCCCTTCAGGTAGTACAAGATAACTCGGATATGTGTACATGACCTAAACATTCACCTTGTTTTAGACCTACGTGTCCATGAAATACAGTTTTACTCTTGGATATTGTGTTGTTATTTGTTTAGTGTCTTTGCGTGCGTTCATGTGTGTGTTTGTGTGGGTGGATGCCTTTATGAGTTAAATGTATGTATGCAAGACGCGGGCGTTTGTGTGTTGTGTGTGTGTGTACCACGCAAGAGTTGAGGAAAGTTGAAGCCTGCTTCCAGTCCGTTTGTTTCTATAAATAGCTCCCTCAAACCCTTAGACTGGGAGGCAACACGTACCCACCATCGCTCATCCCATGCCATCCTGCCCACCAACATGGCGTCGACACTCACCGCATTCTCGCTAGCGCGCCCTTGTTGAAAGCAGTCAGGTGATCTATCATTCCCTAACAGGTGGAAAACATATTAACACCGTCTACAGAATTCATCGCTTGGACCCCTCCGATCGGCGTGACCCTCCTTGGTTACAGGGGGATAGTCTGCCAGGAGGTATGGTCGCCAAGGGTGCAAGGAAGAGTTTTGTGCCAAACTGCTTTAACTTCAACTGATGAGGTCGCAGTTGCAAAACAGAACCCGAGAGATCGTAAAGAACACGCCAGAGACCAGACAGACAGAGAAATCCACAGAGCTAGAGATGTCTGGCACAGGAAGTTGCAATAATCATTCAGAAGCAAAATTGAAAAAAAAAGTGGAAATGAATACATACTTCAAGTCAGTCGTCATAGAACAAAGGGAGTTGAGGGTTTTTTGAAAGTTTTCTTTTATTCGTAAAATTCTAAAAGCTATTTTTGTCACCTGTCTTTGATCTGCAGAATCAAAGGATGTAGTTCTTTTTCGATGAAACTGAACTGATGGAGCGAATTTCCTGAAAGTACAGTGCTCGCCGCGCACCTAGTCGGATTCGCCATTGACGTAGGTCTGAGCTGGAGCGAAAATTGCAGGTTGCAGTATCTTAAATGGAATTTTCTCCTTCACCAGTTCACCTTCTCTGTGCTGCATTCTCTCCCCTTGTCCCCATATCCGTCTTCCTCGGTCTCTGTCTCTTTTTGGTCCTCAACAGCATTACCGGGGTTTTCCACCTGACCTCTCGCGAAATTCTTCTTCGAAAATTGAAAATTTTAGAGCAAAATCTTCTATCTCACGTTCCTTTATTCTCTCTCTCTCTCTTTCCGTTCGTGGGAGAGAGAGATGGAGAGTGTGTGTGTGCCTGTGTGTGGGTGGACTGGAGCCAGAAGGACTTTGGAGCAATAACTGGATATTGTTTCTTATTTCTCTGTGTGTCTCGATCGCTCTACCATTTGCTTCACCTTTAAATCAAATTAGTTTTATGTATTTATCATTTCCATCTGCATACAATTTTTAATATCTTTATATCATCTTGTAATAAGATTGGAAACAAATATTCTCCTTGATTTTTACTCTCCCACTAATGCAGGCCATGAACATTCACGATGTAAAGGTGAGTCGGTCTCTCACGGGAGCTCAAATCAAGATTTACGGAAGGTAAATGAAACTTATACATAAATGTGTGAGATGCAGTTGTTATTGCCATCTGTCTATGGTTAAAGTTCTCTGGCAGGTGTTGATATACATATAACTCAGTGTCTCCAGTTTTCATTATCTTAATCATCGTCGGTCAGGTCATCGTACAGCACAGGTCTGATGTTCTCCGATAACTTTTATGACTATGTGACATTTCTGCACTCATGTGGAGGGCAATGCACTTCGGCACTATCGTCAATCAACGATTCCTTCATCACATATTTTATTTCCACTGCACCCAATGCCCTTTGCATTAGTTTAATTCTCAATTAAAATAGAAAAGTTAATCAATCAGAATCTTTCATTACTGCACTTCATGCAATCCTCCAGGGCATCCAAAGTTAACAGACAAAGCAGGACATAAAAATAGACACTCATACTTCAAGAAATTTCTGTGCAAAATGTTGGAGATCTTTAAGTGTTTGCTGGTAAGGAAAGGCTCCAATGTGCGGCAATGGAGAAAATCTGTTCTGCTTCCCCTTTTTTCCCCCCTCGTTGCACTGATGTACGTGTAAGTTAATGCTGCAGTGTGGAGACGAAGAAAAAAAAAAATATCGAAATCCCAAAAAGTGCATTTAGGTAAAGAGGGAACATGTGTGCTCTGCTCTCAAAGCTACAGCCGGCTTTCCGATCAAGGTCCGCGCGCAGTGGGATGCAAAAAAATAGTGCCTTGGGTCTCGGGTAACAAGTCAGGGTAGAGCTTGCACCTAAGGACCCACAGAGATGGATGCCCACAAGCAACTTTAAAAACAACTCGAACATGGAGACACTGATGGTGGTAGCAGCGTCCTAACAGCTTCTGGCCGCGGGGTTGCGGAACCTGATCTGATGGAGGACAGGGCGATGGGAGGCAGATTGGTCACCAACATGGTTAGCGCCCAACCACATCTTTGCCAGGAGCAGACCTCTGATTTCTGTGATGGGTTTATGCAAATCATTTGATTAACTTGGGACTGGTAAACTGCCTAACAGCATCCTGCTGTAACTCAGGTCAAAAGGTCAGCGAATAATGAGTGATTAGCCTAATGGCTTCCAGCTGAAGTAAGTGGAGGAGACCAACTGTAAATGTAAAGGGCAGGGTAGATGAAAATAGTTCTACAACAAGTGAGGCTGAATAAATGATTGATGTTGAATGACTAGTCGGGTTCATAGTTATTTTTCTAACAACTGGGTCTTGTACTGTTTCCATAAATCTTAATGGATACATTTTATTGAGATACACGCTGATAACATCGCCATCCTCAGAAAGAGATAAAAGTATTATGTCCCGCTTGTGCCAGAACTCACTTTATTCATCAGCTCTCCCATTGGTTGAGGTTTACAATATGGAGTTCTGTTTTGAATCCTGAAGTCTGTTAAAAGATGTCATTAGAGAGCGAATTCCACAAGGACTTGGTACTGTGACTCAAAGTCTTCAATCACAGGCGATAACGAGGTTTTGGCTGTCATGACGGATTTCTTCCTCTTCTTTCTTCTTCATTTCCTTCGTTGTGGCTGCAGCTGACTTATATTTGTCGCTGTGAGTTTGTCTTCGACTAAATGTTAGCTTCTACTGTTTGTTGTGTCCTGCCACAGGAATTGCACGGAGTGATATTCTTCGGTTTGTCTGTTTGTTTGTTTGTTTGTTTGTTTGTTTGTTTGTTTGTTTGTTTGTTGTTGTTGTTTGGTTGGCTGTTTGGTTGTTTGGTTGTTTGGCTATTTGGTTGTTTGGTTGGTTGGTTGTTTCTTTGGTTGGTTGTTTGTTTGTTTGTTTATGGCATTCATGTTAACCACGTCGTCGTCATCGATGCAAATGCAGCCAATGTGGGTGCGCATGTGTGTATGCGTGTTTGTATTTCTATGTTTATGTTTATGTGAGAGAGAGAGAAAGTCTAGTTTTTGTAGCATTTCTCGTCCATCGCTCAAATAATGGAAAGAGTCTGTAAGATCCACGTCATCTTGAAAATTATTGCCTGCCTCTCTCCCCGTTTTGCTATCACCGATCCTAAAAATAACTTTCCCATTCCGTCCTGTTTCTTACGTTCTTATCCTCTATTCCGATCTCTCTGTGTCACCTCCCTACCCTACCCCCACGTCTCTCCTAACGGTTCTTGCTCACCCCGTCTCCTGCACTCACACGCCCCTTTCCTAGCACCCACTCCCTCCTCTAGCGGGACATCCGACCTTTCCTAACACACCACCACTTTCGTTTTCTGTTTGGTTGCCAGGCAGCTCTGGCGGAGAAGCTGAAAAGATAGAGAAAGAGAAAGATAGAGTGAGACAGAGACAGAGCCTGGTATCAGGTCAATAAGCTTGTCAAATCCCATAACCCAAGTGATCTTGTTTTCTGAAAATTGTATTAATCCGCCGCCCTCTTTTCCACACAGCGGCAGATTCTGGGCGATGGACGCCGGCTTCATGGACCCGAGCACGACTCTTCATCTGAGGATGTGGAAGATGAGAGAGCGGATGAACAGGGACAACAGGAAAAAGGGGAAATAATTCAAGGGTATGGGGAGAAAAAGGGTTTCAGGGTAAAAAGAGAGAATTAAATAGAAACTATAAAGGAATAGAGGATTGAGGTAGAAAAGACAAGTAAGAGAATAAATTGGATGATGATGATGATGATGATGATGATGATGATGATGATGATGATGATGATGCAATAGGGTGAACATGTGACATAAGATCCAGCCTCAGACATGGATCCTATTGTAAGGGTATGCGGAATCATTGCTGTATTATATTATAGTGTATTGGGTATTTAAAAATCATAGATCGTCCATGAAAGAAGAAATGGAGGCTAAAATCAGGAAGCAACAAAAAGAAGCATGATACGTTGTTGCCAGGGCAACAGGAGAGGGCATCGGGAAATGTATCAGTGACGTCAGTGTGCGAACAACTGCCTCTACCCGTCAGAGCTCGTTAGCCGGTCTTCAGCGTCCTGCTGTTTCCCAAACGCTCGTCAAATCAGAAAATGTCCGCCCTCACTTCCCTTTCCCATTCCTTGTTCTTCTTTTAACTGCCACACTCATTCTTTCTCTTCTTTTCTCACAATGAAAGGTATAAAACATTTTGTCATGTCATGTCATTTACTCGCTGTCATTCTTGTTCATCTCTCTCTCATCAAGGGAAATTGTCTACAATTGCTACATATTTGTATTTGAATATTCTTCTCACAAATATCACTCTTACCCTTCTCTGGAACACTATCAATTTCAGTTAGAACCAAACATATATTGACCGAGGATTTATCTTCCTCTTTGAACTACCTCTTCACATAATGGAGGCGAAATGATGAAGTCTGTATTCTAGGGGCAGTGTGTAGTAGGTAACAACTACAGCCATTACCATCCTCACCCAGTTTTGTCGGACTTGGTGTCTGGCCTCCCTGGGGAACTGAGTTAATATCGTAACTTGCCCTGCCCTAGACACTGGAGTCTGAGCACTTTATTTTATAGGTCACTTTTGGCCCGATTATTTGGCTTCCCTGTAAACAGGGATCAGTATGGTGCCATGTCCATTTTCTTTGGTGGTGGTGGGTGGTGGTGATGGTGGTGGTGGGGTAGAGGAGAATCGAGACTGATGGACAACAAACAGTTACAACTCGACCTATACGGAGGATCTGCCTGGGGGAGGAGGAGGGATAATGTTCATACTAAAACCTAAGCAGTGTCGTATTCATCGGTCGAACAGCGACAAGAACTCAAAATTACGAATTGATTTTTCTTCACTCCTCCACCAAACCGTAGTCTCGTCAAATACGAAACTAAAGTTGCCTAACTCTTGCCAGCGAAGTGCAAAACATGGAGAGGTCGATAATATGACCAGTGCCACTAAATCCCCTCAAAAGCCATTAAAATAGGTTGGATTTGAACGGCAACGGCTTTTTTTTTTCATTCCAGACGACATTCACTGCTTGTGGTTCTTTTTTTAATCTTCTGAACTCAAAAAGTAAATTCAAGATTAAACGAATTTATGATACAGTAAATGTGGATATTAATTCACTGGCATATTGACGAATTCTTAAAGTATGTTCAGCAGTCATGAGCATACAAGGGCATGATGATCAAAGACTGTTCTAAAAATGCTCCTTGTCATTGCAAATAATCTCTCCATCTAAGAAAAAAATAAGAAAAAGAAAATAAAAAAAAAAAAAAGAAATAAAAAAATAAAAAATAAAGCAGACAAAAAAATTTCTTTTGCAGTGCAGACCACCTCTCGATATCAGACACATTGTGCTGGCCAGGGCTGCTGGCAAGTCACGTGATGGGAAGAGAGCAAACAGTGTCCCACCAACCCGCCATGACCGAAATGGAGGGAACCTGATGCGCAAGCATAGATAACTTGCAATTCCTAAGAGACATGCTTTTGACTACTCCTATCTCCTCGTCCAGAAGAGCTCAGCATCTCTGTGATCGATGCGGCCCCTTGGCTTCTGGTAGCAAGCGCCACAAGTTATTGTCTTCCCTCGGCCTGACACTCGCTAAGGCGCGTTGAAACGAGGGAGACAACCGGGTAGATATTCTATCACACATTTTCTCGCCAACAGACTATATTTTTAAAAGTTTTGTCTCAGTAAATGAATATGCCAGACGCCAGAAAATTGTCTTCTCGGAACAAACAGGAATTACCACATTTTTATGAGGATGGGAGGAGGAGGTGGATGAGGGAGAAGAAACTAGTCTCCCTTGGCCCTTTCCTTACATTCTGTCTCCTAGTCTGGTCAAGGAGAAAATATTACGGCCACCTTGGGTGTCTGAAAGTAACAAGTCTTTCATATCGCACCTATTTGAAACATCATAATTCTGTCAACACCAGAAAAAAGTCGCAAGTAATGGCATCTTTTCTACCGTCTGCTAGATAAGGGAAGTGCGCCATCTTGAAGTCGAGCCTCAGCCTAACAGACGCCATAAACTAAAAAAGAATCTTGGGAATACTTCGTAAGAGATGTCCTCTATATTTCGCGATCGTCCAAGATGAATCCTGCTTTATTCACCAAGAAAGTTTTAAAGCCTCAAGGGATGAGATGTTCTATTAACTGCAAGAGAAATAGCTGGCCGCTAGGTGGCGTGCTAATCCAGTAAGATACATAAGAATAATCTCGTGAAACATCCTGCTTGCTTACCACAACATTTTTTCTGCTTCCTTGCTTTCGTACAATGGCTTACAACTGTTTTTGTATTTGTTGATCAGGAGCTGGCTGCCCAACATGTTTCAAATTTTTTTCTTCACAAGCAAGTTTTGTTTTTGCCCCGTGTTTTCAAAAATTGTTCCTATTTCATTCACACGCGTTTTAAAGTACATAAAAAGTGAACAAGAATCCGGCTTAAACAGTTTATCTTGTTTATAACAACTTTTTTAAAGTTCTTAACTTTATGTTGTGCGCTGTTTCTCTCTTTAACTGATTTTAGTAAGAAAGACATCAAAGTGAATAAAATCTGTTTTGCATTGGGCCCTAGGTTTCTCCATTACTGTTTTTATATCCTTCCTTCCGAACTCTGTCTCTGACTCTCTGTATACTTTATATATATATATATATAAAATACACCCCTAAACGAAGAGATATTTATATATACAATCACACTTCCCTTGACTGTTACTCGTCGTTGAGGACAATGCATGGACAGACGCTCCACCTGACCAGACCCGTATCCCATAAATGTTTGAGGCAATAGTGGGCAAGTCTTGCACAGGATGATCAGTCCAGTAAATGCTCCATTGCCTTGTGGGAAAGATAAAAAGTAAGGGAGTAAATAAAACCCCTTTAAAAAATCATGATGGTAGCAAGTCATCAACAGGCGACGACCGTCCACGACCCTAAGGGTTGCTTGGACATGAAGATGGGCGCCACCAGGTGTATGAGCCCAGAGACAGGACCATACATATTTTATATATACACGTGTCTGTGTGTGTGTATATTTGTGTTTACTTGCGTGTATTTACTCGTGTATATATCTATTCGTATATATATATGACTCTAATATTGATAATTGTGTGTTGTGTGTTCCTGAATACAGATACGTGTACTTGCGTACACACGCATTCATACTGACTGAGGATAAGAATAACATTTTTTAAGCAGTTTTCCTTTCAGGTATTATTTTTTCGGTGTTTTAATTATCTGCGTAAAATCTAATTATGTTTTTTATTTTCTTGTAATTCGCAGCATGCAGCACGCTGGTACAGTAACACAATTATTCACTTTAACAAATTTTGCTTTTGCTCTCTTTTTCTTGTCAGCAACTGGAGCTTCCAAGGTATTATTTCTTTTTCATTCTCATCTTTCTTTTTTTTGTTTTGTTTCGTTTTGTTTTAATTTTTGTTTGTTCATTTAGTTTTTGTTTTTGTTTTTGGAGTTCTGTACAAACCATTTATTACTTTCTCTACAGTATTCTCTATTGTTGGTGTCGATTGCTTGGTGTTGCAAACTGTACAAACCGACACTCATTATCAAGAATTTTCTCGGTCAACCACAGTTTTTTTTTAATTTTCTTCTATAACACGTTATTTTTAAAATCAAAACTACTAATTTTGTTTTTTGATTTAACAGCGCCTGGTCATCAGTTTCCATTGACGATTATAGGCTCTCAAGAACAACAACTATTGCCTTCCACAACAGCCACCAGTCACGCTCACAGGCGCACTCATTTTTGTGCATCTAACGGTCATCTAGGTCAGCAGAGAGCATCAAAAATAACCTTCTTTGCAAAAAATGGTTAGACACAAAAGCTAAGATAATGTAAACAGAGAAACATGAAAGAAACCGTGATGGCTCTTTCGAAGTTTCAAAAGTTTTCTAGTATGGCGTCTATAATGGAAAGTCGTGTGCAGGAAAGAAATGGCACAAAAAAAGGATGAAAAAAGTAAAGCTAGTCACGCAGTCATAAGATCACAAAGCGGATCCGAAATCTGTTGAGGTCGTGGAGTAAGTATGATGAGGGTTGGTCGGAGAAAGGTTAGCTTGACATGGCGTAGTCTTCAGTATCAATACAGTCAGTGATGCACACAATGTCCAGTATTATAAGTACACGAATGCTTTTCAAGAAAAAGCCATAACTTCCCAACATAGCCACTTAGGGTCTCATCTGGCTTATTTGATGACCTCTAGACGGTTGAAGCGTCCATCTTTTCCATCATTTTCTCTTAAGGACCAACATATTACTATTGCCATGGTTGATGGACCCTCTACCTATGCATTGCAACACAAAATATATCAAACTATTCTTTAAACTATCTGTGGTCATTCCCTGACCAAAATATTGGCCGGTCTGTCCATCGACCCATGTGAGGACCGTGTAAAGCCGCCTGACAGACATGGACTTAAGTGCAAACTCTTATCGACACACCACGAGGTCTGGCAATGGCTAGTCAAACAGGTGTCCCTGTCTTCCCCTGGCGGGTGGCGCCGGGCAGATGCTAAGCAAAGTCACGGTCTACACCGCACGGAGGAGTGTAGCAGCCGGCGATACCGGCACTGGTGGGGTCTGATTTCCCAAGGAGCGGATCCTAAAAGAACTTGGTCCACACTGAGCAAGGCTGTGTAAACTTCCAGCCATCAGCCAACTCCAAATGTGTGCTCGGACTCTGAAACTTCCCTGATAAACTTCCCCTCGCGCCCACGGTTTGCTTTGAAGATGCACAGTGAGTGAGTGAGGGACATTTTTAATTGTCTCAGTAATGACAGTATGAAAAATGGACTAAAAATATTATTAACAGCGTTTGTATGGCTAACAAAATATCGTTGTATAATATGTGAATTATTTCATTGTTTGTGTCAATAAACTCAAGAAAAAAAAATAATAAGTTTCGGACATACATCCAGAAAGCCAAGAAAACCAGACTGTCAGACAAGAAGACAGACAGAAGTGTATAAAATAACATTGAAGCCAGGTTACCAAAGTAATGTCGAAGGCCAAAAGTGTTTATTCTGGGAGCAAGACTTACATTAAGGGAGCTTACTGTGGGGACACACCTCGGCTTGAGCGACTACACTCTGTGTAAACTTTCCTCTCACTCACTTTCAAAGTTGAATAAACATTTGCAACTCCCGGGTGGCTGTGTGTACGTCACAATGGACTCCACTTACTTTACACGGCTAGAGGGCAAAATATTTAATTGAAAACAGTTGTCAGGGGAAAACTCAATTCTGAAACACACATCGAAAAAGGATCCTTGCTAATGGTCGTCTGCATTTTGGATGTCTTGTGGAAATCTGAGTTTTTCCGCAACCTAAGGGGAGAAGACGATAAGACAAGAACTAAAAAAAAAAAAACCCACAGCTTATTGAAACTCGTCATCGAGTATAAAAACTATGTTTTATCAGAATCATTTTCTGATATCGTCGTCTGATGATCTGTTCGCGCTCGTACAATAAAAAAGTGTCTTCTACAAAGAACAACAATAAGAATGATAGAGACATTGTATCTTTGTCTCTTCCTTTCTAGCGTTCTGCTTATTTGACTTTACCTACTTGTCCTCCTTGACTTTTCTCTCTTTTTCTCTCTCCGACAGTTAACAGTTTTTTTTTTTTACCTTTTATCTCGTTCTTTGACATTATGTGGAAAGGTCGACAGTCTCACTTTAAGATATTTTTCGTCTCATTTTAAGATTTTTTCTAACTTCGGTGTTTGGCTCTCTCCCATTTAGACTACTTTCTCTTTTTTTTCTTTTTTTCTTTTTTGTTCCAACTTAGACAATACAAACGACATTTCATTTATTTTCTTTTATCCTAAATAAGACAAAAAGTAGCATAGTCGTGTATTAATGACAGTGACTGTAAGTGGTTCGTTGTTTCTAGAGATTGGAATTGTGGAAGACAGTGCCGGATCGTATTTTTCAGATCCCTTAAATCTTCTACTTCCTCATCCCCCTCTTTGTTGATTATTTTTTTTCTCCTCTACTTCATTCCTTGTTTCTTCTTCTTTCCCTACGCTTTTTTTCGTCCACTTTTCATTTCTACTCATGTTTCTCCGGATCGCATCACCGCCATCAACCAGCATTTGAAATGTTTAAATTTCTTTGCTTTTTTATTCTTTTCTACTCCTCTGTTTTCCTCTTTAAATTCTTCTTTCAGCGACGTTAGAAGCTGCTTGACAATGTTCAATCCATCGTGCTCTGTGCGCCTCCTAGGAAGGAAGTCAAAGCATTTCTCGACATTGTACGAAGTCACGTTTCCTCGACGAGAAGGCTGGAGAACAGGAGCAAGGGGGGCGAACTCATGTTAACCAAGCCTTAAGCACACGGCAGATGAAAACGCAATCAAGGGGAGATAATGGAAAATTATGTGCCACTCCTTCTCCTGTTTTGCAGGAGGCTATGATGAATGTTTTCGTGGGCTAAGTCCCCGCTTTGCTGCTTCTAACGTGATCTCGCGCATTCTCGCGCGCGCAGACGAGAGGCGGGCACGCGCGCAATTGTTCGCCGCGCGTCAGAAAACGTGCCGCGTGCTGCCCGCTCGCAGAGGGTATAATGGCGATCGCCAAGAGTTAAGTCCTTTTTGAAACCGCAAGTATTTTGCGACTCGATTAGCCAAACACACACGTCGCTTAGCGAGATGTGAACGAGCTCATCATCCTCTCCGTGTGTGTGTCTGCGCGCGTGTGAACAATAGAGAAGAGTAGTATGAACGCATAACAAATGTTCAACAACATTTTGTTCGCTTGGAACTGAAAATTTATTTCAGTTTGATAAGTAAACATAAAAGACCCTACATTTTGTAGAATGCATCAGCTGCAGGGTTTTCAATTTTTCTGTCTGTTTGTAATATTTTAGCCAGTTGCCACGAAAAGCACGAACACGCGGACACGCAGGCTTACACTAACTAAAGTATTTATAGCCAATGTAAAAAGACTCATGACGAACGATATATATATATACGAAACACACTTTTTTTTTCCTTTGCAGACGAAAATAATTTTTTTAAAATGTAACAAAACCAGTACAGAGAGATAAAAAATAACCGTTGTTTTCCAATATCCCTTCATATTTTTAGAAGCATCATTCCATCACAATCTGGCACTCACATGTAAGCATAAAAATCATAAATCAACATAAAACTAAAATTTTTGGATACACTCTCCCTCGCTCTCTCTCTCTCTCTCTCTCTCTCTGGTGAGATATTTCTGCTAACGATCTAGAGAACATTCAATGAAAAACTGAAAAGTAACAAAGATAATGAAAAAAAATGTTATATCATTTTTCCATGGCCCCTTCACATTTCTCGAAGAATCGTTCATCACAATCCGACACGCACGTGCATGTGTGCATGCTCCATGTTCAGACGCACACGTGCACGCTAACCATGAATTAGCCGCCCCTGGCCATTCAGCCTCACACCGCTGACAGTTCACTCACCAAATAAAACTTTACACCCACCAATAAACATCCTTCCGCATGCGCGCGCACGCACGAACGAGTCGTCCATGCTGATCTGCAAGCTCGGTGTGAGTGCAGAGCAACCTGCTTGCTTCCATAATTTTTTAGCAAGCAGCTAAAATGCCTATGACATCCGCAGGTTAGCTGATTGCTACGAGCAGACCATCTGGCTTGACCACATCAATGGACACGGTCGAGATTCTGATTTTCCTACAAACCTCGGCAGTTCTTCAAAATAATATTGTTTATATCTTTTATATTTTCTGTTCAGACTCGGACTCTCTCTCTCAACCCTAACCCTTACTTTGTCTTCTCGTGAACTCGTGCCGGGCGGCCATTGCCAGCCTCCAGAAAGGACAACATTCAAGTCAGGTCATGCACGTGCAGGTCATCCGATCTGGAAAGTGGACTGAGGGCAATGGCTGGTTAAGAAAGGACCGAAGTAAGGCGAAACTCCAACAAAGTATGACCACACAATGGTTGTCATAAAGAAACAACATGGAAAACCAATGTACGAGCGCTCGTACTTCGATTTTGTCCGTTGGTAAAAGGTGGTCCTTTATGTTGGGCTCTGGTGTGACACTTTGTCATTTATCTGCACGGGAGGAATTATTGCGGTTGAGGCAGCCAATGGCGGAATCATTGTGAGTCTCTAGCGGAACAGTCGACACGAGAGTTGACTCAAGTGAATAGAAAATGTAACAAAGAGAGAAAATGAATACAAGATCCCATTCTGGTCAGATAAACAAATCTTTGTGATGTCGTCTGCTGTTTCATTGGAACTTCTAGCTTTTAAACTAATGAGCAATCAGAAAAAAATGTTTCCACACACACATATATTACTCATCTATATGGACACTTGGAATCCCGAGGCATAAGCAATCACCTTTTCATCATTCTAATCACGAACTTGTATTACTGGACTGCTGGAAGACGATTTTTTTCAGATGTCTACTAAAACGAGGCATCATACTACAAAGCTTCCCTTGACAGAGCATTTTTTGAAAGTTATTTTTAATTTTATTACTTTAACAGTATTTAAAAAAAAGTACTTCTATTACTTTGGACCAAACAACACAAATCAACGAAGAAATAATTGAAAGCAAAAAGACGAAAAAATAGCTAGATGGACAGACGGACAGACAGACGAAGTGATAGACAATGATGTGTGACCTGTTCTGACAGCGGGCGACTGAGCATGAGAAGAAGGCGGTGATGGAATGGCCGGTGATGATGCTGCAAGTTCATGGCCTTCATAACACTGGCTGCCTTTTCTTTATCTGTTGGCCCTCAAGCCCACAGTTATGTCCCCTTGACACGCGGGTGGGTCAGTCGCGGCGACAGACTTGTAGACGACCAATTAATGTGTTTTTCTTTGCCTCCCAAACATCACTCTTGATCCACATCCCCAAGTTAGTGCCCTTTGTTGTCAAACACACACACATTCACGACTTCACACACGCACAAACACAAACGCGCAGACATGGCCACACACAGATACGCAAACACACATGTACATGCATATCTGAAATAACATTCAAACTAAAATTTTCATTAAAATGCTCGACACGAATGAAGTGCTCGGAGTAAAATATAAATGAAAAAATAAGAAGCTAGCGTCCACATTGCTATGAAAGACAACAAAGCAGGTTAATCGACAAAATAAAAATAAAAGTAGTTTCAGCATTTGAAATAGCAGTTTTCAACACAATTTTAATTTTTAGTAATTTTTTTCTCTTTCTGCGTGTGTGTTTTGTTGTTGTTGTTGTTGTTGTTGTTGTTGTTGTTGTTGTTGTTGCTGTTTTTTTTTGTTTTTGTTTTTTTTTGTTTTTTGTTTTGTTTTGTTTTTTTGGAAGGGGATTGACCAAGGTAAACTAGTAGAATAAGAATTAAGACATTCTAGTTTCAGATCCATCTCACTCTTTAACTTTTAATACTTTTGCTTTAGGTGATCTCGAGGACCCTCGAGCACTCAATGACCTTTCAGGCCGCTTTCATCAAGTGGCAATAGTCTCGAATCACTCATCACATAGCTAACTGCTTGCATGTCCAGCAAACCTCAAATTAGCCAATGACTCATTCTGCACTTGAGGCTCGTCTTCTTGACATCATTGTCCTTGTTAGCTCCCTGTGTTTGCTCCCTGTTAGCTCCCTCTACTCATCGTTATTGACTGCCAGCATATAACATCACAAACTCAGCATGGAGATAATGATGGCGCTGACAAGAGGGATGCTTCATTCACAGGGAACTGCGTGATGTTTAGGGCAAGGCGTCAAGGATGAAGAATTGACAGATCGACAAAGAATGAGGAAATGGACAATAAAAAAATGAAGACACAGTGCAAGACGACTTCTAAGGTCTTCGACGTTTTTCTTTCTTAAAAATGTTTCGATGTCAATCTTTCAGGTTTTTTTCGCTATAGTTCGTTTTGTCACTTCGTCATCTTTCTAGATCCTCACATTTGTTGTCGACAGTCCAATCTTCCATGTATCATGACTTATAAAAGATGGCTGCCTTGTATGGCTTTGTTTCGCTTTCCCGCTGTTCCTGTCACAGTTATAAATCATTGCTTTTTTGACAGGAGGTCAGAGCAGTACAGAAAGAGGAAGAAAAGTACCCTGGACCTAGTAAAGGAAATGGGTATATACTGCAGGTTAGTAACCCTTTCACCATTTATCTTTTCCTGTCCTCTCATACATTGTACCCTCTCTCCCAACATTTATTTCTCCGAGCACGTGATCACAGACTTGTTAGCGCAACTATTTTCCTGTCCAATCAATTATTACAAATATTCAAGCTACCAGCAAATTTGAAAAAAAAAACCAGCTTCAATCATTAAAATTTGTAATTTGCTTAAAGGGACTTGTGAACACTCTACTTCAAAGAAGCGACACCTTTAGCTGAAGCTGTTAACAGGCTACAGCCACAGGTTTAAAAAAAAAATCCGTTCGTTGAGTCCAAAATGTACAAAAAACTAAATCAATGCCCTCTTGAGTGCTGAGATCGATCTCCAGGCGGAAATTTTACTAGCTTTGGCTTAATGGTGAACTTAGTGCCACTCTATCTAAACTTTCGAATTTACGGAGGTAATGTGTGGGTGCGAGAGGACTCCGTTTTGATTCCCACCACTGAGAGCGATTAAGTGAAAACCGCACTGCCCTCGAGAACGAGTTTAATTCCTTTTACTTCATCCTTCTTTGTACAGAAGGGCATCTCTTCCTTCCTTCCTGCTGCTTTGGTTCGCCTGTCATCACTGGTTCCCTCCTGTCAGTGGCTACATGTGAAGTATGTGTGTGAGAGAGCGTGTTGTATGTTTTTTTTTTTTTCTTTTCTTTTTTTTTTTTTTTTTTTTTTTTTTGAATATATTATTTTTCCTACATTATGCCAGAGAAATTAAATTTTATTACCATTAAATTTCTACCCCTATTAGCCATCACGATCTCATTGGGATTATGGCATATATTTTATATACCCAACGCTTCATCACATGGTAAATATGAAGACTACTATGTATTGGTGCAAATATTTATACCCGCATCAGCAATATGAACAAACACATCCACAAACAGCATGCATATACTTATTCAAAGAGCGTACATTGAATTAAGCAGCCTATTTACAAAGAAAAAAACCAGAAACATTATTCAAAAGTGATACAGCTGCCATGTTTCACAACCTTGCTCCTTTTTTTTCGTTTCAAAATTCGATGGCAGCAGCCGCGATTAAACTGGTGCTAATAGTTCGTTAGCCAGCAGACAAGAGACAAACACGATGAAAGACGATGTTTTGTGAGGAAATTAGGGACAACGAGTTCGCGTGTTTGTTTATCGTTAGAGGTTGGACACGGCTGATTGGTCAACAGGAGATCCGGCTGGCATGAACGTTTGCAAAGTTCTTGTCTTCGTTCAACGATGCAAAAAGCCTGAGCTTTTATCGAGACAAGACAGAGCGCTGCAACAGTCAATAAATGAAATACAGGAATAAATGAGGCGACATTTGTGAGAAATGAATTTTAAAAACCCTCGCGGTATTGTGTTTCAAGGAGAAAAAAGAGTTTCTGGACTGCTGCTGATTGCACAGCGGTCCTTGCGAATCTTGCGTGTTTTCCTTTCATTTGCCTGACTGATTTACTGGCCTCCAAAACCAATATTATTAACAGAATTAAAAGACTTGGCTCCGAAACGTATTACCTTTGCGTTGTGGCCTGTATTTACCTTGCAATAGGCGGCTGACAGAACTCCATTTTGCGAGGAGGTGGCACGTCCTCCAGCGGACCAGCAGGACAAGAGAAGCTGTTGGGTGACGAACGCAGTTTGACGAGGACTGTTGCCAGCACACGCCAATTAACTGGACTTCCCTCTTTCCATTTATCTTCACCTTGTTTGGCGGGCATTCCAGCAGAGCCATTTGGCTGTTTTTCTTACACTTGTCAAAATATTTTGTTCCCGGACTATTTTTCTGCAGCTTACGGAATTAGTTGCCTATTTGCCCACTCAGAGCGGTAGTAAGTCAGTCCTGCACTAAATGAAACCGGATGAAGAAGACGAGATTATGAGAGATGGGGTTGGTGGTGTTGGTGGTGGTTGTGATGGTAGAAGGGGGACGAAGAATGTACATATAGCGGGGATCTACTCAAGCACGTGCATAAAACATAAAGAGGTTGAAAAATAATGAAAAGAAAGAAGAGTTAATGGTGAGAGAGAGAGAGTCAACAAAGAGGGAGACGCTAGGATAGAAAACATTTTTGGATAGTGGAGATGGACTTATACTACACAGATAGGGATGTTAGGTTCGTCATCAAACAGTTGTGAATCCATTTCTAAAATCGAGAAACATATTTATGTCTGCGTATGCTATCCTGTGTAGATATGCGTGTATGCGTTCTCGAATTTATTAGTTTTTTTTTTTTTTCCTTTTTTTCTGTTTGAATGTCCGTCTGTATTCATCCATCTATTAATATCTCGGCTTTCTATCCATTACCTTTGTGTGTGTTTATGTGGAGGTCCATATGTGTATTCCTGTTTACTCGTGTAAGTGTAAACAACAAACAACCAAGGGAGTCGATGCCGTTGAAATAGGTTCCCCCCCGGCGGAGGTAGGCCAAGGGAGATAAACCAGGCAGATGACATTAGTCTCGACAAGAGAAGGGTGGGTAGGGCGTCTCAATATTCCCACCCTACCACTGAGTCTGACAGGAACTCCGGCCAGTATTGAAAATGAGATGTGACAAAGGAACCGCAGGTCATCCGCAAAATTTCTCCCTCCTCACTCGGCTGCTGACTCCATCAGGTCCGATGTGTGACAGTCAGCCGTCTGCGATCTTAAGCTCGCCTGCGTTATGAATGCCATGAGTGTATCAAGGGATTTCCTCCCTTTCCGCAACGGCCTAAATGGAATCGAAAAACTTGGGTACGATTAGGTTATTGATATTGGCATGCAATTTAATCCTCCTGGCTTTTGTCTGAATTTCACGTTGGTGTCCAGCCCACCTCTATCCTTCTGAGTATTTGCAACATTGGAGAGTAATATTTTACAGGAAGTACCATCACTACACTGATTTTATAAACCTTTTGATATAATTATGGATATTGTTTAGTAGGATTTTAGGATTTTTCTGGTGTGTGTTTGAGTGTTGTTGATTTTTTTTTTTAATTCAGTTATTCCTCAGCAATGGTTTTCTTTAAATCCACACTATTTACAAACCCTATGATAAACTACCCATCAGAATACGGTAAAATCCAGCTACAAAAATAAGATGGCGAGTGAAATGAATGGTGTGAAGGTAAATGAAATTGAAGACTGTTAGATGACCATCCTACTCTTCTTCAAATTAAATGAGTCACAAGAAACCAAAAATAGCTAGAATGAATGTTGAAATCAACGGTATATGAGGGAACTAGCGACCCTTCACACACCTACCTTATCCCTTCCTCTCTTGCTACCTTCCTTCCTCCACTCCCACATGTTTCCCCACATTCCCATCCCCCCTGTTGCGAAATCGCCTGTAGGTGGAAGCACTTTGCCTTCCACAAACAACCAAAGCCTATTCGTCAGGTTCCTGGAATAAGCTTTCTAAAGACAGAATCGTGTATTTTGTAATCCTGTGGAGCAGACAGACTATTCATTTATTTTTCCCCAGGGATGAGAGGTCGGAGCTGTAAATAGCTCCCGAGACACAGACCTTTATGTCCAGACCTCCTGTCTGTGACAGATCCCTGCTTCATTTCCGGTCTGTGGTAACTTTTATATCGTTTAAGTTTGATTTACCAGCGTATCACTAAAAAATACATTGTATTCTGAAAATGCAATCTGTCAACTATGTTCCAAATAGGCTCTTCAACCAGCATTTTGCTCTAAATCCTGTATTTTTATGGCGTCTGCTTGCAACTTCCGGTATCGTCTCCACTAGGACACCTTAAAGAATTTAACAAATAGCTTTATAATAAAATATTAAGAAATAAGTTTTCGAATAACAATGCATGAAAAAAACCACAACAAGAAAGATAAATCACGAACAGACATTGTCGATTGAGAAGCCAAGTAGTACCTAGCCCTATAAACCCAACGATTTCACACCTTCCGCACCAGAGGCGGGCGGGCTCTTGCTAACGGGTATTTCTGTCGACTGGAGATGGCCGTGAGCGACCTTTGCCCTGACAGATCGCGGGAGGGGGGCAAGCTTTGACGAGCAATAAAATCTGCACTACACTTCAAGGGGTCAGTGCCTGTTGGGTCAGGTCACGGGCATCCTATGGTGAGAGGCTCGGTATGAAATGAGCCGTGTGCAAAATGCGTTCTTTCACATCGCGGCCAATCACGCGAGCAACGAGATGTTTGCAGAGAGTTTAGTGACCATGAGCGTACACACTGAGTGGTTTGATTGATGCCAGTGAAATGGATACCGGATACAATCACACTTCAGAAATAACATTTGTGGATATGCACCGAAGTGAAGATGGTGAATCGTAGTCAGTTCGAAGAGGTACCGATGGCCATTGCCAAAAGCGGTGTAGTAAGTCATAGTGGAAAGTTTATAGACTATACCATCCACTACTGGTAGCCATGAAGAGAGCGAATGAATGGGGGACATATCCACAAGAAGAAAAACAAAGTTTACTGGCAAATATAGGCGAGGACATGATGAGGACTATACAGTGAGACTGATAAGGAAACAGTCCGGGGCTACAACTATAAGACATTTCTCCCCAGTCATGATGACCAGCAAAAAACATTAGCCATTGAAGACAAGTGAATGCGACCTGCTCTAGGATGACAAGTCTATCGTAGACCAGTGGTCGGAGTACTGCAATGACTAATTTTTTAATATTCCAAACATTCTCCAGGACAACCAGGAGACGAATGTACATCCAAAAGACCCTGCAAGTCCTACTGAAAGAGGTTGAGTGGGTTATTCGGAGCCTGAAGGCAGGAAAATACCTCGGACATGGAAATGTCTCAGCGGAATTAATCACGTGTGGCAAGGAAGAGATGGTGAAGGCTCTTACCACACCGTGCCGGAAAATTTGACCAACCAAGCAGTGGCCACAAGAGTGGACACAGTCGCTGGTCACATGTCTTACAAAGAAGGGAAACTAAAGCAAGAGGTATCGAAGAATAAGTCCGATTAGTCATAAAAGGTTATGCTAAATGTGAGTAGAATCCGCAAGTTTTGTTCTGGACGACATGCCACCTTGCTGAAGACAGTCCTCCATGGCAGTCGATTCTGTGGCGAGAATGACAAACGCTGGGTGACTAACGCGAGGTGGAGCGACTGTCCCCTGGGAAAACTTTCTCACGCATGCGCGAATCACCCTCGCTGGTGTGTTGACCTCTGTTGCAAGTGTTGTGTTTCCCCTCTGGTACCAGTTAAGGGATGAGAAGAAGACGCAAGAGAAGATAATGAAGGACTAACTGACGATAAACAAAGGGTACAAGCAGGAGACCATGGTTCACTTCTAAAAGTGATTTCTCAGTGTAAATAAGTGCGGTTAGCTCGATCACCCGGAGCTTTTTTGATGCAGGTTTAATGGCGGTAAAGGAAACCTTTCAAATAAATTCGAACAAATTCATCTGCAACCCAAGCACACACTGCAAACCTCCTAAAACTTAATTGTCAGGAGCAAACTATACCGCCATCTTGCAGTGAACATGTTTCTATTCAGAGGCTTAACGACTCCCATTACACTTTGGCAAAAATTGTAAGATGGAATATAACCTATACATGAATCATCCAGACAATCCATTAGGATTAGAACCCCTTGAAATTACCTCCCTTCCTCTGCAAACTAAATACAAAAGTTAAAAAAAAAACTGGCAGCCTATCAGACAAGCCGAGTATAAATACTTTCCAAATACTCATCCTGTTTATTTAAATAAAAAGTCAATGATTTTATGATAGCACTGCTGTCAATTTTGCTTGATATTTTTTTTATTATTATAAAATATAACACTCGTGGGACAAATTGTATTTAGGAATAAATATGATTATATTAATCTAAATAAAATCTACAAGTAAATGCTTTCATGTTGCACACTGTCAGAAATTTTCGAAATAGGAAAAACCGCGATTTCCAAAAGCTGTCTTACTCATGCTTAATTTATGTAGTCTGTCCTCTGGGAAGATGTTTCTAGAATTCAGCTTTAGAAAGTCGCGTGGACTGCTTGTGTTGTCTCCCCCTGTCTGCCCACAGCCCTGAGGGGTGGCTGGAAGTTAAAATAAGGGAGATTACTCACTGATGGATGATTGATTTTTTTTTTTCGTTTCTGGAATGGCGTTTTTCTTTCTGTGAGGTTTGGATAAACATGAACATTCGGATGCAAATCAGTCCACAGTGAGAGCTTACCACCAGACCAACCACTGGATGCGACCGGAGTTGTGTGCCTTTGCCAATTCCCAATTTTGTAGTTTCCTAATTTCATCAATTTGCACTTTCGCTATTTTCCTAATTTCATCCCTTCGTGATTTTTCCATTTCATAATTATGTGATTTAGAAATTTTGCCTCTTTGTAATTCGGTCTCTTCGTTAAGTTACCATTTCTTGATCATGTCACTTTGCAAGTTCAACCATTTTATAATGTTGTTATGTCCTCATTTCCACTTTTAATAATGACAGTGGTTTATAATTTTCTGCACTGATGAGTTTTTTTTTCCAGGGAAGTTTACCGCCAGACCTCGCTCATATTTTATGATGTACCTACACAGACTGCCATCCTCCTTCATATTGGTAATTTATCCCAGACATTGCCAGGTTATGACCAACAGTACTCCCTAGCAGTTCCTACCTGATCGACTTTTATTATTATTAAAGTACTGTTATCATAGCAAGATGATCACAGCATTATGTTAAAAAAAAACAAGAAATTAAGAATAAATAAAATTAAACAGCTCAAATTGGCATTGCCCGCAGGATCGAAGAAGATAATAAGAGGATGAACATCAGACTAGTTATAATAAAGACGACCGCCAAGTCCTCCTTGCCCGGAGACATCTTCAGTGCCTTTAGTCAGACCTTCTGCATCGGGGTTAAGGGCCGCTGGATCACGAGGCTGGACATGACAGTTAGTAACTGCGTGCTACCTCAGTGCCGTCTCCATGGCAACCGTCTGTCAAGATGTCGTCTACTTTGTCGTCGTCTCAAGAGTCATGGTCGCTGCTCTTGTCAGGAGAGTTCACGGTAATTTTTTGTGTGAAGTTCCTGGGTGCGGTATACCCCATAATGATGTGTCACCGGCGGCAATAAGACATCTCCGTAGCGCAAACGGATACCACCAGATGTCACCAGGTCCAGTTAGGAAGATGTTATGGATCTGGGTCCAGAGACAGTACCACCACAAAGTCGATGGACCCTGGCACAGGCTCTGTATATGTGAGCTGCAGAATCTCGCTCCTAACACATCGTGAAAGCATACCTCGAGAAGACAATACCAGAAGGAAAAAATGAAGGGCAAAAAAAAAGAAATAAGGACAGAGAGGTCACGATAGAAAATTTTTTTTTTAAAAAACTAGAAAAACAGAAATATGGAAAGGAAAAATACATGAAATACCAAAATTTTGAAAGATTGCTTTCTCTACATTAGAAAAAAGGGTGTGAGAAGCAAAACACAAAAACAAAACAAAAATGAAGGGGTTAAAAAAAAGGTGGAAAAACAAGCAAATAAACCAGAAGTAATGGAAAGTAACTGTAGGATGCATGTTGTCAAAAGCGAACCCCAATGTCCAAAGTGAATTATATGCTCTCTTTTCTACTAGTGATGCTGGGGAGGAATGAAAACATTTAACTTCTGGAACCGAGAGGCGAGCGGGGTTTTTCGCCCCTCCCTCAAGTGACAAATACACATTTGCTTCCTTTTTAGTTTTTTTTTCTGTCTTCTATGAAAGTTTTCCTGATAGGGTTCGATCTGCAGCCTAAAACCCAAGACATGAGCGAGAATAATCCTTTTCGTTTCCTGTTTGTTATTTTTGGCATTTCCTTTTTATTTTTTTGTTTTGTTTCATTACTCCATTTTAAAGTCTCTCAGCTCTCAGAATGTTTATATCTGCTTAAATTCTAGGTATCCGTGTTGACATTTTCTTTATGGAGACGGCGTTATAGATGGAAATTTTTCTGTCAAGGAATTCAGACAGCAGGGTCTTGAAATATTGAAATGAAATCACAAGATCACAAGAGCCAGTCGCAGGATTCAAGAAGATTGAATGGTAAAAAATTAGGGCCGGGACAATGAGTGAAAAAGCGAAGCACGCCGAATCCCCCTCGTAGTCCAGGAGAAATGATTAAACAAACCAAGAAAAATTGAGAGATCAATTGGGGATATTAAGTATTGCTGAAGCAGAGAAAAACATCGATATAAAACGTTTTCTCCGATGCTGCCGAAATGCGGTTGGCTGGGTTTTATGTTTTCTTAAAATCACAGAAAATTTGAATTAGTTGATTAAAATATATGTACTATATTTTATTCTTTAAATTACTAAAATTGCATTTCCAATTAAAATATTGAAGGGAGGGCTAGTGCTAGTGGCTAGTGATATTTAAATGAAATTTTATGATAATGAAAAATAGTTTCGATTTTTTTAGTTTGCTCACTTGAGAGATAAAAGAACTCGCGATCTTTAGACCACAGTTTTCTACAATACTATGGATAGTTGTTTACTGATAGGCCAAGCACGACCAGGTGACCAGTGGAGGTGTTAATGACATCCGGATGGTCTTGACGGGTACGAATGACTCCTGGGGGTTCTCACACAACGGACTGGCAGGACCCAGTAACCTGACATGGGGAGGATTAGTCACCTGTCCACCCTGCCACATGTAGGTGGAGCAAAGGGTCAGAGGGGTGGTGGGCTTCCTCTTATTCGTGCTGGCTACCTGTTGGCTGGATAAAGGATGTGTGAGTTGTCCACCAATAATACCCCTTCCTGTAGGTGTCTGTGAGAACGTACGAAGCAAAGGACTTGTGTCCGTGTGGGTGGACCACGTGGTAATCATCTTCAGCTTTTCAACTTTCCTTCGAGACTGAATCTTAAGCCAAAAGGGAAAATAGAAGAAACCACGTTTGGGTTCGAGAACATTGACCCAAGGGAAGATTCAGTAACAGTAGACCTTCAGGACTGCCAGATGTCGTCGAGGAAATCAAAGAACTTCGTCTTAACCGTTGCGCCACCGTGCCAGCAAAGAGAAAGAGAGAAGGGAGGGCCAATGGCGCTGGACAAAGAAAACTATTCCACGATTAACGATTAGCAGTCAAGCGAGATTACAAACACAGAGGATAAACTGAACGCGGAGCAGACTTGGTGCACAAAGACTCACGTGACTACACAATGGCCGCCGTGTCCGCCTCGCTAGGCGCCGACTACCCCAAGCACGTGTGAGGCGAAAACCTTTAACATGGCGCTGGGTGGCCTTGGCAGGGGACGGAACCAATCTTCGTTTGTCAATGCTGGAGGCTCGGGCGCGAAAAAGCTCGCCGCGATTTGCCCGCCGAAACTCGTGGGTTCCGACTGGTGCGAGTTTATCGTACCACGTGACCTGGCGATCGCGTCGTGAGGCTGGAGTTCCGGCTGTCAGTCGAGGCTGCACGGGGGGCATAGAGCAGCTGACTGAGGGCTTAAAGACAGTGGTGATCATAGTGTGTGTGTGTGGACGTCAAGTATTTTAAGATTATTGAACACGTGACTTACACACGATATATATATTTTAAATACAGATACATACTGCATCGAAAATAACATATATAAATGACTGATATAATAAAAACACAATTGTCCTAGGAAGAACAAGATCGAGGGCCAATGCCAAACCATAGGAAAGGTACTAACGACTGAAGATAACGAACACAGGTCCAAGCAAGACATCAGCCATCAAAACATGGCCGACTTTTCACAGAAGGGCTGTTGTACTAAACCGATAGATATTATTTATACCATTTCTAGAAAAAGCAAAAAGCAAACAGAGCCAGAAATACAAACAGAAAATCTAATCAACCACCAAAGTCATCCTGAAAGGGATACAAGATCGCATCAGCATCCATCTGCGGAATTGCTCGCAGAGCAAGTACAAGCGCAGCTCAACAGATTTTGAAACTGTCACATCCTAATTGAAAAGCATCTTCAGAAACTTGATAGACTTCAGAAATGTTTTTGACGGAAGCTGCCACGAAGGGCTATGGGATCCGATGCCAAAGTTCAACATCGAAGAGGGTCTCGTCCAAGTCGTCGAAGTGTCGTATAAGAGCTTGGTGAGCGAAGTATTAATTGATGACCAAAGAGGAACTTTCTTCCACCCGAGAGCAGACGTCAGTCGAGGGTATCCGCTATCACCTGACCTGTTCAACATCTTCTTGGAGAACATCATACATGAAACCCTCTTCAACAATCACACTTTCATTTCTATCATTGGAAAACCTTTCTGAAATCAACACTTAGCAGGCGGCATCATAAAAGAACTGCAAGACCTCTCATCAGACGAAGGACAGTTAGAAAGCATATGGAATTGAAACCAGGACTGGTTCGAGTGAAGTTCTGTCCAAGGCAGGTTTCAACATGAAGGACAGACGTGACTAGTGGACCTTGCTGAAATGTCTATCCATGTGTCTCCACCAGTCAAGGAATGAATGAATAATTAAATTAGTTACATCCCTTGCAACGACATCAACCATAGGTGGACCTTGCCTTGAGAAGAGGCTGTCGCTTTTTGCTGATCTCTTGATGTTTAGATGATTGTTACATGAAATAGAGACAAATAATCTCTCTTCTCTATAATATTTCGTTCATTAAGATGGAGAAAGTGAAAAGGAAAAATCAGATTCACACTTACACAAACCCACCCATACACTTACTCTCCAATGCCGTTAATCTCTTCTCGCGAGACAGCTCGTGTCTTCCCTAACAATTGCAATCCATTTGTCCGCTTTTTTGACAGTTTGCTAACAGACTTATTCTTTGTATAACCTTTCCCTGAACTGTACTCAGCCTAAAGTGGCATTATGCAGTCTGGAAGCATTGCAATTTCGTTGGCATGCAGTGGCATGTCGTGACATGAAGTGGCATTAACACAGCCTGGGCTGTCAGGGCCTTTCATTCTGGTCCTCCAAGAAAGACATTAGCAAAATCGATGTAGGTTCCTTTTTAGCTTTTGTTAAATACAGGCGAACATATACATGCAGACAGACCTACAAATGGAGGATAAAGAATAGAAGGGTTAATGATTTAATAGATAATTAAATGAAATATTTATATATAAGTAAATAGGTCAGTAAATTGATTGATGACACATCCTAAGTCCAAAGTATTTTTTTCATTCAAGGACCAGCGCCAACAGAAGACAGGACCAAAGAAAAACATGTTCTTTGTTTCTACAAAGCTGTTGAAGTGACAAGCAGACATCCCTTCCCCTCAAATCCCACAATCCCCCTCCCTCCCAAAACAGTCCAACTGCAAGCTCAACAGCCTGCCGGGGCTTCCGCCACAACTGCGCATGCGCACAAAGCAGGCTACCAGAGGCCGTAAATGTTGCCCAGGCATCGATCTCGCAGGACAAACGCTGCAAAGTCTGCCTGTAATTGAATTCCACAAGCGCATGGGTGTGCGGGCTCCGGGGGGAATCGGGTGGTTGTCTTTGGGCCAAATCTCGCCAAATCTTATCTTTCGTGCACGGGGCGGGAGTCGCTGGAGCTGCAACTGTCCCTCCGTCTCTGACAGTAATGCTGCGGCGGGCCGGCCAGCGAGCCGGTGCAGGGGCAACTGATACGTAAATATTGCATTTAAGGGAGACGAGAATGGCTGAGATGGACGATACTGGAAAAACAGACTGGAGTGGATCGAAAGGAGAAACCGGTTAAATACATCTTAGTAGAAAGCATAACTGGGGTAAGTCTTAACATTTTTTTTCTTTTGTTTTCTTTTGTTGTTTTGTTTTTTTTTTTTTTTGGTTTTTGTTTTTTTTGTTTTGTTTTTTTTTTTTGGTTTTTTTTTTTTTTAGTGTGTGATGAACTTCAAGATTTTTGATAAATTTTGTTAGGTTTTATTTGTTTAATTTATTTTATATTTATTTTTATTTACGTTTTTATTTGGCGCTCAAATATGGTCGCTCACATCATAGAAAAAAAAAGAATTATTTTTGTTTATTATTTATGCTGTTATCTATTAAAACTATCAAATACAATCATGTTTTATTGACCGCTAGACAGTTACATGTCGACATGGTGCCTGTGTATCTTGTTATTGTTCATTTCTTAAAGTCGTAACTGCTTGTAATTCTTTTGTAATTACTAACGAGCTTTAGCAGTTAGCTAGTAATACACATTCTTCTCACCCTCCATCACACATTCCACCCCTCTACAACTGTTCTTAACTGAGCAAAGTGCCGGAGCATCAACCCTGTCTGATTCCCAGTGACTTTCACACAAACTTTGTCAAAGGTTCGACAGAATGTTTCTTGCAAAGAAGTTCTGCTAAATGATAAGTTTTGAGTTATTCAGCTAGTACAGGATCAAAGAATGAATGAAAGAATGAAATAAAGAATTCGGCTTGAAAGAACAGTTGACACGTGTGTGAGCAATGTGGCTGGCTGTACTTTTACAGGTGACGCTTGCTGGACGGCTGCATCGCCTCCGACAATCGAATTCACAGAAGTCGACTCTTTTGCATCGCCTGCAGCCAATCGTATTGATCTCACGCGTCCCATCCCATGGAGTTGAACCCTCGTGACCTCAGCTACACATGCTGAGTGTAACTCACAAACTT
Source organism: Pomacea canaliculata (assembly GCF_003073045.1). NCBI lineage: Eukaryota > Metazoa > Mollusca > Gastropoda > Architaenioglossa > Ampullariidae > Pomacea > Pomacea canaliculata. The sequence continues at coordinate 22,121,204 of NC_037595.1, read as the reverse complement.
TCAGCCGAATACTTCACGAGGGTTGTCAGAGCAGTAGGATAGAGAGTTTGGTGGGTATACTATGGAAGTGAGTGGCAAGTCGGGCGAGTATAGCTGTACGTGGAGACTATTATAACTAGGGATATGGTGGAATGCCATTTATAGGAAGATCGCTAGAAATTGTTTAAAGGGAAAAGCAAGTCAAATAGCAAGTTGTGTTTGAATGATAGATACTCACCTTCCGAATTATATCCAGCAACATGTACGATGTCTAGATTGCGGATGCCAGAGTCCTGAGGACCTTTGGCGACCTTCCTCACGACATCAGTTACCACACTACAAGGCCCCCACACCTTACTTGCCAACACAAAATGAAACGATCTCAGACTTTATTTCAGACATTATTGTGATCTACCCTTTAAACTCAATTTACCATCCAACTTGCTTCTTCCTTCAAGGTGTGCTGTATGCTTCTTCTGCTGCTAATGAAAGGTGGATATTAAAGAACCTTTACATGCTGTTAACTGGTGTCTATAAATAAACAAGTTGTTTACCAGTAAGTGTTTGAATTAGCAATTTGTGGACACGAGCAAAGAATTTGTTGAGAAGAGGCCAATAAACGAAGAAGGATTTAATTAATATTCAAATACTAGGAAATTTACCACATAAAGAAAAACAAACCCACTTCCATAAATAAAGCGAGGACAAAGTCCTTGAAAGAAATCTGGACAGACGAATACATGACTAACCGATAGAGAGAAAAAAAAGATAATGTCCCTATGGTATTGTTTTAATTCAAAACACATTTACGCTTTAATTTCCACGACAACACGAAGAAACTTAAATGGAGTTATAGTTATTGGCTGCCCATGGCCCATACCTAGCCAGAAGACATTGTCAAAGCATGAAGAAAGAAGTAAGAAAACAAGGTGGACGTATCAAACTCGACTCTCGTTGGCGCTCGTTGTGGAAAAGTAGTTGTCGCGAAACGGCTCAGATCCTGAAGAAGATTCTGAAAAAAAAAACTAAGCTTATTGTACTTACATATAATCACTTTGTTTGGTTAAAACCACACACATGTTTTTGTGCCACAATGGGAAAATAACAGTTTTTGTTGACCATTGCAGGACAAAGCCTGAAGATCTTAGACAGTCCAGACAAAACCTCAGTAATTTGCCGCTTAAATGGAAATAACTTTTCCGCCAGATGAAACGCATTTATGCTTAGCTGGCACGAGAAAGGTCTTTTCTATTTTTAGTTTAAGCCAAAAGATTACTGACATCATTGCATCTACCTGCCTACTCCTACCCTCGACCAGTCTAACACGCTTTATTTCAATAAGAAATGATGATGATGTAGGGTAGTCTTGAAACGGCCAGATTTTCATTACGAAGCAGTACTTAGGGAGAAATTGAAAACAAAACAAAAATAGTGAGAAGAAAAGGATGGGGGATCTGATGTCTTACTGCAAGCCGGCTATATCACAGCATAGCAGTCGGCCAGGTGTCACAAGGAGGGAAAGACAAGTATGTCCTGAGTCGAGATTTGAACACAGGGCATCCAATCCTCACTGTACAAGTAACACACTAAAAGGAATAAGAGGATAAATTGATAAAAGAAATAAAAGTATGATGTGGACGGTTTATCTGAGTAACAGCTAAGTCTTCAGCGTTTGTTTTTGTAATTTTCGCCCCTTGCAGCTCGTGCAGCATCTCGACAACAAGTCTCGTCGCCTTGACCACGAGGTTACAGAAGTAACTCCGGGAGTTCCACACACTGGGCAGGTCGCCTGTAAACATTCGCGATCGACACTGCAAAAGGCATCCTCTTCTATTTTATCCGATCTGTAGACAACAGACACCATCTGTCTGAAGTGTAAATCATTGTCTTGGCTACTGGCTACTTTCCTGCGAGTCACGACTAACGAGGGTAGGAAAAGGCCAAGGCCCACTACTCAGCCTCGAATATGTTTCATTTCCGCTTTCTTTTAAAGCCAGGAGATTGCAGTCGTGCAATTACAGACCCTTGTCAAGCGAGAAATAGTCTGTGGAACCAGGAGGTCGTCTGCTGTCGCCAATAAATCAAGAGTGTGGCAGTTGACAAAAGGGAAAGGGATGTCGGTGGACATGGGGGGAACCAGCTGTTAAATCTCTGTCGCCTTCCACGATACATTGTTCTACATGTAAAGAACCCATTTTTCTCGTTATGCCGGAGATAGATCACCACATTTCTTCCTGATCTCTTTTATACTTTTTTTGGAATTTGTCTTTTGGGGTAATTAACTGGCGGATAATTTACGTAAATGTTATTGTTAGCGGGAGGTTGTTTATTGACACAAGTGGAACAACGGAGGTACTGAACAGGTAGTTTCAAGTCTTCAGAGTGATCCATCTCCAAATGTGAGGTTGGGTGCTTGGAATTTGTCTGCTGCATAATTAAAGTCTATGAAACAACAGACGGACAGACGCCTGCTGGAATATTGCTGAGGCCAGGCGATCCAGAATTGGTAATCAAAGTCCTGGTCCTCCTCTTGTCCCAAGTTTGTTTTTTTTTTTTTTAATATGATATTCCATTTGGAGATGGACTTGAAATATTCATCGACAACAGTGGTTGATTTGTACGGCGGAAAATTGGTTTTTTTTTCCACGTGTTCAAAGTGAGAAGAAGAGCTCCATCCTTGTATCTACTTCACGGTGGAATCAGTGACGGCATTGGACATCCTGGAATCCATCCGCTCTTCCATTACTTTAGGCAAGCGATTTTTTTTTACTTTTATCTTTTGTTCGTCTGGGGTCAGTATCCAAAAGAAAAACTATTCCCTAAAATAAATTTCGAATGACGATTAGTCAATGTCCACAACTGTAAGGTCACTATCATCGCGAAGATCTTGCCCTTCTTGCACCTCACCACCCACACTCAAGCTTCATGAATCGTCTCCCTTTCAGAGCTCTCTCCCGTAGGAAGGAGGAATCGGACGATGGGGACAGTCAGTTTCCATCGACGGCATTATCTCCAATGATTGGATCTTAAGAACGCTCTTGCGCCAGAGACAATGGCTTCTCGTTGCCCCTCACAATCGATGTTGCAGCCGTTGCCCGCGTTGTCTGCGCAACCTGAACTGGCGGGCGATCAAAGACAACCAAGTCTTAGAGCGCAGTTTCAGGACCCGTAGCGCCCTGGTTTTGCCTGTAATTCCTCGGCAATTTTCGCTCGTTTCCTTTCGCTTACCGGCTTTATTGCAGACTTCGTTCTTTGGCGTTGTTTTGGTTTTTGTTTCCATAACGGGGACGATAGAGTTTGTGGGCGTATGTATTGCACTAGGCCTTCTTGAAATTGTTTGTTCTATTTGACAACTATCATCGATTTTCTAAAAGATTAAAAACTTTGTTTTTTTAATGTTTCATTTTTTTTAAGTTTAAACATAATTTCAAGTGATTCTAACCAGAAAAAAATGCGCATTGCAATGCCAATGAGAGTACACACGCGCACTCACAAGCACGCGGACAGAGATCAAGCCTAAACCTAACAAAAATATTACTAAATTGTTTGCATTGTCGATAAATATTCTCTCTAAGGTAAACCAATGCAATGAGAAATTTTTGAGACTTTCTTTTGTCGAATCGCTTGATTTCAGAGATACATGTCGCAGGGAACTGAACAGAGATTCGTTTAACTTATACCCCATACCTATGCTTTGGAAATGTTACAAGCCGTTTATATCTGTGTAAGTAAGAGATAGAATTTGTGTTTTACACCGAGCCAATACCAAAAATCTCTATCATGGCAATAAATAACAGAGCTGATAACAGACGACACAGAAGGAACAGCCTGCTCGAGATGACACCAAACCCCAGGACATCTTTACATACATACAGGCAGACTAGCATACACCTGATTAAGGTAGATATAAAATAAACCCTCCTGAAAACACACACAGGGGCCATGGGGGAAGAAATGAGCACCTGAATAAAACCACCTTAGCTTACGATACCACAGACAAAACAGGTAAACATGATCGAGGTTAGCCACACAAAAGTCCAATCAGATAATGTCCATGATCCAGAAAAAGGTTTGAAAAAAAATTTATTTTTACTTATATATACATATACAATCATCAGTGATAGACAGTATTATAACTCATGTATCTCTTCCTCGATCATTTTAATAGGTTGCTTTTGAGATACTTATGAGAAGGAGAGAAAACTCTTGTTTGTCCGCTGTTGAGGACAGCGTGTCTACAAAACAAAAGAATACAAAATGGCATTCCGCCCTTCCCAGTATACAAAGTACAATTACTATGCGTCTGGGGAAATCCTAAACGAAAGAGCCTACCCGAGAAGTAATTGATGGCCGACTCACTAGGGTCAGTCGACTTGGGGCAAACAGGAAGCACGATTAGTGCGGTTTCTTGATGTAGAGAGTATTCACACCAAGGGCCGTCATTCATCGGACGTTAAGTGTTGCCAGCCCCTGGGAATGTCCTCTCTCGCCCCACAGGGAGTTATGATGGCGGTTTATGTGAATGTAGCTCCTCAAACAAGGCAGAAGGACATTTTTGTTTGAAGAGCGGCGTTTTCGCGGCAAATCCGCCATTATGTTAGCCGTTGCTAAATAGTCTGCTTCTTTTGAAGGATTCTGGGAAAGGCGCCATTTTGACCATCTTTCTGCACGAACGCAGGGCAAGGACCTGAAGGGCTTTGCACGGTTAATGAGGTGTTGTGCTTTCTGTCCACGGCTGACTGACCACTCAGCACGGGGGTAAATGGGATATGACGTCATGGTCAATGAAAGATGATTACGCAACGATTCTACCGCTCGGCTGTTTAACGAGGGTAATTAAGCTGGTTTTACAGGGGAGTTAAAAAGGAGCTTGTGCACGTGATACAGAAACTAAGAGTTAATGATGCTGAAAACTATTATAAGCTAACCTCGATACATTTCGATGAAAGCAAAGTGATCTTAAAGTGGAGACTGGCCTGGTTAATGGGATGAGCGCTGCTTGGTCAGGTGTCTACAAGTGAAAACGTCCCGAGATCCGATGTCCGATGCACTTCCATGATGTTATTGTTGGAGAGTAATTATTTCAAGCAGGGTGGGCAGTGAGTGTAACAGCCACGTGTTGCAAGATGCCATCTCTGGGTACAAGGTTGGAGGAACTGACAATGTGTACTTGTTGGTCTCCTCACATCCATGAGCATCACCCTCCCGAAAGGCGGTCCTCCAGGTATTGGTGGATGGAGACAGAAGCGGAAGTAAGCACGATTCACAATGACTAATGTGGAGGAGTGGACAGGCCGCTGTAGGAAAGATGTTCTCAAGATGGCTCCACATCGGCCTGAATGGTGGACACTCGCTACTGCTCCGTCATCGGTCCACCTGATGACAAGTACTGGAGGATTGGTCCCACGAGTGGACCGGCTGGTGCCAATTAAGGAGATGATGATGATGATGATGATGATGATGATGATGATGATGATGATGATGATGATGATTAAAATATGGCTCAGGAGTAGCGACCTGGATTTTGGAAAATAGTATCTTGGACTCCAAAAATGGACAACACAAGAAATTAAAGAGCTAACCTGAGACAATTTAATTAAAAAAATAATTTCAAAGTTTTTCATTACATCTTTTGTTCTAAATTTGTCTGAAAAACCTAGAATTGTCTGACTCTAATCTACCTAGTTAGTAGCTAGCACTGCTGTGTGACCTTTGAGAGTGTTATTTTTGCGTCTTTATCAACAAAAACTGTTTTGACATTAGTTTCCAAGGCTCAAGTAATAATATTGCAAGTACAAAGGCTAATAATCGCACGAATATAACAAAGTCATTTAATTTGATCCTGGGAATAAGCTTTCAAGGAACTACGCCCACTCATTGGATGTAATCGCCTACTTCAAAGTGAAATGTATCTCAGTCTGCTGCCTCTGTTGGTAGAAATAATGGTGACGTGAGACGGGAGGTCGGGAGGTCGTGGGGTCAGGAGGGTCAGGGGGGAGTTTGTGATGATGGATACTAGAGACGTCTGCGTCCTTAGTGTAGCGACTGGGTCAAGTAACTTTTGTATTGACGCCATGGTCTCCCTGTAGACCTTTTCCTCACATTTTTCTCCAATCAGACTTGTCCTACACTCTCTCATGTATGTCTCTTCCCTATTTACTTCTTTCCACGAATCCTCTATCATTTATTTTGCTTTTTAGTGGAGACGATGAGCTGGCAATGTAAAAAAAAATCATCGAAGTCATCATCATCTTCTTCTTCTTCTCTGCGACTACTACTACCTCTCCTCCACTTGTGTTTACCTTAGCCTCGTCTTAACTATCCAAGAGGTCCGCTCAGTGTCATCGGATTCTCTGTGAAACACTCTTCCTTAAATTATTTAGTTTCAGGTCAGACTACCTCGAGGTCAATAATTACCTTCTGGAGTGTGATCCGAGGCTCAGGCCGCACCAGGCCACAGGATGCACAAGACAAGCGTGGAGAGATCGATGGCTTGAAGGGGAGAGAACTGCCGTGCATTGATTGCACAGGTCAGGAGTTACCCAAAGGGAGGTAATTGCTACGAGGAGGGTTAGCCAGACTGAATGATACAGCTTGGTTTGAGGGAGGACGGGGGATGTCGGAGAACTTACTGAATACTGACGGGGGAAGTTTAAATCCACCTCCCAGCCATCACTTCCTCCTCTACAGACCTCAGAGATAAGGGAGAGAATATTAAACTCTTCTTGTCCATAAAGGAGGTGACCATGAGTGTCCCGAGATGGGTACATCACACCAACACACACTAGAGGTATTGCTCAACCATCTACATGATCATGTCACACAGTAGGCAAGGTGCACAGACACTGTTTGTTTATTTTTCCTTTTTCAATTTTGATTTTCAATGTGGTTTTATTTTTTACTTTTGTCGGTCACTTTTTCTTTGAACCCTTTATTCCTTGTCACATAAATCTGTCTTTATCGTTCTTTTTTTAAGCTTTCTAGTATCAACCAGCATTAACAGCCAAAAAGATATGAAAGAAAGAAAAAAAAAAAGAACGAACTCGATGACCATCTCGCGTGTTTAACAACATTCATCCCACCAGCGAGCAAAGGCCATCTTCACGACACAACTGCCGACACTTGCACACCCCCTAGCGGCCAACGCCATTGCAAAGAACAATTTGCACGCGCGTCAGATCCTGTCAGAACGGGCAACGAGGCTTTCACAAACCGGAAACCGCTGAGTACGGCGCACTAGATCGGCGAACCCATCAACCCTTGTACCCACGAGTCGACGAAAATGTCGAAGATCGACGGGTGCGCTGAAATGCCCCGTGGCCTGTCGACGGACTGGCGAGGGCAGATGAGGCGAGGTGATGGTCGATACTTCCGCGTCCCAATCATCCATTAGGCTCCGTCGATGACCACCAAAAACAGGGCGCCGGTGTCTCGTCGGCTCTAATTTCGCACATCGGACACTTGGTTTGGTCTTGTCCAACTCGCGTTAAGAGTGCTTACCTAGCGCTCTCCTCCCTCGCTGGTTGCCCTCCCTCTCCCGCCTGTTTGCCTCCCGAATTCCCCCGTTTGTTCCTGGTTTTTTTTTTTTTTCCTCGATAAGCGTGCAAATTGCATTGAGGCCGATGTCCTCGCAGCTTTCGCAAAAAAGCTGTTGGAATTAGAACTAATTCAACTTTGCCTGAAATCTGTAGAATATGGGTAAGAGGATTTTTTTTTTCTTCTCCACCGATGTCTCTAGAGGCTGGTTCCAGTTCTACCAAAGTAGATTATGGCTTTTAAAAGTGTTTTGTTCGGAGCAGAATTGGAGAGCTGATTGAGTTTATAATTGCAGAGACTTAATTGAGGGACATTGCTAATAGATCGACAACAACAGGCTACATCAAAAGTTAAATCAGAAAAAACAGAACCGCCCACAACTGATGCAAGGCTCGATTTGCTATGTAACGGCGATAATAGGTCAGTCATCCTCCCACACCTGCACACACACACACATTCACACGCATGCATGATCATCTGTGGAGTCCTGTCATTGGTAGATAACATACATCTGTAGACAAATGTCAATAATTGTATAATATACATCTGTATAAAAGGTAGCATCATCATCGTCGTCGTCGTTGTCGTCGTCCTTAACAACGTTTCACCTCGACTTCGACTAAAAAGTCGTATGAGAGAAAAAAATCGAAGTACTGTCCTCGGAAAGCCCCAGTCACCAATAGTCCATCTCTTCAAGCTGTCGTCTGCTGATGAATGGCCCCCTTGTCGCCACCTTCGCTGGACGCTGACCACCACAAGTCCGCAGTGACTGAGATGTATGAAGGCTTGACCCTTGACCTGACCCTCTCGCGTGGCCGCTTCAGCGACCAATCAGTCTGGGGGCATCCAGCCATGCGTGCTGTGGTTCGTTGACCGGCTGGATGACTTCCTCTCACTTTGCCATAATGAAAACGATAACAACAGCAACCAAAAAGAAGATAAGTCAATCAAAACAAAATCGAGAGGTCCTGACTGTTTCAACGTCGACTCATCTTGTCAAATAATTTCTGTTCATCACATCCTCTACCATCACCTTGCTTTTTTGTCTCATTTTGAAAGAATGAAAGACGAATAAAAACCATTTTGTAATTTTTGAAAAAAATCATAGAAAACTATAATACAGTTTACTGTTAAATTTTTTACAGACAACAGCGTCGTTTTATCCTCCATTTATCTCTCTTTGGTATTTTAAATAATATTCGATTATTTTAATAAATGTATAAAAATTTTACGAAGTATTAATATTCTTTTGTACATAGAAACTATAATTTTTAACAGTCGCTTTTATTATTCGTAAAATACTATAAAAATTATCAGCTTTACTTAATGCTTGTACCCTCATCAGTCACTTGGTCCGACTAACCACAGGGTAATGTAGAGGAAGGGAGAGAATCCTGTATATTTCGCCTTAATTCTCGCCATTTCTCTCAATTTTCTATTATTCTGCAAGATCTGCCGAGCGACACACCCGTCTACTATTTCAGGAAATGTCACGCTAGTGTTGGGAGAAATACAACCGAGAACATTCTAGTCACGGGCGGGCAGACAACTCAGACCCGTGGTGTGGACTTTGATGCCAGTCAAAGTTTGTGTATATGGTAAGTAAGCCGCTAGAGAAGATTTCCTCTGTGACATGCCACGGAATAATTCTGTGAAATCAAGAGACTGCAGTTATCTCCAACTTTTCCTGACTTAGTAACAAAACTTCTTTGACGATAATGCGACAAGACTGTTTTCTCTTCCTTCTTCTCCTCTTCTTCCTCTTTTGTCGCCGTGAAAAGGTCTGTGGAGGAAGTCTGATGTTTAAATTATTCAATCCATCAATAAATCCATCAAAGAATACAAGTCTGACGACAGCAATGTCCAACTTTTTCCTCTCATTAATGAATTCTCTCCAGCAAGTTTATTTTCCCTTAAATTCTTTCTTTTTTTTAGCCATCTCAATAAACTAATCCAAGCTGCACTCATTGACACGGCTGATGTGCGTGACAATGGCCAGTGATTACCAGGCTATATCAGCCCTAAAGCCAGCCGCTGTGTTAGTTTCGTAGTTGGTTGAGTTTCGTATCCAGCGGCTTCCAGGAACAGCAATCACTGCGAGACGGCGACAAGGGGAGAGCATTCATTCACGTCACGGTTCAGACGACTACGACAGAGTCGTGGTCTGGTCTTTGATGTACGTCCCACCTTACATTCCAACTGATTCGTCGTCTTCGAGACGGATGGAATCATGGGATCGATTGAGTCTGCGAGACGGATCCCACGTAAACATGTTTATTGGTGATCAGAGGAATGGGTGGTAATGTCTTGGCTTTTATTTATAATTTCTTGTTTGTTGGCTATTAATAGTTGTATTGTTTATTTAGAATTTAGATTGTTTCATTAGTCTCCTTTTCTGACATTTTTTATCGTTGTTTTGTTTTGTTTTTTATTTTGTCTTCTTTTAGTTTACAATTTTGAGCTTTTTGTGCATTGTCTGTCTGCTTTGTTCTGCGGTTTCTATCCCCGAGATTGTGTGTGAGAGAGAGAGATTGAAATATTGATCTTTATGTATGTATACATTATTATAGAACTGTAAAAATTATATATAATATTATATAAATTTTTTGCTTTATATTATTTATTTACATAGCTGAGTTTTGAACATCCGATCACTACTCTTGAGAAGATGGAGAATGAAATCTTGCATATTGTATTTTGAGAGAAAAGGAGAGAAGAATACGAATATAAATATATGAGAGAGAGATTTTAAAAAAAACCCACAGAAACAGAAAAAAAATTTCATGTGAACATTATTTGTATTTTTGTGTATGTATGAATGTGAATCGTGCCTTTGTTGGTCAGACCATTGTTCCCTGGTGTATGACACATGGACATCGTTTTAGTCCTAGAACCAGGGAAGGGTAGGTAGAGCAGTGAAAAGTGTGGAAACAACATCAGCACCCACATAAACACACATAAAAGCACAAAGAACACATAAATTACTTGTCAGACTATCGATTATTCATTCGCCAGCCCAAGATGGTCACATTGCAAAGATCCTTATTTACCATCAGGAAACTGTCTTGCTCACTGGGATTTGTCAGTGGCCAGGGGCCTGTGTGTGGTGTCGGCCTTAATTCATGGCCAGCTCTCTTGCTTAATTCAAAGTGATGGTGACAAGCCCACCGCGCAGGCATCCATAACGGTGTTGTATGTATACAGCATCACGTGACCTCCAGTTAACGAGGTAAGCAACGTGTCTGCACAGTGTTGAAGGGCGGGAGGAGTCACGTGCACGCGGAGGATGGAAAGCACGATGGCTTTAACGAGGAAATGAGGGTCGAGAGTTGCGGTGGGCGAAGAAGAAATGTTGTTACAAAGCGAGAGGACATCTTTGCCTGCGGGGAAATATGGGGAAATAGTGTCGGGGAAAGACTCTTGTTTCTGAGGTTACAAAACGTACATCCCGTCGATGTTTCTTTGTCATAGAATGTTTTATCATTACAGTTTCAGGGTTACAGCAACATCCTCAGACCAAAGTTTTGAAACGAAAGTAAGTCAGTCCCCAGTGAAAAATAGGTAAGTAAAGAAAAAAAGGTTTTGTTTCGAAAGTTATAAAGTAGTGTCGAGACGACTGAGAACACATACTTTATGTCTCCTTTTCCAACGACAGGTTTGTCCACCGTTTTATAAGTACAGCTCCCGGGATTCAACAACAGGGATCTGGACATCACTTTATAACTTCGGAAACAAGTCACTTGTCCTTTAATTCTCCCCGATGCCCCTTCAGGGCAAAGACTTACTCTCTCTTCATAACTACGACCCCAGAGGGTCTTAACAACTCTTTGTCAGTACAGAACAGGACTCTTACCCTGTGTTCCCTATAAAATCGACATGCCCTCTCTTTATATCAGCTACCGCCTCGGAAGACCAAGGGCCGAAGGAAGAAGGAAGGGGGTTGGTAGGAGAAGGGCGAGGTTGACAGAGGTCATTACGACGGAACTCAGACATGGCTAATCAAGGACAATAATCTTATCTGCATGCCACGGATCAGCTGACACATCGATGCAAACAGAGTTATCCCAGGAATTATTTGCCCAAGCCCGGGGTGCCATGAGCGCGAGTCTGTGCGATATTGAGTTATGTTGGTGACGCCATGCTTCCCAGCATCCTAAAGCCCCTCGTGCACTGATGTGCCCCGATGCTTAAATGATATAGAGCTTTTCCTCCAGTTGAGCAGGTTTCTAACAGCCACTGCTCAATGGGGAGGGGTTTGAACCAAGACACTTCCTACGAAGAAAAACGAAGGTGTAAGTAGGTTACCTTTCCTTCAAATTACTTCGTACCTTGAGAGTGAATGGGGCTAGGGTTACCCGCGCGGTCCTGGGGGAAAAATAGGGTCCTTCTGCAACAAGAGCACCGCCCCCGGCCACGTCATTACTCCTTTCAGCGGTAATCTTGGGAAGGATAAAGATAGGGGAAAGACCTCGACAGCAAATTTTGATGCTAACACAGCATCAGTGAAGAACGCTTTCGTGATGAAAGTACCGGCCACAGCTCAGGGCCCTCCCCTTCCCCTTTCCTCCCACCCAGTGTTGGAGACCAGCACAAAGTTCCACTTGAAGATGAGATGTCACTACAAAGTGTGTGATCTCAGAGACAAGACAGAGAAACAAGCGCTCGCCCTAAAGGCAGACTCCAAGGATGTGATAGTGAGAAGTGTGACTGCGGGATCCAAATGCTAACAAAGCTTCGAGGAGAGACTTTTACTGGTACATAGGACATCTTTATATTACACCAGTGTGGAAAGGTGGACAAATCTCGCTCATAAGCTAAACCGATACTAATGGGACATTCAGAGAAGTATCACGCGAGTATGGGGAAAGGTTGTCGAAGTCGTAATCAGCTGTAAACCCATTTCCGACAGTCGGTCCTTCTTTTTGCGTTTCTGTCACCGTCACCGTTGTCGATGTCTTCGCAAGAAGTCGAAGAGGTGGAAGAATTCTACGATTCTCTCGAAAATATAATAAAGGTCATATAGGTAGGAATTGTTACTGATTAGAACATCAAAATCGGTCCAGATGCTTACCATCCCTGAGCAGGACTGGTAGCGAAGTAAAACCAATGACAGGGGCCTGACTTCTAGAGCTGGGACAGTTATCGACTCATAGCCAATATCCTTCTTCCCCTCAAGGAATCCAGGAAGGCAACTTGGCAGTCTTCAGATGAGTTGGTCTGCAACTAAACTGATTCCACTCTGCTGCCAAGTCCTCAACATTAATATCAACAAAGTTGAAACTAGTTCACAGCCATGCGCGGAAATAGGCAACAACCATTATCTTGTCTAAAGTTAAGAGAAAAGGCGAATTCAGCACAATCCAGACCTTGAATTTGCTTTGACTTGGACAAAAAAAAAACTGCAAATTTTCAAGGCTGAAGTTGAGTTAAATTTGTCTCTGGCAGACTATGAGGAAGTCATCGCTGGAAAAAAATAAAGAGGTATTACTTTCAAAAGTGTTTATAGGAAAGCAGATATCCTAGATCTTCGTGACCAATTTGTCATTCAGACAAAAAAGAAAAATCAGCCACGAGTCAGCGTTCAAGAACAAAGCAGTAAATTTCAGGGGAAGGAAAGTGGAATGGAAAATACATGTTGACAAACACCGGGAACCCATTATAGACCAGAGCTATTAAGAGAAAGGTCATGGCTAACCTCAGTGACAGAACAAAGAAGTCACATGAAAGGAGAACAACTTGAGAAGGTTAACACTTTTAAGTACTTGGGAGCAACACTTTTTAAAGATGCCAGCTGTACTGCATACAGCTGCATCAGGATCGCAGTAGCGACAGCTTTACTTGCTGGACACGATCTGCGGCAGCATTATCAACAAAGAATAGAAAGATTAGAGGAGAAAAAATGAACAAGACAAAAAGAGAATAAGTAAGATGAAAGAAATATGGAAAAAAATAACGGACAAAAGCAGAGCGGGAAACAAATTATGCAAAAATTAAAACAGAAACAAAACTTAGTAGAAACAAAAACAAACAGGCAAAGGGACCTTGTCATCCTCCTCCCCGAGCTTTCTCTCCTTCGCCTTGGCCACATGACCTCTCCACTAAGACGACCTCGCCCTGAAGACCTCATCAACAGACCTCACTACTCAGATGTTATCAACCGACTCCACCACTCGGACCTTGTCAACACCCTTCTTGCTAAGCAGACTTCGCAAGTCCAGCTTCCCCACCAAGACCTCGCCACGATGACCTCGCCAAGTAGCTGTCAGCCGAGAGCACGAAACCTCTTTCTTTATTCGTGCTGCACTCCCTACCTCCCCGGCTTCCCACCAGCAGGAGACGTCTCCTGCCTCTTGCGACATCTTTAGCCTCATCTTCTCTAATCTCTGCCGGTCTTCTCTCGACCTATCTCCTGCTTCAGACGCGTCCTGGCAGCTTGATACCAACCAGTCAAATTTATTCCCCTTCGGAAAAGGCCACCATTTTTTTTTCCTTTGGGAATTATCTGATAACTTGCACAGTACCACTTTTGTTAATTCTCGATGGAAAGGTCCAGCAGGACTGCGGCCACTTCAGGCGTGTGATACGCGTGCTTTTAAATCTAATACTGAGGGAGGGAGGAGAAAATTGTCCGGCATTTCTTATAAATGAGACGTGTGATTGATTGGTCAGACGTCCCGCTTCCTGGCTGGCCGACAGGACTGCGGATGAAAATGGGAACGGATGAGGGGTAGATGATCTAAGAAAAGATATAATGACCCCGATATTGGTGAGATGGAACGGAGGAAGATTGCAGGAGACAAAGGGTGGAGGGACGACTCCGGGGGGAAAATTAACACGGAGAGAAGCCAAACGCTGAGAGCTGAAGTCTGGCAATATCATCTCTGGAATGGACTAGCGGGTGCACACATCGCACACACACTTAAGTATAAATACAAGCAATAGACTGACAAACGCACTTACATTAAGTTATGTACACATAAAGAAGTGAATGAGAACAAGAAATTTTTTAAATAAAACCAAAAAAGTGAAATAAAACTGATTGTCTGATTCACATTCTGTGAGTCATTTCCACGAATTAATACATAATTGTGTGACTTTTAGGGTGTATCTGGGTAGCTTTGAATAAAATAAAAAATTATTGGATAGACAGGTGGACGAAGGAAGTATGGAGACATAGGCCTCGGCACACGTGGGCAAATAAAAACACACACAAAGGGGATGAAAACAAACATATGTAAAGATAATTTACTCGGGTTGGTCTTTCACTATTTTCAGACATTTTCAGTCTACACTTGTGTAACTTTTTTTTTTACTTTAAATCCAGATGAAGGTACAGAAAGATAAATGAACTCAGGAAGCGATAACATATAGTGTCTAACTTATACCAAGAAAGATGTCTTGACAGAATGACGGATGACTGGGCAACACACAGTCACAGACTAACAGTCCCCATCGCATGGGAGACAAATTGAAACATATTAGTGGAGTGGAATAACTTGACCACAACATCAGTCCAGCTGTAATCGTTATTTCCCCAACCACCGGACGGGAGGAAATTAGTGTCTACAGTACAATCCATTGCTCACTGCATCATTTTGCAAACATATTAGAGTTCAAAAGTTTACAGACATTCGGACCTCGGTAAGGATCAGCTAACTTATCTTTAGACTAAGTTTTTTTTAAAGTGAGGAAACAACAGGCACTGTAATTATCACCTCCATGCCAATAATGTAATGTACTGTTCTTAACTTACTAAGGTACAAACAATGGCAACATTACTCCTCTGAATGTCCTGACCATATAACTGTTAATCTTATTTTATCGACATTGCACTTTCCCCAAGATCTCAAGCAAATAACTTTTTTATATTTTTTTCAAATTTCAGAGCTTTTCAGAGTTTTCTCTTGAACGTGTTTCTCTCTATGACCGTGGAAAGAAAGTTTTCTAAACATGGTCTTTTCCTTTAACCTCAGGGTAAGATTATACCACAAATATGCAGTTTTGATTGAAATTAAAATTGAAATTAAATGTAAATTAAAAATCAAAAATCTTTGCAGTATAATCTAACCCTGAGGTTAAATGAAATTGTAAGAGGATGGTTTTTACACATAATAATGTTAACCTTGCTAACAAAGTTGTATTAAGTTCCATCTCGTTCCATTTCGTTCCACACACTGAAAACTCTCTTCAATGTTAGTTGTTAATAACAGTATAGTTTTAATTTTATTAAATATAAAGATTATAAAAAGAGTAAATAGTATATAAAAAAAACTCTTCTTGAGGTTCTGTCCTTCAAGTGAGTCTTTTGAGTGATGTTTTCATGACATGGATTTCCCCCCGAGCTTTTAAAATCTTACTACTGCAAGACATTATTCAGTCGAGGAATGCTTCGATATCACAAATGGGTGTATAATGCTTATTTTAAACATAAAAGTGTAGTAGATGCTACACCTTATCTCCGGGTAAGGGAGGTAACACACGTAAAATCGTCAGTGTGTTTTATTAGAAGTTACATCCCTTGAAATTGTCGATAAGCTTTTTCATTCTCTAAATGGCTCGTACACTCACTAACACTAACGGACAAAGATCACACAAATTCACACAGATTCACACAAATTCACACAAATTTACACAAGCTCACACACACACATACATATGCGGGAACGCAGAAACACACACACTGACAGTCGATCTGAGTGAACATGAATATTCAGCATGCCTACGGATTTGTTTCAATACAAATGCTCAGAGTCAGTACCAATGATGAATTCTTGACTGAAATATTTGAACACGATGTAGGCGCCAGCTTGCTGCCATACTGAGGGCAGCAACAGCACACACGGGGAATTTAGGGAATGAAGCTTAAGCAAGACTGGATCTGGTCTGAAGTAGTCTTTCTCACATGACATCCTGGTCATCATAGTCACTTTTTACATTTTTATCTTCCGAGGGCCTGACGATTTGCTGCAGCTGCGCTTCCTCCTCCTCCAACTCCCACCAAGTCTTTTGCCGGTACCGCTGGCAGAGGTCAACCACGTGACTGCACAGTGGGGAAGCAGAGACGCAGTCATGTTACTAAGATGTCAATAAACAGCTTGAACTCTAATATGAGGTCACCATGAGGTAACACAGTCATTTATAAAAGGCCAAGACTTTATGGCTGCTGCACATTTTAAAACCTTTGACGAATTGTAACACTTACTCGATTTCGATTTCCCAGTCGGCCTCTGGGTCAAACATGGCTATCAGACTGTTCACCTGCTCCATAGTCAAATTGATGCCAAAGTCCTGCACACAAAATCCTACATGAACGCGCTCGTGACTTAACACGTGACTTACCTTTACATCAAAATAACACATACACACAAGTCGTACCACAGGGAAGCTTGTCACAAAACACCATATCATCCAAACAAAACATCATGTTATCAAAGCAAACAAAAACTATTTCTTCAAAATAAAATTTCGAAAAAGAAATTCCTGTGGTTTTCATAGCACGTGTCTGTAGTGCAAAGACATTTGACCCCGGCGATCAGTTACCAAATCTCTAGAAGAGTGCAAAGGTCACGTGATCCAGTAGGCTGCTGTGCCAGGGAGGGAGATGGATCAGACCTATTTCTCATTGCGCCTGACTTGTGAGGTAAACTGTCCCACGCTAATCAAAGTCTGGACATCATTGACCACAACTTGGTGCAGTGCATCGGTGTCCAGCCTCCAGAGGTCCTTCGCCTCACATACCAGTGTCTCCTACTTCGGTATATATATATACAAATCCGTATGCTTATATTTGTGTTCATCACAATCATCATCATCATCATCATCATCATCATCATCATCACCACCACCACAGTAAGTAGTAGTAGTCGATATGGCGCTCACCATCAGACCACGAACAAACGCATGTCGCTTGACAACTTTCTGATTGTCGAGGCTGCTGCACGACAGTAACAAGCCAGCGATGTCCGTATTCTTGGCGTGCACGTGGTCCAGGAGGAGGAGCAGAGGGTCGGAGCGATGCCTGACCAGGCCCCTCGTCATGTGGCGCATCAACACCTCGTCGCCTCTGTCGTCGTTGCGGTAGTTGAGAGTAAAGGTCGGCTTGGCCTCCCGCAGGTTGTGGATCATGTCCTCCAGCTCGCTGTCCTCTTGATGTTCTGAGGCAGCAACAACGGGACTAGCAGACATCCAGGCGAAGATTGTTTATTTTTGTTGAAAAACGAACAAACAAATTTAAGTATGGGTGGGTTTTGTGAGTACGGGACTGTAGGTGTGGCCAAAGAGGAAGCCACATTTTCCAGACTAAAAAGCAACTAAAAGGATTGCTATATGTGCAAGGAATGTAATTTTCTGTCCAGGATTTTTTTTTATATTTTCCTATCTTCCCTTATCTGTGCTCGTTCCTTTGCTGTTCCTTTGCATCGAGGAGCGACAAATGGGAAAGCACTGGGTATCGGAGTTTTTTCTTGAAGGTTCGGACCTGACGGCCGAGGTTCAAAACCAAACTTGCTTTTATTTTGGAAATTATGGGGTTACTGCTTATGTATGTTTCGTTAGAATAATCATTTTGTTTCTTGATCATTTTTCTAATATTATATCTAATTTTTTAAATAACATTTTTGTTGGTGTTTTTCTGATCTCGTCCTTACAGAACTGTAGGTGACAATGAGAGAGAGAGAGAGAAGGGGATGCCCATCGTGAATACTTACACTCATATATACATTTTCTATAGCCAGTGAGTCCATAAGTTTCAGCTTGCTCAGCAGCTTGATATTCTCGCATATCGGGAAAGGGTTGTCAGAGACCTGTTGAAATCCAGAGTCCAAATGAAAACAGAACAGGTCAGAAGTTGGTATATTCTGGAAATTTCTAGCTTTTCTCATTTTGTTAGCTTTTGCTTCAGCATACATTCAAAGAATTGGAAACAGTTACAGCCGTTGAAGTCAGACGTGTCCAGTAGCGGCTTCTACTTTGGGATGATGTCAATATGGACTCCTACTTACATACGGGTACTTGCAGACTGAGACTGGTGCTAGGCAGCAGTCAGGGTGGCTTACATTCAGTGTCTTGAGCGAAGTGTTGCCCTGGAGGGTGGTGAGCAGCTTCAAGATGGCGGCGGAGTTCAGACGGCAGCCGGACAGGTCGAGGGACAGGAGGCAGCAGTTGTCCTGCAGGCTTTTGCCCAGGGCGATCACGTGTCTACTGTCCAGACAGCTCCACGCCAGACTCAAGCTTCGGAGGCCGGTGTTCTGCTGCAAACGTCAGCAAACGTCAGCACTGACCGGACAGTCGGCTGACCGGACAATCTAACGACCACCTGTGCTCGTGCTCGCATTAATGTCTGTGTGAGTGTGTATGTGTGTGTGGCTGTTTGTTTGCGAAAGCGTGTATTGGCTGCAAGTGTGTTAAAAAGAGTTCTGATATGAATGCACACATGTATATTTATATATTTATATATAGGAGGAAGAAATTAATCCTTCTAAAAGTAATGCGGGCGTGTGTGTGTGTGTGTGTGTGTTTGAGTGTTTGTGTGTGTGATCCAGCTGTCTTCTCTTGTCTCAAACTAAATACCTTTAAACCAGTCAGAAGTGCCAGCAGACCCGCATGTCTAAAATGATTGTAGCTCAGGTCCAGCCACTTAAGATTCATATTTTGTGCTGACAAATGACAGAATAGCACGGTCAGTGACACACACAGATGGCACACATACAAGAGGACATGACATGCCACAAATAAACAAAAAAAAAATACGAATCATAAGCATGATAAAGTGTAGGACAAACACATTTGACTAAAGCAGTCCACTTCATTTCACAAAACCCAGCCAGCCAACCAACCAGATAGAGACAGACAGACAGACAGGCAGATAGGCAGGCAGGCAGATAGGCAGACAGGCAGCTAGGCAGACAGGCAGACAGACAGACAAAGATTGTGTCCTAATCTGAAATCTGGAATAAAGAAGTCCAGCACCAGAATTTTTGCTACAGTCAGAGAAAAGTAGAAAAATTTTCAATCATCACAGGTTAAAGGCTCACCTAAGCCTTCGGCTAAGCTTTTTCCTGAACCGATCTCAAACAGGTTGCAACTCAAGTCGAGTTCCAACAATCGATCGTTACTCTGTTAATTAACATCAAAAATGGCATAGCATCAAAGAAATCATAACATCAGAGAAAGGAAAATATCAGCAATACATCAGAGATAAAAAGCATAACAGAAAGTTAGTCTGCTCATTAACATCAAAGATAGCATAACATCAGAGAGAGAATAACACAATAACACCAGGCCCTGGCTGTGCATGCAATTTCACACTAGCCACCAGTTCAAGGTTCATGTTTGCATGTATTTACTCTGTGGCCTACAGCTCAAATTCACAGGTTTTTGACATATTCCTGTCTAATACGAGATTCCCCATTCCATACCAAATTTTCAGCACCGCTGGGAATGTCATCAAATTTCTATTGTCCATGTCAGAGTGCTTTGATATCAAAACTAGATGGTGTGCTACGATTCCCACTGTCCAAGCTCTTTGACTGTTTAATGCTAGTGTACAATAGATGGTTTCCCTTCTCAGTCTGTAAGTTTTAACCATTGAAATGTCGCTTACCTTGAGGGCTTCTCCCAAGAACTTGGCAGCCATGTCCCCAAAGCAATTGCCTGCAAGATGTAGACAAAACAGAGTTGTTGAAATAAAGAGACACAAACCTTCGTTATGGTCTCTAGGAATGTTTAACATCTGGTCGTCAGTAAGAACTTCATGTTGCTAGCACTGGCGAGTAGTGATACAGCAGGTACAGGTAGACACTAGTGTCTCGTCTTGTAGTCACGTGATGTGTGGTTGGCAGTCAGTACCTTCATGACACTAGCATTCGGTGAAATTTTCTCATCAACAATTAGTAGCGGAGATGTGATACACCAGTATTCCTTGTCGCAATGTCACAAGATGTCACAAGATGTCACAAGATGTCACTAGCAGTGGTCTGTGCGTGAAGGGGGCGGCAAGATGAGTAGCACCATTGTGACAAGTTGTGGCATTAGACAGATGCTAATAATACACATCAGGTGTAAGGAGAAGACGGAGACAAAGACAGCGCCGGTGATAATGATGTGTGGAGGGGGTAGTAAGGTTGATACAAGTGAGAGGTTAGGCAAGTACAGGTGTCGACATTACCTACCTGCACTAAGTATGCATTCCAACGGTGTTTCTCGAGTAATCAGAGCGGCTAACAGTTCGGCACCTTCAGTCCCTAGGTCGTTCTGAGAAACATCCTACAGAGATAGAGAAAAGATACAATAAACAGTGCTTAAAAATGAATGCCCATGGATATAGATCGAAAAATCTGTTAATAAACATGTAAAAACACACATAGACACAAGCATAGACACAAACAGTCGCTAGTCATATTTCTTAGCAGTCTATAAGTCTGTCTGTAAGTCTGTCTGAAAGTCTGACAGTTTTCTGATAGTTAGTTGGCAGAATTACTTCACACACATTTTCAGGATAATTAAAGAATAATAGAGCAAACATCGGGAGAAGCACGTGGTGCCATTAGATGACAAAATGTTGTCATCATCGTATCAGAGTAATGTATCCTCTCTTTTGTCCTCGTTCCTGAGGTCACAGGGTCAACAGTCCCGCAGTTACTAAGGGACTGGAGCAAAGCAAGGGTCACTCACTAACAGCCTCAGTGTGTTGTTCAGTATGAGTCCATTGAATAGGTATTCAAATCCATTTGCGCCGAGTTTGTTGTCCCTCAGGTAAAGCTCGCGAACAGTGTAGTTCTTCTGCAGACAGAGGGAAGACAGAAAGGACAAGACAGATAATTTAAACAGAATGAGAAACGGTTACCATGAAACTGAAACACATAAAGACAGAAAAACAACAATGACGAAAGTACATAGATACATAGGCAAGTGTGGTGACAAGTCACAAATGTAGTCAAGGACCACACACACACATTTTAAGAAAGTATGAATGGGATGCTGGGACACAGCCTGACACTTGCCTTCAGAGACACAGCGATGGCCTTGCCCTGCCTGTGGTCCAGACCCTGGTGACAAACCACGACACGTTGCCGCCAAATCTCCCGGATGTAGCGCTGGCTGGGCACGGTCCGCGTGTCGAGGCACACGGCTGTGTACATCACCTTCACTCGTTCGGGCTCGTCCACAATGGGTGCTGAACGTTCGACAGGTGAAACAAACTATTCAGATCATTGCAGGATAGTCGATCGACATGGTAGTGAAGTTTGTCCACTAGAGGTGATTTCTTGCGATGAGTGTAGGAGGAAGTGAAAGATGGGGAGGATATGACGAGAAAGGGGGGAAGTTCCAGAGATCGGAGAAAATCACCAGAAGGCCGACCCTGCTAACGGGTACATCCCCCAAATATCACTACTGGACTTACCCACAAACCCTTTCCCTGAAATCTCAGGTCCCCCTGTTCCACAGCAAACCCCGACAGCCTCAATTCCATCAGCAGAACTCGACCCCTAATCTCACCTGGGGACTGAAATCCTTGCTTACCTGGACTTGGCGGTGGGTCCAGAGCATCGCTGTCGTCATATTCATCCTCTAGAGGTCCCTCCTGGATTCTCTTTCCTTCAGTGGAGCAGGAACTTTCAGAAGTGCTTTCTGACGCGGAGGACTGCGACATCTGTTCTCCGCCCTCGTCGGTATCCTTTTTCTTATGCGTGTCTCGATTTTTCTTGTTTTCGTCTCGTTGTGTTGTTTCGTCTTCCCTTCTCTTTCGCGGTCCCTTTGTCGTGTCGTTTCTTTGCGTTTTTGTTGCGGTCGAGGGCTGGAAGCGAGACGGGCGCCGGTGTTGCAGCCTGGACAGTCTTCTTGTGCTGACCATTTCCAGACTTGGCCTCTTTCTGTTTATCCGAGCGTCGCCAGTTGAGAAGGTTAGGCGTGTTTGGTTGTTTGTTGGCCTCTCCAGTGGGATCCTCCTTCATCTCAATGACACCCATGTCGACCCACACGTCGGCCAGAACGGACCTTTGAGACTTGAAAGGCTGGACTGGCTGCCCACCGTCAAGAGAGAGAGAGAGAGGGGAGACAGAGAAAACTGTTTTACCTATTCAGCAAACGATTGTAAATTTTCTTATTAGTTTGTTTGTGAAAATGAGATTATGAACTTGACAACACAACATTTTGTCGTGGCAAATGGTGTGGTTCCTCAAATGAGAGTTCTGTTCCTTCGCCTGATACTCTGAGGGAATCGACTCTCTTTGAGTTTGTTTATGTTTTGTGGTCGTGCTTCGATTTGGATAAAATGTGTTGGACCTTCATGTTTACACGTGCTTCCGCTGCGTTTTCTTCCTCTTCTGGTTTACAATAGGATTGTCTGTATATAATGTACTAAAATGTTCTACAACAACAACAACTAATAATAATAATAATATGTTCAATTTATATAGCACTTCTTTCCCCAAATATTTTCCTAGAAAATACTGTCAGGTAAAATGATTTCACACCCAGGGTAAGTCTTACGGTCATGAGGACAAAGGTTAGACATTCCACCTGTCCTAGAATACTGTAATAAAAGATGTAATGTTAAAAATGGTCACGTGACAGGGATGTGCTCATTTTTAAGTACTCCACCCGGACTATGACATACACTCGACTTACCTGAGGGGGTCCCCCAGTCCCTATGGTGCAGGTAAATTCCTCTGACGTCAATGTGTAGATGACGTCATCTCGAAACTCGTCACTGGTACATTTGACGCACGTCCGTCTGTCATAATGAATGTGAGTGTGTGTGCGCGCGCATCTGTTTGTGTGTGTTTGTAGATGTCTGTGTGTGTGTTTTTTTTTTTACTTGTCTGTTTTTGTGTGTGTGTGTGTGTGTGTTTTTGTACATGTCTGTGTGTGTGCGTGTGTGTATGTGTGTGTTCGCGTGTCTGTATGTTTATTAGAATTTATGTGTGTACGTGTGTATGTCTCTGTGTGAGCGCACGCGCGTCTGTTTGTGTGTGTGTGTGTGTGTGTGTGTGTGTGTGCCTGTGCGCTTGCATGCTTGTGTGCCTTAGTGCAAGCGTGCGTCTGCGTGTACCAGCTTTACCAACATTGATCTCTTAACCCACTTAACGCTGACTTGCTATTTCAAACCATTATTTCCGTTCCTTGATGCCGACCAGGTGTGTCCGGGTGTTGAGGAAAGGTGTGCAGGTTTCACATTTACCTCCTGTACACGCACCCGTCTTATCAGCGTGACAACAACGAATAATCAATAACTCATATCCACCTAATATCCCCCACCACCCTCTACCGTTATCCTCCCCACCCCCCAAATAATCAATACACCTTTTCTGATCTCTTCCTACATGATTCATCACCTTTGTGCACCGGAATGCGTGGTACAGATGGTGAGCATGCGCAGTTCGGTCAACCGTGTCTGTCATCAAGATGAGACGTGACGAGTTCATTTACACGGCAATCACGAGGATAGCACACCTGTAGCGTGCACAGGTCACACAACCCACGTGACAGTTCCTGTTGTGGGCTGACTGCACGCAGGTAACACTACTCTCATTTATTGTATAGTCCTTCTATAACCACATGACATTTTATGACAAAACTTTAAACAATCCCTATTATAGCCTTGAATTTTACAGTCTAGGAATTTCAGTTAGATAGTTATGATTTATTTTTCATTATCATCCAGATTTTGCTGTTTTCCTCCGGTACCTCCCTATATTTGGATGGAAAAGTCGTTGACATCCAGAGTCTAAGAAACACGATCCAAAAGCCAAGTCATTACAAGGGTACATAATTTTTTTAGTCGGGTAAGCAGCAGGTATTGCAACACCGCCATTCAATAAGAATACATTCATTCAAGCCTACATTGTGATCAAAGTAGTGTTAGGACACCAAGTAGTTGTAACGGCGGTGGTGGTGGTCTGGGAGCGGGTGGGTGTTCAATGAGGTTCAATGATTGCAGACGACATGCCGGTGGACTCCCAGCGTCGCCGGGCGGAAGACCAAAGGACTGCATTGTTCTGTCTCTGAAAGGCACAGACAATAGCTTCTTCTCTTGACAAGACGAGACTGGCAACAACAGCGTGCTTAGAAAGAAAATTATGTGCTTAGAGCAACATTTAAATGGGACAGGGCATGCACAGTAGGTAAGGACGACAGGCTGGATACACCTCACACTAGCCGACGACTTCAAAGCAATGCAGGTGTACTGGTCATGGTGGTGTGTTTAAACACCTGATACAGGTTTTCACCTGAAAATGTTTAAAAGAATTGCCGGACCGTTTCAGTAACATCTAACCTGTTTATAATCGTGATCGGACAGTAATATCAGGAGTTGGTTATACCTGTGTGTCATTTCAAATCACTAATGTCAGTACAAGCAGAATACTGGGGAGACAGGTGTGAAGCTGACCTCTAGTGCCAGACCAGGAACCACAGACAGGTCTGTAGTTTTAATTTTTATGTTAGCTCATGTCAAATCATTTTCTAGCTCATGAAACAACAGCAAATAAGTGGGACCTCAAAACCAAAAAACAGAATCAAACCGCTGGTGAATGTTAGTATTGAAAGATAACTTCGGAATGCAAATGCCAGGTATTGTTTTTATTAAAGACTTGTTTAAAGATTTTACATTAAACTAATCTGTGTTTTTGGTATTCTTGTATTTTATCTGTATAGGAATAGCCTAAGTATAGCTAGAGAATGAACGCATCTTCCTTGTTTTATTTTGTTTGGTTCTGTTCTGTTGAAGCGGTTATATGACCTTTCACTAAGATATCTGAAAACCATTGATAAAATGTCATTTACTTTTAACCATTCTATCTTTACCGCCCTCAATCAATTTCAAGATTTATATTAAATTTTTTTCTAGAAAGTGCTTCACAGTTGTCTCCATCAACTGGGACACTGACAACACAGTTTGTTTAATATCGTTGCCTACAGCACACGGTCCAGTGAACCACTCCGTTTTAAGTTGGTTTGTGTAATCGATTGCATTGACAGACCTGATAAAGCTTGTAACGAGTCTATACTGCAAAAAAAATTTATGTCTAATCGTTTTAAGCTTCATTTGCGCTGCAAAATAAAAGATTAGATTTTTTTTTCAGAATTTATCCAAAGCAAATGGAGGTTCGTTGCTCTTTAACTAAAAGGCAGTTCTTAAGGGCTGAACAGGCAGGTTTGAAACTGTATTGCAAGCTTAGAATGTCCAACAGACAGCAATAGAAAAACTTTACTTTGAGCTGTCAAGTGCCTCCCAAGGAGGTTATGAAATTGCGAAACTATTTTTTTAGTGGCATAAGCCCCGCGGCGGTGAGTTGGTCTCACGTATTCACGCCCAGCGACTGGCTGAGGCTTTGGTTCTATTCTCTGCTCGGACAATCCAGCCATTCACACCACGAGCAAAAATGTTTCATCTCTCGAGCAAAGAAACATCGACACAAGCGTGACAGTCATCGGGGAGTGGAAGGGGCTACAGAAGGGAATATTTAATGACAAACCTTTAAAGGCCTGCCTGCACCCTAAATTTTAACGGTTAAAGATTAGAACGAAACAAGGTTTAATATTTTTTTTTTTCATGATACATCATTATTTGACAGGTAGCAACAAATCTGTTTATCTGATTTTTGAATATAATCTGTTTCTTCATTTTTGTTCCTTGTTTCAAAATTTGGATTTTTGTTTTTGTTTTTGTTTTTTTTTGTTGTTGTTGTTGTTGTTGTTCTTCTTGTTTTGGAGTTGTTAATTGCATGGTTTTTCAAGGAACATTCCTCGTCTTACACTTCTCTAATAAACCTGATATTCGCATTTGTAATCTTGATATCACTATTGTTAGTAACATAGATATTAATATATGATATTAGATATTGAAAAAAATATCATACTCAGCATGAGAAGTACACCGGACCCATATGTGGCAACACATAACTCATTCACAAAACATAGTCCAGAAATTTCTTGCCATCGGTGAAACATTGTCTGGCACTTGCTATACTTATTTCAGACCTGAGTGCGTGGTCATCTGCATCCATTCATTCATAAAGTTGATGACATGGAGTCGACAACAGACATTCTGCAACATAGTCCTAAACTACTAGACGGATAGCGATTGATTGACAAGAGCTGTAACCTTCTGTCGGGTAGAGCTTTAAGCCAGACATTCACCAATGGTATCAATCAGTCAGGGCACTCGAGCATGAAAGTACCGTCCTTCTTCCTGGGGTCGAGCTGTATAATGGATGCCATGAGCTTTCCTCGCTCGACCAAGCACTGAGAAAACGGCTTTGAGTTCACAAGACACAGAAACGAATTCAAATTATATACAGTACCAAATGTACAGAAATCTCAAGAAAAAACTTGGTATGGTTAAAAGAGCAAAGATAAAAAAAAGTAGCAGTGCAATATTGTAGGAACATAAACAGCCTCCTGCTTGTATGTCTGTGACGAAAACCGATATAAATGTTTTCTCTTCGTTATTTTGCTGTAACTATTATCCCAGTGTTCTCTGATACTCAGTGTTTTCCTATTTTACTCAGGGACTTGATTTTTGTCTCGCCAGAAATGGATGTCATCAAGGGACAGCAACGACAGCGGCAGGTGGCGTCGTTGCGTGCGAGGCGGTTGAACCAGACGGCCGAGGCCCTGCTGCTGCAGCAGCTGCACGTGCTGGAGAAGCTGCAGGCGGTGTCGACGCGACGTCTCGCTCGCGGGCAGCACGCTGTCCTGCTGGAGGCCATGAGCGCTGACCCGCCTCAACACTATCCCAAGGGAGACAACGTCGTCAGTCATAGACTGCAATTACCTCCCTTGAATAACTCTGCCGAGCCGAGCGATCCCGTGCGAGGCTTGTGCAACTCGTTGGTTTGTCCTCAAAACAAGAATGCAGTTGATGACAGAAGAGACGAGGGTTCAGAAGGGAGGATGGGTTCATCGTGTCGCTATGTGGCTCTGTCACAACTCCCTTGTCACCATTTTCCCTGCGTGCGTCCCGCCACCTACAACACCTTCACTGGCTACCAGAGAAGTGTAGTCGCCAGGGTAAATGCCTCCGTGTCGAACAATTACTCTTCTTCGGAGCCGGGACAGCACGAGATGTCGACTAAGGAGGATGACCTGGAGGGTCACACCAGTCCTCGTACGTCAGTGCGCGAGCGGCTGCGGGTTGCGTCAACTGGTGCACGAGATGCGCGCTAGGAACGAAGGGAAGAGACCGCACGACCGCTGCGTCAACTACGGTCAGCCGTTGTCACGCCGTCTGCTGCGTAAGCCAGTGGTTCCCATTCACTCGAGGCGTGACCAGGTCACCCGGCCATCACATCCTATAAACTTTCTACAATCTGCTCTTGAGGTCAGCTCTGACATGTTGCCCAGTAGTCTACATCAGATTGAAGTGCTAACGACAGTGGGTACATAGGATACAGGATAATGTTTAAATATAAATCATGATTAACATAATCAAGTAATGGCTCTTCAAACACAAAGTGTTTAATTAATCCGAGTGATCAGGTGTTTTAGAAAAAGTCAGACATCTAAGGCGCTATATAGTGTGTTGCTGTTTCAAAATGGTTCTCCAAAGTCATTTTTTAAAAGACTAATATCAGTTTGCCGAGTGATTATTATCAGGAATGAATATTGCATTCCTTAGGAATACGATATTCTCTCTCCTTTGTAGTACCTCTACAGAAAGAAATGCAATAGGTATGAATGTATATTTTCGATGATGTATTTCAAATGTGGAATTTACTTGTGCAGTTTTTTCTTCTTTTTTTAACATATTATGTCTGAAAGTCAGTTTAGTAGTTTAATAAAGAATTGTTCTTTCCAACCGTAACATAACTGTTCCTCCATCTTTGCGTGTGAGCAGTCGCCAGCGCGCGCAAAGAGAAACAGAAAAGACAGGAAATAATGTTAAACGAGGACAGAAGGAAAAAGGATGAGGAAAAAAAGTAAGAAACAAAATCAGGAATTAACGACAGATAGTCACAGCCCACTAAAAATTCCTGACAAAAACATTGTCGAAAATTAGACACTTTAATTGCAATAGATATCTGAAAGCTCCGTGTCATGGATCTTTAAAAAAATAACAGAACAAGAAGCAAGTAAAAAACATTGATCTTTCTCCTCCTTACTGTACACAGCTTCGATCAATCTTTTTGGTACGGTTAAAAATACCAGCTTTTTTTTTTAATCTGTTATTTACAACATTCTGTATTTTATATTTGTCATCAGTTCATTTATCACATTCAGCAAAACATTCAAATGCAGGCAAATGTTTCCCGTTGCCCTGTCGCTCAATGCCTCACATCAGGTTGGCACAAGTACCACTCACAAATCCATTTTCCTCAAGCCAGTTGATGGAATACAAGGACAATTTTAGTAGTTATTAACATACAGCAACTTTTCAAATACGATACACTCATCGATTCGTTTAACATATACTTTAAGATGTCTCCGGTATGTACATAGAGACAAAAGTGAGTCAAGAAGTCATGCATGAGATTTGAGCAAGGGCAAGGTTCCCATTTCAATGACTTCTTACTTCTTATTGAAAAACTGCTTAATATATTCATGATTATAAAAACAGAAAACTTTTTGAGACAATAGTCCAGGAACCAATCAGCAAAAACAGTTTAGAATTTCTGTTTCATGTTTGAGACAATAGTAAACGCCTAGCAGTCAACTACAGTGTTCATGGATTCAAACCTTGCAGCCAGACTGCTGCATGAATTCGTTCATTGTATTATGTCTGCCTCCTAATAACAATACAGCAAATTGTACCTTCGTGTAGTTGCTTTTTTTACTCAGAAAACAATATTCTGAAACGATCCTACAGTTGCCATGTCCTGGATGTAGCGGATGTTAAAAATAAGAAAAAAAATGAGATGTACGTATTTTCAATATTTTAAAAATATCAAGACAGGAATTCTGTCGTAAATGTCTGCTTTATCGACACACATTTATGTTTATTTCCCTTGAAAATTTGGACAGTGAGAAGATCCAAAAGATAGTAACAGTCAATACTTTTTAAGCAAAAGCGTTGATAAATTGTGCTCTCTATTAAAACAGATAAATACCACATTTTTATTGCATACATCACTTTGCTTGACTGAGACGGAGATTCTAACAATGGAGACGGGATTAACACCAGCATTGGTTCTTCTCAACAGATGAGATCATTAACTTGGTCAGTAAAAGGGCCTTTGGGAAACAAATGTGAAAAAAATGCAACGAACAATTTAATAGGAAGAACAATTTGAGAAGAAGAATGCCTATTCCATGACTGACATTCTGCCTCGCCAATGAAGGTCTGGTTACTGAATCAGCTATCGTTGATATATTGGTAACAGGGTAGCGCAGATTAGGAACTGCCTGTATAAAGAAGTACAACAGTTGACTTGTAAGATCACAGGGAAAACAATTCTTCATGAACACATCAGTGTACAAATATACAGCCTGGCTAACACATGACAGGAAAGTCATAAAAAGATAGCGGACTGAAAAAAAGGCCCTCGCCAAGGCCTCGGCTGGTAAATATTTCTCGTACTTAAAATACATCGAGAAAAATTTGCTCTCGGGAAAACACCGCATGGACACCTTAAGGACACGGTACGACAAAATGGAAAACTGAACAGGTTGTGTTATCATGTCTACCTTGAGATCAGACGATGCCTTGTCTGCCTGGAGACCACACGATGACACTTTTCCTACAAAGGGATTGTAATTGGGGATTTCCTGTTTGCTTTGAGACTGGATATGCCATGACCTGTCCGTTTAGATACTCTGTATACTCAAATAATATACGAACATTACACGACAGAAGGAACGCTCGTTTACAAAGAAGCAGCTTATTGATTATTCCCGTAAAGATTTATTATGTATTCATAATTTTTAGTCCAGTTTGGAAGTTGTTTTCGAAGAAGGCACTCGTTGTCCTATTACAACTGGAACTAGACAATGCCTACTGAAGGAAAAAAATACAGTTTTTATCTGTCACAATTACATGGCTATACTGTTTACAGCCCATATTTATGAGTCAGTCCGTGTAACAAAGGTGTATCGATTGAACCTCAATAAGTTCTTGATAGATGGACAATCCCGAACGAGAAGCTTCAAGTGAAAATTTCAGATATTAATCACCTTAAATAAACAACACTCGGGTCCTTTATTCCACAAAAATAATTTTAAACATTTTGTACATTTCATGGCTTATGTGCTTCAACAAGAACAATATGGAAGCAAGATAATAGCACTAACACTGTAAACAATATTTAGTTGTTTTCAGCATGGTTAACAATATATATCACAAACAGTAGTTTCAGAAGCAATCTGGAATGTTGGGAGAAACATGAATGGGGATCGGTTAAAATATACTGGAATGAGTTATCATATCAGTGTCCATTATTGCATAGAGCTCGTGGCAGGTGCACATTTACACAATGTTTGTAACCACCCACACTTCCACACACACTCTGTCTCTCCTTCTCTTGCTCTAGCACCTTCTTTATCTTTCTCTCTATATATAATGACATGTGTGGGGATTATCTTACCAAAGAAATAATATATTTTAAAACTGCCACAGACTAATTATTATACCAAAATAGAGTGCATGCATATGTCTGTGCATCAAAAAAATATCTAGAGTGAACATTGAGTGGGAAATATGGTATAAACTGCATATTGCTGTAAAATATTTTAAAACTCTTTACATGTCTATGAAGTGTGTAGCTCGCAAAAACGATAAGTTGTAAGCAAATTTTTTCAATGATTAGTTGTAAGGAAGTAATTAAGAAATTAAACATAAAGGTGAATAGTCAAATTACAGAAATGTTATCTAATTAACTTAAATAAAATTTTAAAAAATTTAAATAATATTTCTGCGGTTAGTTTCTTTTCCCTTCGGAATGATTACTTGTGAAAATGTTTTCTTATTCCAAACATCGCGAGGTCATATTGTGAGCAAAGAAAGTTTAGAAGCTTTGTTTGCTTACTTCGTCCATAAAGACTGTATATTACAGGAAAAGTAAACTTTGTAAGCGCTTGATGTCTATGCTAAAAACACCATGGCAACCTCCACTTGTAGAAGTCTGTAACTGAAGTCTTGGGCATTGACGAATACGATGATGTATGCGCCTGGCAGTTGTAGACTGTTTCAGATGTATTCGTCCACCACAAAGATAAACTGTCAATGTGTTTATATCATATGCGAAATATATATTTTAATGTGTTTTGATTAAGTCACAACCAAAGACTTCCGGACAAACCGTAAAACATCACAGGTATCACAAAGAGTCATCGGGCAATAGTCACATGACATGGTCAGTCACAAGACAAAGTTTGACCCATGCCTCTGCCTCGGAGTTCATGAACCCAGCCATGACCCGTTAGCAAAGAGTGAAAGCACCAAAAGGAGATTATGTCGCGAGAGGTGAAGGTCATCTAGCGCCTTTAGATGCCATCAGGTTGCGAAGCTTGGCCAGGTTGTCGAGGGTGATGGAGTCGGAAGGTTTCAGTGCGAGCGCCTTCAGGTAGCTGGCCTCTGCCTCGGCAAGTCGCCCGTTCATGTGCAAAATGGCGCCAAGATTCATATGAGCAGTAGCTTCCTGTATCAGACAGCCAGTACTCTGTTTAGTGAATCATCACAGCGCACACAGAACATTTCTGACTACATTTCTATCCAAACATCTATTTAATTAAAAAAATACAATGTTTCTACGTTTCTCGTGATATCCGACTAGTGACAGTTATTTCTATGTGACTATAGAGAGCAGATCTTCTAAACTGTATAAATATGCATATCTTGGGTATATTGATCAGAAGATATAAGCAAATGTAAACAATGATAAACATATACACAAATAAAGAAATATCAACATAGTTCACAATGCTGAATACATTTAGTGAATGAGACAGGAAAAATATTTTGTACAATATACTTACTTGGGGTCTAAGCTGTGTGGCTTTTAAGTATAACTGTTCAGACATTTGTCGATCATTTATCTGCCTGGAAGACAAAAAAAAAAAAAAAAAAAAAAAAATGATCAGTTCGCGGTGGCACACGTGTGTGCGCACACAACAAGCAAAGGAAAACCTTCAGAGTGAGCTCTGTCTCTCGAGCAGACAAAAACAACTCTCCATTTGTCTCTTCGCCTCCCAGAATAGAACAGAATCATTCATGTCAATGTTGATATGCATGTGTACCAATCACAACCACTTACAAGCAGCATTTTTACCTGAAGGTGTTAGCGGCGTTAAAAACAATGTCGAACTCGTCCGGCTTTTTCCTGAGGGCCTGTCTGTACAGCTCTGCTGCCTCTGCGTGCCGACCTCGCGCCGCGTGCAGCTGAGCTACAAGAAATAAGGATCATCACGAGCTTTATTCCAACTGTTAACAGCATCGCAGTGCCGCGCCCGACACAATTTCTTCCATAAATATGTCAAGGAAACCATATATTATATTGAGAAGCCTGCTTGAATTGCCCTTGTGAATAAATAAATTCGCCTTGTATTTTGACCTATTAAATTATTAAAGTAGGCGACATCGAACACACATTGTCAGAGGAATTTGATGAATAAACTTGTGTCTGATTCTATAATTTCATAAAGCTGTGTTGATAATTTCCCCTTAGGTATTAATTTTCCATGAATACTACTAATACCACATCTGAAGGAAAAACATGAAATAGTTTGTTCGTCAGCATAAGTATACCATCGAAAAAGTGACAGAAATCCCTAAAACATAATTTTATAATGGTGCTGGTAAAAATACTTGATCGTAGGAATTGTCATTGAATAATGTGGAGTTTACCATGGTGATGATCCACCATGCCGTCAGTGGGATCGAGAGCACGTGCCTTGTCGAACCACCTCAACGCTTCCTCATCATGCCCCTGGCAACAGAAAGGAATCGGTAATTATTTTGGTGACATGCTCATAATCGCAAAAGTAGAAAAAGTACACTATATTCAGTCCTTTTCAGCCTGAAAATAAACTAACAACAAAAATTTTTTAAAAGTGTAGACTAAAAGGATAGTTATTTACCTATCAACATTATCCGAAAAAAAGGTAAAAAAAAAGTTAATCATGCAGATATACAGGATGTCGAATCACCATACATGAGGAAAAAAAGAGTTTACCTTTACCCTTATCAGGCAATTGTGTCTGACATTTTTATCCAGTTGGCTCCTAGGCTTTTCCGAATTTTTTGTCATTTTATTTGTCTACCTGCATCACCGTTCGTGTCGTGCTATGATCTGATTTTCTCCACCCATCCACCACACGCAGACACCCTCCCTTCCTCTTATTTCCCACTGTCAACCTCATCAAGACAAGGGTCATGAAGGAATGAGCTAATCAAAGTTTACCCTGTGCATGAACAGCCTGGCCAGGGTGAGGTGGGCGGGTATGTGGTCCGGTTTACTCTTGAGGGCTTCTCTGTACCAGTGTTCCGCCATCTTGTCATTGTTCATCTTCATGTACAACTCACCTGCAACGACACCAAAAATGTCCTGCCATTGAGACCAACAAAAAGTACACACAAAAATACAGACTGCACTTCTCAACAAAGCTAAAGAAAAAAAAGGACAAGAAAACTTAAATGAGGGTTTCACAAAGACTAAAGCAAAGAGACAAACAATCAGACATCTGGAAAGTCGAACGCACGAACTCCGATTTAAAGAAAATGAAGAAGAATCAGATGACAAACGAGAGGTGGACAAAGCTGAATTATAGAGAAGGAAGGCTGAGACTAAGAAAAGTATAAAAAAATGAAGAAAAAGATATGTATTGAATAAAAGGGAGATAGAATAAAGATGTGAAGATAGAAGCTTCTAGATAAACGAGTAAATAAGTGACGCAGGCTGCAGCCATAAAAACCGCCTGATGCCAAAGAGATAACCAGGGATGAAAAAGACAGGGTGAGGAAAAACAGATGCACACAGAAAGGAAACTGAGACATAAAAAAGGAAAAAAGAACTCGTTGTCCAGTTTGATAGAAGCTCTCGACAAATGATCCCTGGCAAAATGTGGCACATCATGGAGTGTTTAGCCACGTGACCGGCGGCTAGCAGACGGTTCTGATGACATACCTAACATGTTCTGGATACTTTGTGCTGGATAGTGGCTAGGTCGTCTTTCCAGGGCTTCCTCGTACACCCGCAGGGAATCCTGAATTGTTAGAAGCAAATGTTTTAACATTGACAATAATAAAGCATGTAAGTATATAAAGGCTTAAGCTGCCTCCCACCTTCTAGTCGGTCTAGTCCTTTGAACGCACTTCCGGCACTTAAAATTCCCTTTTATTTGTCTTTGTCTCTTCCTTGAATACAAAGAATATATTTTCGGATGAGTTAATATATTTTTTCATGCTAGCAATCCGGGCTCAAATATTTGTGTGTCCATGTGTAGTAGACATCCATGTGTAATGGGAAACACACAATCAGTACTGAGACTGATTCCTCACAAATATCATCTCATAAACTGATATATGTATGTACCTGCAACATATTGTGTTCAGCAAGCAGTCGGGCGAGATTGTAGAGACAGGACACTTTGGTGGACTCGTGTAGACGAGGATCCTTGAGACCGGATGTATCCAAATCCGCACAATGGCGGTATATCTGGAGCAGAGAGGACATGAAAGACTTAACAGACTCCTTACTTCCGTCCTGAAATAACTACTCATCTTTTCTGAAAATGATTGCAAACTGATATGAAAATATGAAAAATACGATTTTTTTTTGCATAACAAATTTTATCATTGAAAAAAATTGCGAGGCAATAACTAAATTAGGGAAAAGCCTACTGATCCAAGTAAACCTACCTTTGCAGCTGTCTGTACATCTCCACTTTGAGCAGTCAGTATACCAAGATTTAGGTGGGCCACTGTATCAAGGAAACGAGCAAAGAAGCTTAATTAGTCCAAAGAAGCTGATTAACATTGAATGCAGACTTTACTTTTCTATAACTTTTGTTGTTGTTGTTTGTTACAATATGTAAGTAGATGGTCTTGGACATTGAAAAGGTAATGGCTTTATATATATAAGGGTTATTACAATGCTTTGATCAACCAGACAGTTATCCGTTTCTAACTAACCCAACTAATTTTAAGTTCAAATCGATTGAATCTCATAGTGCTGACAGAATGATAGAATATACCAGTGTAATTAATTTGACATAAAAATGAGCGAATGAATTGATATTTAAAAATATCCTTTCTTTTCTTCTTGGGGTACGTTAGCATATGATTCACATGTAGCACAAAACATATGTTGGATGCCTAGAAATAACAAATGAAGATAGAGAAACGAATGAAGAACAATCATCAAAACAAATCCAGCCATTGCCGTTGTAACAGAAATTTGGAATACCAGAGCTCTAAAAAAGAAATACACAATTAAGAATCTACAGAAGGAGTGTCCTTTCGGTCTTTATGGAAGTGAATCCTGGAAGATAACAAAAATCAGGCAGACACTAGGACCTTTCAAACCAAATGTCTGAGGAAATTTTTCAAAACATTCTGGCCTAAATTAATTACTCATGACGAAATCCGTGAAAGAGCCAACTTTACAAATATGACAACCATAATCCAAAAACGAGGATGGAAATGGCTAGGGAATGTGTGCAGAATGAAACCAGAAGCATCCCCGAAAAAAAAAAACCTTCATTGGACAGATGATGGCAAAAGGAATGTGGTTGGCCAAAAGAAACATGGCGAAGGTCAGCAGAGAGAGAGAACTAGAGGATGAGAACCTGTCCTGCAACAACAAAGCTAAACTTGATGCTGATGGACTCAAATGGAGGTTTCTAATATAAGCCTTTTTTACCATCTAGATACGAAGAAGAATTAAGTAGCTCATGCAGAGGAAAAGTTTACTTTTTTGACTCATTAAATACGACAGAAGCTTCCAGAAAACGCTAATGAATCGCTGTCATAACAAAAAGCCGAGAGAAATAATGTCAGTTCCAATCAAACTGCTGGTAAGAAATTTTTATCTTGAAATAAAAGAGATTCGGGGAATCATGGAGGATGCAGAGTCATTTAATGTACATTTTATGTTTTTATTTGTTAATGAACATTTATTGCAAAAATTGTGTAAAATAATGGTACAGTAATAAATACATGTTAAAAAAACAACCTAAGTAAATGGTCCTTCAGTATAGCATGTTGAGAATGGCACTAAATGATTCCCCCTGTGTGCTCTCTGACAGCTGCTGTTACTGCAACTGACAGATTGCTGCAATTTCGCTCAACTGCAGTAATTTTAAAATATTTGTTGCAATTGAAGTGTCTCGCGCAGCACCCACCTGTCAGCTTTGGTCTGAAGCTAATGGCCCGTCTGTAGCTCTCCATGGCTTCATCTCTTCTGTTTTGGTTCTGGAGCAAAATGCCTCTAACGGAC
The DNA here is from genome assembly GCF_003073045.1 of Pomacea canaliculata. NCBI lineage: Eukaryota > Metazoa > Mollusca > Gastropoda > Architaenioglossa > Ampullariidae > Pomacea > Pomacea canaliculata. Next base: position 22,084,317 of record NC_037595.1, on the reverse strand, counting down.
AGAAACAGCATCAGGGCGATGATGACAACCTTTGTAACACTGATGCTAGTATGTACAGGAAACTAATTACAAATATTTCGCCGCTAAAGGGGAATGAAGGAGGCATGAGATTTTGAGAGTTGAACAGACAGACGGACGGACATATGTAAGTCTGTGATTATCACCACATCGTTTGATGACTGCAGTGTACCACATTTTCTCACACGTGCAGCTCAGATATTGTCGTGGTTCGTGATTAAACACTTTACATTTGTAAAGCTCATTGGTATACTTAAAAAAAACAAACAAACAGATCACTAGGTCTAGTTACTGACACTCCCTCTATTCATTGGACCACAATGATCCGCTTCGCTTCAATGGCTGAAAATACTACCGAGTCCTGAGGCTGAACAGCATCAAAAGCACAGCCACACTTCCCACAATGCCTCTACCACGTGCTGCACGTGACTAGCCACAGAAGCCTAGCGCGTGCTCTACTAGCCCTCGTTTAAATGAATTAAGGAATCTGTTGGTGCACAAGACAATCATGTAATGTGACAAGTTACTTGGCAGAGAATGTTCGCTTCATTCAAAACTGACTTACAGGTTGTAGTGCACATCCGCCATGTTGCCACGGTGTTTCAAGGCGTTGCGGTATGCCACTTCCGCTTCACTTGCTTGCCAGCGTCGTTTAACACGTTAGCCAAGTTACCCCAGGCTACGACATACACGCGCGCGTGCACACACACACACAAACACGAATACAAATATAATCAAATCAATGATCGCGCGTGCGGGTGAAAAATACATGAAGACGACAATGCAGAAAGAACTACCTAATCTGAAAGTTATGGCACAGCATTTTCCACTCACAGACTACTCGAGTTATCACCTCCCCATCGCTATCTACATTGCTAGTCTAGTGGTTGTCTGGCTTACTTACTCTACGTTAGTCTGCACAAAAGACGAGAAAAATGGTCACTGAATAAAACATCAGGCTCCCTTGCCCAACGTGATCGGGTTATATTTTTATGAAGTATTATGATAATTATAAAAAGTGATTGATTTGTGATAAATTTGATGCTGTACAGGAATTCAAACAGCTGAAAAAATATTTTTAAAACGCGCTTAATGGAATGGAATGTTGTTTACATCACAAAGGAAAGAACGACAAAGAAATAAATAATTAATACCTTTCGCTGGATTGACGGAAATACCGGCAGTGTACAACCTTTCCTCCGAAAGCCAATCTTGGTTACGTAACCAGGTCCTGAGGCTGAACAGAATCAGCAGCACAACCACGCATCCCACAATGCCTTTCTTCTGCCACGTGCTGCGCGCGGCCAGCCACATGAGCCGAGCACCATGCGCTACTAGCAGGCAGAGGCCGGCGGACGGGATGTACAGGATGCGCTCGGCGAGAACAAACCCGACATAGAAGAAGAGGTTGGAGGCTGGGATGAAGGGAAACACCACCAGAGCCAGCGACAGCACCAGCACGTCCAGCGACTTCCCATGCAGGCTAGAGTGAGGGAAAGGTCTCCTGCACTCCTTCGTTCTTCCGTTGGCATGCACATCACGGCCATTCTGTCCAATGCTGCACTGGGTGGAGGAAGTCCGCAGCGGAGAGCCTCGATGGCCGTTCACGCCGTTGCCATTGGCAACGACGACCTTATTGCCGAGCTTCCGCGAGGAGTCGAGCGCTACACGCTCGTTGTCCAGAGCTCTCAACACGTGACGAGCGGCCAATACCAGACAGGCGTACATGGTCAGGGAAGCCAGGTTCCGGGGTCAGAAAAGCTGGTCAACAGCGGGATGGCCTCCATGGACCAGTCGAAGCTCAGGGTGCACGGGAAGAGCAGCAGCATGGCGTTAGCAGCAGGCAGGTAGTTGAATGTGAGGGTGCGGGTCAGCAGGCTGTCCGAGTCGGATGCTGGATTGTCCGAGGGCGCGAACTCTGGCGGCTTGTTTCCCATGAAATACACACGAAACCCGACCAGAGAGCAGCCACACACGAGCAGACAAAGCAGGCCTTCTCGCAGTCGATTGTAGCGACTCTGGAACAAGATAATTGTTCAGATCAGTTATTTGATGAATGGAGGAGTATCTGATTTATTATTTGTTCTTTTACGTGGATGAGTCATGATACTTGTGTAGCTTTATTACTAACCAGTATGAAATGATTGGTTATAATTGTGCTCAATCTGTGTACGGATTACTAATGTGTTGTTATTTATTGTATTTATAAAGGGCGTAATTGCGTGTGCATATTTGTTTGTGTGTGCATATGTGTATGCGTGCAAGTGGAGATATGTGAATGGGGAGATATAAAAGCGGGAGTGAAAATGTGAGGAAAAGATGGCATGAAAAAAAACGTGTTCGAATAAAAGATAATTATAAAAGAGAGAAGAGGATGAAAATTTAAATTTTGAAGAAGGACAAAGTTATTATTTGAAAAAAGAGAACGAGAAAGAATGTGTAATGTCTGTGAGAGCCCATGCATACGTGAGTGTGATTGAGTGTTTACAGAGTATATACACTGACCATCTACCTCCTAGACAAGCAGCTAAGATGTAAGACTCAGTTACTGGGATGTACATAAAATCAATGAGACACATTCAGGTACAATTTGTCAAGCGTCAAGACACCAGACATGCTTGCCCAGGGGAATGAAAAAACAATACTTGATTCGTCTTGTCGAAAATCGATCAGACGGGTTCAGACACACGCTCTCGGTCACGCAAGTGGCGCGCGCAGCCCGTAAACCGATAAAACTAAAATGTAAAAAAAAAAAAAGATAAAGTCTCTGTCTTTCGCTAATGAACACGAACCTTAACGAATAACTGCATGGTGATGACATCCACGACAGGCGCCCTGCTGACCACGACGATGTCATACACGGCGCACACGGCCAGCACGCTGACAGCCTGTTCTTTGGCCAGCATGCTGCACGTGGTCAGCAACATAACACCACCCATCTGCAGCCACCGTCCTCCCATCAGCACCACACACCCTTCTCTCACGGACACGTAGCGACAGTAAGTGATGAAAGTAAGCAGCAGGAAGAGGCAGGCCAGGACATCCGCTCGGCCAACCACCCCGGCTACGCCTCCGTGTGAATCGGGTGGCTGGCGAAAAGGAGACCCGCTACCAGCGAGGTCACCGCGGATCCCTGGACTCGATGGGCCACATGCGTGAAGACGGCGGTGGTGAGGCTGTGCAGCAGGACATTGGCCACGTGGTAGCCCCAGGGGTTGAGCTTCCCGGCGATGTAGTTGAGCCGGAAGGTCGCCACGGTCAAAGGTCGGTAGGACTTGTGTGAGCCGGAGTGGGTCAGCGGCGTCCCCCAGAAGTCGTCCCACAGAAGATTGCTCCATGGTGTCTCGGGCAGGAGATCCGGGTTTCTTACAATTGCACGACTGGCAACAAAGGAAGGAAAGCAAATAATTACACGAACACACGCGCTGGCAAAGCACAGACAGACATATACACACTAAAACATTCAACCACAAAAACAGAATAAAAATAAAAGTGCACGTGCATGTATGAAGGGGTACCTCATCCCATCGCCAATAATATAAGCACATTTGACAAAAAAATTAAAAAAAAAAAATTTTAACAAAGTGGTATACAATACACACGAAAGTTTTTCTTCTAGCTGGTCATCCGCAAAAAACAAAATAAATGCACACAAAAGAACTCGAAGACTCGCGCACAAACAAAAATATCAGGCTCACTCGGGTATCCGGCAAACTGTACCACGTGACACTACCACCAGGACATCGCCATCTCTCCTTTCGCCCGCTCCATACCCGTCTTACCCTGGCATATAAAGACAAGCGCACACAGACACACAAAAAGTAACAATTGCTCTGCCGTGCATAAATGTGATTTTAATTCTCCCATATCCCTCGGAATCCTTATCACTACCCGTATCTTCTTGGTGGCGAGGCTTGTTTCAAATGTGCGTGATATTATGTTGACATGCCAGTCGAGAGAGGCAACAACTGAGAATCTTTATGTGTAACAAGACAATGCAACACAAACCAGTCTCTGTAAGAATCATCGTACAGCCTTTCTATCGATTATAACAGATAATATTGTAAGGCATACTTTTGAAATTCCGAACTGGAAACTGAGCGAGTTTTTTTATTCAACCCCGGTGCACATACCTCGGGTCTCTCAAATGAAACAGACTTTATCAAGTGTCGCAAGTGTCCAGCAAACATGCTTCAAACATTTTTTTAGTCAGTCTTGCATTTCTAATTCAATGTTGGAAATGGCTGCCGACAAAGTTCCTCTCCGCTCCTGTATTTATTTTGGTCGAGGGGAAGAATGGAACATTTAGACTAGTGTGAATAAAAGCTTCATGTCGACATTTCATTCACCTCAGCAAGTTATTTACCTGTTATTACCTGCAGAGGGAATAAAAAGCTCTCTGAGGACATACCTCGTGTCCTCCTTCAAAGTTTCAATAAAAAACAAAGTACACAACAATATACTCCAGTTTTAAACTACTGCAGATATGGACTTATTCCTTTCCAGCCACAGAACATATGGCCCTTGTGTCGTTCTGTGTCTTGAGTATCATTCAGGGTTTACTACAATCATAAATTGTCAGCCAGACGAGCAGTGCATTCTGTCACCTGTGATGTTGAAATATTTCTTTTTTCTCTCACTTGTTCCTTGATTCTTAATGTTACAAAAAGAATTTGTGGGTAACACTACGAGTTTTTTTTCCAAATAAATGAGTTTGCAGGTCAAAATGTTCAGTTACAAGACATAACTGTGACTACAACAGGACCTGGGGATTAAACATCCACCCGTGCATAATGTCCCTCCCTTTTAACACGAGCTCGACTACCCACTAGGCATGATACGATTCTGCATTTAGTTCTCGACAATCGTAAGCTGCATGCGACCGAAAGCACTTCAAGCATTTTATTTGTCACGAACATTTTTTTTTTTTAATCTTCACCCTGATGAAAGAATTTCATTTGAATCACTGCCGGTGAGGGAGCAAATAAATCTGTCACCAGCAACTTTCGTTCCGGATGTGTTTTCACTTTTATTCCAGGCTCGAATAGACTCGGGTACACCCAAACGGTCTGCAACAAACACTGAATAGACCAGCTTTTTCTCCTGAAGTAAATATAAATACATCGCACTCCCTGCTTTTATTAGTCAAAAAGATTTGCCGGAAGGGAGGGAACTCGCAGCTGTATGAAGTCGGAGGAGCGTTGACAGGTTTCTCTTGTCACAAGATTCGTTTCTCACAGAAGTCCTTTCGTTTCTTTGCAAGTGTTTGATATAGACAAACATGCAGGTAGGGGATTCTACCTGCCCAGAGAGTGAAGGGCAAAGAAAGGCGGTCGTGGTGGAGGAGGTTCGGTTCTTTGTATTTTTATGAGAATCGAGTATCAGAGCCGGGGTCGTTAAATTCTTACGGTCTGTGGGCTCCATGGTCATTACACAGTCTGGCTCCCAGAAAGCACCTCACGTGTCTTCCACATTTTCAACCCCATTTCCTTTCGTGGCAGTCAGGTGTGATGCATAATATAAATAAAAATAAATAGATTTTTTTCTGGTTTTTTTTTCTCTCTCTCTCTCTTATGGTTATACATTCCTCCATTGTGACTCTCTCGCTCTCCCCCTTTCACGGGTAACCGAACACATATCCACACGTACGGCCTTGTTTATATATATATACACACACATTTTGCAAAGTCTTATGAATCCTACCCGGAAAAATCCTTTGAATAAAAAAAAGTCTTTTTCTCAGGGTATGTTTTATATCCCCTTCCAACACTATTTTAGGAATCCACATTATTATCTCATTTTATTTAGTTGTCAAAACAAATTATCAGCGTAGAATTAAAGTATTACACTTCTCAGATAAATTTCACTGTGTTGCAGAATTAACAAACGGCAAAGAGTCACATGATCAAAGACAGAATTATACCCCAGCCCATTGCCGGTTTCCCTCGCCCACCACCGGGGTGTAAAAAGGACTTTTAGAATAACCTATTGTTAATCCGAGTACCACTAACATTGCATACCCAAGACAACACGAACTAATAAATCACGGAAACGCGAACATGAACTACTTCTAGAGTGTAACACTAGCCACTTCTCTCATTAAAAGGTTTAATCCTATGGTTGTGGATGTTGACAGGTGTGGACTATTGAATACCCAGGATCTGCTACTAAGCCAAGGGTGTTGTATAACAATGCGACTTTGCTTAAACCTGGAAAGTTAGTTCAGCAAAAAGGCATAATCCTGTCTGTGTGCATGAAAAATACTTTCAAGCCTCAGGTATGCAGGTGGAATAAATAATGTGAGCATTTAGTTACCATTTAAAATTACTATACTGTTTTATCTATACCCTCACATTTTAGTTGTAGTCACAAGCTATGTCCTCCCGTTACGAATAGACATTGTGAGTGAAATTTTAGCCAGATGTGTGATACTAACATGTTTTGTCAAGCCAACTCAAGGACTTAGATGTGTCGGGAATAATTACCTGTCCTGTGTGAACTATTTATTTAACTTGTCCATTTTGATAAACTGCAAATCTTTGGAATCAATATCTTTTATTCGATGTGTCGTTTTTGTCAAGCAGCCAACTGACGACCAAGTCCTCTCATCTCTGGGAGGAAACCTTGGCTGACAAGCTTCATCTCCTACTCCATGATTACTACTGTAAACCTAGCAACTGATCTCAGTACTAAGCTGTTATCAAATTAGTGGCATCTAGCTTTGTTTTCAACTATGAAAGTACTTATTCCAAGGAGACCGACATTCTAACAAAAGACAACATTGGAGACGACTGGGTTCACTCGTCCACTACATCCACTAACACAAGCTGCAATATGATAATAATACAAGTCCCGGGGATCACAGCAACGGTTGTGATTTAATTTTGTCGCCAAGGGAGAAAATCTTCGGTGTCAGCACTGAAATTGTCGAAATTGTTCGTGATGAAAAACTGTGGTCGGAATTAGATGATGTTCAGACATCTTCCTAAGCAACTCATTCGTTGGGAAAATGACATTTGCTTCTACACGCACAACGCTATTATTTTATCACATATAATGCTATGCTAATTTTCTTATTTTCAGCTTTTTATCCTTTCTATATAAGCTAAAGATCCAAAATTTAAGACACGAACATGGGAATATTTGGGTTATATAGATAACAATTACTTCTTTTGCAATATATTTTTACATGATGCCGACTGAAATGTTAGGCTCTGTTCCTTAGCCAAGACATATTTCACTTCTAGTAACAATCAACTACTTATATTGCCGTTTATTCAGTGTAAATGTCAGCTCCTTTTTTGACATTATTATGAAAAGAAACTCTGCATAAAAAACAATAAAAATGAAAAAAAAAAAAATCAAGAGAGAAAAAAGACTATTTTAAAAAGTTCAGCAATCCTCTCCATGTATTTTATTTACTTTTTTTCTACTACACCTTCTGGAAATGTATTAAGCTCTATCTAGCTTTTTTTTATTTCCCACACTTCTGGTCTGTCTGATGCCTGCGTGCCTGTCTCGGGGACCATTGCTGGCACTAACTGTACATATGTCTAGTCCACGAAGAGACGAGGCGATGAATATGTCTCCATCAGTCACCAGACATTCAATGCATGAACACACATATTAGTCCTTACTGAGACATTTCAAGAATACAATGACTAAAGCCAAGCATTCTTCCGAACTGTTGAGCTCAACCACCAAATAGCATTCTTTTCCCCTCAGACCATGATCCACACAATGTGAGTGCGAGAGAGAGGGGAAAAAACAGAAGAGAGCACAAAGTTATAATGCAGCCAAGGAAGAACAAATAAAAAAAGCTAAACCAAATTATGTGATGTTTGACTTCGTACCTCAATAAAAAAAATGCAAGGCAAGCAATTTCTGTTTAAATCAGACCAGCAGTCTAGAACAAAAAAAAGAAGGGGATATTTCACGGGTATGCAGCTTCTGAGTCATTTGCAAAGACGGGCTAAAAATTGCATAGAAACAGTGAACAACATTAAGATTCATACAAATGTGAACAAAATTCCAAAGCAACGGGAGGGGAATAAGGAGAAAAATGTCCAGTCTGCACAACCTTTACTTCATATCGAAAAATCACAAAATTTTTATTTTTTAAGGAGACATTAGTAAGGATGTTGCATTGAAATAATTGATAAAGTAAGAAAAGTTGAAATTTGTCATTGTGTAAAAAAACATTGACTATCTCGTCTTTAAAAACTCAGCTGCAAACATGCCAGAAGAAAAAGAAGTATAAATAGTTAAACTCTGTTGGACTGCGCGTGCTTCTGCATGCTAGCCACACAGGTATGGCAATGAGAAGGACATAAACTTGTCCCGCAGATAACACAGTGGGTGTCATTGAGCCCATCGAGCTATACAAGTCACCACATATTTACCAACAGATCAGTGGATTTGTTTAAAACACTCGATTACTTATAATGACCTTTTATCCACAGAGCTGTTACCATGGTGCAGGGGTTATGTCGTTATGTGCAATAGCCTTGACCTATGTGCAGGAGTATTTTCCCCCATCACAATGGCATCAGATGAAAGTCCTTCTGAGATAAGAATCTTTAAGCCACAAAAAATAATTTCGGTAGATAGGTACCGTATTGGAGACGAGTAAAGTAGGGCAAACTATAAAGTGAAGGGTTAAAAAAAGTTGTCGCTAAAAATTTCGGAAGAAAATGGGTTTTAAGACTGGCTTGAGTAAATAAAGAAGAGAAAAAATTTCCAAACTGCTCTCCAACAAGTAAGATAGTGGTAAGTAAGTAGCCTAGAGGTAAAGTGATGGCTTGACATATTAATCTTTCGACTCTGAGTGGTCCATTAACAATGTACCGCCAATGATGGTGCAGACTCTACGATTTTTTTTAGGGGGTGGAGGTGGGAGGAGGAGGCGGGTGGTGGTGAACTGGATTGTGATCTCTGCGTCGTTGAGCATCCAGGAAGGAATGTCTGTGTTAAAAGCATCCCGACGACAACTTTATTAGGACAGAGCTCGCATTACAGGGCCCGCCAAGCCACTCGCTCACCGCTGCTAGCGAGCTTCGTCAAGCGCTCGTCAAGACTATACGATTCTCGCGAAGTCTCGCTAATAGCTCGAAGTTCGGTGCTAAGTCCTTCGGCGCCTAACTAGCAGCTAACACCTGTGCCTCCTTTGACACACTCTGCACGTCCCTTAAAGCGCGAGGGACTGTTTCTGTCTGTCCATCATCCGAGCTCGTCAAAGAGCTCGTTTTGTGTTGTTGGTTGTAGAGATGATCACAAGCTTCTGTCGAATTCAAACTTAGGGGTCGGTAATAAGTCGTGTAGCATCAGGTGGCATTTCTGTTAGGCTCAGCTGGTGATAGCTGTCTCTCATTTTTTCCCCAAAAAAATTTGATTGATTACTTTCGATGAACATGAAGTTAGCTACGCGTAAAAATAAACAAACAAAAGCAACTGGGGGAACTCTCAGTACAACCCAGCAATATTAGAGTTTTCCATCATTTCTTTCAAGTTTTACTCTAAAGATTTAAACTGCATATTCATGAAGTATCAGAAAGAATGATGTTGTGTGTGTTGTATGTCGAGGAAGGATGATGCATATTGACGTTCTGTCTTCGTTAACCAGATTTTTTTTTTCTTTTTCTTTTTTATTTTTTTTTTATTTATTTTTTTTTTTTTTTAACTTGAATCAACAGTTCAGCAGAACCAGCTTTAACAGAAAACATTATCTGGCTGAAAGCTGTGGTTAAGAAAGGTGTGCCTGGGGTGGTTTTGCTTGTAGTTTTGTTCCGTGAAACGAACAAAATAATCGCCCAAGCAAACAACTTATCTCCCGTTCCAATCAGCTGGTGTCGAGTGTCCCGTTAAGTCTCGTGTTCCTGTAGCCGACCAAATTTATAATCCTGCTAACTGATCCGTGGTGACGCCAAATCCCATTACATACACGTGAGCAACTTCAACTGTTGTTGACTCGCCCGCCTGTTGACACGCCCTGACCAAGACAGCTTTAAGAACCCTCGCTCCAAGGTATTACCATTAACTGTTGTCGCGAGGCGCAGCCGAGTGGTCGGGCAACAGTCAACACAGGTGTTTGCACGCGTGGGGATTGGGGAGGCACTCAGAGGCTGGGTCGGCGCCGTGGTGCTCATAGGCTCCATTACGTGTCAGATCGTGAAGGTGAACAGGTTGTATTTGCAAACATCGGTAGACGACTGGATTCAGAGCGAAAATGAAGTCAAAGCAAACAATTTTTTAAATGTTCTATGAGTTGCTCTTTTGTACCATGTATATGTATATATTATTGCTAGTATGACCACTATCTTGAATAGCCCCTGGGGATCAGTAAAGTTGTATTGTAGACCTCCTAATGATCGTTGTCGTGATGCAAACGTGACGGCGACGCCACGATGTGAGTTTGATTGTGGAGATCAATAAGAAAGATGATACGCAACTACCTGATTTTACTAAACAAACAGACAAATTCAACAAAGTTTATACTCATGTCTAGCTGTTTTCCCAGTTACTAGCTCGATCAAACAGACATGTAAATATCAAGTGACAGACATGTAAATATCATAAGATGTTGAAAACGAATCATACATTCACAATTTTTTTTTTTTTTTTTTTTTGGCAAAGTGTTTCTGGCCATCGTAAGATAAAAATATCGAGGATAATATTTATAAGCAGCGCTTTCATGCTACTGCCTGAACCTACATGGACTGATATAGTCACTTCCTATCAGCTACAAAAGGTTGATGAATAAAATTAGGTAATAATCAGATCTGACTACCTCCAAGATTGTCCATCGCTAACAATGCCACACAAAATGATAATTTTTTCGTAGAATTTGCCCTTTTGGACAAATCTCGATATTTCTTTTTAATTGAGCATTGCCACTGTCGGCAGTTTGCAGTCCATTGACAGACATTTGTACATTACTTATGATCGCATAAAATAAACTAACCAAAACATATGCGCCAATGTGACACACACCCACAGAGAGAGAGAGAAATAAAGGGAGGGAGAGTAGAGTGATACGACAGCTGCAAGGCAGCATAAATAAAAAATGAGAGGGTGGAATGTTGATCACATAAACTGTTCGCACGAGCAGTCATGATTTTGAAAGGTCACAGTTTCACAGAGAGGTCGGAGGTAAAGGTTGCCAGACACCAAACAATCTGCATTCTGTTCACGAATAAAAAATTAAAAAAAGCTAGAAGGACGGAGAACCAGGCTGGGAAAGGGGGAAGGGATCAAACTGCGGGCAATCAATAGCAGATAAAAAAAAACACCCACACACAACTACACGATGACAGATAACAGTGTAAAGTGATATGGTAAAGCAACAGGTGGCTGGGGAAAGGCAATGTTCACCGGCTGGCATGCTGCAGTCGAAACGAACTTCACCACCTGACCTGCCGAGTGTAGAGACCCACAGGCAACATGTCTCCAAGCCAGCGACAGCAACTATGCGACTACCGAGGCCCTGGCGTGAAGGGACGATGAGGGTGAAGGAATAATAATTTCTCTTTGAAAACTTATGATCCACTCCTCCTGTGCGGACAGCAGGAGGGAGATTTATGGCGCGAAACATTGTGACCTCCTGAGCGTGCAGCCGATAAGAGAATGGCCTGGAGAGCCAATAAAAGTCCCTACTCGAGGCCTGCCGAGCTCCTTATCACGAGCAAACACCGGTGAACTCGTGCCACGCAGACCTGTAGGTACCGCTCTAAGCTGCTGCCTCTTACCAAGATGAATCCACAGCAATAATTCGTGCCACGGTTACCAAAATTATTTCTTGACCTCAGAGACCCCATGATCACAGACCCAGAATATTTCTGACATGTCAGTTTTTAGATTGCTTGTTCTGTTGGATTTTTTTTTTATTTTTTTTTTTTTTTACCATTTCTTCGAGCTTTCGTTTTTAAAATGAAGCTCATAAGGGTACTTGATTTTCGACGACAGGATTTTACTTGTTTTTACCTGAATAATTTTTTTTTCTCTTAACTATTAGAATTGCGACCAATACGTACACCTCTTCTTCTCTCAAGGAAAGTTTTATCCTTCTTAACTGCAATAAGAAGTCGCAGACACTTGTCTAAAACTTGACAAACTGTTCTAAAACATGAGTAAAACATATCTAAAAGCTTGATTGAAATTTATGTAAAATGACTGAATGCTCCAAGACACCAAGAGTTCCAAAACACCAAGAGTTCCATAGCATAGAGACAGTGAACGTAAGTGGTTCACCGTGTCCACGTTTACCTTCCTTAATAACTCAGCTTCCCCATTTCTTCTGGAAGCTGTTGGATTGGTAAGAGGGGTAACAGCCAGCATCAAACGAGCGCTTTCCCTTTTCTGCTCCATGGTCGATCGCACTGACCACTAGGCTACCAGGCCTCCCGGACTTTGCTTTAGGAACAGTTAATGAATGAAAAAAGAAGCAAGAGCAGTCAGTAATGAGCAGTGAGGGCAGCAGATGCCCTTTTTGGCTTTCCGTTCAGTCCTGTCGTAATTTTGCGAAGCATCGATCACTGCAATCCCTAGCTACCTCATGTGTTAGGTAAGGGTGGCCGCACACGGTGCGACTAAGACAAAAAAAAATGTGATCAAGAATCTCCAAAGAATATTTCATCCAATGGCGGTCGAATGGGTTTTCTTGCAACATCTGCGACAGCAAAAAAACAAAAAACAAAACAAAAAAAAACGGTAGTGGAGAATATTTTTGCCTGTCATGAAAATTTAATTCGATTTCGACCGAACTCAAATAAATTTCAGGGTTTTTGTTCGGAGCAGGGCGCACACCATGAGTGGGGTGACAGTGTCGATACTTTCACAGCTGTTCTCTATGAGAAAGTCTCTGATGCAACCACGGTGATCGAGTTTGCATATGCGCTTTGGAATAAAACAGTATTCGTTGTTTTTTCTTCTCGGCATTGTTGTCTGAATCAATAATCTGTAGAGGAAAAAAGACTCAATTACTACTGCCTGTTCCTCTTGCCTTCCACAACTCCTCCTATATTCTGTTTTTTGTTTCACTGCGGTAGTCAAGTAGAGTTGGTACGGCTGTCTGTAAACCAACTCCCCGTGTCACTCCTGAATGCCAACTAAACTAGTTTATCAAAGGGTTCTTTGTTCCTTCAGGGGATAAAATGATGCCAGGCGTAATTGGTGAGCGCTTCCTTCCTGAAGCAGTAAGAGATAAAAACGGACTAAAAATGCAGACATCGAACCAGGTTTGCGGAATCTGATGTGTTATTTTTTTTTCCTGGGCTGCTGTGCATGAATGTTCCCTTTTGTGTTCATTTGTAAATGAATATCTTTACAGCACAGGCTAAGTACATTTTTATGATATGAAAGAGACAAGGAAATTCCTTTCTCATTAGTCCTATAATTATTGTCGTAAATGATCATCATCATCGTCTTCATCGTCGTCGTCAGTGTTTCCTTAGCACCAGAAATATTTCTTAAATTTCGTGTCTGAAGTTCTGTTCGCAACAATTCTCATGCTCTAGACACCATTCCCATCGGCCTCCACTAGTTCTTCGTGTCTGGCATCCAGCCCTCTTTACGACCCCTGCGGCTAAGTACGAAGTGCATGGTGGGAAAGCAGATGTGGCTGCTTTTCTATAAGCCTCTTGACTTCCCGAGGATGCCGACCATAAGAATCTCTTGAAGCAAATGTGCAGCGCACATGTGATATTCGTAAGTTGTCTCCGGACACTCGACAACAACAACTTCCTGTCACTGTTGTTCAGTTTCGGTGTGTCTGACATGTCGAGCAAGCTTTGCTCTTCATGAAACATCGTTAGTATTATGGTCATTTCAATATTTTATTGCAGCTAATGAGGTCTAAAAAAATCAGTCGTACAAAAAAAGACATGAACAGACATCATCGAGGAGTGGAGTGGATTGGCCTGCCATGCAGCCCTCCCAAGGAATGGTATAGAGCCGACAAAGATGGTGGCATTACTATTAAGTACTGCGATAATCATGACTATGAGACATGACGATGATGACGATGAGATGGGGACTTTTAACCAGACAATAATGATTTCCCTCCACCTCCAGGTATCTTCCCGCCAGACCCCTTCATTCGCCATTCGCCCACAAGGACGCAGAGACAGGTCGCATTGTCGTGAATATTTGCCCAAACAGCCACAAGGCCAGGTAATGCTTGCTGGTCAGTCAGGTCACGGGAGGTAACCACCAGGAATGGCCAGTTATACCAAATCAACATCACCAGCAGGGACACTTGTTGGAGTATGTAAAGCGATGTGCTAGTGACTGTACGCAGTCCAGTCCCTCCTCCTGATGGAGGCTAGTCAGATGAGGCTCAGCCTCATAATTCAAGGAGAGAAGGAAGATGTCTGCAGATAAAGGGACAGAACGGCAGTTTAATCGATTGTGGACCCGCTGGCCTTTCACTGACATACACAAACTCTTGTCTCCAGCTCTCATGTGCACGCTCACACACACAAGAAAGAGGAGATAGTGGCATATGGCTACGACATGTGCGAAAATCGTAATTAAATTTCTTGAAGTTTCGTTAATTACTGTTGAATAAGCGTTGTTTTTACTTTCATACCTCTGTAACTAAAAGAACCAAGAAGTTTGTATCTAATTTTTTTATTATCAAGAAACTTTATTTAGATGCATGCAGGGTGAACCTGAAAGAATTGTCAATCTATGGGACGGATGCCTCACCTGAATTCAGTGTCGATGAAAGATGGTCACTACGAGCCTTTTCTTCTCCCCCCCACCCCGCTACCACCACCACTCCTTCCTCCTCGATACCTTCCCCTGTCTGCCCTCGCAGCCTCGGCCATGAACGCTACGCTTTGCTGACCCCGGGACGATGGCGTGCACACGCGAGTGACAGGGACAAGGAACGCCTCGGTCGTCCTATTCAGACACCTCAGCATTCATCTGTCAACCAGTGGACGCTGGCGTTCCCACACTAAACCAATGTTTACAGGGTCAGCCAGAGATGCCAGGGCTTGTGGTGAGCCTCAATGCGGACCCTCGATACGTTCAGTAAGGATAACATAACGAGCGCCTTATTCTTGAAGTCAGAACTTGCGCCTCGAGAGAGCTCGGCTGACCAAGAAGTTTATTAATCTTTACGACCATCATTTAGTCAAAATGTCCGTGTCTAATGTCCAGTGCGGTGGATCGTATTTTCATCTAAAGATGGCTCGTGGTAGCATTCATGGAAACATTAGACTAAAGTATCAATTATATATATATTTGCATTATTTGACATTCGAATGTGTGTGTGCCTGGGTTTCTGTTAATACGTCATTAAAGGTGCATATGGGTGTGTCATGTGAGTGTGTATATGTTTTGAGGTTCGTTAAAAAATCAGTTTAGCATCAAGTTACACCACTAATCATGGGTATCGTTTGCTGGAGGGTGATCTTACAGCACAGGGGAGACACTGTATCATTAGCATTACCACACGCGAAGCTTTTAACACCCTCGCCTTCCCTATCTCAACTTTTATGCTTTATTCTCCCTTATACAGGAATTGTATCCTTCTCCTCTGATTTCTTGAGCTTTTTTGTTCTTTTTCAAGAGTTGTCTACGTCCTTTTAGTGATATAGTGATGGCATGTTTAAACATTTCGTAATTTTTTTTTATTCATTCATTCCATTTCTAATATCCAAGTTACCACAACGGTTCTGTTTCTGAATTTGAGATGTTTTACAAGTGATTTGGATTTAATTTTTTGGTATGATTGAAACTAAATTAACAAGTCATTAACAAGTCAACAATCGGAAACAACTGATAAAGATGTAAAAGATGTCGTTCTGCGATTTAAATAAAATGATTGTTCAGTTCACAAAAGTTATTTGAAAACTTTAACGATTTTCCTTTGAGTGTCAGTTCCCAGTGTACTGTCTGTGCAAAGCTGCTCCCACCCTTCTTATTTTGTTTAATGTCATCGGGTGACAGCAGGGTGCAACTGCCTTGGCTTGAGCAGATTCTCATTTCATACCAATAGTAGAACCTACTTAAAAAAAACAAAACCAATGTGTCTAAAAGTTATTTTCATAAAGCAAGTGCCTTGTTTAATTATCAGTTTTTATTCTACTTGAAATTACTACTAAAATTTACTGATATACTAGGTTTGTGCTCACATAAATATTATCTGACTTTATAAGCGGAGTTAATTGCCTGGTTTAAGGGTCTTCGTCACCCGCCTCCCCCTTCCCGACAGGGTGGTGCTTGTACTGTCCTATGATGAGCGAGTAAAGCTTACAGAAGAAATTCCTCCTTTCCATCATAAAAGTAAACGAAGTTTATGGACCCGTCCTGAGCAATAAACTGCCTCATCACAGGAAGACTGGTTGCCTTAGCAACACAATTGTTCAGACCGAACCCCGTGTGAGCGGACCGTTTGTGTCGTCTGCTTGTGCCTCGGTGTCGAGGTGTTGACACAGGCCGATGAGGGGACAAAATGTTTTGATAGTCGAGTTTGCCTCTACCCTGCAAACCCTGCTCACGACCTAGTCAAACCTGTCTGAGAGAGACACACCGCGACGCCTACTCTGATAGCTATCTGCAGAATTTTTTTTTCTCTCTCTCTCTCCTGCCCTCGCCAATCCCTGCGTCATTTAGCATGGGCGTTACACGCGGTGTGCACAAACTCTCAACTTGCCGCCAGGACCCACGACGAAACACACTTACCCCTTTCAGCAAGAAGCACTCACCCAACTACCCTGGTACATTCAACCAACAGGTTTGACTGTACATGAACACCAACCGTGAAACACGCTACACCGAACATGGCAAAAAAACTTGAAAAGTTGTCGCGAGCTCGCGAGACTGTGTCAGGTCGCTCGTAATGGCCGTCCGCGCTCGAATCTCTCTCTCAAAAAAAAAAATCAAAAAAATTACTCACCTGTCATCGTAAGCAAAGTCGGCATCGAAGGTGTTGATGTACAGGCATGCTGCGACGACGGCAGTCAGGAAACAGCTAAGCTCCATCGTCACCAGCTGCCACACTGGCGGCTGCCATCTCTGATCTGTTCGTCTGCTATCGATGAAGTCGCGCATGCGCCTCAGTCAGTGTCAGAGCCGGTGCACGCGGTCCGATCAACACAAGTGGGCGGGGCTTCCGTGGAAACGACGCGGTGGCGACAGTCGCGCCTTTCACCGCGCGCGCTCACCTTCCCGGGTTCTGGCGATTAACTTTGCCATCCTTGGGACCCGAAACCTGCGACGGACTTTCTAACAAGCTCATTTGCATCCAGGCTCTGACAGGTTAATTGACTATTATCGCGCTGCCTCAAAGGAAACGAGAGCCGGGGGAACTCGACGCGAGCTTGGGTCAACACGAGTTTTCGCGAAGAAGTTTGTCGTGGAAACAGGTTTGTTCACCTGTCACGTGCAGGATACAATTAAAGGAAGGACATTACCAGCGAGCAATTTGTACATCTCATCTACATTACCATCATCATAATTGAGTGCTCTTTTTTTTTTTTGAAAACCACTGGATTTAAAAACCCTTTCCAGAGGTTCTTTATCCCGATATTATTCTCGTCTGTCTTCATGAAAGTCTGCGTAGGGTTGGGATGTAACTGCCTTCAACAATTTCTAATTTTGACATGTACTGGCTTGCTTCTCTACTTGACAGAAAAAGGTAGGGGAGTATCTGGTGTGACTGATGAGCGAGTCAGTGACACTCATTATTCAGGTCACAAAACTTGATTGTGTGCTTGTGTGACTCACAGAAACGTGTACAAAATATTTTTTTTTAAAAATGCTAGTTTTCATCTTCCTGTTCGTCTTCTTCCTGCTTTTTATTTAACCTTTTTTTTTCCTCATGTTCTTAACTTTTTTCCTCTGTCTTCATTTTGGACAGATTGTTGGTGCAAACGTGTTGGTACTCTGGTTTCTTGGGGCTCGGGGTATAAGTTTAAAAAAAAAAAAAAAGAAAAAGGGGGATGAAAGTCAAGAAGAAAGATAATGATAATTAGGACGGTGAAGAAGAAAAAGCTGCAACAATACTCAAGCATGCGTGAGACATACTTTAAAACCATCCCAGGTAAGCTGTTCAGGTGTTACCATTCATGCTGTTCTTTCTTATTTCTCACAAAAGCGCACATCTTACACACATACACCCTCCTTCTCTCTTTCTCTCTCTCACACACACAGACACATCTGCATGTGGTCTTAAACAAGCAGAACCACTTATTCATGAGAATAGGAAGAAGCGTTTTACTCGCGGCTGGAGAAACATGATACCTTTAACCTTACCTGCCAGACCTAATGCATGCACACACAATCGCTCTCGAGAACGACAACAAAAACTAAACAAAAGTGAAGCCTGTAGGCTTTAAAAAAAAAAAACTCCATTAAAAGACGAACATCCAATCTTGTTTTACCAGCTCTACTAGTTTATAGTTATTTGAAGAACTGCATTTTCACTGGACACCAAAAGACACATTTAAAGATGTTGTGCGCATGCGTGGCAGAAATATGTAGGAAGAAAAAAAAAACAGTCGCCATCTCGACGGGCACAAGATGCAAGATAAAGCAATATCAAAGGGTGTGTTTATGAACGACGAGGAGAGATCTGTCGATAACCAGCTGCTGGAGAGTTGACCGAGGGTCTCTCTCCCTATCTCTCTCTTTAATGTCAACGTCAAGTTCTTTCCTCTCTTTTGTGCTAATGTCTATCTCACTCTTTCGATCTGCCCTCTCGTTATAGTCAGTGCCAATCTCTCCTCTCTTTGCTATGTCAATGTCAGTCTCACTTTTCCTCTCAAACACTGGCATATTTACACTCACACATACAAATACGCACACACACGCACGCACATACTTATGCACACTCACACACGCACGGACAAGCACAAGAGACAGAGAGGACCACCTTCGCCAGTCAAGCAGTCAGTTAAACAGGTGACAAGAAGGAAAAGGTTTTAAAAAAAAAATCCTCCTCGCGTCAGTGAGTACAAGACGACTAAAACCTGAACGAGGCGTCGACAGAGTAATGCACCCGGTGAGAAAGATCATAGTCATTACTTGTCTACTGGTTTATGTTCTCCGCTTGTTTTTTTTTTTTTTTTTTTTACTCCCCTTCTCGTCTATTAAACATAATATTGTATCACTACCTATCTTGATTTTTTTTTTGTGCGCACGCTTGTGTGTGTTTGTGTGTGCGAGAGAGATACACACAAGCCTACACATTTCATGCAGCATATACATATGCTAGGATAATCACAAGCGAACGCGTTAAAAAAAATAAACAATGAACAATAAAGTTTATGAAATATAACTCCTGTCTTTTAAAAATGAACGTCTTCAAGAACAAACGACGTATTCTTGCTTATGAAATAAAATGCAGACTGTGGTCTTGAAAGGGTTTCAGTTTCCTCCGAAAGACGAAATAATGTACGAAAAACAGGGTTTTTCTCCTTACAACGGCTGCAACTTTTTTTCCGACAAGCTCACAACAACTAGCCCATGAAACTAATCTTCCTGGTAAACAATATTAACAAAAAAAAAATAATAATAATTTAGAACTCAAACTCATGCAAACTGCAGTGTTCGTTATACCCTATTAAAGTGGAAGCCATCATTTATAAGGCTGTTTCTGGGTAGTCAAGGATCAGAGGGTCATCTCCCAAAGCAAAAGCCGCACCCAAGATGCTCAGTATAATGAGAGGGATGGGGACAATGATCTGTTTGCATGGTGCAACGTTCTCAAGTGTAAGGAAACAGGACACCTGGACATCTTGTGACCTGTGTGCGAAGGTCAGAACGAGGCTTTGTGCAATCCCGGGTGCACGCGCGTGAAAAGGTGTCGCGCCGTCTTGAGGGTGCATGATGACTCAGGAGCAGACAAACGCTCTCCGCATCACAAACGACACTTCGCTCCCTTGTGGCACACATTCGCACGTACACGTAATCACGCCGACGGACTCACGGCCGGCCACACGGCATCCGGGGAAAGGACGGTTTGACACCTGCATGCACACCGTGGTTTTCACCTGCGCGCCAAGGGGGGATAAGGTGTAAAAAGCCAGCGTGGAGGGTAACTGATCAACATCCTGTGATATATTAGCGATAAGAAACTTTGTCGCGTACCTAAATGACTTTCTCACGCCGGCTTTACACCCCTCCCGACCGAGATTGAACTGTTAATAATTGTGGGGTCCATTAGGGTAGGGCTTAGCCACGTGTGGGTAGCTCGAGTAGCTTGCGTTCTTCTGAGGACAGAGGTTAAAGTTTTCCTACCTTAGAACGAAGCAGTCGTCAGAGTTCAGAAGGTAAACCTGACATGGCAAGATAAGACTTAAAAAAAAAAAAGGAAAGAAAGACAAAGAAATACCGAGTCCACGTTAGTCTTTGTCAAGTTGGTAAGTTGTTTGGTTGGCAATGGCGGAGGAAGATGCTCGGCTTTGAGGGTGAGAGGGTAGCAAACTTCATGCTGACAGTGAAC
Organism: Pomacea canaliculata; assembly: GCF_003073045.1. Classification (NCBI taxonomy): domain Eukaryota; kingdom Metazoa; phylum Mollusca; class Gastropoda; order Architaenioglossa; family Ampullariidae; genus Pomacea; species Pomacea canaliculata. Next base: position 22,063,847 of record NC_037595.1, on the reverse strand, counting down.
GATGTTCACATTCTTGTCCCCTCAGTACTTTTAGAGGGGGGCGGCTCCTCCAACCTTGAATGGTTAAGTAGATTGGAAAGTACTTACCCCTAGAGGTGGCTTGGTACTACAGGGGTAGAAGGGAGGGTAATGATGGATTTACGAGGCTGAGCCTACTCGGCAAAGGTCGCTTCGACTCTCGTAACGGTAGGGTATCCCAATCGCTGTTTCTTGTAATACAATTCAGTCTCAGGAGGCCACTAGACCATTACATGTGACACATGGTGACTCAACTCGTTGTTACCTGCACGGATCTCACACTGCACCTGTGTGACCAGGAATTAGAGAATATATTTGGATACTTGACAAGGTTGGACTGTGTAGACTGGAATCTTGGTGAACACAAAGAAATATTTATTTACTTGATTGATTGCTTTCGCTTCTTATTTTCTAATAAGTAGTTTGCTGATCGTCCATAAGTCATTTGAGGAATTTAGTCAAAGAATATAAATTAGTTTCTCTCTTTTCTTTTACTTTGATTCATTATAGATGACAAAATATGAAAACATAACTCTGATTTACAAATTGCAAACCTGAAATTTAAATTTAACGTAGGGACTTGAAAATGTGATTGGATAACTCAAATACTTCATTGTCCCCTCTCTCCAAAGGACGACCATATTCTACCTGTCTCCTATCTTTCTATGTTATGTATATTATGTTATCTTTACTGTATTGTATTTTGTGTACAAGCGTACAAAGTTTGATGGAGGGAGTGTGAGAGAGAGATGTACACATTGTTTGAGTGCAAGGAAGCTAATTTAAATTTTGTAGATATGTGATTTATATATCTCATGGAGGAAATTAGAATACCTGAAAAAAAAAATCTTCCAACGGCCAATCCTGTGAACAGGTGTTCCAAAAATGTGTCCCAAGGCGAACTCTAACCCCAAGGCACTGTGGCGACAATTAAGTGTTCTCGACCACTGCGCTCTCGGGCGTCCCTTGGCCGTTGCGATAGCAATCATTCTTTCATTTATTTAATTTTTTTTAAACTTGAATGTCGCCGAACAGGCCGCACAGAAACGATTAAGGTGTTGGACGGCCCTCTCCTGTCATCTTGTCCACGCTCTCCACCCTGTGGGCGAGGTCCCGTAATTACCACGGTGGTGGTGGCCTACGTCGAGGACGTTTGATGACTGGCACGTACACAACTCCCGCGCATGCGCATGTAGGCTTGCTTGACGAGAACGTGAAAGGACTTAAGAAGTGTGGCGAGCGCTTCGCACTTACATGCGGGTGGGGTATAACGGGTGCGTGTACTTGAGTCGCGTACCTCAGGTTTGCCTTTTGGACGATTCGTTGCTTTAATAAGGATTGTAGCTTGACAATGGTCGAGACCATGGAGTTTGCTTTCATTCAGTTGGCGACATACTGGGGTTCCTTTTTTCCATGAAAGGCTCAATTCAGGGAAGCTCTCGCAGACGCTTTTCACGGGTGGTTAAATGTCTCCGGTTAATAAAATATTCCCAGTAAATCGAGAAAACAGTGTCGAATCATAGACATCCCTTGTGTGACATACGCAAAGTAACAAATTCTGTGTGACTTGAATGGAAAGTTACTGCTAAAACCAAAAAGTTACTCCGACAGTAATTGTGCAATTTGCCTTAAAGAAAGCTGGATGACTTAACCACTCAACCACTTCTTTGCATTTTGAAACCAGTTGATATCAGAACGATGACTTGTACAAACAAAATATTTTTATATATTGCTGCATTACTCCATGTTGTCATAAGCTGGCGCCTCGCTACTGAATGCTGTAAAGTTGACGCATGCTTTGAAACTTTGGACAGTTTTAAAGACTTTAACCGCCAAATCTTGTAAAAGTGAATGTCCGGAAATGACGTCAGTCGAATGTATAAAATCTGTGAAGTCACTGCTTAGCGTCGCTTTCGCGGCTAGTTTCACTTCCGGTTGTTAGTGATGAGAACGACGCCTATGAGATGTGCTACAGCTTTGGCTAGAAGGAGACAGATGAAGCCAAAATGCAGTAACAAGGGGGGTGAGGGGCTGGAATAACCCTGAACTGGGGGGTGGGGGGCAGGGGAAAGAGCGGATGGAAGTAAAGAGAAGGAAAAGTCAATATTGTAAAAATGTCAAAGCGCGAGAGAAAGACACACACTTGAACAGTTTGCCCAAAGCGGCGGGCCAGTGGCATGACAATACGCAAATCCTGGACACGAGCACGCGCCTACAGCGCCTGTCGATATCAGCGCCACCGCAGTTCCAACAGTTGTCGTCCTTGCCGCTGGTGTGTATATCAGTCGTGAGTCCCTCCTTCAACGCCCGGTCCACATTCACCCCTTCCCACTCTACTGCACCCTTGATCAACATCTTCAAAGCGTCCAGCCTTGTCCTTTACAGGGTGTCGACTGCCTGGGAGTTAGCCAGGGGGCGCAACCGGAGGTTGGACCTCATGGCGAGGTCATAATGTACAGCATGCGCGCGCACGCACCCACATGCAGATGCACAACACAGAAAAATTTTCACACCCCGATATACACACACAATAAACAGAAAACATACTCACAGATACACACATCTGGACCTACAACATCCAGCAGGAACTGAAAACGAGAAGAAATTCAAAAGAAAACCACACAGACAAACACAAAGACATGCAAACATAGAGAAAGAGGGGAAAAAAAGAAATGAAACAGACTTTCATTAAAGCAGAAAGCACTAATAGAATCCTCTTTTGATGTTCCCCACCTTCCATCCGCCATCTTGTGTCCCCGGCTAACCTGTGCGCTTTTCTTGACTCTCTTGCTCGCTCATCCCTCCACGAAGCAACACTTCCAGCGCCGCCTGCAGCTCAGACAACCTTTTCCAATCACGCAAGCGTCAGACAGGACTTACTTATGTTCTGTAGCGACCTTGCACCCCGAGGCCACATCCTCCCGTTGACAGCACAGTATTCTTCAGGCAATGGAAATTTCTGGAAATGATTAAACGCAGAGAACGGGAACGTGCCAAGAAACCCAGAGAAGACATCACACTCGTAGTCGAAGGAGAGTGAGATCGTGGAAGAAAACTTACCATCATTAATATAAAGAAAATTCACACAATCACACGACTACAAAGAATAAAAACTTAAAAATAAAAAGTTAATTACAATCTTTAAAAAAAATTAGAGAAAACAGTCGGACTTGCAATCATCAAAACAATATTTTCATTCTGATTATTAGGAATATAATGAAATAAATTTGTTAACAATAAAACTTTTGCCAAAACCCAATTAGAAAAGTATGATATTTTGTTGTTATAAACTCATGGACACCAATGTTGTCCCTGGATAGTAGACCCCTCAAGCACACACACACACGCACGCAAACACATTTTCGCACGTCCACAAAAACCTCACACAAAGTACGTCTCGGGCCGTCTGTTTGGCTTCGATTTAAGTGAGAGGTGGGCTTTCTTGATAAAGGGATAAGACAGTTTGGTCAGGATCACATACTTTTCTTTGCAATGTAGTGCCGAGCCTAAGAAAGAGCTGTGACAAGACTGCAGCTACAACTTTTATCGGCAGTCATCGGATGTCAACATCTCAGCTCGCGTGATGTCAACAGGTGTCTGCAGGGTCTCAATGTGTTCTCAGCATATGGGGAAAAAGTAAACTTCGTGGCAGATGACTCATCGACAAATTGATTGGCTGATGGTTTTCTTTCTAGAAAATATCTCATTTCCGCTAATCTCTTATTTATGTTTCGGTTAACATAAAATCTGCTTCAGTCAGCCGTCTACATTGTGACACTTTCTGGATTTGTTCTTTTCTTCAAAGTATGTTCGCAGTGTTCCACTTTCTATAAATTAAATTACCCTTAGTCTCTAAGAATAATCCAACATTTCAGGTATATATATATTCTGGTAGTGTTTTAAATTTGTTAGAACAGAAATGTCTATTGTGGTATTTCTAACACAATCTTCCTGTCTCGTGATGCTCTGAGTCTTTTTTTTTTTTCGTTGTTGTCGTTGCTGACAAAGGATATACAATACAAAGCAAAATCAAAAATTATTTCCCAATAGACGACTTTTTTTTCTATTTCGCAGTCATATATAATTCTTCTCACGTGGGATCGTGACTTCACAGCTTCCTCAATTTGTCGTTTTGCAGAATTTCTTTTTGTGATGGTAAGCGATCTTTATCAGCACGAGCGACGAGATATGTTCAGCAGAGAAAGGAACCAAAAAATAATAACACAAGAACATCAGATCATCACAAGGTGCGCCCCTAAACCCTCTCTCTCTCCTATTCTTCTGACCGCTAATGTATTCGAGCTCCGAAACTCAATTTCATTTTGTCTGATTGTCTGCCTTTGAAAACGTTTTTCGCGATGAATACAATGCCCTGGGGTCAGACCTTTCGGTCGGTCACCGCGCCGCTTTTCTCCTTCGAAATAGAAAAAAAAAATCCCTACCACTCTCTGATCCTCCTTCCCTCTATCCGCCACCATCATCTGCCGACTCCATCTACACACGGCCCCTTATTTCCCGACATTGTATACTCGGAAAGGTCACACAAAGTGGTTTTCTAAAGGCAGAGTGCCACTCGTGGTTTTCCCAGTCCTACTCCTTCTTCCCGCGAACACAACTGTGGTGGCTGTTGCACTGCATGATGGGATGGTCTGTGGTTAAATAGCAAGGTGTTGAAAGTCCAAAAAAAAAGTCTGCTATTGTCTGCGGCTTCTTACCTCTCATTATCTTACTCTCACCTAAGTATAAAAGTTTTTTTTAAAGCTGTTCTTCAAAAAAGTTGTCATCAGTTATTGTTTTATGTTTGTAGATGTAAGAGAAGTGTGACCTACCCTTTATTTCTTTCTCTCATTCCTCACTTTTTCTTCCACTATTTCGTCTTCTTTAATGGTTTCTAACACGAGAGAAGTATTGAGTTAGTCTGTAGTCGGAGGTTTTTTGCTCCAGGCTCTACTTTCTTCACTTGGTAACCAAAAGTTCAGAGCTTTTATAACTACTGAGCAAGACTGGTCAATTACTTAATTAAATACTCACCTTGCATGTCTTTCAAAACAACTCAATCGTGAGCACTATTTGTAGATAATATTCTATTTTGAAGAGAATTTAACATTATTTTTAAAGTAATTCATCAAACTCTATAGTATATTTTAATGACTGCAAACTATGACTCATTTCCTGCTATTTTAATACAGATTTTCCAGTGTCTGTGTTTGACAATGTCAAAGCAAAACTATGAAAATGTTATGATAAGCTGCAAAAGTACACACACAGCGTAAGTCCATACATCCATGAACACACACACATACAAGCAAGCATACATGTCTAAACATAACACACAAAAAAATACAAACTATGAGACATGATTTGAAATATGAAACTTTACTGAGACAGGAAACTGAACTTCAATAGTTGTACTCTGAACTTTTGTAAAGGTCGGTGTCACTACTGTCAGGGCCTCTAGCTTAGTGTACATGTGGAATACACATGTGGAATACTTATTGTTATGACAGCGGGGATAGCATGTCACGGCGCCCAGTCTCCCGAGGCGTCAATTTGTCGCCCCTTCTTTGAGAGCATGAATAAATTCACCGGAGACCAGGATTGGGTACACAGGCGAGAGGCAAATTTCCACCCCGAAGCACCCGGCTGTACCTTGAGGCGCCATTTCGCGCTCCATGCCATTAGCGGTGACGGCTCAAGGGCCGCCTTAAGTGCAGGTGAGGACTGCAGTCTGCTTTTTCCCAGTTCAGACCTGGCTTCTTTTTTTTTTTTTTTTTGGTGCACAGTGGAACCTGTCACTTAAGTTTTATTTTACCGCCGGCTGTATGCTAGGACCATTCTCGCAAGAAGGATAGGAATGTTAGAAGGATGAATGTAGATGGCGAGTCAGCAGAGAAAGCTTGCGATGGTTTGAACATTGATGTGCAGGCGGAGGGAAAACCCGACGTGACCACCACCAGTGCACATCGCCGGTCACTCGCGGGCTAATAAACATGAGGGTGGCTAACCTTTGTCCTTCATGTCGTCCAGACTGCCTGGGAGCTAGCTTGCGGCAAGTTCTCCACACGAGGCCATTCAAACAAGCTATATTGAATAACTAACACACAAGAGTCAAAACAATGCTCGCGTCCCGACATTCCTCTTAGTCATGGCTGTCAGAGATTTTTACCTGATATAGTTTCAACTTTTTTTTTCTGACAAGGTAATTTACCGGTCTCGCCTTACACAGTCATTACGGTAGGTACACAGTAGGGTTCCGTTAATGACCGAGCAGACGCTCACTAACCAGGTGGCGCTCGCAAGCAAGGCTGGTGTCACGGATCACTAACAGGCTGATTTTCTGGATGTAGTCTGAACTAGACTGTCATCGGTAATTGGTCAATTATGGCAGCAAATGCATGACTAAGCAGTCAGCCTGCTTGCTCCCGTCTTATACAGCGACTTATGTAGACATGCACTTTCTTCCCTCCCCCTACCTTTTTTTCTTTATTTCGTGCTGACATTCATTTATTTATTGCCTTTTTAGTATATTTACTGTTTGAATCGAGTATTAGTTCATCCGTTCATTCACTCTCATACTTTCTGGTTTTGTTTATTTTGTTCCCTCGCTTGTTTGCTCGTTCATTTATGAACCATCATGACACTCTTTATTATGCTGGATGTGCATGGTGTGGCTTATTTTCTGAGCAGCAAATCTTCAGACAAACAAACGGCCCAGAAAATGAAGGCTTTAGTGTGACTTACTCCCACACTTTCTCTTTATTTTAGTGTGTATGTGTATGGATTTTTTTAAAAAGCTTTTCTGATCTTCAAAAATCTTCCCAAAGCGTGTCACTCAAAACTTAATTTAATATCGACAGGGGACACATTTTAAAATGGTCCCCCAACTTTTCGTGCCACCTGCTCGACATATAAACCGAGTTTGTTCACGAGCAGCAAAGTCTCCCGTGGAGTCGACTGTTTTTGGGAGCCATCTGCAGTAAAATCATTTTACGGTGCAGTTAAACACGTTAGGTCCGCAGTCACTCTGATATACAGGTAAAAAGCGCTGAACATTTATACTTCAGGATTAAAATAATGCAAATTAACCTGTTGGGTGGTCTGCACGGGAGTTCTCACGGTTGTCTCATGACATCAGGTCTCACGAAGCACCTCTCTATTATCCTTCTTTTGTGCTGCTCACTGCTCTGTCCTCGCTCACTTCTCGTAATGTTCCATCGAGTTGTGTGTAAACCATTACTGATTCTCCATTCTCCACGTGCGATCAGGTGAGCTGGGTAGGTATCTCGTCTTGGCATGCTGTTCGTTGGTTTCACGTGACACGTGGTTACAGGACTGGGTGAGTGACCGCAATACACCCATGGTTTGGAGTTGAATACCCTACATTCGTAAAACTAATACCAAATGTTGTGGCATCTCCAGGACCAGTCTGCTTGTATCCGGATGTATTTCATGTGATTACCTCACATTTACATGTTAGTCATAAATCTTTATGTAACAGGGGTGGGCAGTGTGCGTGCTGAAACGTCTTACCGGGAGGGTGATAAATCGGGGTACAGAGCAATGCTGGGTGGACACTGAGCGTCAACTGAAGACTAAAATCTTTATTTTCCACCAGAGACCAAACGTTCAAGTAACAGAGAAAATTAGCTTTGGATTTTTTTAAAATATAGAATGAAAGACCTAAGGAGATATTTACAATAATGTTTCAATATTTAATCTCTACTTCTTTTCTCTATATATGTATAGCGACACATACCTTTTTTCTGTTTAGCACTGTAAACTTCAGTAAACACAGTTAACACATCTCACTAAATATATATTAGATAGTTAATTATATTACAATAATAATCGATTATAATGTAGACACAAACAACCAAAAAATAGCTGATAGTAGACACGTAGAGAGACCGGCTGCTGATAATATTTTCAGCAATTTTTTTATGCTTTGGGAGTAACGCAAGTACATAAATAAAAATCCTTCTAGAAATTAGTTCGAAGTAAAGGTCTGTTACTTACAAAGAATAACACGACAGGAACGCAGTATTCGTAGCAAATGCAAACAGTGTAAATGCCTCTGATGGGGTATAAATGCGCACCGACTAGAACTGAGTACCCCAGTCTGCAAACCCACACCCCTCCTTTCGAACGGCGTAAAAAAATAATAATAATAATCTCTTTTAAGGGCGACAACTGTCCACCCGGCTATTAGGTTGCGATTTGCTCCTACATGATTAGCTCCCTTTGTATGTACTTTGTAGGCTGATGGTCTTTACATCCCTGAGTTGTAGGCCGTTAGGTGTCGCTCGTTCTTCTCCACCATCTACAAGACGACAATTGGTCTTTGTAGTCGTGAATGTGCGCCTGAGGCCATTAATCTTGTTGTGAGAGCAGTTAGACAATTACATTAAATGAGAGAGAGAGTGCTCGCGCGCGCACCCTCGACCCTTACCATTAAAGTAAGAAAAGATGGCAAACACAAAAGGTTGCAGATACCGAGTGCGAGGAGTGGAAAGAAAAAAAATAGGGCGAGTAAAACACTAAGATGAAGGCCTTCCGGTGCTGAAAATATTCCCGACAGAAATACACCGTGGAAGGCACTGACCCAAAACTGAGTGTACGAGAAGATTGACTGATAAACTTGATGCAAGTCGTAAATATGGTGCTATTGCCTAAATAACAGTTTTACTAACATAATAGAGGAAATAAAGCATGGTAGATCAGTCCTGGGTCACGTAATTATTTTCTAGAATATTTTACTGGCAGTCGAAACTTATCATTTTACCGATATTTCTGATTATTTTACCTCGCATTTACCGAGGGAAATACTATTTACGAATTCCCACATTATTATTAAGTGAAAGTTTTTTTTTTTTCAATTAAAAGAGAATAAAAAAAGATGAAGGGTTTTCTTCATGTCGCGTGCAACTTGTAACACAAACCAGTTACTTACCTGCTGTCACAGTTTCTAGCTGATGTGCTCCTTGAACTCTCTGTATTTTACTGCTGTTGAAACACTGACCTTTGCTCAAAGTGCTTATAAATTCCAAGCAAGGTAACAGATAATCTTCGTTCATCTGCTATATTGTACTTGTAAGAATCAAAACATTAATAATTAGTTAAAATTATCACCTGTACTGAGCACCTGTAAGTGACAAATAATGTGTTTCATGAATAAAATTAACATTTTCCGGGTTCTTTTCTGCAATAACAGAGCAAAAAGTGTCTGTCTGACTTTGGAGGTAATCGTGAATAGTAGGTGCTTGAACCCTTGGCACACTCACTTCTTCACACAAGGAAGAGTGTTCTTCAGTGTGGCTCGAAACCGTGACCCCATGTGGTAATAGATGACAAAGTTAAAGGACGGGGTCACCATCCGTAACACGGAAACGATTTTCCACAGTACGGACAGAAGGTTGTAGTAGCGGCCTGAGTTGCTCAGGTCCTTCACCAAGTACAGCGACAACTGCAACATGACGACAGGCGAGAAGCAGACGATGAACAAGAGAGACGACGCCAGCAACATTTTGGTGGTCGCCACTTCTTTCTTCGAAAGTCTCGAGGAATCTTTTGACTGTTGTGCTTTGTCGGAACTTCCCACGGCTCCGTGTAGGTGGCGCCACGTAGAGGCTTGGTACAGCTTGATGACTGTGAGAATGGAGGTGATGATGATAACAAACAGAAGGACGATTGTGAAGACGACAGCGTAGACGAATACGTCGATAATATCGAAAACATATTTGTGGTCCAAGTAAAAACTGAAATAAATAAATACAGTAGAATTGAAAGGTTATATACATTTCTTTATCAAATGATTATTATCATCATCGGGTTCGTCCTTATCACGGTAATCATCATTTTTCTAATCACCCTTTTTTTTTCTTCATCAAAGATAAAGATAAGTTATCCTCATTTCCTCCCTTTTTTTATTGAAGGTTTTTTTTCTTTTTACAGCGCTTTTTTTTTGTATAGTGCGTCTTTTATTACTTAGTAATACTTTATCATTCTGTCCTTTGCTAATCGATCCTGCTGTTTTCTTGTTTTTTTTTTATCTTTGTTTCCCTTGTTAGTTCTTTCTTTTACTGTACAATTTAATTTTTTTTTTTTGACATATGTCTCATTCATTCTGTCAAATGTTTCGTTTCTTTGTTTATTTGTTTGTATGTGTGTGTTGTTTCCTTCTTTTAAGTAGCCAGCAAGCTGTCTCTCCACTTGCGCACCCAAGACACGAAAGCAGAGCGAGAGAACGAGCGAGAAAAAAAGAGCAGGAAATCATCCGAGCAATATGGAAAGAAAACAATTGCTGACAAAAAGAATGAAGATAAGGAATAAAAAGCTAGAAGTTGAAAATCTTTTTCTAGAAAGTGATCCCTCACCTGGTGTAGCTTCTGGCCAATTCCGTCTCGTTAGTAAGAGGATCAAAGACACAGGTAAAGGTGTGCTTGTGACCGGCGATGAGGTTCATGCCACCTACAAGAAACACGCCCACCACCCCGATAACGGCCGCCATGCTGGAAGTCTTGAGGTATTTCTGAGCCTTGAAAGGGAGGAACACACACAAGCACCGCTCGCACGCGATGACACACGTGATAAACTGAGAAGTTTTGCTGAAGCCAATGAAGCCTGTGTTCGAATGACACACACACAAAAAAAATATTGATGGTCATGTGTCTGTTGTCATGTGGTTGTCAGAAGATTTTGTTTAGCCGACAAAAGCGATTTCTTTTTAACTTTTGAGTGTTTAAGCGAGTGTATGAATGCATACTAGTATTCGTTATGGTTTGCACGGTGTATTTAAGCTTTGATTATGAACGAAATATTCCAGTATAATTGCTTACTTTTTTGCTGTTCATGAATACTTAATACATCCCAAAAATAAATTACAGGAAAAGAAATAAGTTCAGTACTGACCTACAATGTTTTCCTCGAAAACACCTCGAATTTTAATTAACACCCCGTACATCTGTTCAAAATTTCGTAGGAACTGCGCTGTGAGGCCCACGAGGTCTGTCAAAGACAATACAAACAAACACATGTTGATCCTCTCCCCTAGTCCCTGTCTGTAGAAGACAGCGGCGTTGAGGATGTTGGCTGGGAATCCGAAGAGGAACAGAAGCGGCGTGGCCGTGGCGTTGAGGATGATTCGGACCCAGACCTCAGCCTGCTCCAGAGACATATCGAGAAATAAACTCTTTAAGCCACTATGTCTACAGAGCTTTGCTTCGGGGATTTCTCCAGATACTTCTGTTTCCTACCCCTCGTTTTCTTCCTATACTGCAAAATCACCTCAAGGTGGCAGCAGTTTTGTTCTCCTTTTCTTCTGTTGGGCTACAGATTTACGTGACACACTTTTGTTCCCACGATCCTGTAGTCTACATAAAATACTGCCTTTTTTTCTGTGCTATCATATGGATTAAAAATAGTCATCATATGTCATCTAGACAAAAATGACCCTTTTGTCTGTCAGTATGTCTTCAAGATCTCTCATGGGTCATTTATCGTCCACAGTCCAATGGGGAAACAATTGTTTCTGTCATCAGATAAGCCAAAGCTCTTTCTCACCCCGACAGCTGCCTACCTTATGGCTGACGAGGTCGTATGGGTTTTCCCAAGGTTTGTAGCTATCTGACCGGACGATGCAACCTTCTGGGACATAAGACAGAGATCCGCCACTAGAGGGCAGAGTGACTGGGGTCCGTCTCCTGGCCCCACAGAGGTAGTCACGTGATACGAGAAGGCTTCTAGCATCGTAGTTCGCTGCGCAAAACTCACCAAAATATACAACCTTATTGTGAAGTGTCGCTATCATCTTCAATATATTTGGTTTATAATCAGATTTATCGTAATGTATGTGTATACAGAATAGTGTCACATGGATGACTTAGTTGAATGAAGCTTTAGTAGCGGCATCCAAATCGAACAACACTTTCAAGACGATGAGGATGTGTACCATTACTTTATTGACTTTAAGAAGGCATTTGACAGAGTTGGCACGGTGAGCTGTTGCATATGATACGAAAATAATACATTGAAAAGGGCACGGTTCGAATAATTCTGTTACTATACGCCAGTTCTTGGAGCTCTGTGTTACTTGATTGATAATTTGGAGAGCTCTTTTCTACAGTGTGAGTCCCCATCGAGTGATCTTCATCCCGGACAAGGAAAAACAGAGATTCATTTAAACGGAGGTACAATGGTATATCGACACTATGGATGACAGCTACGTGGCGGACATTTGTCAAAGAAAAACATCAGCAACAGTAGCAATCCAAACCTGAAAAAGGTCTGGAACGGCAGGTGGATAAGCTTAGGAAACAAATTCAACCGGTACAAGTCTCGTTTTGTATCATGTTACTGCTGCGAAAAGTGAACACGGTTGCCGAAACTGAGAGGAAGATATTTGAGATGAAATTCTTCCAGAGACCGTTTGGAAGCTATTACAAGTAACAGAAAGCAAAACGAATTTGTATTCAATGTGATTTCCGCCAAGGTCAAGCATCAGTTCTTCAAGGGAGTGTGGAAGGAGGACATCGAGGACAGAAGAAAGTGGGGGAACTGACAAACAATTCTCACCTTACTACTTGGATGGATTTGCAAACTGAGATGACATGAAGGACAACGAAATGTCGAAAAGAACTTCAAGAATTCTGACAGACTTACTTGTCCACAAGCTTTTGGACAAAGTTTGAGAGATAAACACTACAAATAATGACATGTGGCCAGAACCATTCCACCTCAAGTTGTTCAGAGTCTGATGGCTAACTCCCAACTTACAACAGAGCTGTGATGGTGTTCTGGAAAAGTTGGCTGTAGAAATATTCTAGAAATTTTAGATACAGATTTTACTACCTTTCAGATAAGTAATATACTTGAATGCTTATTAACTAATGCCAACTACAAAAGTCTTTGCTGCTGAAAAAAACTTTACCTTTCTCCGAGATGATAGAACTCAATCAGACTAAGAGATTCAGAGAGAACTTGAAACTCACCTTACAATTACATTTACCTTTGTTAAAGATTATCACTGTATGCCAAACCACTGTGGCAGACACCAGGTAGTGGATCCAGAGTTTAAATATTAAATGATGAAGTCATTAAAGGAAAATAGCTATTTATAGCTCACTTTGAGTCAGTGCCGCGCCTCTGGTAATGAGTGTTAATAGGAGAGAAAATAGAAATGTATGATGGAGTACACACTGGATGTTATAAATGTTTGAATATATGTCTGTGTGCGTGTGTGTGTGTGTGTGTGTGTGTGTGTGTGAATAGGGAGGAACCTTTTAAGGCCCGCTGTCTACAAAGAAAATGCTTTCTTCTGTCCGATGAATTAGCCTCCGTCTTGATTTTCTTCGAATAAATTTTAGGACAATTTCTCTCAAAGATAATTGTTAAATTGTTTTCAGTTGTAACAATTAGCTTATTTTACGATTTGTCATCAAAACAGTTTTCTCGAAGACTTTTTTCATCTAGTCAATGTTTGTTTCTATTAGCTTTAAATTATTTTGAAGCATTTTTAACCCTTAGTCACATAAATTGTGAACAATAATTTCCCTTTAATTACTTTTGTCCAGAGATATTCCTCGAAATTTACCGCATAAACATTTCTTTTATAACATCATTTTTACACAAAAAAATAAATAAATAACAATTGAAAGAAATATCTGCAGTCAATTATTTGAAAGCAAGGTGTTTCCCCCATAGTGTGATCTTTAAGTTTATCCCAAGACGCAGTGGTCAGGATTTATGAGCATTTTAGAAATAAAACTTTTCTCAGGCAATGTGCAAAAGGATATCAACACACAAGATTCGTAGAACATTTAATGTATATCAGAAGAAGTAAAACACAATATTTTTAACTAAATATTTTTTAAGCTTTGTGTTCATCAGACAGACCGCACCACAAATTCAAAGTGGAGTTTCAAAGAGGCCGCAGAAAGGAAGAAAAGTTCAGCTGCAAAGTTAACAACAGGTTTGCGGCGTTGGAGGGACTCCTGGAAGAAACAGTGGCCAACCACTGGACAGGATTACAAGAGATGTGGAAGACTGTCTGAACACGAGTTCTAAAAGAAAACAGCACAAGGAATGGCTGACGATAAGGACCTGGCAAAAGATAGAGGAAAGGAAAGATCTGAAGCAGAAGATCAACCAAAAGAAGAGCTCAGAGGAAAATACTGGGTGATAAACCGAGAAGCGAAGAAGAGGGCAAGAGACCATAAGACACAGTTTGTGCACAGGATGGCAGAAGAGTCAGAGCAAGCAGCCGGGCAAAATAACACAAAGAGACTATACGATATTACAAGAATTCTGTCAGGAAGTAAAACCCCAGCGAGTGCAGACCAATAAAGAATAAGAATGCCAGCGCCATTACCGGGGATGCAGAACAAAGAACTCGCTGGGTGGAACATTTTGATGAAATACTGAACCGGCCACCACCAACAAACACTTTGGACATTGCGCCAGCTGCCGAAAAGCTCCAAGTGAACATCAACCCACTAACCAAGAATTCATCATCAAAGCCATTAAGTTTTTGAATTCTGGCAAGGCGGCAGGCCCAGATGGCATTCTTGCAGAGGCACTTAAGTCAGACCCAACAGACACAGTGGAGATACTACACCCCTGCTGTAGGAAATTTGGGAACAGGAACAAGTTCCAGCAGACTGGAAGCTTGGCTACCTAGTAAAGCTACCCAAAAGAGGAGACCAAACAATTTGCAGAAATTTGCGTGGGATTATGCTGTTGTCCATTCCTAGAAAGGTGCTGACCAGAATCATCCTGGAGAAACTCATTGCACTCATTGCATCATCCATCAGCTGTGTGATGACTCGACATGCCAAGTGATCATCAACGGAAAGCTGACTGACCCCTTCGCAGTAAGGACTTGAGTGAGGCAAGGCTGCATGCTCTCACCCACAATCTTCCTGATCGTCATAGATTGGATCATGAGAAGAACAACCTCTAACATAACATGGGTGATCAGTGGATCTTGTCAGGCAACTTGAAGATCTCGACTTTGCGGATGACATCAGCCAGTTTGTCCACAAGTAACCACACACTCAAAGCTTATATATTAATAACGTTACTTGATCACAGTTCATTTTTTTTTTTTTTTACCGTGTACACGTGGCTCTCTGTAAAAGCATCCGTGTTAATTATGAGATAAACCACATTCCGTCTATTGATAGCCGGATCGTATATTTTACAACTGATCACAACTCAAGACTAATTTCATCAGCGATGACATACAACGACCATCTCATCGTCGCCTGTGACAACTATCTTTTTCATGTTTTTACAGAAATTAAAATCATTCTGCAGCAGGTGAGGCTATCCATGTGATACACCTGATCTGCGATGTGTGTTTACAGTCGGAAGCAGGTGATACAGCATGAAGTAGACGTGCACCGCCGCCATTTTGTATCAGCACCATCACAGTTTTACATGCGCCGGCAGGTTCATGAGCTTCAAGAGATGCTGAGCAGGTGATCAACAGTCATTTTGTTGCTGTCACTCGTTCTTGTACAGCCCTTATGATGGCTGCAGTAAATTGTAGATAACAAACAGATATTTCCCTGTTACTTATTCATCTGCATGTGTACGAGTGTGTGACTGCGGTTTTATGAATGTTTATGAATTTTAACCTGTTAAAACTGGTATCATAACAATTATAATTGGTACGGGAATTTCGATATAATCGCTTACTTAAAGACTCAAACATGAAAAGTAAAAAGCTTAGTGCTAACCTATATAATAATAATAATGATAATATAATGCAAAGTTTGTAAAGCGAAACTCCATATAATATTTTCTCTTTAATGAATATAAATAATAATACCAAGTGGTCACAGCTTGCACCCTGATTTCACGTATTTAGAGAAATTTAAGACAAAGTAATTTTTCATATAATGTGTGTGTTTTTATTGTGGCTCGAATTCCATATCCACTGCTATACTCAGTACATGCTTTCCTTTACAATTATACGCCTTTTCCACATTTCTGTGAACAGAGAATTACAAATTCTTAAATATTACAGGATTATGCCATGGGATCACTATTCCAGAGTGCCTGTTGTCAACTCTCAATGTGGAAAACCATCAGTCATCTCTTTTGTAATCGCTGATTGTGTCTTTTACCTCCCCGTCTGGACGAGGCGACCTTTGCCCTTTAGAGTGTAAATATGTGCTTGTCGTCGTTGTATTGAGATGTAGTCGCAACAAATGTTGATGCTTCATTCTCATCAAATAATCGTAAGCTATAAAAGTATTTATATTTGATATTATGCTGGACGAATCCATATCAGTCAGTAACAGTAACCTCCAAAGAATTGAGAATATGAAGGTTTCTGTGCTGATAAGACATGATGAATGGTCTGGACTTTATCGTTCGAGGATGCATGTTTGCGTGAATTGAAGATATCGTGTACATGAAAGACATTACCACTTTGTTCATAAGCTAGACGAGATAAAAGCTGGACAAGGCAATTTTTTTTCTGGAAACGGAGCTAAACCCCCAAAAATGCTGTTGATAAGAACAAAAAAAAAAGAGTAACAGAGGACATTATGGAGCGGTTTTTTCTAACTTTAACCAGCTCAGTAAAACTATCAGCAACACTGTCGACATCTGATGGTGTCCTTTGGTTGACTGTGTTAGTGGCAGCATGTCGGTCTCTGTCCTCCAATGTCGAACGCATCACCATGATGAACGTTATATTTGCTAGACAGATGTGTCTACTAAAACAACAATTAGTAGATGTAACAGAATAAAATTATTTGAAAAAATGTAAATACTAAATCACGTGTCCGCACACTCCAATGGCCATATATATATATACTTTTAGACATAAGTACTTTTAAAATATTCTCATAAGGGGTTTCGGATAATCGTAGTCCTTTTCCAGACTATCTACACCTAATTTCTGCGACAGCACCAGATGGAGTTGAACATTTTAACTAAGCGAGGCAGGAGGAAGCCTCAGTATATTTGTACTTAGCAACTTGTATTGCTGCTATTAGACTAGGTCAAAAACATCAACAAAGTATTCAAATTTCCTTTTACAGTAGCCTAGCTTGGAAGGGTGTCTGAACTCAGACAAGGGTAAGGGCAGGGATACGATGACGACGGGGACCACAACTAACCTGCAGTCCTAGATTAATAATTGTAGGTGTGTGCTTGGAGCACTTACTTCTTCACACATGACAGAATGTCCTTTAACGTAGTGCGAAACCGTGACCCCATGTGGTAATAGATGACAAAGTGCAAGGATGCGGTCACCATCCGTAACATGGAAACGATTCTCCACAGTACGGAGAAGAGGTTGTAGTAAGGGCCTGAGTTGCTGAGCTCCTTCACCAAGTACAGCGACAACTGCAGCACTACCTCGGGCGAGAAGCAGACGATGAACAAGAGAGACGACGCCAGCAACATTTTGGTGGTCGCCACTTCTTTCTTTCGAAATTCGCGAGGAATCTTGTGACTGTTGTGGTTTGTGGGAACTTCCCACGGCTCCGTGTAGGTGGCGCCACGAAGAGGCTTGGTACAGCTTGATGACTGTGAGGATGGAGGTGATGATGATAACAAACTGAAGGACGATTGTGAAGACAACAGTGTAGACAAATACGTCCATAATATCGAATACATATTTGTGGTCCAAGTAAAAACTGAAATACAAAAAAATATCTTAACAATAAAACAACATTTATATACTTCTTTATCAAAAAGTTTTCATTAATCGTCCTTGTACCTTCTCAATGTAGTACGTATTCTATTACTTGGTATATCTCTTTTGTTCTCTCTTCTTTTTTATCACTACCGTTATTTTGTCTCGTTTTTTTTAAATCGGTTTCCTTCTCTTGGTTGTTTGTGGTTTTGTGTAAAGATTTTTTTGGTTGTTGTTTATTGATATATTTGTTACCAATTAATTCATCCGATGGGTTTTTTCTTTTTTTGTTTCTTTTTCTTTATCATGAGCAGCCAAAAAAGCCGTAAAAGAGATCACAGACACAGTGAGAGAGGGCGCAGAAACATCAGGGCATAAAAGAAAATATAAGAAAAGACAAGCAAAAAAATGGAGCTGGCAAAAGAAAATAAAGAATAGATAGTTAGAAGTTATAGAGTTAAATAATTAATATTAATAGTATTCAGAGTTTGAAGTCCTCACCTGGTGTAGCTGCTGGCCAAGTCCGTCTCGTTAGTGAGAGGATCAAAGACACAGGTAAAGGTGTGCTTGTGACCGGCGATGAGGTTCATGCCGCCTACAAGAAACACTCCCACCACCCCGATAACGGCCGCCATGCTGGAAGTCTTGAGGTATTTCTGAGCCTTGAAAGGGAGGAACACACACAAGCACCGCTCGCACGCGATGACACACGTGATAAACTGAGAAGTTTTGCTGAAGCCAATGAAGCCTGTGTTCGAATGACACACACACACAAAAAATATTGATGGTCATTTGTCTGTTGTCATGTGGTTGTCAGGAAGATTTTGTTTAGCCGACGGTGTATTTAAGGTTTGATTATGAACGAGAATCTTCAGTATAATTAAATTAGTTTTTTGTTCTTGAGGAATACGTAATACATCCCAAAAAGAAACTACAGGAAGAGAAATGTTTCAGTACTGACCTACAATGTTTTCCTCGAAGACACCTGGAATTTTAATTAAAGCCCTGTACATTTGTTCAAAATTTCGTAGGAACTGCGCAGTGAGGGCCACGAGGTCTATCAAAGACAACACAAACAAACACATGTTGATCCTCTCCCCTATTCCCTGTCTGTAGAAGACAGCGGCGTTGAGGATGTTGGCTGGGAATCCGAAGAGGAACAGAAGGGGCGTGGCCGTGGCGTTGAGGATGATTCGAACCAAGACCTCAGCCTGCTCCAGAAACATATAAGAGAGGAACTTGTTAAGATAAATTGTCAATCTTATTGAATTGCTGGTACTGTTTTCATCAGGTTTAGTGTTTTGTGGGCGAGTGTGGCGAGAGTGGAAATTAAATGATGACTGAAGTGGGGGTTGACTAATGTTTGATAGCGTGCAAGTCACGGTCTTTGGTATCACGTTCATGTCTTGGGAAAAGAAGATGAGGGTGAGTAGTAAGCATACTAAACTTTAGGTGTATAATACTTCAGTATGTATATCCTGTCAACTAACAACACTATCAGTTGGTCACATTCTCAATACAGTACAAATCGAATTATTTCATGTGTAATTAAACGTACTAAACGTACTCACGTAATTGACATTTACAATTTTATTTGGGAAATAAATTTGTTCTTTTATTAGACAAAGTAAAGCTTTTTTCTAACCTCCAAATCTGCTTACCTTACGGTTGACGAGGTCGTATGGGTTTTCCCAAGGTTTGTTGCTATCTGACCGGACCACGATGCAACCTTCTGGGACGTAAGACAGAGATCCGCCGCTAGAGGACAGAGTGACTGAGGTTCCGTCTCCTGGCCCCACAGAGGTAGTCACGTGATACCAGCTGGCCTCTAGCATCGTAGTTATCTGCACAAAACTCATTCATTCTGATCAAGTTTATTACAAACTGTCACCCAATTATACGGCTTTATTGTGAAGTGTCGGTATCACCGTCAACATATGTTTATTTAGTTGACTGTCCCGGTCTATCGTGTCTTAGATTATGTTGAAGATGATATACAATCGTCTCACACAGATAACGAAAAATCTCTTCGTGGAAAAACAGGTTACTGTTAGAGCTGGCAGGAATACTGTTGAAAAAATCTTCAACAACTGAATCTTTATTATACAACCCCATATACAGGGTCAAGATCTGTATAACTACTTTATTGACTTTAAGGAAGAATTAGAAAGATTTTGGCACGAGGAAATGTTGCATGTGATGCGGAAATTCAACAATAAAAAGGACATAGTCCGAACCATACAACCGCTGTTCACCACGTCTCGGAACATTAAGAGAGAGAGAGAGCTTTCATAAGACGGTGTCTTTGAACACCTACACTAAGAAAATTATGCAAGACTGCACATTAAGAGCACCACACCTCTGTACATATCGGAGGAAAACAGCCAAGTAGCCTTGCTAATGAGATGTATGCTATACCAGGCAGCAATAGTGAGTTGCAGGCTCTCACAGGTAGACTCAGCTCCACTACCATAATCTTACTTGACACGACACCCGACCACATACAGTCCAAAAGGGAAGGAGGCCATCAGAGGAGGACATCGACGGGAGCTGAATACATTTAATTAGTAGACTGGCTGAAAGTCTGTTGAGATGGTCGCAGGATGGGTCACTGTAGCCCATTCACCATAGCTGTGAGTCATCGTGTTCCTCAACAACTGGTTGCAGTTAGGAGAGAGAGTAGTAATAATAGTCGGAATACCTTTCTACTTTTCCAGACCTACTTGTACACAACCTTCAAGATAAACACAATATATTATGACCTGTGCCAGATTTGTAACACTTCAAGTAGTTTAGAGTTTGATGGCTAACTCTTAGCTGTCTACTAAATTATTTGAAATAATGAGCATCGTTTGTTGATTATAACACGCTAATAAACAGCTCTCGCTGAGCAAATCTTTCTCCACTTTCCAGAGGTACTGATAACATTTAAAGATGGTGCAGTAGGAAGTCGAACCATATAAATGTGAGCATTATGGTTGACATGGATGCTGGAGTGGGAAATGATAACATCAACAAAAAACTCAACATGGGAAGACATGGAGTCGGCGTCTTCACCAAAGGTCGGGAGCTCTTCACAGACTTTCTTCACTTTCAATGACCATGTCATGGGTAGCACTGTGCTCCCACGCAAAATTAATACACATGACAACTTGGACTTCCCCTGATGGCTAGACAGAAAAACAGATTGGCCATATAACAGTTGCTCGAAGGTGAAAAAGGAGTCTTCAAGATGTCTGATTGAGGAGAGGTGCAGATGTTGCTTCAGACCAGCAGCTCCTAGTGGAAACTTCAAGATTAAGCTGGTCATTCATTGATCCAGCATGCAGACCACACCGCAGCTTCAGTGCTCAATGCCTCGAGGCCAATAAGATAGGGGACATTTGTGGCTGTGGGGTCAGGAGTGGGTGTTTGGCCCTTTCAGGATTGAGGAGTCGGAGGAGGAACGCTGTTTGACGCTCGGGAGCATTTGGAGGACGGCCTGTGCAGATGTTCTGAGAGTGAGGCAACCGACATTCGCGTCCGCTGGTGAGGTGTTGTTACGGCACTATGCTCCTCGAGGAGTAACAAGGAATAAACTAAGCTTTTAACCAATGTTATAAGATTCTGACAACGTTAGCTGATAAATAAGTTTTCACTCTTTCCGGATATGTTAATAATCAAATTTAGACTTAGATGCAGAAACAATTTGACTAAGATGCAGAGAGAAATTGAAACTTACTTTCAAATTGAAAAATTTTTCCCCCTTGTTGAACCAATAACTCTTTATGCCTAACGACTGAGGCCGACGTCAAGTAGTCGACAGTAAGTAAAGCTTACATGATGACATCAAAAGAAAACCACTATTTATAGGTTGTTGTGAGTCAATATTGTGCCGCGCCTCTGATAATGAGTGGCAACAGGGGACAAATGATGGAGTGTACACTAGATGTAAAAATATTTTTATTGTGAGATTATTTGCTTTTTTATGATTCCTCTGTCATAAACACTCCTCCCTGCACTCTCATTAGTGAAGTTAAAAACTGTGCGTGTTTCTGAATATATTCTTCAAATACAGTTGAGGACAACTTTTCTCGAAGTAAGGTAATTGTCAAATGGTTTTCGGCTGTAACAATTGCCTTAGTTTACAGTTTGTCTTGAAAATAATTTTTCCAAGATATAATAATATTTTAAGTTTTTGTATCTGGCGGCAGCAAAATTCTCTATGGCATACTTATCTCTGAGTCACAAAATTTTTGATCAACACTTGCCTGTAACCACTGCTGCTTTAGAAATATTACTCGTAATTTACCGCATAAGTATTTATCTTATAATGTCTCTTATCAGAAGGAAAACAATTTTCAAAAATACCCACAGCTAACAGACCTGATTTTATTCCTTATTTGAAAGCAATTGTATCCTCTTGATGTTAGCTTTCATTTCTTTACCAGTTGACAGAATTGATGTCCGTGTTGGCTGAGGTTTTCTTGTTGGTGAAAAGTTTAAGTTGATCTAAATAAGCCATGTTCAGGCTTCATGTTAACATGTATGCGCATTGACCAGTTTAACTCCATTAAAACAATTATTTTTATTTTTATACTTTTGGATTCTTATGTAGTGGTTGTATAACAGCTTCTGACAATGTCTGTAGCTACTGTCCATATATGATAGAATATATGTAACCGAGTGGTAGGGGGTTATATATCTACTGACCAATTCATCAACATAATAGTAACAGTTTTTCTTAATTGCTTTTATCGGGGTCCTCACCTACATCACCAATGTCGACTGCAGATGAGTGGAATTGTTAATTTTCAAATATTTGATTGAATATGTTGCTAACGTTTGCTTCAAGAATAACTTTTAATTCCTTTCCTAATTAATGTAGGGAGAAAGAATTTTCAGGCGCTGTGCTAAAGGGTATCAAAACACAAGATTCTTAGTTTTTCTGTCACGGATCAGTTTTTTGTTTTGTTTTTTGTTCGTTTGTTGTTGTTGTTTGTTTGTTTTTTGTTTTGTTTTTTTTGGTTTTTTTTTGCTGCGCAATGAGCATTCTTCTTAATGGATACCTGCACATTATAAATAGACATCATCATCATCCGTGCCTAAATTTTTTTTAAGTTATATTAACCCCTTATCTGTTTGTGAACTGCAAGGGTAAATAACACGTAATGGAGAATGAGTGAGAATGTCAAAGAGAAAGGGGAGATCACTCTAGCGAAAAATAGAGAAGAAGCAGACGGCATCGGCGGACAATAATAGAAGAACTTTGTGTGTGAGCTAAGAGGAAAAGAGTAGATGCCAGCTCTTTCGAAGAACTTCCTTGCCTATCCAAGGTTTTCTCGTGTACTGGCAAATTGTGTTGGAGCCCGTCTGAAGGAGGATTAGATGTAGACGAGTCATCGATCACGTTCGGTGAAACACCGAGTACATGTAGTGTGTGGGCTCTGTGTACTGTTAGCTTCGTATTGCCATCTTGGTACCGCTACTGTGACTGTGTGAACCCCTCCCCGACACGGCCATTGTGTACAGCCTCGGACTGTCATCTGTCGCCGATCTACATGAAATTTGCTACCCTCTCGGGAAAGGAAAATCCGCCTCTAGTAGATTACCAGTGTGATTTGTGTTATTCGTAGTCTGACTGTATTGCAAAGGGCGGCCACCCTACAAACTGTGAGTATGGTTTGCAACTGATACACCGCGGACTAAAACATTGGAAACTGTTTTTAATTTATATGAACTGAGAGATTGATATACCTATCTAATTAAAAATGCAGACTTTTGCATTATTAGATGGTTACTTGTCATACATGGTTTTGACCATCTTTTCCAAAGAACTGAGCGTTGACACGTTGTTATAAATAGATCTTTATTCTACCTCGTACAATCTTGACCAACTTATTAACATCATGTGCACAGCCTCAGGCAATGGTTGTATTTTGTGTTGCAAGAACGCGTACGGATGTCGTGTGTGTGTTGCTAGTGTGAATGCCGACGTCCGTAACATTCTCTCAGAAGTAAAACAATGTTGTTTTTTTTAGCTAAATATTGTTTAAACTTTCTCTGCGTTATCTACATTATTCGTTTGAGTCGTTCTGACATTGGATTTGTGTAGAAGTTTATTCACATCTTAATGTGAGTTAAACAATGGTTATTATAACTACATATCACAGGATTTGCTTCTATTTCTTTGTTTCTTTCTTTTTCCACTTTCTTGTCTATTGTTGTTACTTTTTTTCTGACAGTTTAAAGAAAAATTCCTTTCGTGAAGTATGGTCAATCCCGTTTTCAATCAATTTTCAAGAAAACAGTTATGAAACGTGAACTCATTATTTACATGTTCTGCTGGAGAGAGGCACCTTTCCTCTAATGAAAGTGTGCCTGACTATTTCACAAACTTGACGAGCAATAATCTGGCATTATAATAAACATTATTAAACTCTCTTTTCCTTTACCAAATGACCGCCTCCAGGTATTACAAAATATTTTGATAGCAGATTGCTGAAAACATGTGAGATATCCCTTGATGACAAGCAGATCAAGTTGACAGCGCCATCCTAACATCTATACTAGCGGTTCTCAACCTTTTACTAGTGACACCACCCTGACGAACAAATGTAAGTCCTCGCGACCCCCTTAGCCAGCAATGTAAGCTAATTTCACTAATACCGGTATAAGAAACGCGCCCCACAGGTTAAGAATCGTACAATCTATTGTACAATCGTACAATCTATACATTGTAATCCAGATACAGAACTCCGGATACCCGGATACTAATTGACACAAAGTGTACTTCCTCTCTTTTTCTTATATCTCACACACACACACACTGGATATAAACACACACAAACACACACAAATCGTAAACCTTTTAATCAGTACAATGACTACTAAAAAAAAGCACTTGATTGTAATAAGGATCACAGGCACACTGTTTAATTATAATCACTTCAAATATACAAATATGTTGCCTTTAATTTTATTCAGTGTAAAACATTTTAATATTTGCTCTTTAATCTCTATTTCGACTGCAGCTGGCACATTCTCTTATTTCTCGTCCTTCAAATTTATTAAGGTTTTATAATTTGATAAAAAAAAAGAGTTTAATTTTGATCAAAATGCTTAATGTTTAATTTAAATCAGTTGAGGATATAGTGACACCTGACCATCAAATGTAACTAAATATATTTCTCTTTAATAAGTATAAAGAATGAAACCTAGTGATCACAGCTTGCACCCTGATTTCCTCCAATTTAGGGAAATTTAAGACGAAGTAATTTTTTTTTCATATAATGTGTGTGTTTTTATTGTGGCTCGAATTCCGTCTCCACTGCTATACTCAGTACATGCTTTCCTTAAAATAATACACCTTTTCCACACTTCTGTGAACAAAGAATTACAAATTCTTAAATATTACAGGATTATGCCATGGGATCACCATCTCAAGAGTGCCTGTTGTCGACTCTCAAAGTGGAAACCCATCAGTCATCTCTTTTGTAGTCGCTGATTGTGTCTTTTCCCTCCCCTACTGTACGAGGCGACCTTTGCCCTCTGGAGTGTAAATATTGGATTATAATCATTGTGTTAAAATATAATCGCAACAAAGGTTAATGTTTCATGAAATCACTGTAAGATATAAAAGTATTTAAGTTTGATGTTATGTTGGACGAATCAACATCCATCAGTAACAGTAGCCTCGAAGGAATTGAGAATATGAAGGTTTCTGTGCTGTTATGACATGATGAAGCTTCCAGACCTTATTATTCTGGAAGGTATGTTTGAATGAATTGAAGATATTAGGTGTTGGAATATTTCAAAGAGCGTCAGACATTTTACGTTTATATTATGGTCTATGGGTCGAATCTACTTAATACGATAACATGTCTATGGTCATACAGATTTGTGAATACGGCTCGGGATTTTAAATTACTATTCGTTGATTGTGTGTCTGGAAAGACATGTACAGTACTCATCTTTATGTTCAGAGTCTACCAACACCAAAACAAAAAACAACGATCGTAAGGTCATCATGATATTTCACATCCATGATTCCCAATTAAACTGTTTGCTATATTTATTTTATTACTTGTCCTAGGGGGCCCCAAGCATTTATAGATGTACCATGATAATATTATTTGCAAAAATGTATGTACTAAATAACATGTCCTCACACTCCAATGGTTATATATACTTTAAGACAGAAGTACTTTTTAAATATTATCATATGCGGTTTCAGATCAGCGTATCGACAATTTGCGCAGTAAAATAGCTCGCAGTTTCTTCTCATAGTATAAGTATATTCTTATTCGAATTGATATCTGTCATAAAAAATCTGTTACAATCTGGTATCAGTTATAATAAAGCTTCCGTTTTTCCTCATGGCGCATGGTACTTTGAAAATTTACCTGCTGAAATCTTTTTCCCGACTCTCTACACCTCATTTTTGTGACAGCACCAGATGGAGTTGAACATTTTAACTAAACGAGGCAGGATGAAACCTCAGTATACTTGTACTTAACAACTTTTATTGCTGCAGTTAGATTAAATTAATAAAAGTTATAAAGTATTGAAATTTTCTTTTACAGTAGCTGAGCCTGAGAGGGTGTCTGAACTTAGACAAGTGTAAGGATAGTGATACCACGTCGACGGAGAACTTAGCTCAACTGACCTTCAGTCCCAAATAAATGATTGTAGGTGAGTGCTTGGAAAACTTACTTCTTCACACATGACAAAATATCCTTTAACGTAGTGCGAAACCGCGACCCCATGTGGTAATAGATGACAAAGTTAAAGGACGCAGTCACCATCCGTAACACATTAACGATTCTCCACAGTACGGACAGAAGGTTGTAGTAGCGGCCTGAGCTGCTCAGGTCATTCACCCACCACAGCGACAACTGCAACATGACGACAGGCGAGAAGAAGACAATGAACAAGAGAGATGAAGCTAGCAACATTTTGGTGGTCGCCACTTCTTTCTTCGAAAGTCTCGACAACTCTTTTGACTGTTGTGTTTTGTTTAAACTTCCCACGGCTCCGTGTAGGTGGCGCCACGAAGAGGCTTGGTACAGCTTGTTGACTGTGAGGATGGAGGTGATGATGATAACAAACAGAAGGACGATTGTGAAGACAACAGTGTAGACAAATACGTCGATAATATCTAAAAAATATTTGTTGTCCAAGTAAAAGCTGAAATACAAAAATAAATATCTTATTATTAAAAGAAAATTCAATATACTTCTTTGCCAAAGAATTTTCATTATCATCATTCTACCTTTTTTCTAATTTCCAGTTTGTACCTTATCAATGTAGTACGTTTTATTATTATTTCTCCTTCTTTCTATGCGCCCCCAGTGGAGCATTGGGCCGCAACCACATACCGCCATCCGACACAGTTCTCTGCGTCCCTTTTAAGTTGGGACCATGTCATGCCAGCTGTCTCTTCCTTCGTGTGGACTGATCTCCACAACTGAATCTCCCAACCTTGCGCCTCCCTGTGGGTTCCATCTCAAAGCTTGTCTTCTTAAATTGTCGGCTGGCTTTCGTAAGGTGTGACCAATCCAGCCCCACTTCCACTTCTTGATGTTTTGGCTGGTTCTCTCCCACAGCTCTGTATTGGAGATCTTCTCGGGCCATCTGATGTTGAGTATGCGGCGCAGACATCTGTTGACAAATGTCTGTATCTTGTTGGTGAAAGCATTTGTCACTCGCCATGTCTCCGATCCATATAGAAGGACTGACTTTACATTTGTATCAAAGATGCTCATCTTGGTGTGTAGAGACGATGCCTTGGAGTTCCAGATAGGTCGTAGAGTGTGGAATGCAAGCCTGACTGTGAATTCGCCTTTTTACATCTTAATCTGAACCTCCATCTTTGTTGACTATGCTGCCAAGGTAGGTTAAACGGTCAGACTCTGTAATACGTTCTACATGTAGTTGTATTGGGGCTTCCGTGTGCGGAAGTTTTGCCGCCGGACGTTTCGGAGTCGGACGTTTTGCCGAACGGACGTTTAGCCAACAGACTTTTTGACGCATTATGTCAGAGAGAGAGAGAGCTTACTTAGTTCTCAAAGAATGAAAGTAACTACTAGATTACACAATAATTCTTTATTTCAAACAAATTTTACACACAAACTTCACAGACAGTTCACTTTGATTGTCACAGATTATGCGCAACAGCTTTGAGATACATTGATACAATGGCGAGAGAAATGTGTGAGCTAACGGTTCACATGAGGAGGGATAGTGAGAGAGAGTTCACTGATACATTGATACAATGGCGAGAGAAATGTGTGAGCTAAGGGGCGTCACACACTTGACTTCGGCTAAAGGTCCCACGTGAAATGCCGAAATGTTCGTCGGCAAAACGTCCGGCTCCGAAACGTCCGGCGGCGAAACGTTCGGCGACGAAAAGTCCGTGTACCGGGCTTCTTGCTTGTTGTTGATCTGCATTACCTCCGTCTTCTTGTCTTCTTGATGTAGATGGTCAGGCCATTCATTGTTGCTTCTTCTGCGAGCCGAGTGAGCTTTGTCTTATGTACGTTGCTGCTTGTGGGACAACAGGCTCATGTCATCCGCAAAGTCGAGATCCTCAGGTTGGATGCCGAAGGACCACTGAACGCCCGTTTTGCTGTTACAGGTTGTTCTTCTCATGATCAGGTCTATGACGATCAGGAAGATTGTCAGTGAGAGAATAAAACCTTGCCTCACGCCAGACCTCACTGCGAAGGAGTCCGTCAGCTTTAAATAATCAATGTTAATAATTTTCAGAGTTTCATCACTCACCTGGTGTAGCTGCTGGCCAAGTCCGTCTCGTTAGTGAGAGGATCAAAGACACAGGTAAAGGTGTGCTTGTGAGCGGCGACTAGGTTATTGCCGACTAGCAGCAACACGCCCACCACCCCGATAACGGCCGCCATGCTGGAAGTCTTGAAATATGTCTGAGCCTTGAAAGGGAGGAACACACACAAGCACCGCTCGCACGAGATGACACACATGATAAACTGAGACGTTTTGCTGAAGCCGTTGAAGCCTGTGTTCGAATAACGAAGAAAAAGAGAGAAATTAATGGTCGTTTGTCTGTTGTCATGTGGTTGTCAGAAAGATTTTGTTTAACCGACGAAAGCGATTTCTTGTAAACTTTTGAGTGTTTAAGCGAGTGTATAAATGCATGCTAACGTTCGTAAGGGTTTGCACAGTGTATTTATGCTTTGATTATTAGCGAGAATCTCCAGTATAATTGCTTATTTGTGCTCTTGTGGAATACTTAATACATCCAAAGAAGAAACTATAGGAAGGGAAATAAGTTCAGTACTGACCTATAATGTTTTCCTCGAGAACACCTCGAACTTTGATTAACGCCCTGTACATTTGTTCCAAATTTCGTAAGAACTGCGCTGTGAGACCCACGAGGTCTGTCAAAGACAACACAAACAAACACATGTTGATCCTCTCCCCTAGTCCCTGCCTGTAGAAGACAGCGGCGTTGAGGATGTTGGTTGGGAATCCGAAGAGGAACAGAAGGGGCGTGGCCGTGGCGTTGAGGATGATTCGAACCAAGACTTCAGCCTGCTCCAGAAAAAATATCAACAGGGAAACTTGTTTAGATTATTTGTCCATCTTATATAATTTCTAGTACTGTTTTCATCATTTCTACTGTCTATGTGGCGGGCGAGTGTGGCGAGAAGTGGGGGTTGACTAATGTTTGATATCGTGACGTCACGGTCTTTGGTATCACGTTTGTGACTTGGGAAGAGTAAGTAGTCTTTAAGTGTAAAACTTAAGTTTGTATGTCCTGTCAAATAACAACATTATCACCTGCTTACCTTCTCTGTACAATACACAGAGCCTTATTTATTGTGCAATTAAACGTAATCGTTTATTATTCACAGTCCTATGGAGGAAATAAATTTGTTCTTTCATTAGATAAAGTAAAGGCTTGTGCGCAAGTCTGCCTACCTTATGGCTGACGAGGTCGTATGGGTTTTCCCAAGGTTTGTTGCTATCTGACCTGACCACGATGCAACCTTCTGGGACGTAAGACAGAGATCCGTCGCTAGAGGGCAGAGTGACTGAGGTTCCGTCTCCTGGCCCCACAGAGGTGGTCCCATGATACCAGCTGGCCTCTAGCATCGTAGTTATCTGCACAAAACTCATTCTTTCTTTTCAAATTTATTACAAAATTTTAACCAAGCATACAGCTTTATTGTGAAGTGTCGGGATCACCGTCAACATAAGTTTATTTAGTTGACTGTCCCGGTCTATCATGTCTCATCTTATGTTGAAGGTGATATACAATTGGGGCAATTTACCTTTTAGTGGTGTGGGGGATTGCGCGCATTTTCAATCCACAGAGCTATGTAGGCAGGAGCCTTATGCGCCTGGCAGGTCCAACCAATCCGAAAAGGTTTGTCATTGGAGAGAACAGATTAAAATGTTGCACCCTGGCTCTCCATGTTGGGGGTTTTGCTTTGGGCTAACAACTCACTCATGTAAAACCAAAAGCTGTTGCAGAATTTGCAACAGTACCACAAATGGCCAGACCGTACTAACATAAGGAGAAACCATTATTTACTCTGGCCACAAGGACCTGGACCACGATCACACCCAGGGAGTAGCACTGTTAATATCAACAGAGGCAACGTGGGCACTGATGACCTGGGAGTCAGTCTCACCGTGGCTCACGTCAGCGGGATTTGGTGCCAAAGGAAGATCACCATAATCCAATGCTGTGCTCCAACAAATGCAGCAGAGGAAGAGGAAAGGGAAGACTTCTACACTCTCTGCTTGACTGCCCACCAGGAGGAGATCTAGAGGTCATTATGGGAGACAAGAATGAAGTCTTCAAGATGCCCGATTGAGGAGAGGTGCAGATATTTGTTTCAGACCACCAGCTTCTAGTGGCAGTCTTCAAGATTAAGCTGAAGGTCTTCATTGATCCAGCAGGCAGACCACACCGTGGCTCACTGCTCAATGCCTCGGGGGGCAAGAAAATAGGTGAAATTTGTGGCTGTGGCGTCTGGGATTTGTGTGGGTCCCTTTAAGGAGGAGTCGGTGGAGGAACGCTGGTCGACCCTCGGGAGCATTTGGAGGACGGCCTGTGCAGATGTTCTGGGAAGGAGGGAGGGAGAACGCGGGGGATGTATGGCTCAAGGGGCCTGGGCAAGACTGACTCAAGAAAAGGACGTCGTGCTGCTGTCAATCCCCTGTGATTCTGTCGGGGTAGACTCTGCAGATGCTGGGGGATGGTCGCTGGACGGAAGGCTGGGACCGGAGCGGGCGGGGTTTCGACAGGATGGATCGTTGCGCTGACCGCACTGCCACCGTCTGTGTTGTCATTGTGCGGTATGTTGGGTGGCGGTCCCCCCTCTGTGTGGCTTTTGTGGACTTCGGGAGGGCATTAGGCAGTGTGGGCACGGACATCGTCTTGGGGCTGGGGGTCCACTGTGTCATTCCACCTGTGCTCATGGGCGTCATCTGGGGGTTGTGCGGGGTCTCATCCTGCCAAGTTGTTCACAGTGGCGGACTCGCTGGACCTTTTGTGGTGATGACCGGCGTGGGACATGGTTGCATGTTGTTTCCAGCGGTCTTCCCGATGGTCATGGGCTGGATTGTGCGCGGGACAACACAAGACAACACCGGTATCCAGTACAACTTCAGCAAACAGCTAGAGGATCTGGACTTTGCAGATGACATCAGTCATATATCTCATCTACAACAACATGCACAAACCAAACTGAGTAAGCTAGCCGAAGAAGCAGAGGGAATTGCTTAAAGGTCAACGGAAAGAAAACCGAAGTGATGAGATTAAACAACAGCAGGAACTCCCAATCCAACTTCGAGAAGAGAACATCCTAGAAACAGACCGCTTCACTTATCTGGGGATCTTTGTCAACAAGGACGGTGGAGCGGATGATGATATCAAAAGCTGCATAAACAAGGCCAGGTATACTTTTAACAGACGTGCCCCATCTGGAACTCCAGAGCATTATCCCTCCACGGTAAGACCCGCATCTTATGCACCAATGTGAAAGCAGTCCTACTGTATGGTTCTGAAACCTGGAAAGTGACAAACACCATCAACGACAAGCTCCAGACCTTTACCAATGGATGCCTTCGCCATATTCTGGGAATAAGATGGCATGAAAAGATCTCCAACAGCAGCCTGTGGAAAAAACTCAACCAGAATGCCACTAGCCAAGACATCGAAAAGCGTAAATGGGGCTGGATAGGACACACCCCGTGCAAACCAGCTCCTCGAGGAGTAACAAGGAATAAAATAAACTTGTAACTAATGCCAGTTGTAAAAGTCTGACAGAACTTGCTGCTACAAAGGTTTTGGTTATCCCCGGCTATGTTAACAATCAAATTCAGACTGAGATGCAGAAAGAAAGTGAAACTTACTTTCAAATTTCAAAAAACATTCACTCTGTTCAACTGAAAACTCTTTATGCCAAACCAATGAGGTCGACATCAGGTAGTCGACAGTAAGTAAAGCTTACATGATGACATCAAAGGAACACCGAAATTTATAGGTTGATTTGAGTCAATATTGTGCCGCGCCTCTGATAATGAGTGGCAACATGGGACAAATGATGGAGTGTACACTAGATGTAAAAATATTTTTATTCTGAGAATATTCACTTTTCTTAGGATTCTGTTTTCATAAACCCTCCTGCACCGAACTCTCATTAGTGAAGTTAAAACCTATGTGTGTGTTTGTCTGTGTTCTTTAAATACATTTGAGGACAACATATCTCGAAGTAAGGTAATTGTCAAATGTTTTTCGGCTGTAACAATTGCTTTAGTTTACAATTTGTCATGAAAATAATTTTTCCATTACATTAAAATTTTTTCAGTTTTCGTAACTGGTGGAAGCAAAATTCTCTGATGCATAATTATCTGAGCCACATGATTTTTGAGCGACACTTGCCTGTAACCACTGCTGCTTTAGAAATATTACTCGTAATTTATCGCATAAATATTTATCTTCTAATGTCATCATTATATATTCTTATAATATCAGAAGAAAAACAATTTTTAAAAATATCTGCATTTAACAGACCTGATTTTATTCCTTATTTGAAAGCAATTTTATATTCTTGATGTTAGCTTTAGTTTCTTTACCAGTTGACAGAATTTATGTCCGTGTATGTGTTGAGGTTTTCCTTCTTAGTGAAAACTTTAATTTGATCCAAATAAGCCATGTTCAGGCTTCATGTTAATGTGTATGAGCATTGACAAATTTAACTCTATTAAAACAATTATTTTTATTTTTATTCTATTGGATTCTTATTTAGAAGTTGTATAACAAGCATCTGACAATATCTCTAGGTACTGTCCATATATGGTTGAATATATCTACTGACCAATTCATCAACATAGTAGAACCAGTGTTTTCTTAATTGCTTTTATCGGGGTCCTCACCTACATCACCAATGTCGTCTTCAGATGAGTGGAATTATTAATTTTCAAATATTTGATTGAATATGTTGCTAACGTTTTCTTCAAGAATAACTTTTAATTCCTTTCCTAATTAATGTAGGAAGAAAGAATTTTCAAGCGCTGTGCTAAAGGGTATCAAAACACAAGATTCTTAGTTTTTCTTTCATGGATCAGTTTGTACCTAAATTTTTTAGGTTAGATTAACCCCTTATCTGTTTGTGAACTGCAAGGGTAAATAACATGTAATGGAGAATGAGTGAGAATGTCAAAGAGAAAAGGGAGATCACTCTAGCGAAAAATAGAGAAGAAGCAGACGGCATCGACTAACAATAGTAGAAGGAGGTTGTGTGTGAGCTAAGAGGAGAAGCGTAGATGCCAGCGAAATTCCTTGTCTATCCAAGGTTTTCTCCGTGTACTGGCAAATTGTGTTGGAGCCCTTCTGAAGGAGGATTAGATGTAGACGAGTCATCGATCACGTTCGGTGAAACACCGAGTAGTGTGTGGGCTCTGTGTACTGTTAGCTTCGTATTGCCATCTTGGAGTACCGCTACTGTGACTGTGTGAACCCCTCCCCGACACGGCCATTGTGTACAGCCTTGGTGTGTCATCTGTCGCCGAGCTACATGGAATTTGCTACCCTCTCGGGAAAGGTAAATCCGCCTCTAGTAGATTACCAGTGTGATTTTTTTATTCGTATTCTGAGTGTACATGCAAAGGGCGACCACCCTACAAACTGGGAGTATGGTTTGCAACTGATACACCGCGGACTAAAACATTGGAAACTGTTTTTCAGTTATATGAACTGAGAGATTGATATACCTATATAATTAAAAATAGAGACTATTGCATTATTAGATGTTTACTAGTCATAGATGGTTTCGACCATCTTTTCCAAAGAACTGAGCGTTGACACGTTGCTATAAATAGATCTGTATTGTATCTCCTACAATCCTGCGAAACTTATTAACATCATGTGCACAGCCTCAGGCAGTCGTTGTATTTTGTGTTGAAAGAACGCGTACAGATGTCATGTGTGTGTTGCTAGTGTGAATGCCGGCGTCCGTAATATTCTCTCTGAAGTAAAACAATGGTTTTTTTTAGCTAAATATTGTTTAAACTTTCTCTGCGTTATGTACATTATTCGTTTGAGTCGTTCTGACATTGGATTTGTGTAGAAGTTTATTCCATCTTAATGTAAGTTACTACATATCACAGGATTTGCTTCTCTTTCTTTGCTTCTTTCCTTTCCACTTGATTGTTGTTGTATTTTTTTTCTGACAGTTTAAAGCAAAAATCCTTCCGTGAAGTATCGTGAATCCCGTTTTCAATCATTTTTCCAGAAAACAGTTATGAAACGTGAACTGACTATTTACATGTTCTGATGGAGAGAGGCACCTTTCCTCTAATGAAAGTGTGCCTGACTATTTCACAAACTTGATGAGCAAAAATCTGGCATTATAATAAACATTATTAAACCCTCCTTTTTCCCTTTACCAAATGACCGCCTCCAGGTATTACAAATTATTTAATAGCAGATTGCTGGAAAACATGTGAGATATCCCTTGATGACAAGCAGATCACGTTGACAGCGCCAACCTAACATCTATACATTGTAATCCAGATACAGAACTCCTGATACCGGGATACTAATTGACACAAAGCGTACTTCCTCTCTTTTTTTTTTTTTATCACACACACACAGGATATATAAACACACAAAAAAACGGGAAACGTTTTAATCAGTACAGCGACTACTGAAGAATACCCCTTAATTCTAATAAAGATCACAGGCAAAGTGTTTCATTATAATCACTTCAAATATACCAATATGTTGCCTTTTATTTTATTCAGTATAAAAGATTTTAATATTTGCTCTTTAACCTCTGTTTAGACTGCAGCTGGCACATTCTCTGTTTCTCGTCCTTCAAATTTATTAAGGTTTTATAATTTGATAAAAAAAAGTGTTTAATTTTAATCAGTTAAGAATATAGTGACACCTGGCCATCAAATGTAACTAAATATATTTCTTTTTAATAAGTATAAAGAATGAAACCGAGTGATCACAGCTTGCAGCCTGATTTCCTCCTATTTAGAGAAATTTAAGACAAAGTAATTTTTCATATAATTAATGTGGCTCGAATTCCGTCTCGACAGCTACACTGTATATGTTTTCCTTTAAAATTATACACCTTTTCCACACTTCTATGAACAAAGAATTACAAATTCTTAATCATTACAGGATTATACCATGGGATCTCTATCTCTAGAGTGCCTGTTGTCAACTCTCAAAGGTGAAACCCATCAGTCATCTCCTTTTGTAGTCGCTGATTGTGTCTTTTACCTCCCTGTCTGAGGCGACCTTTGCTCTTTGGAGTGTAAATATTGGCTTCTCATCGTTGTGTTAAAATATACTCGCAACAAATGTTGATGCTTCATTCCCATGAACTCACTGTAAGCTATAAAAGTATTTAAGTTTGATATTATGTTGGACAAATCAACATCCATCAGTAACAGTAACCTCGAAAGAATTGAGAATATGAAGGTTTCTGTGCTGTTATGACATGATGAACCATCCAGACTTTATTATTTGGGGATGCATGTTTCAATGAATTGAAGATATTTGGTGTTGGAATATGTCGAAGAGCGTCAGAGCATTTTACATACATATTATTAATATTATGGTCTATGGGTCGAATCTACTAAATACGATGTTCTTCAATAACATGTCTATGGTCATGCAGATTTGTGAACACGGCTCGGGATTTTAAATTACTATTCATTAATTGTGTATCCG
The DNA here is from genome assembly GCF_003073045.1 of Pomacea canaliculata. Classification (NCBI taxonomy): domain Eukaryota; kingdom Metazoa; phylum Mollusca; class Gastropoda; order Architaenioglossa; family Ampullariidae; genus Pomacea; species Pomacea canaliculata. The sequence continues at coordinate 22,027,962 of NC_037595.1, read as the reverse complement.
GGAAAGACAGGTACAGAACTCATTTTTATGTTCAGAGTCTACCAAGACCAAAATAAAAAACAAAGATGGTAAGGTCATCATGATGTTTCACATCCATGATTCCTAATTAAACTGTTTGCTATATTTATTTTATTTTTTGTCATAGGGTGCCTCAAACATTGATAGATGTCCCATGATAATATTATTTGCAAAAATGTATGTGCTAAATCACATGTCCGCACACTCCAATGGTTATATATACTTTTAGACAGAAGTACTTTTTAAATATTCTCATATGCGGTTTCAGATCAGCGTATCGACAACTTGCAGAGTAAGCAGCTCAAAGTGTTCTTCTCATAGTATCAGTATATTCTAATTCGAATTGATGACTGTAATAAAAATCTGATACAATCTGGTATCAGTTATAATAAAGCTTCTGTACTTTTTCCTCATGGCTCATGGGATTTTTAACATTTACCTGCTGAAATTCTTTACCCGACTCTCTACACCTCATTTTTGCGACAGCACCAGATGGAATTGAACATTTTAACGAAACGAGGCAGGAGGAAACCTCAGTATACTTGTACTTAACAACTTTTATTGCTGCAGTTTTTTTTTTTTACAGTAGCTGAGCCTGAGAGGGTGTCTGAGCTTAGACAAGTGTAAGGATAGTGATACCACGTCGACGGAGAACTTAGCTCAACTGACCCTCAGTCCCGAATAAATGATTGTAGGTGAGTGCTTGGAACACTTACTTCTTCACACATGACAAAATATCCTTTAACGTAGTGCGAAACCGTGACCCCATGTGGTAATAGATGACAAAGTTAAAGGACGCAGTCACCATCCTTAACACAGAAACGATTTTCCACAGTACGGACAGAAGGTTGTAGTAGCGGCCTGAGTTGCTGAGGTCCTTCACCCAGTAAAGCGACAACTGCAACATGACGACAGGCGAGAAGAAGACAATGAACAAGAGAGATGAAGCCAGCAACATTTTGGTGGTCGCCACTTCTTTCTTCGAAAGTCTCGACAACTCCTTTGACTGTTGTGTTTTGTTTAAACTTCCCACGGCTCCGTGTAGGTGGCGCCACGAAGAGGCTTGGTACAGCTTGATGACGGTGAGGATGGAGGTGATGATGATAACAAACAGAAGGATGATTGTGAAGACAACAGTGTAGATGAATATGTCGATAATATCTAAAAAATATTTGTTGTCCAAGTAAAAACTGAAATACAAAAATAAATATCTTATTATTAAAAGAAAATTCAATGTACTTCTTTATCAAAGAGTTTTCATTATCATCATTCTACTTTTTTTCTTATTGCCAGTTTGTACCTTATCAATGTAGTACGTTTTTTATTACTTCTCCTTCTTCTTCCTATCCGTCCGCAGTGGAGCATAGGGCCGCAACCACATACCCAGTGTTGTCCATAGGAATGGGAATCCCATGGGAAACGTCCCATGGGATGGGATGGAACGGGACAGCACACATTTGTATTTCCCATGGTAGTCGATACTTGATATTGCAAAATAAATTTACTGTTATTTCATTCATCAAGGATTTAAATCTTTCCTCTGAATCATCTATTGTATGTGAAGTAGCAGGAATTATAGAACAAAAGCCGAAAAGTTGTTTTCAGTGTTGTCCATAGGATTGTTAATACCATGGGAATCCCATGGGAAACGTCCCGTGGGATGGGACGGGATGGGACAGACATAAATTGCCATGGGACGGGATGGGATGGGATAGAAAAATATGTCCCATGGACAACCCTGCACATACCGCCATCGGACACGGTTCTTGTCGTCCCTTTTAAGTTGGGACCATGTCATGCCAGCTGTCTCTTCCTCCCTGTGGACTGATCTCCACAACTGAGTCTCCCAACCTTGCGTCTCCCCTGTGGGTTCCATCTCAAAGCTTGTCTTCTTAAATTGTCGGCTGGCTTTCGTAAGGTGTGACCAATCCAGCCCCACTTCCGCTTCTTGATGTTTTGGCTGGCAAGTTTTTGGCTAGTTCTCTTCCACAGCTCTGTATTGGAGATCTTCACGGGCCATCTGATGTTGAGTATGCGGCCCAGACATCTGTTGACGAATGTCTGTATCTTGTTGGTGATGGCATTTGTCACTTGCCATGTCTCAGATTCATATAGAGGGACTGACTTTACATTTGTATTAAAGATGCTGATCTTGCTGTATAAAGACAAAGTTTTGGAGTTCCAGATAGGTCGTACGGTGTGGAATGCAAGCCTAGCTTTGTTAATTCGCCTTTTTACATCTTCCTCTGAACCTCCATCTTTGTTGACTATGCTGCCAACAGGGCCGTGCTTAGGGGCAGGCGGACGAGGCATCTGCCTAGGGCCCCGCGCTTCAAGGGGCCCCGCGCTTTTGATTGTAACCTATTGACGAACGTTAGAAATAAATTAATCGTAGGCTTATGTTGTAATGTGTATGCAGCGTGCTGTCAATGATAAAAGACAAGATATCCCTGAGGAAAAAAGTGACTTTAGATCCCAACTAAAACCGTGTGATCGTGGCGTGAGGGCCCCGCACATGCCCTTTGCCTCGGGCCCCGCGGGGGCTAAGAACGGGCCTGGCTGCCAAGGTAGGTGATATGGTCAGACTCTGTAATACGTTCTCCATGTAGTTGTATTGGGGCTTCTTGCTTGTTGTTGATCTGCATTACCTCCGTCTTCTTGATGTAGATGGTCAGGCCATTCATTGTTGCTTCTTCTGCGAGCCAAGTGTGTTTTGTCTGTACATGTTGTTGCTTGTGGGACAACAGGCTGATGTCTTTTGCAAAGTCGAGATCCTCAGGTTGGGTGGCGAAAGTCCACTAAACGCCCGTTTTGCTGTTAGAGGTTGTTCTTATCATGATCCAGTCTATGACGATCAGGTAGATTGTCTGTGAGAGCATACAACCTTGCCTCACTCCAGTCCTCACTGCGAAGGGGTCAGTCAGCTTTCCGTTGTGTATTACCTGGCATGTTGAGTCCTCAAACAGCTGCTGGATGATGGCAATGAACTTCAATGGAAATCCGTGATGCTTCATCAGTTTCCAGATTGTTTCCCAGTCTACGGAGTCAAAAGCCTTCTCAAAATCCACAAAAGTTCTGGATAATGGCGACTGCCATTCGATAGACCGTTCGATAATATTTTGTTGATTCGCGATTTTTATTATTTGGTATATCTCTTGTATTCTCTCTTTCTTTGTTTATTTCTGCCCTTATTTTACTCACTTTTTTTCTATCACTGTTTCCTTCTCTTGTTTGTTTGTGGTTTTATGTAGCGATTTTTGTTTTGTTTTATTGATACATTTTATACCAATTAATTCATCAGATGGATTTTTTTTTTTTTTGCTTTCTTTCTTTTTTCTCTGTTACGAGAAGCCAGGGAACCCGTAAAAGAGATCTTTTTCAAACACACATACACAGATGTAGTGAGAGAGGGTGGCAGAAACATCAGGGAATGAATAGAGAATAAGAGAAGACAAGCAAGAAAATAGCTAGAGGAAAGAAAATAAGGAATAGATGGAAGTTAAAGAGTTAAATAATTAATATTAATAATTTTCAGAGTTTCATCACTCACCTGGTGTAGCTACTGGCCAAGTCCGTCTCGTTAGTGAGAGGATCAAAGACACAGGTAAAGGTGTGCTTGTGACCGGCGTAGAGGTTATTGCCGACTAGCAGCAACACGCCAACGACCCCGATAACGGCCGCCATGCTGGAAGTCTTGAGGTATTTCTGAGCCTTGAAAGGGAGGAACACACACAAGCACCGCTCGCACGCGATGACACACATGATAAACTGAGAAGTTTTGCTGAAGCCGTTGAAGCCTGTGTTCGAATAACGAAGAAAAAGAGAGATATTAATGGTCATGTGTCTGTTGTCATGTGGTTGTAAGAACGATTTTGTTTAATCTGACGAAAGCGATTTCTTTTTAACTTTTGAGTGTTGAAGCGAGTGTTTGAATGCATGCTAACGTTCGTAAGGGTTTGCAGAATGTATTTAAGTTTTGATTATTAACGAGAATCTCCATTATAATTGCTTATGTTGTGCTCTTGTGGTCGTGGAATACTTAATACATCCTAAGAAGATGAAAAGGAAGGGAAATAAGTTCAGTACTGACCTACAATGTTTTCCTCGAGAACACCTCGAACCTTGATTAACGCTCTGTACATCTGTTCCAAATTTCGTAAGAACTGCGCTGTGAGACCCACGAGGTCTGTCAAAGACAACAGAAACAAACACATGTTGATCCTCTCCCCTATTCCCTGCCTGTAGAAGACAGCGGCGTTGAGGATGTTGGCTGGGAATCCGAAAAGGAACAGAAGGGGCGTGGCCGTGGCGTTGAGGATGATTCGGACCAATACTTCAGCCTGCTCCAGAAAACTTGTTTAGATTATTTGTCCATCTTATTGAATTGCTAGTACTGTTTTCATCGTTTTTACTGTCTATGTGGCGGGCGAGTGTGGCGAGAGTGGAAAATTAATGATGACAGAAGTGGGGGTTGACTAATGTTTGAAAGCGTGCATGTCACGCTCTTTGGTATCACGTTTGTGACTTGAGAAGAGAAGATCAGGGTGAGTAGTCTTTAAGTGTAAAACTTAAGTTTGTATGTCCTGTCAAATAACAACATTATTAACTGCTTACCTTCTCTGTACAATACACAGAGACTTATTTAATGTACAAATTAAACGTAATCGTTTATTTGTCATTCACAGTCCTATGGGGGAAATAAATCTGCTCTCATTCGATAAAGTAAAGGCTTGATCGCACCTCCAAGTCTGCCTACCTTATGGCTGACGAGGTCGTATGGGTTTTCCCAAGGTTTGTAGCTATCTGACCGGACCACGATGCAACCTTCTGGGACGTAAGACAGAGATCCGTCGCTAGAGGGCAGAGTCACTGAGGTTCCGTCTCCTGGCCCCACAAAGGTAGTCCCGTTATACGAGAAAGCCTCTATCATCGTAGTTATCTGCACAAAACGCATTCTTTCTTATCAAGTTTAGTACAAAATATTACCCAAGTATACAGTTTTATTGTGAAGTGTCGGGATCACCATCAACATAAGTTTATTTAGTTGACTGTCCCGGTCAATCTTGTCTCAGCTTATGTTGAAGGTGATATACAACCAATTTGGGCAATTTACCTTTTATTGGTGTGGTGGCTTGCGTGCCTTTTCAATCCACAGAGCTATGTCGGCAGGAGCCGAACAGGTTTGTCATGGAGAGGAAAGACTAAAATGTTGCACCCTGGCCCTCCATGTTGGGTGTTTTGCTTTGGGCTAACAACCCACTCATGTAAAACCAAAAGCTGTTACAAAAACCGCTACAGTACCACAAATGGCCAGACCGTATTAACATAAGGAGAAACCATTATTTACTCTGGCCACAAGGCCTGGACCACGATCATACACAGGAGTAGCACTGCTAATATCAACAGAGGCAACGTGGGCACTGATGACCTGGGAGCCTGTCTCACCATGGCTCATGTCAGCGGGATTAGGTGCCAAAGGAAGATCACCATCATCCAATGCTGTGCTCCAACAAATGCAGCAGAGGAAGAGGAAAGGGAAGACTTCTACAGTCCCCTGCAGTGGCCGCCCACCAGGAGAAGATCTAGAGGTCATTATGGGAGACATGGATGGAGTCTTCAAGATGTCCGATTGAGGAGAGGTGCAGATGTTGTTTCAGTCCACCATCTCCTAGTGGCAGTCTTCAAGATTAAGCTGAAGTCCTTTATTGATCCAGCAGACCACACCGCAGGTTCAGTGCTTAATGCCTCGGGGGGCAAGAAAATATGGTGAAATTTGTGGCTGTGGCGTCTGGGATGGGTGTGGGTCCCTTTGAGGAGGAGTCGGTGGAGGAATGGTGTCGACGCTCGGGAGCATTTGGAGGACGGCCTGTGCAGATGTTTTGGGAATGAGGGAGGGAGAACGCGGGGGATGGATGGCTCCAGGGGCCTGGGCAAAGACTGACTCAAGAAAAGACTAAAATAGACGCTTCACCCATGAACTGACAGAGGAAGCAGAGACAACAGCTATACAGGGAAAAATGAAGCGACTATATCACGCGCTCTGTCAGCCAGGAACATCAACAAAAACAAGCCAGTGAAAGGTAAAGAGGACAAGACCATAACAAACGATGCAGTACAAAGAGACCGCTGGATGGAACACTTTAAAGAGATCCAGAATCGACCTCGTCTATTATCTTTATCTGACATACGACCAGCAACTGAACAACTTCATGTCAACACCATTCCTCCCACTAAGACAGAAATCATCAAAACTATCAAAAGCATGAAATGTGGCAGAGCGGCAGCCCCGGATGGCATGCCCACAGGGGCAATGGGACACACCCGGAAACGGCAGCAACGGTTTTGCAGCCCCTTCTACACGGGATCTGGGAACTTATAGAGAGCTGGTCTCGGCAGGCTGGAGGCTTGGCTACCCGGTGGGATTGCCGGGGAGGGGGATCTCTCTCAGTGCAACAGTTGGCGGGGCGTCGTGGTGCTGTCCATCCCCTGTGAGATTATGTCGGGGTTACTCTGCAAATGTGAGAGGGAATTGCTTAAAGGTCAACGGAAAGAAGTCCGAAGGGATGAGAATCTACAACAGCAGGAACTCCCAATCCAAATTCAAGAAGAGAACATCATAGAAACAGACCACTTCACTTATCTGGGGATCATGATCAACAAGGAGGGTGGAGCGGATGATGACATCAAAAGCTGCATAAACAAGGCCAGGTATACTTTTAACAGCCTACGTCCCATCTGGAACTCCCGCGTATTATCCTTCCGCAGTAAGACCCGCATCTTATGCACCAATGTGAAAGCTGTCCTACTGTATGGTTCTGAAACCTGGAGAGTGACAAACACCATCAACAACAAGCTCCAGACCTTTACCAACCGATGCCTACGCCATATTCTGGGAATAAGAAGGCCTACAAAGATCTCCAACAGCAGCCTGTGGATAAAACTCAACCAGAATGCCACTAGCCAAGACATCAAAAAGCGCAAATGGGGCTGGATAGGGCACACCCCGAGCAAACCAGCTCCTCGAGGAGTAACAAGGAATAAACTAAATTTTTAACTAATGCCAGTTGTAAAAGTCTGACAGAGAGTGCTGCTAAAAAGGTTTTGGCCGTCCCAGACTATGTTAATCATCAAATTTAGACTAAGATGCAGAAAGAAATTATAACTTACTTTCAAGCTGAAAAGTTTTTCACCTTTGTTGAACAAATAACTCTTTATGCCGAACCACTGAGGTCGACATCAGGTAGTTGACAGTAAGTAAAGCTTACACGATGACATCAATGGAAAACCGTTATTTATAGGTTACTTTGAGTCAATAATTTGTAGTGCCGCGCCTCTGATAATGAGTGGCAACACGGGACAAATGATGGAGTGTACACTAGATGTAAAAATATTTTTTATTCTAAGAATATTCGCTTTTTTTAGGAATCTGCTTTCATAAACCCTCCTCCCCGCACTCTCATTAGTGAATTTAACAACTGTGCGTGTGTGTGTGTGTGTGTGTGTGTGTGTGTGTATTTCAGTGTGTGTATTCTTCAAATACATTTGATGACAACTTATCTGGAAGTAAGGTAATTGTAAAATGTTTTAAGGATGTAGCAATTGGCTAATTTTACAATTTGTCATGAAAATAATTTTTTGATGACATTAAATTTTTTCAGTTTTCGTATCTGGTGGCAGCTAAATTCCCTGATGCATAGTTATCTCTTAGTCACATAAATTCTGAGAGACATTTGTGTAACCACTGCTGCACTGAGATATTACTCGTAATTTACCGCATAACTTTTTATCTAATAATGTCTCATAAGAAGAAAAACAATTTTCAAAAATAGCAACGGTTAACAGACCTGATTTTATTCCTTATTTTTGATAAAAAAAGCAATTTTATACTCTTGATGTTACCTTTAATTTCTCTACCAGTTGACAGAATTTATGTCCGTGTGTGTGTTGAGGTTTTTCTTCTTAGTGAAAACTTTAATTTGATCCCAATAAGCAATGTTCAGGCTTCATGTTAACAGGTTTGAGCAATGACCAATTTAACTCTAATCAAACAATTTATTTTTATTTTTAGGCTATTGGATTCTGATATAGTGGTGATATAACAGATCTTACCATGCCTAGAGGTACTTTCCATATAAGGTTTAATATTGTCTACTGACAAGTTCATCGACATAGTAGTACCAGTATTTTCTTCATTGCTTTTATCGGGGTCCTCATCTCCAATATCAATGTCGACTGAAGATGAGGGGAATCATTAATGTTAATATATTTGGTTGAATGGGTTCCTAACGTTTGCTTCAAGAACAATTCTTAAATCCTTTGCTAAGTAATTTATGAAGAAAAAGTTTTCAGGCCGTGTGCAAAAGGGTATCAAAACACGACATTTGTAGAACATCTTAGTTTGTCTCAGAAGTAAAACACAATGTTTTTTAGCTAAATTGTGTGTAAACTTTCTCTGTGTTATTTACTGTGTTTGTTTGAGTCGTTCTGATATTGGATTTGTGTAGAAGTTTATGCACATCTAAATGAGAGCTGAACAATAGTCATTATAACTACAAATCACATCAATTGCTTTTCTCTCTTGTTTCTTTCTTTTTCCACTTGCTTGTGTATTGTTGTTGGTTTTTTTTTTTCAGACTGTTTAAAGTAAAAAAATCCTTCCGTGAAGTATCGCGAATCCCGTTTTCAATCAATTTTCAAGAAAACAGTTATGAAACGTGAGCTGACTATTTACATGCTCTGCTGAAGAGAGAAAACCTTTCCTCTTATAAAAGTGTTCCTGTTTCGCGAAATTAATGAGCAAAAATCTGGAATTAAAAAAAAACATTATTGAACTCTCTTTGTTCTCAGATCAGGGAGAGAGAGAGGTTGTAACTGGACGGTAGCCTGCTTCACACAAACAGGTTCCGCTCCTGCTATACTGGGATCTCTTCTTCTCAGCGAATGGAGGAACAGATTATTGAGTATGAAAATGTCATAGGATGAACACGCGAGGAGAAAATCATAAACATCAATGAACACCAAATAATAATACTCCAAATCACAACCATGTTTATCTTCTTACAACAATACAACACTTTTACTGTGCTAACAGGCTACCCTTAGGTTTGGAAGCTGACTTAACCCCTCCTTCCGATGTTCCCAAACATAACATTGTTTCCAAACCACCCACCGCCTTCAATTTTTTTGTCCCTCAAGTTGTTAATCATACAAACTTCTTAGGTACAAAAGTCAAACATTCACCAAGAGGAGAAAGTGCGATTGGAAAAGAATGTGTGTGTGAAGGCGGGTGTTTAGTTAATAAGTCAATCAATTATTTTTTTATTGTCTACAACTGACTCTCTGTAAGAGCATCTGTGTTAAATAATAGAATAAACCATGTTCCATTTATTTAATGCCAGAAAACATATTTTACAACTGTCCACAACTCAAGACTAACTTCATCAGAGAAGACATACAACGACCATCTCCTCTTTGCCTGTGACAAGTTAACGCTCCTGTTACAGATGACGGAGGAAGTCAATTTTCTGATCGGCTGCAGTCCTTCGAGATGTTGTTAATCGCTGCCGCTCCGACGCCGCGCCGCCTTCCGCCTGTTCGCTGTCCGTCTCCTTGTCTCGCCTCTGTCGTCGCAGCTCTGTTTGTGCTGGCAATCAGCCTCCGGTGCCCTTTTCGCACCAATCTTACATATGCATCAGCAGATCGCTTTTCGCGATCTTTCACAATCGTAACTTTTCTTTTCTCGCATGCATCAGCACTTCTTGCCAAAAACCTAACAAGCGCTGGTCTACCGGCCCTCTACATTAAAATGGTTAATAAATGTTAATAATAAAATGTCAATTATTATTATTATTAATAAATTGTGTATAAATTCGGATGAAAATGAGTGGGGAAAAAAAGGACGGAGGGAAAGTGTTTTCAGGAGAATTGCCATATAAGCAAATGTAAAAAGCTAACTTCATTTATGTAAGTTACAAGACTATGGGTAGGGCAGATCCCTGCAGTCTGTATTTCAATGCGCAGATATACTTCTTTATTGTGTATAACAGGAAGTAATGAGAAATTATTGATAGTTCTTGTATTTTTTGACATGGATGGCATGCTTTGCTGGTGGAGGTTTGTGTACTATTTTAGAGAAGTTTTATTTCCTTAGCTATATATTGCTTGTATGCATAATTATTGAGTGTGCATATGTTATAAATGTATATATTCTTTAAATTGAATTGTGTATTATTCTGTGAGTATTCTATAACTCTTTTACATTAAAATATTGTAGATAAATGTGTATAGAATACTTTTTTAAAGTTTAACCTTCTGTAGATTTCAATATTATTTATCATGCTATTTTGGAGGGTTGGTGGGTCGGTGAAGAAAGTTATTAATGCTTTACCTTCATGGAGTATAAATCATCAATGTGCGGTAAAGTCGCCATTGCTTTTAAATTTTTATTTTTTAATTTGTATGAAATAAAATTAATTGTTGAAGCTGTCAGGCGTCAGGTTTATAAAGATCTTTTCACATAGAGTGGAGTGACTGCAGCAGACTTCAGAGGGCGTTTTAATATCATTTAAGACACTAGACTGGAAGTAGTTGATATCATGTGTACAGCTTGATGAGAAGTAAACCAGAAGTAAGTGTGAAAGTCCTTGAACAAATTGTCAATGGGTTTAATCAGACAACTCGGACAGCACAATGTCTGCCATGAAGAGGGAGGCACAGGTCCTCATGTGCTCTCAACATTAAGAGTGAAACAAGAACAGTAGATGATACAGAAGAAGACCTAAGTACTGATGTAATGCTTTCAATTAGCTTTGACTCAAAGAAGACAAATTCCTTATACGTTAGTTTTTGTGCAGCCTGATACCATCTCTGATCAGGAACTGCATCACAAAAAAATAAAATAAAAATGATCAGGCTGCATGCAGCTGGAATCATGAGAATGTTGTGAAATTGGAGTTAAACTTTCAAGATGCTTCTTGTTTAATTAAAACTGAGCTTGAACACTTAAAAAAAGGATCAGGCTACACAGACTCAGCATTAAAACTGTAAGCTTGAGAATGTTGTTATGAATGTTGTTGAGTACAACTCTCAAGAGTCTGCTTCTTCAGTTAAAACTGAGAAACATTGTCTTCACCCAGTAAAGACAGAATGGCTATGCGGGAACAAGCTTTGCCACATAATAAAGACTGACACAGAAGCATACAGTGAACACAAGAAAGCTTGGAACTTACAGGCAGACAGAAAAATGAAATTCCTACAGTACATTTGCATCCAAGCCAAAAATGACCTCACCAGTAAATACTTCAATGAAAATACTCTTTTTCTTTATAAAAAAAAAAAAAACAGCTGCTGAATGTTTATATAGTTGACTACTAAATCCAAAACAAGTTATATTTGTTAACTTCCAAACTCATGTTTTTAAATGGGCATAATCTTGATAACTGTAACGAAATGGATGTTTCAAAACTGGTTTCTTTTGTGATAACACTAAATCACAGTTCCTAAAGGATCACAACTGTCTGGTGATTTTAAGTTCTATGTATCGCAGTAAGCTCATTTTTAAAACTGCCATTCACACACAGCAATAGTCCAGTTTTGTTTCATGCTTGACTATTGAGGGTGGGGAAAAAAAGCTCTAACGGTCTTGACAAAGGACACATCACCACAGAGGACAAATTATGTTGTATAATATATAGGCACATAAATTCTTGTGTGGAGATAAGGCTTAGTCCTAATCATACATATGCCACAGTTATCATATGACTTTCTAATGATAAAGGTAATGAACATTTATGATGATACTGTACTTCTAATGACTGATTCCCCAAGATTAATTTCTCAAAAGATTTCTGACATGTGTCTCTGAGCACAGAGAAATCAACAAAGGAATCTCATACTGTTCATCAAGAAGATTCTTTGTTGATGGCATACAGTGCTTCTTCAGAGGCAGATTCTGGGCAGTGTACAAATCTTGTTATGCATTCGCTTTCTGCTGTTTAATATTTACATGTAATACTGAACCATCACGAAATATCGTTTTCTTCTGTGTTATTGTGTTAAATCATTGCTATGCATGCCATGAGTGAGGTCACTGCATCTCTTACATGCTTCTAAGCAATAACTGCATTGCTATTTTAAGGATACAACCACCATAAAAAAGTACTTGATACAGTAAGAAAAAAGGCAGCGAGTGTGGGATAGCTACACATGACTGGTTAAAAATGGCAGGAATGTGATTCTAGCTGAGAGGCCTCTACTGTGAGCAGCAAGCATAGAACATGTGAAACCTTGAAACTGGTAACTAGCTTCCAACCGTGAATCCCATCTCCTCGAGTATGCTCTTCAGTTCATCTGTGTCCTCCTGCAGCAAATCCTGAGCAGCAAACAGTTTTCTTGCTTGTCTCCTGAACCTCTCCTCCCAAAAGAAACTCGTCCAGCATGAAAAAGGCCTTCTCAAAGTTAAAAATGATGTCCAGTTCACACACACTGCCAAAATATTTGTCCTAAAGCTCTACATAGCGATGGATAATTTCCAGGGTCAGCAGCTCATTATCTTCTGGCTCACTGGCACAGCAAAAGTACAAACTGGCATACCTTTTGTATACAATTTTGAGGTCTTTCCATTCAAGGAAACTGCACATCTTCGGTTTCCGTGACAATACAAGGGTGACCAGTTCTCTGACAATCTTTTTCTTTATCTGGGTGTGCAACATACCATTTATGAAAACGTAGTTTGCCTTGTCGGCTAAACAGAAGCATAAACTGCATCATCTTGAAAGCGCTGGTAGAACTGCTCCACGTGCTTTCTACTGTCTGAAATTCTTTCATCGTGTAGGTGCTTATGGCAAAAGCAAGGTCCTCCACAACATCTTCATTTCTGGTGCACGTCAAGTCACCGTGGTCCAAGGAAAAAAAGGTGCTCAATCTAAATAATTAATGAAATGCAGGGATTTCTATCACAGACCAATAGATGACATAGATGACAATTTGTGATGTTGTTTGCCTACAGGTGAATGAACAGATAGTAGTATCAGCTGACACGGTACTAGGAGGATGAAGAAACTGCAGTTCAGACACATTTCGTTGCAGTCTGCAATGCCAACGCATTTTTTTTTAATATATACAAGACATATAAAGTATCGAAATTTCATTGACCATTTGACAGAGATCCAAACTGCCATGATAAATCTTTACACCTAACTGTACGTGTGTGTTAAATGTCTGTGTACGTATATGTATGCCTGCCCTTGTGAGCAAAAGAAAAATCTTGGATCTCCTCGACAGACAATAAAGTCTGATTTGATTTGTGCTTCGGCAGTTCGTATAGGCCAGCAATGTCGATCGCATTTAATTTTTGCTTCGTACACGACGCTGATTGTTGTGGTACAGGAGAAGTTATTTTCTTGTCCAAATTGTCGGGAAAATAGAGATCTATTTCCAATTACTTCGGACAATGGCGTGGAAACTTCTTTGTCCTCCACCTGAGCCTCGGCCATTAAATTGTGTACCACGTGATACGCATCGTTGCGGCTCTCTATACAAATTTTAGCACATAGGCGGTAACTCTTGTAAAAAGAAAATACGGAGTTGCTGTTCTTAGTGATGAAAACTGATTTCAAACTTCGATCGACATGGATTCATGGTGTGACTACACTTTCTACGTCCACAAGTTCCACCTACACGGTATGCCTTTTTCCTCTAATTCTGAGCACGGACAGAAATGATTTATTTATTTTACTTTCTTGTTTCTGTTCTGAGAGGTTAAATGCCTGGATTTTCAGCAGTTTGTCCGACCCACTAAAGATGGCGACGGCTTTATTCAATATAGCCAGTACCACAAAATCTTAGAAAAAAAAAATAGCGTAAAATTCAGTAATTTTACAGAATTTCCTACTGACTAAGTACCTACGTGTTTCAACAAAGCCGCAGCAGTAAAAGCTTTTTTCTTTCATTCTAACAGAGAGAGCGACTAAGTGAAATCTCCCATGCTTTTAGATGTTTTCTTATAATTTCCATGACAACTGAATCATTACAATTGTCATGTTTCAGGTCTGATAAGATTACAACAGACTCAGGAGGTCTTCTATTGTCACTAGAAAGAATAGAGTTGATGAAGCTGAGATATTGAGCTTCATGGAAAGTTAGTCAACAGTAAGTGTAAAAGTACTTTTACCCAAAAGACAATAAATACAATCAGTAATTTTTGGAGAGCACAAAGATGTTTGCCATGAAGAGCGAGATGCAGGTCACATGTACACTCATAAAGACTGAAACGAAATATATGGCTGAGGCACAAGAAGACTTGAGCAATAATGTAATACCTAAAGCAGAAAGTTCATTTTGCCCTGATTATAATGAGTCAAAATGTTTACAGAATGATTTCATGCAGCATGACAGTATCTTTGGCCACGAGCTCCATTATATAAAAATTGATCCAGCTGCACAGACAAACTGGAGGTGTGAGAATGTTCTGAAAGTGGAGATGAATTCTCAAGATTCCACTTCCTTCATTAAAATTGAACAGCAGGACAGTCACATTGTGAAGATAGAATGGCCAGGTATGACTGAGCATAATCATATAAGTAAAGACTGAGAGATCATGGCCTGGCCAGGATGCAATTTCTCAACTTGATAGTGATAATGAATTTCATTGGAACTGCCAATGTGATACTTATGAAATGAAGACACAGTATGCAAAAGGACCAGTCACTTCTGAGGTCAAGCATGAAACTCACTCTGGTCAAGGCGAAGGTTCTGCAGTAAAGTCAGAGCAGACAAAATCACACACTCAGTCCACAATAATGGAGCACTTGAAGGCACAGAGTGTACCACAGGAGGTGGAGTGGAATTGCAGGAAAAATAAAGATATTTTAGCATGTATATCATCACCTGAACTTCAAGATATGGATCTTGCTGGATGTAAAAATACACAGGTGATGGATATTGTGACTGAAAGTCCTCAGCAGGAGAGAAATGTAAACGTGACAGAAGGAAGCTTCAGTACTGAGTCAGAAAAACAGCACCCTAGTAGTGATATTGAATCTGATAAGTGCAAAGTGTGTATTTCATCATTGCATTTTCCATCCTTGCACAAAAAACACATGTCGAACCACACTGATAAACCACACAAGTGCAGAGTATGTAAAGCTGCCTTCAAAAGATTATCTGATTTGAAAAGACATATGCAGGGTCACCGTGATAAGAAGCCTCACCAGTGCAGTATATGTAATGCTTCATTTAAAAGATCATATGTTTTAAAAGAGCACATGACGGTTCACAATGATGACAAGCTTCACCAGTGCAGTTTATGTAAAGCTGCATTTAAAACATTATCCCATTTGAAACGACATGCGCAGGTTCACAGGGATGAGAAGCCTCACCAGTGCAGTGTATGTAAAGTTGCATTTAAAAGATTATTCGATTTGAAACGACATGCGCAGGTTCACAAGGATGAGAAGCCTCACCAGTGCAGTGTATGTAAAGTTGCATTTAAAGGATTATCCGATTTGAAACGCCATGCGCAGGTTCACAGGAATGAGAAGCCTCACCAGTGCAGTGTATGTAAAGCTGGATTTAAAAGATTATCCCAATTGAAAGAACATACTCTGGTTCACAGGGATGAGAGGCCTCACCAGTGCAGTGTATGCAAAGCTGCATTTAAAACATTATCCCATTTGAAAGGACATGCACAGGTTCACAGGGATGAGAAGCCTCACCAGTGCAGTGTATGTAAAGCTGCATTTAAAACATTATCCCAATTGAAAGAACATACTCTGGTTCACAGGGATGAGAGGCCTCACCAGTGCAGTGTATGCAAAGCTGCATTTAAAAGATTATCCGATTTGAAACGCCATGCGCAGGTTCACAGGAATGAGAAGCCTCACCAGTGCAGTGTATGTAAAGCTGGATTTAAAAGATTATCCCAATTGAAAGAACATACTCTGGTTCACAGGGATGAGAGGCCTCACCAGTGCAGTGTATGCAAAGCTGCATTTAAAACATTATCCCATTTGAAAGGACATGCACAGGTTCACAGGGATGAGAGGCCTCACCAGTGCAGTGTATGTAAAGCTGCATTTAAAACATTATCCCAATTGAAAGAACATACTCTGGTTCACAGGGATGAGAGGCCTCACCAGTGCAGTGTATGTAAAGCTGCATTTAAAAGATCATATGTTTTAAAACAGCACATGACGGTTCACAGGGATGAGAGGCCTCACCAGTGCAGTGTATGTAAAGCTGCATTTAAAAGATCAAATGTTTTAAAACAGCACATGACTGTTCACAGGGATGACAAGCCTCACCAGTGCAGTGTATGTAAAGCTGCATTTAAAAGATTATCCATATTGAAAGAACATACTCTGGTTCACAGAGATGAGAGGCCTCACCAGTGCAGTGTATGCAAAGCTGCATTTAAAACATTATCCCAATTGAAAGAACATACTCTGGTTCACAGGGATGAGAGGCCTCACCAGTGCAGTGTATGTAAAGCTGCATTTAAAAGATCATATCTTTTAAAACAGCACATGACGGTTCACAGGGATCAGAGGCCTCACCAGTGCAGTGTATGTAAAGCTGCATTTAAAAGATCAAATGTTTTAAAACAGCACATGACTGTTCACAGGGATGACAAGCCTCACCAGTGCAGTGTATGTAAAGCTGCATTTAAAAGATTATCCCATTTGAAACGACATACGCAGGTTCACAGGGATGAGAGGCCTTAGCAGAGCATGGTTTGTTAAGCTGCATTTAAAAGATTATCCCATTTGAAACAACATATGCTTGTTCATAGGGATGAGAAGCCTCACCAGTGCAGGGTTTGTAAAGCTGTAGTTGAAACATTTTCCTATTTGAAACAACATAGGCAAATCCACAGTAGCAAGAACCCTTACCAGTGCAACATATGTAAAGCTGCCTTCAAAAAATCAAATGTTTGGAAACAGCATGACAGGATCACAGTGATAAGCCTCACAAATGCAGTGTGTGTAACATTGCCTTCAAAAGTTTATTTCATTTGAAACAGCAATTGCGGGTCCATAGAAATAACAAATCTTGCCGTTGAAGTGTGTGTTAATCTGCTTTTAACTTCTTTAATTGGTTTGAAAAGACACAATCTAATTCATAATTATGTTGAATCTTACCCGTCCAGTGTATGTAAAGCTTCTTTTAGACACTTATCTACTTTCAAAAGACACAAGGTGAGTCACGATGATTCTAAACCTCACCAGTCCGATGTGTCTAAAGTTGCTTTCAAGTCCTCACCTGCTTAGAAAATGGACATGCTAATCTACAGTGATGTGTCAAGTGCACTGTGTGTAAAGTTGCTTTTAGGTGTTCATCTACTTTAAAAACACAGATGATGACCTATGATGGTCTTTGCTGTTACCCGTGCATGCTAGGTAAAGCTGCTTTGAAGTTCTTATCAAGTCATCATCCTTGCAAACTGTGGAAAGCTCATTTTAGATGATCTATTTTGAAAACAGGAAGGCTGATCCCTAGAAGTTTAAACCTTCCTAGTGCCATATTTGTAATGCTGGGATTAGGTCATTCAATTTCAAACAACACATGCTCATTTGTTGCTGTGTTACACCTCACCAGTGCAGTTTGTGTAAAGCTGTTTCAGGTCATTTCTTTGGCTTAAAATATGACATTGTGATTCACTGTGATCCTAAACCTCCTCAGTTCACTTCAAGAGACTGTTTGAGAGCAGAGTATTTGAAAATGCATATAATAAGCTACAGAGATGCGAGATGTTAAACCTTACCTTTCCAGTGTGTGTAAAGCTGCTTTAAGGGACTTGTCCTCAATCAGATACGGGTATCACCTGGCTGTAAGAAATTCAGCAATGATTAAGTTGCAGCCGTTTAAAGTATATCATATTGACATATGTATATTCAACATTTTTTTATTATTTAATCACAGCTAATGTGTTAAAATTAAGGGATGGGAGCTGGGGTTGTGTGGGGGGGGGGGGGGAGAAGAAAATAGTAATTGATGGAAAGATGGAAAGGAAGTCAGAGAGTTGAAGGGAGCAAATAATTTATGTTGTAGACATTGAGGCACTCATCTTGGTTTTCCTATTGTTGGCTTTTCCTTGCATTTATTTTCTTGTGGATTGTTTTGTCTTTATTTCTTGTTCAATTATTTGTTTTGCTGCAAAATGAAGTTCTCCCTATAGCATTTGTTAAAACAGAAAGTACTACTTTTTCTGTAAGGTATCTAATACAGTGGGTTTTACATATAGTGATTTACATTTATTGCATGGACACTGTTTTACTGATTTTTTTTTTAAGTTTTAATGTTTGCAGAGCACTACAATTGATATAGACCTAATAAAGGCAAAATGTTTGGATAGAAGGTTTTTTAGCTTCCTGATTCTTTTTGTTCATTGGAATTGATGGCATAATAATTGCAATCTGTATTTTTTAATGAGTATCCCTTGATTTGCATATGAAGATCCTGTTCCTACTGAAGGATAAATTACTCCAAATGACTGAATAATTTACATCTGCTTGTAAGAATTTCTTATTATGAGTTAATTGAGAAATTTATGTTTGCAGTGTTCAAATAATGAAACAATTTTCAGTAGATACATTGTTTTGTTTGACTTTTATGATAAAAATGTGACATTCCCAGTTCTAGTTTATAGAGCATGAATTTGCAGGTTTTCTTTTGAGATATTTTGCAGTGAACATGTTGGACTGGTGTTCATTAAAGAAACTATCAAATGCAGTTTGAATGATTTTTTTTTTACTTTGCAAAATGGTAATTAATAAAAACAATTCAAGAAAATTACTTAAGGGGCCTTCAAGGAGTTGTCATTAAGCAATAGCAGAGAAGAAGAGAGAATGAATGAAAGAAGGAAATAAAAATGTCACATTCATCTCATGTCACATTCATCCTTCTGTGTGACATTTTTTCGACATAACTATAAGCACTCTTAAAATTAACTTCATTATTATTAGCAATTGATCCTTGACCTGGTCTTGTTACTAGCGATGTTCATATGTATGAGTAGTATGTATGCGTGTGCGTGATTTATACTTGCATATGTTGTAGGCTGATAAGTAGGGATACACTAGCTAGCCTTGACCACCTCTTAAGCAGATTGAGGACAACAAATGTAGAGTTCAAAAACCTCTTGTATATACTAGTTATATCTAAATTCCGTCTACAGGAACCTTTTCTAGCAAAACGAAAGTCATGAAAGTCCAGCGTTTGAGTGGAAACAGATGAGCTTATGCAACAAGGAGGGGGAAACCGTAGCTGTCTGCTTTCTGACGTGTCTCCTTTCCCAATCAATTTGGAGGTGTAGCCTTAAGCTGCTTGTAAAGAAAGCTATTAGCAGATGACAAAGCAGTCAGGTCACACAAGTTGAAACCTTTAACTGTAATTTATAATTCTACCTCCACTCATTTGTAAATGAAATATCCAGTCTGCTAAGGAATGCAAACGTTATAGACATTTGCAATACATCTACAAAAAAATAAGGCAAACATTCAGGACTGGCAAAATGAAACAAGCTCAAGTTCAGACCTGGGCAAAGGCCGGCCCGCCTCCTGTCTCTGACCGGCCCGCCCGCCAGTTTATATACCATATATACATTATTGGGTAAAACTGAGTTAACTATATTAGTCCGGCCCTCTATAACCATCCCAATTTCTCATGCAGCCCCTTGGGAAAATTAATTGCCCACCCCTGCTCTAAGGGGAGATCAACACTCATTGTGTCGCTGTCACTCATTCTTTTACAGTCCGTTACAATGGCTGCAGTAAATTGTAGATAACAAACAAATCTTTCTCTGTTACTTATTCATCTGCATGTGTACGAGTGTGTGACTGCGGTTTTATGCATGTTTATGAATTTTAACACGTTCAAACTGGTATCTAAGCAATTAAAGAAGTACGGAAACTTCGATATAATTACTTACTTTAAGACTCAAATGTAAGGAGAGAAAAAAGCGTAGTGCTAACCTAATTTTTTAATAATAATTATTATTATTATAAATGCAAAATTTGTAAAGCGCATACTCATACTCATAAGGAGCATGTTCTTAGCGCCTATCAACAAGAACGAGACACGGACAGCATACAAGGGACAGAAAAACAAATAAATAACATATCAGCTATAAAAGAATAAACAACGGTACTTAACAAATACAGAAAACACAAAGAGGAACCTAATAACAAAATTAAAAACTGAGAGTAACATGATATTGCAAAAGGAAAGGTGTGGAAAAGCATTATGGGAAAGGGGTTAGGAGTAATGTTTACCTGGGAAAACCATGGAACCTTAAATAATGTCTGTACATGTGCTTAAAATGTTCAAAGAACTATACCCACGAGGTCTGTCAAAGAAAACACAAACACAGCTTTATTCTCTCCACTAATCCCTGATGTAGAAGACACCAGTGTTGAGGATGTTGTCTGCGAATATTTCGCTCCCTGTAGGAAGTGTGGAGTAATCACATGAACGATTTTATTCTGTACTTTTGACAGCCTCCACAACAAATTACTTCTGAGCAGATTATTAGAAAACATGCGAGATATCCATTGATGACTAGCAGATCAACTTTACAGCGCACCTAACATCTATACATTGCAATCCAGATACAGAACTTGGGATACGGATACTTACTGACACAAAGTGTACTTCCTCTATTTTTCTCGCATCACACACACACACACTGGATATATAAACACACACACACACAAAATCGGGAAAACCTTTCAACGGTACAGTGACTACTAAAAAAGTAGCCCTTATTTGTAATAGGGTCACAGACACAGTGTTTAATTATAATCACTGCAATATACCAATATGTAAACCTTTTATTTTATTCGGTGTAATAGATTCTGATATTTGCTCGTTAATCTCTATTTCGACTGAAGCTGCACTATGTCTGTTACTTGTCCTTCGAATTTATTAAGACTTATAATCTGTTAGAAGTTGTTTAATTTCAATCAGTTGAGTAATATAGTGACAGCTGGCCATCAAATATAACTAAATAAACCATTTTCTCTTTAATAAGTATAAAGAATGACACCGAGTGGTAACAGCTTACACCCTGATTTCCTTGTAGTTAGAGAAACTTAAGACAGAGTTATTTTTTATATAATTTGTGTGTTTTTATTGTCGCTTGAATTCCGTCTCGACTACTAGACTCAGTACATGATTTCTTTTACACTTATATACCTTTTGCACTTCTGTAAAAAAAAAGCATTAAAAATTCTTAAATATTACAGGATTATGCCATGGTATCACCATCTGCAGAGTGCCTGTTGTCAACTCTCAATGTGGAAACCCATCAGTCATCTCTTTTGTAGTCGCTGATTGTATCTTTTAGCTTCCCATCTGTTCGAGGCGACGTTTGCCCTTTGGAGTGTAAATACTGGCTTGTCGTCTTTGTATTGAGATATAGTCGCAACAAATGTTGATGCTTCATTCCCATGAAATCACTGTAAGCTATAAAAGTATTTAAGTTTGATATTATGTTGGACAAATCAACATCCATCAGTAACAGTAACCTCGAAAGAATTGAGAATATGAAGGTTTCTGCGCTGTTCTGATATGATGAAGGGTCTTGACTTAACTAGTGCGGGATGTATGTTTGCATGAATTGAAGATATTAGATGTTGGAATATTTCAGAGTGTCAGAACTTTTTATTAGATATTAATATGATGGTCTACGGGTCGAATGTAGTGAATACGATGTTCTTCAATAACATTTCTATGTTCTTACAGATTTGTGAACCTGGCTTGGTATTTTAAATTACTATTCGTTGTGTGTCCAGGAAAGACACGTACAGTACTCATCTTTATGTATAGAGTCTACCAAGTCCAAAAATAAAAACAAAAATAGTAAGGTCATCATGGTATTTCACATCCAAGGTTCGCAATCAGAATTGTTTGCTATATTTCCTGCAAACATATTTTATTATTTGTGGTAAGGGAGTTCCAAACATTAATAGATGTACAATGATAACATTATTTGAAAAAATGTAAGTACTAAATCACATGTCCGCAGACTCCAATGGTTATATAATTATACTTTTAGACATCAGTACTTTTTAAATCTTCTCTTATGCGGTTTCGGATCAGGGTATCGACAATTTGCAGAGTAAAATAGCTTCAAGTGTTCTTCTCATAGTATCTGCATATTTTAATTCGAATTGATGACTGTAATAAAAATAATTTTTAGCCTGGCATCAATTATAATAAAGTTTCCATATTTTTTCCTCATGCCGCATGCGACTTTTAATACACGTACCTGCTGAAATTCTTTACCCGACTCTCTACACATCATTTCTGCTACAACACAAGATAGGAGTTGAACATTTTAACTATGCGAGGTAGAAGGAAGCCTCAGTATACTTGTACTTCATAACTTTTATTGCTGGAATTAGATTAAATCAATAAGCTCAACAAAGTATTGAAATTTCTTTTTACACTAGCCGAGCTTGAAAAAGTGTCTGAACTTAGACAAGGGTAAGGCAGGGATACGACGGCGACGGAGACCACAACTGACCTTCAGTCCTAGATTAATGATTGTAGGTGTGTGCTTGGAGCACTTACTTCTTCGCGCATGACAGAATGTCCTTTAACGTAGTGCGAAACCGTGACCCCATGTGGTAATAGATGACAAAGTGCAAGGACGCGGTCACCATCCGTAACACGGAAATGATTCTCCACATAACGGACAGAAGGTTGTAGTAGCGGCCTGAGTTGCTGAGGTCCTTCACCAAGTACAGCGACAACTGCAGCACTACCTCCGGCGAAAAGCAGACGATAAACAAGAGAGACGACGCCAGCAACATTTTGGTGGTCGCCACTTCTTTCTTCGAAAGTCTAGTGAAATCTTTTGATTGTTTTGCTTTGTCGGAACTTCCCACGGCTCCATGTAGGTGGCGCCACGTAGAGGCTTGGTGCAGCTTGATGACTGTGAGGATTGAGGTGATGATGATAACAAACAGAAGGACGATTGTGAAGACGATAGTGTAGACGAATATGTCGATAATATCGAAAACATACTTGTGGTCCAAGTAAAAACTGAAATAAAAACAAATAAATCTTAACATCAAAAGAAAATGTAATGTTTTATTATCTTTGGTTTGTTTCTTTTTTTCTTTTATGAGTTAAAAACTCGTAAAAGTGATCTTTTCAAACACACATAAACAGAAAAAATTATGGTGGCAGAAACATCAGGGAATGAGTAGAGAAATAAATGAAGACACGTACATAAATACCTAGCATAAAGAAAAAAAAAAATGGATAGAGTTAAAGAGTTAAATAATTAACAGTTTGATCCCTCACCTGGTGTAGCTGTTGGCCAAGTCCGTCTCGTTAGTGAGAGGATCAAAGACACAGGTAAAGGTGTGCTTGTGACCGGCGATGACGTTCATGCCGCCTAACAGCAACACTCCATAACCCCGATAACGGCCGCCATGCTGGAAGTCTTGAGGTATTTCTGAGCCTTGAAAGGGAGGAACACACACAAGCACCGCTCGCACGCGATGACACACGTGATAAACTGAGAAGTTTTGCCGAAGCCAATAAAGCCTGTGTTCGAATCAGACATATAAAAAGATATTAATGATCATTTGTCTGCTTTCATGTGGTTGTCATAAAGATTCTGTTTAATTGAGTATTCAAGCGACTGTGTGAATGAATGCTAATGTTCGTAAGGGTTTGCACAGTGTATTTAAGGTTTGGTTATCAACGAGAATCTCCAGTATAATTAAATTACTTTTTTGTCGTTGAGTAATGCTTAACACATCACAAAAAGAAACTACAGGAAGAGAAATAAGTTCAGTACTGACCGACAATGTTTTCCTCGAGAACACCTCGAACTTTAATTAACGCCCTGTACATTTGTTCCAAATTTCGTAAGAACTGCG
Source organism: Pomacea canaliculata (assembly GCF_003073045.1). Taxonomy (NCBI): domain Eukaryota; kingdom Metazoa; phylum Mollusca; class Gastropoda; order Architaenioglossa; family Ampullariidae; genus Pomacea; species Pomacea canaliculata. Next base: position 22,004,050 of record NC_037595.1, on the reverse strand, counting down.
CTGTGAGACCCACGAGGTCTGTCAAAGACAACACAAACAAACACATGTTGATCCTCTCTCCTATTCCCTGTCTGTAGAAGACAGCGGCGTTGAGGATGTTGGCTGGGAATCCGAAGAGGAACAGAAGGGGCGAGACGGTTGCGTTGAGGATGATTCGAACCAAGACCTCAGCCTGCTCCAGAAACATATCAACAGGGGAACTTGTTAAGATAATTTGTTCATCTTATTGAATTGCTAGTACTGTTTTCATCAGGCTTACTGTCTGTGTGGTGGGCGAGTGTGGCGAGAGTGGAAATTAAATGATGACTGAAGTGAAAGTTGACTAATGTTTGATAGCGTGCACATCATGCTCTTTGGTATCACGTTCATGACTAGGGAAGAGAAGATGAGGGTGAGTAGTCTGCATAATAAACTTTAACTTCAGTAGGTATGTGCTGTCAACTGACAACATTATCGGTTGGTCACATTCTCAATACAATTCAATGCGACTTATTTCATGTGTAACTAAACGTACTCATTTAATTTGTCATATACAATTTAATTGTGAAATAAATTTGTTCTTTTATTAGATCGAGTAAAGGATTTTCTCACCTCCAAGTCTGCCTACCTTATGGCTGACGAGGTCGTATGGGTTTTCCCAAGGTTTGTAGCTATCTGACCGGACCACGATGCAACCTTCTGGGACGTAAGACAGAGATCCGCCGCTAGAGGGCAGAGTGACTGGGGGTTCGTCTCCTGGCCCCACAAAGGTGGTCCCGTTATACGAGAAAGCCTCTAGCATCGTAGTTATCTGCACAAAACGCATTCTTTCTTATCAAGTTTATTACAAAATAATACCCAAGTATACAGTTTTATTTTGAAGCGTCGGTATCACCTTCAACATAAGTTTACTTAGTTGACTGTCCCGGTCTATCGTGTCTTGGGTTATGTTGAAGGTGATATACAATCGTCTCACACAGATAACGAAAAACCTGTTCGTGCAAAAACAGGTTACTGTTAGAGCTGGCAGGACCATTGTTGAATAAACCATGAACACTGAATCTTTATCATAAAACCCCACTAGCACTTTAAAGATCTGTACAGTTATGTTATTGATTTTAAGAAAGTATTCGACAGATTTTGGCACGAGGAAATGTGGCATGTGATGCTCACATTCAACATCAAAAAACCATACAATCGCTGTTAACCACATCTTGGGACATTAAGAGAGAGAGAGCGCGCTTTCCTACGACGGTGTCGTTGAACACCTACCCTAAGAAAATCATGCAACACTGCGAGAGCACCACACCTCTGTACATATCGGAGGAAAACAGCTATGTAGCCTTGCTAACGAGATGGATACTATACCAGGCAGCAATAATGAGTTGCAAGCTCTCACAGGTAGACTCAGCTCCACTACCATAATCGGAATAAGTTACTTGACACGACACCCGACCACATACAGTCCAAAAGAAAGGAGCCAATCAAAAGAGGACATCGAGAGCGGCTGAATGAATTTAATGAGTAGATTGGCTGCCAATCTGTTGAGATGGTCGCAGGATAAGCCCACTGTAGCCCATTCATAATAGCTGTGAGTTATTGTGTTCCTCAACAACTGGTTGCAGTTAGGAGAGAGAGAGTAAGAATAATAGTCGGAATACCTTTCTACTTTTGCAGACCTACTTTTTCAGGACTGAGGAGTCGGTGGAGGAACGCTGGTCGACTCTCGAGAGAATTTGGAGGATGTTAATAATCAAATTTAGACTACGATGCAGAAAGAATTTGACTAAGATGCAGAGAGAAATTGAAACTTACTTTCAAATTGAAAAATTTTCCACCCTTGTTAAACCAATAACTCTTTACGCCGAACCACTGAGGCGAACATCAAGTAGTCGACAGTACGCTTACATGATGACATCAATGGAAAACCTCTATTTATAGGTTGCTTTGAGTCAATATTGTGCCGCGCCTCTGATAATGAGTGGCAACATGGGACAAATGATGGAGTGTACACAAGATGTTGAAATATTTTTATTCTGAGAATATTTACTTTCTTATTAAGATTTTGTTTTCATAAACACTCCTCCCCGCACTCTCATTAGTGAAATTAAAAACTGTGTTTGCTTATGCGCGTGTGTGTGTGTGTGTGTGTTGTCTTCAAATACAGTTGAGGACAACTTATCTCGAATTAGGGTAATTGTCAAATAGTTTGCGGCCGTAACAATTACCTTATTTAAAAATTTGTCATTAAAATAATTTTTCCAAAACATTATAATATTTTAAGTTTTCGTATCTGGTGGCAGCAAAATTCTCTAAGACATACTTATCCGAGTCAAATAATTTCTCAACGACACTTGCCTGTAACCACTGCTGCTTTAGAAATATTACTCGTAATTTACCGCATAAATATTTAACTTATAATGTCTTTTATCAGAAGAAAAACAATTTTTAAAAATATCTGCAGTTATCTGCAATTTTATCCTCTTGATGTAAACTTTAATTTCTTTACCAGTTGACAGAATTGATGTCCGTGTGTGTTGAGATTTTCTTCTTGGTGAAAACTTTAATTTGATCCCAATAAGCCACGTTCAGGCTTCGGGTTAATATGTTGAGCACTGATCAGCTTAATGTTACTCCAATCAATTTATTTTTATTTTTAAGCTATTGGATTCTTATGTAGTGGTTGTATTACAGATTCTGACAATGCCTCGGGGTACTGTCCATATATGGTTGAATATATATACTGTCCAATTCATCGACCTAGTCGTACCAGAATTTTCTCAATTGCTTTTATCGGGGTCCTCATCTCCATTACCAATGTTAATTGCACGTGAGTGGAATTATTAATTTCAAAATATTTGGTTGAATAGGTTGCTAGCGTTCGCTACAAGAACAATTTTTCATTTATTTAGCTAAGTAATTTAGGAAGAAAGACTTTTCAGGCCTTATGCAGAAGGCTATCAAAACACGAGTTTCTTAGTTTTTTTACAGACCAGTCCGTGACTCCTTCTTTTTAGGTTAGATTAAACCCTTCATGGGAGATTACTCTAGCGAAAAATATAGAAGAAGCAGACGGCATCGACGGACATAAGAATAGAAGGAAGTTGTGTGTGAGCTAGGAGGAGAAGAGTAAATTGCATCGCTTTCGAAGAAATTCCTTTGCTAGCCAAGGTTTCCTCCGTGTACTGGTAAATTGTGTTGGAGCCCTTGTGAAGGAGGATTAGATCTAGACGATTACTCGATCGCCTTCGGTGAAACACCCAGCAGTGTGTGGGCTCGGTGTACTGTTGGTACCGCTACTGTGACTGTGTGAACCCTCCCCTACACGGTCATTGTGTACGGCCTTGGAGTGTCATTGTTGGCGAGCTTCACGAATTTTTCTACCCATCGGAAAGGAAAATCCGCCTCTAGTAGATTATCAGTGTGATTTGTGTTCTTCGTATTTATATCAAAGGGCGGCACCCTACAACTGTGAGTATGGTTGGAACTGATACACGCGGATTAAAACTTTAGAAACTGTTAAGTTATGTGACTAAGAGATTCATATACCCATATAAATTAAAAATAGAGACTATTGCATTATTACATGTTTACTTGTCATAGATGTTTTGACCATCTTCTCCAAAGAACTGAGTGTTGAGACATTGTCGTTATAGATAGATCTGTATTCTCTCTCGTACAATCCTGAGAAACTAACATCACTTGGACAGCCTCAGGCAATCGTTGTATTTTGTGTTGAAAGAACGCATACTGATGTCGTGTGTGTGTTGGTAATGTGAATGCTGACGTCCCTGTCATTCTCTCAGAAGTAAAACAACGTTTTTTTAAACTAAATATTGTTCAAACTTTCTCTGCGTTATCTACATTATTCGTGTGAGTCGTTCTGACATTGGATTTGTGTAGACGTTTATTGCATCTTAATGTGAGTTAAACAATAGTCATTATAACTACATATCTCAGGACTTGCTTCTCTTTCTTTGCTTCTTTCTTTTTCCACTTTCTTGTCTATTGTTTTTTTTTATGACTGTTTAAAGCAAAAATCCTTCCGTGAAGTATCATGAATCCCGTTTTCAATCAATTTTCAAGAAAAAATATTATGAACGTGAGCCTAATATTTACATGTTTTGCTTGAGAGACACCTTTCCTCTAATGAAAGTGAGCCTGACTATTTCATGAACTTGTGCAAAAGTCTGGCATTATAATAAGCATTACTGAACCCTGTTTGTTTCTTTTACCAACTGACCGCCTCCAGTTATTACAATTAATGTAAATGCATTGGGTCTTATTTTCACTTTTATCTCTAATGACAGGTAACTCCATTCCATTAAAGCATTATTCATCCTTAAGTGATGATTATTATTTTACAGTTTTGGGGTTTTAATTTTTTTACTTTTAAAATTTTACTGGACTGTTCATCCCGCTGATAATAAGAATGACCATATTACACAACATAAACAAACATACAATATTAAGTTAAAATATAATCAAACCCATACAGCATCCAAAAGAAACATAAACAAACACATATTATATTAGACACAAACGTAAACAAACACACAGTCTATTCACCCAGCTACTTAGTGGTAGTAATCCATGGAAAAGGATTATCATCTTACAGATCAAAAGAGAGAGAAATAAAGAGTGAGCGAGTAATGAAAGGTTGTAACTAGACGATAGTCTGCTTCACACGAACAGGTGCTACCGACCCGCTATACTGGGATAGTCTCAACTAGTGGAAGGACAGATTATAGACTATGAAAATGTCATAGGATGGAGAAGTGAGAAAAAAACACCAAATGATAATACTACATAACACAACGATGTTTACCTTTTTACAGCAATACAACAATATTAATATCTTTAACTCATTGCTAACAGATAGACAAAGAGTTAGACATTAAACAAATATTTAGCCTGATGTTTAGTTGCAAAGCTGACAATGTTTATCTCGTATCTCCTTCTTTACTGCCAACCGACTAAGTCCATAAAAACCAATACAGAAAACATAAAGAAGAGCCAGATAACAAGAACAAGAGCTGAGAGTAACATGACATTGCAAAAGGAAAGACTAGCATTATGGGAAAGGGGTTAGGAGTAATGTTTACCTTGTAAAACCGTGGAACCTTAAATAACTTTTTGCACATGTGCTTAAAATGTTCAAAGAACTGTGTTTTAAGACCCACGAGGTCTGTCAAAGAAAACATAAACACAGCTTTATTTTCTCCCATTTCCTGATGTAGAAGAAAGCGGCGTTGAGGATGTTGGTTGTCAATATTCTGCTCCCTGTAGGAAGTATGGAGGAATCACCTGAACCATTTTATTCTTAACTTTTGGCAGCGTCCACAACAAATTATTTGTTAGCAGATCGCTAGAAAACATGTGAGATTTCCCTTGATGACAAATAGATCAAGTTTACAGCTCAACCTAACACCTATACGTTGTAATTCGGATACAGAGTTCCAGATACCGGGATACTTACTGACCAGTGAACTTCCTCTCTTTTTCTCAAGTATCGCCACACACACACACACCACACAGGATATATAAACAACAACACACACACCACACACCACACACACCACACACACACCCACACCAACACCCACCACACACACACACACACACAAAAATCTGGAAACTTTTAATCAGTACAATGACTTTACTAAAAAAAAGTAGCCCTTAATTGTAATAGGGTCGAAACACCTTTGTTTATTTATTATATCACTGCAATTAAATATACAATATGTAACTTTTTTTTATTCAGTGTAAGATTCTGATATTTGCTTCTTCAATCTCTATGTTAGAAGCGCATCTGGCACATTGTGTGTTACTCGTCCTTTCGAATGTTATTTTGACTTATAATCTGCTAGAATGATTTAGTTTTATATCAGTTGAGGATATTTGTGGATAACCAGGGTTGTCCATGGGACATATTTTCTATCCCACCCCATGGCATTTCTGTCCTCTTATCGCTATCCATCCCTACTTGTAATAACTTCTATGGACAACACTGCTTGTATGGCAAACAATTTTCGCACTTGCTTTAGCGCATGGGAACCTTATGTTCATTTACCATAATTTACTTACTGCAACTGTTAATTTAGCGTAAATTTATTTACATTATCAAGTATCGACTACCTGGGAATACAATGTTGCTTCGCTGCATGGGAGTTTCCATGGATCCATGGTATAACATTCCTATGGACAACACTGGTGATACGCTGACCATCAAGTATAGCTAAATATACCATTTTCTTTCTTTATAAGTTAAAGAATGAGCACCGAGGGATCCAGCTTACACCCTGATTTCTTTCACATTTAGAAGAATTTAGGCAAAGTTATTTTTTATATAATGTGTGTGCCTCTAATGTGTCGACTCGGAGACTCACGTACATGCATTCTTTTAAGTATATACACCTTTTCCACACTTCTGTAAAAAACTGGCATTAAAATTCTAAATATTACGGATATGCATGGATACCATCTCCAGAGTGCTGTTGTCAGTCTTCAATTTGTGGACACCATTCTGTCATCTTCTTTGTGTAACACAAGTATTTAAGTTTGATATAATGTTGGACGAATTCCCATCCTTCAATAACAGTAACCTTCAAAGAATTGAGAATATAAACTTTCTGTGCTGATATGATATGATGAAGGGTCTTGACTTACCTACTCGGGATGCATGTTTGCGTAAATTGAAGATATTAGGTGTTGGAATATTTCAAAGAGCGTCAGAACATTTTACGTAGATATAATTAATATTATGGTCTATGGGTGGAATGTAGTGAATACGATGCTCTTCAATAACATTTCTATGTTCTTTCAGATTTGTGAACATGGCTTGGTATTTTAAATTTCTATTCGTTGATTGTGTGTCTAGGAAAGACAGGTACTCATACAGTACTCATATTTATGTTAAGAGTGTACCAAGACCAAAATAAAAAACAAAAATAGTAAGGTTTTCATCATATTTCACATATAAGGTTTACAATCCTAATTGTTTGCTATATTTACTGCAAAACGTATTTTACAATTTGTGATTGGATGCCCCAAACATTAATAGATATACCATGATAAAATTATTTGAAACAATATAAGTACTAAATCACATGTCCGCACACTCCAATGGTTATATAATTATACTTTTAGACATAAGTACTTTTCAGATTTTCTCATATGCGGTTTCGGATCAGTGTATCGACAATTTGCACAGTAAAATAGCTCGCAGTGTTCTTCTCATATTATCTGTATATTTTAATTCGAATTGACGACTGTAATAACAATCTTTTATAGCCTGGTATTAGTTATAATAAAGCTTTAGTATTTTTTCCTAATGCCGCATGGGACTTTTAACACTTACCTGCTGAAATCCTTTTCCCATTTTCTACACCTCATTTCTGCTACAGCACCAGATTTAGTTAAACAATTATAACTACGCGAGGCAGGAGGAAGCCTCAGTATACTTGTACTTAATAACTCTTATTGTTGGAATTAGATTAAATCAATAAAATAAACAAATTATTGGAATTTTCATTTACAGTAGCCGAGCTTGATAAAGTGTCTGAACGTAGCTAGGGATACGACGACGACGGAGAGCACAACTAACCTGCAGTCCTAGATTATTAATTGTAGGTGCGTGCTTGGGGCACTTACTTCTTCACGCATGACAGTATGTCCTTTAAAGTAGTGCGAAACCATGACCCCATGTGGTAATAGATGACAAAGTGCAAGGACGCGGTCACCATCGGTAACACGGAAATGATTCTCCACATAACGGACAGAAGGTTGTAGTAGCGGCCTGAGTTGCTGAGGTCATTCACCCAGTACAGCGACAACTGCAGCACTACCTCGGGTGAGAAGCAGACGATGAACAAGAGAGACGACACCAGCAACATCTTGGTGGTCGCCACTTCTTTCTTCGAAAGTCTCGACAAATCTTGTGACTGTTGTGCTTTGTCGGAACTTCTCACGGCTCCGTGTAGGTAGCGCCACGTAGAGGCTTGGTACAGCTTGATGACTGTGAGGATTGAGGTGATGATGATAACAAAAGGAAGGACGATTGTGAAGACGACATTGTAGACAAATATGTCGAGAATATCTAAAACATATTTGTGGTCCAAGTAAAAACTGAAATAAAAATAAATAAGTCTTAACATTAAAAGAAAATGGAATGTTTTATTTTCTTTGGTTTGTTTCTTTTTCTTTTTTTATACGCAGCTAGGGAACCCGTAAAAGAGAATTTTTTCAAACACACAGACAAGATTAGTTAGAGATAGTAGCAGAAACATTATGGAATGAGTAGAGAAATAAGAGAAGACAAGTACGCACAAAAATGGATATCAGAAAGAAAATTTAGAATAGATATAGTTAAAGAGTTAAATAATTAATGTAAACAGTGTGATCCCTCACCTGGTGTAGCTGTTGGCCAAGTCAGTTTCGTTAGTGAGAGGATCAAAGACACAGGTAAAGGTGTGCTTGTGACCGGCGATGAGGTTCATGTCGCCTACAAGAAACACGCCCACCACCCCGATAACGGCCGCCATGCTGGAAGTCTTGAGGTATTTCTGAGCCTTGAAAGGGAGGAACACACACAAGCACCGCTCGCACGCGATGACACAAGTGATAAACTGAGAAGTTTTGCTGAAGCCAATAAAGCCTGTGTTCGAATCACACAGAAAAAAGAGATTTATTAATGGTCATTTGTCTGTTGTCATGTGGTTGTCAGTAAGATTTTGCTTAACCGAAGAAAGAGATTTCTTTTTTAACTTTTGAGTGTTCAAGCGAGTGTAAGAATGAATGCTTAAGTACGTGAAGGTTTACACAGTGTGTTTAAGGTGTGATTATAAACGACAATATACAGTATAATTGCTTACTTTTTTGTTTTTAAGGAATACTTAATACATCCCAAAAAGAAACTACAGGAAGAGAAATAATTTCAGTACTGACCTAGAATGTTTTCCTCAAGAACACCTCGAACTTTAATTAACGCCCTGTACATCTGTTCAAAATTTCGTAAGAACTGAGCTGTGAAGCCCACGAGGTCTATCAAAGACAACACAAACAAACACATGTTGATCCTCTCCCCTAGTCCCTGCCTGTAGAAGACAGCGGCGTTGAGGATGTTGGCTGGGAATCCGAAGAGGAACAGAAGGGGCGTGGCCGTGGCGTTGAGGATGATTCGAACCAAGACCTCAGCCTGCTCCAAAAAGAGAGGAACTTTTTAAGATAATTCATCCCTCTTACTGAATTGCTAGTGCTGTTTTTATCAGGTTTACTGTCTTTGTGGCGGACAAGTGTGGCGAGAGTGGAAATTAATGATGACATAAGTGAGGGTTGACTAATGTTTGATAGCGTGCACGTCACGCTCTTTGGTATCACGTTTGTGACTTGGGAAGAGAAGATGATGGTGAGTAGTTCGCATACTAAACTTTAAGTGTAAAACTTCAGTATGTATATCCTGTCAACTGACAACATTATCAGTTGGTCACATTCTCAATACAATGCAACCCGACTTATTTCATGTATAATTAAACGTACTAAACGTACTCACGTATTTGTCATTTACAATTTTATTTGGGAAATAAATTTGTTCTTTTATATGATAAGGTAAAGGCTTTTTTCTCACCTCCAAGTCTGCCTACCTTATGGTTGACTAGGTCGTATGGGTTTTCCCAAGGTTTGTAGCTATCCGACCGGACCACGATGCAACCTTCTGGGACGTAAGAGAGAGATCCGTCGCTAGAGGGCAGAGTGACTGAGGTTCCGTCTCCTGGCCCCACAGAGGTATTCACATGATACCAGCTGGCCTCTAGCATCATAGTTATCTGCACAAAACTCATTCATTCTAATCTTCGAGCATTAAGAGGGAGAACGCTTTCCTACGACGGTGTTGATAAACAACTACACTAAGAAAATCATGCAAGACTGCGAGAGCACCACACCTCTGTACATATCGGAGGAAAACAGCTATGTAGCCTTGCTAACGAGATGGATGCTATACCAGGCAGCAATAATGAGTTGCAAGCTGTCACAGGTAGACTGAGCTCCAGTTCCATAATCGGAATAAGTTACTTGACACGACACCCTACCACACACAGTCCAAAAGGGAAGGATGCCATCAAAGAAGGGTGGACATCGAGGGTGGCTGAATAGATTTAATGAGTAGATTGGCTGCCAATCTGTTGAGATGGTCCCAAGATAAGCCCACTGTATTCATAATACAGTCGGACCTCGATAAGTCGACCTTCCCTAACTTGATAACCTCCCTATATCGAATTGTTAGTTCCGGGCAAAATACCTGCGCCTATTACGCCATTTTCCTTAACTCGAAAACTCCGTAAGTCGAATTTTTTTTCGGGTCCCTTTGAGTTCGACTTATCGAGGTCCGACTGTAACTGTGAGTAATCGTGTTCCTGAACAACTATTTGCAGTTAGGAGAGACAGTAGTAATAATAGTCGGAATACCTTTCTACTTTTGCAGACCTACTTGTCCACAAGCTTTTAGAAACAGTTGGAGAGATAAACACAATATATAATGACCTGTGCCAGAATCGTAACACTTCAAGTTATTCAGAGTTTGATGGCTAACTCTTATCTGTCTACTAATTGTTTGAAATAAGGAGCATCGTTTGTTGATTATAACACGCTAATAAACAGCTCTGGCTAAGCAACTCTTTCTCCACTTTCCAAAGGTACCGATGACATTTAAAGATGGTGCACTAGGAAGTCGAACCATATAAATGTGAGCAAACAATCACTGTATACACTACACTCGGCTGCGACAATTACACCTCTTTTACGATTACATTTGAAAGTTCTTCCCTCTGTTGGGGCAACGATCTTCTAGACTACACATGCTTGTTTAGCAGGCTCTTACAACAGGACTTTGATGATATTCTGGATAAGTTGGCCTTAGAAATGCTCTAGATATACTTTGCTCATTAACTAATAATAGGGGCGATTGTCGCCGATTTCGCGCCTTGGCGATCAACAAATCTGATTCTACGGAAGCCTTGTGCTCCTGGCAGGTCTAACCAAGCCGAACAGTCCTGTCAGGGGAGAGGCCAGACTAAAATGTTGCACCTGGCCTTCCAGGTTGAGAGTTTTGCTTTGGGCTAACAACCCACTCCCGTAAAAACAAAAGCTGTTACAGAAACCGCAGCAATACCACAACAAGGGCCTGGTCGGGAAGATTCCTCTCTTGAAGAGCTTATGACGTGCTGGTGAAAGCCTTAGGGAAGCCAGTCCGCCGACTCATCTTTCGACGACAAAGGCAAGAACCAGTATTGTGCTCCCACGCAAAAATATACACAAGACAACTTGGTCTTAGCCTGATGGCTAGAGACAAAAACAGATTGGCCATATAACAGTTGCTCGAAAGTGAAAAAGGAGTCTTCAAGATGTCCGATTGAGGAGAGGTGCAGATGTTGCTTCAGACCACCAACTCCTAGTGGAAACTTCAAGATTAAGCTGAAGTCATTTATTGATACAGCATGCAGACCACACCGCAGGTTCAGTGCTCAATGCCTCGGGGGCAATAAGATAGGGGACATTTGTGGCCATGGGGTCAGGGATGGGTGTTGGGCCCTTTCAGGACTGAGGAGTCTGTGGAGGAACGCTGTTCGACGCTCGGGAGCAGTTGGAGGACAGCCTGTGCAGATGTTGTGAGAGCGAGACAAAGGACATCGGAACCACATGGGCCCAGCTGAAGGGGGCTGCCTAATTTCGAGTCCGCTGGTGAGGTGTTGTTATGACACTATGCTCCTCGAGGAGTAACAAGGAATAAACTATGCTATTAACCAATGCCAGTTGTAAGATTCTGACAACGTTAGCTGATACATAGGTTTTGGCTCTTTCCGGCTATGTTAATACTCAAATTAAGACTAAGATGCAAAAAGAAATTAACTAAGATGTAGAGAGAAATTGAAACTTACTTTCAAATTGAAAAAATTTTCCCCCTTGTTGAACCAATAACTCTTTATGCCAAACCACTGAGGCCGACATCAAGTAGTCGACAGTAAGTAAAGATTACATGATGACATCAAAAGAAAACCACTATTTATAGGTTGCTTTGAGTCAATATTGTGCCGCGCCTCTGATAATGAGTGGGAACAGGGGACAAATGATGGAGTGTACACTAGATGTAAAAATATTTTTATTCTGAAAATATTTGCTTTTTTTAAGATTCTGCATTTATAAACACTCCTCCCCCGCACTCTCATTAGTGAATTTAACAAATGTGTGTGTTTGTATATGTGTGTGTGTTTTCTTCAAATACAGTTGAGGACAACTTTTCTCGAAGTAAGGTAATTGTCAAATGTTTTTCGGCTGTAACAATTGGCTTATTTTACAATGTTTCATGAAAATAATTTTTTCAAGACATTATAATATTTTAAGTTTTCGTATCTGGTGGCAGCAAAATTCTCTGATGCATATTTATCTGAGTCACATAATTTCTGAGCGACACTTGCCTGTAACAACTGCTGCTTTAGAAATATTACTCATAATTTACCGCATAAATATTTATCTTATAATGTCTCTTATCAGAAGAAAAATATTTTTTAAAAATATCTGCAGTTAACAGACCTGATTTTATTCCTTATTTGAAAGCAATTTTATCCTCTTGATGTTAGCTTTAATTTCTTTACCAGTTGGTGAAAACTTTAATTTGATCCCAATAAGCCATGTTTAGGCTTCAGGTTAATATGTATGAGAACTAATCAGTTTAACGTTATTCCAATCAATTTATTTTTATTTTTAGGCTATTGGATTCTTATGTAGTGGTTGAATAACAGCTTCTGACAATGCCTAGGGGTACTGTCCATATATGGCTGACTATATCTACTGTCCAATTCATCGACATAGAATTTTCTTAATTGCTTTTATCGGGGTCCTCATCTCCATCACCAATGTCGATTGCACATGAGTGGAATCTTTAACTTTCAAATATTTGGTTGAATAGGTTGCTAACGTTTGCTACAAGAATAATTTTTAATTTACTAAGCTAAGTAATTTAGGAAGAGAGAATTTTAAGGTCCTATGCAAAAGGGTATCAAAACACGAGTTTCTTAGTTTGTCACGGACCAGTCCATGCCCCTATGTTTTTAGGTTAGATTAAACCATTCAAGGGATATCACTCTAGCGAAAAATATATAAGAAGCAGACGGCATCGACAGACATAAGAATGGAAGGAAGTTGTGTGTGAGCTAGAAGGAGAAGAGTAAATTGCAGCGCTTTAGTAGAAATTCCTTGCCTAACCAAGGTTTTCTCCGTGTACTGGTAAATTGTGTTGGAGCCCTTGTGAAGGAGGATTAGATCTAGACGATTACTCGATCGCCTTCGGTGAAACACCCAGCAGTGTGTGGGCTCGGTGTACTGTTGGTTACCGCTACTGTGACTGTGTGAACCCCTCCCCTACACGGCCATTGTGTACGGCCTTGGAGTGTCATTTGTTGGCGAGCTTCACGAATTTTCTACCCCATCGGGAAAGGAAAATCCGCCTCTAGTAGATTACCAGTGTGATTTGTGTTCTTCGTATTCTATATCAAAGGGCGGCCACCCTACAAACTGTGAGTATGGTTGGGATCTGATACACCGCGGATTAAAACTTTAGAAACTGTTAAGTTATGTGAACTAAGAGATTCATATACCCATATAATTAAAAATAGAGACTATTGCATTATTACATGTTTACTTGTCATAGATGGTTTTGACCATCTTCTCCAAAGAACTGAGTGTTGAGACATTGTCGTTATAGATAGATCTGTATTCTATCTCGTACAATCCTGAGAAACTAACATCACTTGGACAGCCTCAGGCAATCGTTGTATTTTGTGTTGAAAGAACGCGTACTGTGTGTTGGAAGTGTGAATGTCGGGCAAAATATTCTACCCGCTGCTTGGCGGGTAGTAATCCATAGAAAAGGTTTACCATCTTACACATCAAAAGAGAGAGAAATAAAGAGTGAGCGAGTAATGTAAGGTTGTAACTAGACGATAGTCTCCTTCACGCGAACAGGTGCTGCCGCCCCGCTATACTGGGATCTGCTCGTCTAGACTAGTGGAAAGACAGATTATAGACTATGAAAATGTCATAGGATGGAGAAGTGAGTAGAAAATATAAACATCAATGAGAACCAAATGATAATACTACATAACACAACGATGTTTCTCTTTTTCTCATATCACACACACACATATAAACACACACAAAAAAAATCCGGAGAACCTTTAATCAGTACAATGACTACTAAAAAAAGTACTTAATTGTAATAAGTATCACAGACACAGTGTTTAATTATAATCACTGCAAATATACCAATATGTTGCCTTTAATTTTATTCAGTGTAAATTATTCTCATATTTGCTCTTTAATCTCTATTTAGACTGCAGCTGGCACATTGTTCCTCGTCCTTCAAATTTATTAAGGTTTAATAATTTGATAGAAAATGTTTAATTTTAATCGGTTGAGAATATAGTGATAACTGGCCATCAAATATAGCTAAATATACCATTTTCTTTTTAATAAGTATAAAGAATAAAACCGAGTGATCACAGCTTGCACTCTGATTTCCTCGTATTTAGAAAAATTTAAGACAAAGTAATTTTTCATATAATTAATGTGTTTTTGTTGTGGCTCGAATTCCTTCTCGACTGCTAGACAGTACATGCTTTCCTTTAAAATTATACAGCTTTTCCACACTTCTCTGAAGAATTACAAATTCTTAAATATTACAGGATTATGCCATGGGATCACTATCTCCAGAGTGCCTGTTATCAACTCTCAAAGTGGCAATCCATCAGTCATCTCTTTTGTAGTCGTTGATTGTGTCTTTACCTTCCCGTCTGTACGAGGCGACCTTTGCACATTTTAGTGTAAATACTGACTTCTCATCGTTGTGTTAAAATAAAGTCGCAACAAATGTTGATGCTTCATTCGCATGAAATCACTGTAATCTATAAAAGTATTTAAGTTTGATATAATGTTGGACGAATTCCCATCCGTCAGTAACAAAAACCTCCAAAGAATTGAGAATATATGAAGGTATCTGAGCCGATATGACATGATGAAGCATCCAGACTTTATTATTCGCGAATGTATGTTTGCATGAATTGAAGATATTAGGTGTTGGAATATCTCAAAGAGCGTTAAAATATTTTACGTAGATATTATTAATATTATGGTCTATGGGTCTAATCTAATTTATACGATGTTCTTCAACAACATATCTGTGGTCATACAAATTTGTGAACACGGCTGGGTATTTCGAACAACTATTCGTTAATTGTGTGTCCGTGAAAGACAGGCACTCATCTTTATGTCGAGATTATAGCAAGACCAAAATAAAAAACAAAGATGGTAAGGTCATCATGATATTTCGCATCCATGATTCCCAATTAAACTGTTTGCTATATTTATTTTATTACTTGTCGTAGGGTGCCTGAAACTTTGATAGATGTCGCATGATAAAATTATTTTTAAAAATGTATGTACTAAATAACATGTCCGCAGACTCCAATGGTTATATATACTTTTAGACATCAGTACTTTTTTAAATATTATCATATGCGGTTTCAGATCAGAGTTTCGACAATTTGCGCAGTAAAATAGCTCACAGTGTTCTTCTCATAGTATCAGCATATTCTTATTCGAATTGATATCTGTAATAAAAATCTGTTACAATCTGGTATCAGTTATAATAAAGTTTCCATATTTTTTCCTCATGCCTCATGGGACTTTGAACACTTACCTGCTGAAATCCTTTTCCTGACTCTCTACACCTCATTTCTGCTACAACACAAGATGGAGTTGAACATTTTGACTAAACGAGGCAGGAGGAAACCTCAGTATACTTGTTATTAATAACTTTTATAGCTGCAGTTAGATTAAATCAATAAAATCAAGAAAGTATTGAAATTTCCTTTTACAGTAGCAGATCTTGAGAGTGTGTCTGAACTTAGACAATGGCAGTGGGTAGCGTTACGACGACTACGGAGAACTTTTCAGAACTGATCTTCAGTTCTGGATTAAAGTGATTGTAAAGGCAAAATAAAAATGCTTAGAATCTCGCACAGAGTAGGATCCACTTGAACCTCGTCTTTGTTCGCGTCTGTTCATCTGGAAAAAGTTGAAGGTTTTGTAGCATGTTGTGTTTAATAAGAGAAATTACATAGGACTCTTTCGTTTGCTTAGACGAAGTCTTGTTCTCCGTCACGTGACCTTATGACATATGACCAAGACTGCTTACCAAGTGAAACAGACTGTTTTCTATAATTTTTAAAACTGTGCTTTGAAAAGTTCACTTTAAAACCTAAATTAACTCACGAGACATCACCGATCACGAGTTCAAACCCGAGCAATGATCACCGACACTTGCTGCCTTGGTCCTACGTCACACGAAGGTTCGTCTGCTTGACTATCTCGGAAAGCTATCGCGATTACTCGGTGGAAGGACATAACGGACGATTTTACTAGATTTTTTCGATTTTTATAAACATCTGCAACCGAAATAGTGCTAATAAGTAGTAATTAAGTGAGAAACGAATCATTTATTTCTTCTGTATTGTTCTCGTGCTCTGTAATTGTAACTAAATATATTTTTGAAACGTTTGACCTTCGCCACAGCCTTTTCACAACCCTTGAGTATCCCTTTAATGATTAATGAGGTGTGTGCTTGGAACAGTTACTTCCTCACGCATGACACTATGTCCTTTAACGTAGTGCGAAACCGTGACCCCATGTGGTAATAGATGACAAAGTTCAAGGACGCAGTCACCATCCGTAACACGGCAACGATTTTCCACAGTACGGACAGAAGGTTGTAGTAGCGGCCTGAGTTGCTCAGGTCCTTCACCAAGTACAGCGACAACTGCAACATGACGATAGGCGAGAAGCAGACGATAAACAAGAGAGACGACGCCAGCAACATTTTGGTGGTCGCCACTTCTTTCTTCGAAAGTCTCGACAAATCTTTTGACTGTTGTGCTTTGTGGGAACTTCCCACGGCTCCATGTAGGTGGCGCCACATAAAGGCTTGGTACAGCTTGATGACGGTGAGGATGGAGGTGATGATGATAAGAAACTGAAGAACGATCGAGAAGACGACAGTGTAGACAAATACGTCGATAATATCGAAAACATACTTGTGGTCCAAGTAAAAACTGAAATACAAAAATAAATATCTTAACAATAAAAGAAAATTGTAAAAAATTCTTTATCAAAGATTTTTCCTAATCGTCCTTCTTCCATTTTTCTGAGTATCGGTTTGTACCTTATCAATGTAGTACGTATTTTATTACTTGGTATAACTCTTTTATTCTCTCTTTCTTTATTTATTACTACCGTTATTTTGTCTCGCTTTTTTCCTATCGCTGTTTCCTTCTCTTGTTTGTTTGTGGTTTTGTGTAAAGATTTTTTCTTTATTAATATATTTTATACCCATTAATTAATCAGATGTAATTTTTTCCGGTTTGTTTCTTTTTTCTCTTTTATTAGCAGCTAGAGAACCAGTAAAAAAGAGTTTTTTAAACACACATACACAGACAAAATTAGTGAGAGGGCGGCAGAAACATCAGAGAATGAGTAGAGAAATAAGAGAAGACAGACAACAAAAATGGCTGGCAGAAAGAAAATATGGAATGCATAGAGTTAAAAGATAAAGAGTTAAATCATCAATATTAACAGTTTTCAAGTTCTTAGTCCTCACCTGGTGTAGCTGCTGGCCAAGTCCGTCTCGTTAGTGAGAGGATCAAAGACACAGGTAAAGGTGTGCTTGTGACCGGCGATGAGCCACATGCCGCCTAGCAGAAACACACCGATGACCCCGATAACGGCCGCCATGCTGGAAGTCTTGAGGTATTTCTGAGCCTTGAAAGGGAGGAACACACACAAGAACCGCTCGCACGCGATGACACACGTGATAAACTGAGACACTTTGCTAAAGCCAGTAAAGCCTGTGTTCAAATCACACAGAAAAAAAGAGATATTAAATTTCTTTTACGTTGTCATGTGGTTGTCAGAAAGACCTTGTTGTAACCGACAAAAGTGTTCTTTAAATTTTGAGTGTTGAAGCGAGTGTAATGATGCATACTAATGTTCATTAGGGTTTGCACAGTGTATTTAAGGTTTCATTATTTATGAGAATCTCCAGTATATTTGCTTATTTGTTCTCTTGTGGAATACTTAATACAAAAATAAACTACAGAAAGGGAAGTAAGTTCAGTACTGACCTACAATGTTTTCCTCGAGAACACCTCGAACTTTAATTAACGCCCTGTACATTTGTTCCAGATTTCGTAGGAACTGAGCTGTGAGACCCACGAGGTCTGTCAAAGACAATACAAACAAACACATGTTGATCCTCTCCCCTATTCCCTGTCTGTAGAAGACAACGGCGTTGAGGATGTTGGCTGGGAATCCGAAGAGGAACAGAAGGGGCGTGGCCGTGGCGTTGAGGATGATTCGGACCAAGATCTCAGCCTGCTCCAGAAAAATATCCAGAGAAGAACTTGGTAAGATAATTCGTCCCTCTTATTGAATTGCTAGTACTGTTTTTATTAGGTTTACTGTCTGTGTGGCGGGCAAGTGTGGCGAGAGTGGAATGTGAATGATGACTGAACTGATAGTTCACTAATGTTTGATAGCGTGCACGTCACTGTCTTTGATATCACTTTTCTGACTTGGGAGAAGTAAATGAGGCTTACTACTGCGCATGCTAAACGTTAAGTGTAGAACTTCAATTTGTTTGTCCTGTCAAATGACAACATTATCAGTTGGTCACGTTCTCTATACATTACATAGCGACTTATTTCTTGTGCAATTGAACTTAATAGTTTATTTGTTATTTACAATCCTATGGGGGAAAGAAATTTGTTCTTTTCTTAGATCAAGTAAAGGCTTTTTCTAACCTCCAAGTCTTCCTACCTTATGGCTGACGAGGTCGTATGGGTTTTCCCAAGGTTTGTAGCTATCTGACCGGACCACGATGCAACCTTCTGGGACGTAAGACAGAGATCCGCCGCTAGAGGGCAGAGTGACTGAGGTTCCGTCTCCTGGCCCCACAGAGTTATTCCCGTGATACCAGCTGGTCTCTAGCATCGTAGGTATCTGCACAAAACTCATTCATTCTGATCAAGTTTATTACAAACTGTCACCCAATTATACGGCTTTATTGTGAAGTGTCGGTATCACCTTCAACATATGTATATTTAGTTGATTTCCCGGTCTATCGTGTCTTAGCTTATGTTGAAGGTGATATACAATCGTCTCACACAGATAACGAAAAAACTGTTCGTGGAAGAACAGGTTACTGTTAGAGCTGGCAGAACCACGCTTAAATAAATCTTCAACAACTGAATCTTTATCATAAAACCTTATCAACGCGGTAAAGATCTGTACAGTTATTTTATTGACTTTCAGAAAGCATTCGACAGAGTTTGGCAGGAGGAAATGTGGCATGTAATGCGGACATTCAACATAAAAAAGGACATAGTCCGAATCGTACAATCGCTGTTAATCACGTCTCGGAACATTAAAAGGGAGAACGTTTTCCTACGACGGTGTCGTTGAACACCTACACTAAGAAAATCATGCAACACTGCGAGAGCACCACACCTCTGTGTATCGTAGGAAAACAGCCAAGTAGCCTTGGTAACGAGATGGATGCTATACCAGACAGTAATAGTGAGTTGCACGTTCTCACAGGTAGACTCAGCTGCACTACCATAATCTTACTAAGTTACTTGACACGACACCCTATCTCAGACAGTTTAAAAGAGAAGGAGGCCATCAAAGGAGGACATCGAGGGTGGCTGAATACTTTTAATGAGTGGAAATAAGCCCACTGTAGCCCATTCATCATAGCTGTGAGTCATCGTGTTCCTCAACAACTGGTTGCAGTTAGGAGAGAGAGTAGTAATAATAGTGGGAATACCTTTCTACTTTTGCAGACCTACTTGTCCACAAACTTCAAGAGACAGTCTGAGAGATAAACACAATATATTATGACCTGTGCCAGAATCGTAATACTTCAAGTCGTTCAGATTTGATGGCTAACTCTTAGCTGTCTTCTAAATTTCTTCTGAAATAATGAGCATCGCTTGTTGATTATAACAGGCTAATCAAGAGCTCTGGCTGAGCAACTTATTCTCCACTGTTTCCAGAGGTACTGATAACATTTGAAGATGGTGCAATAGGAAGTCAAACCACATAAATGTGAGCAAACAGTCACTTTCTACACAGTTCTTCCCTCTGTTAGGACAACGACCTTCTGTACTACACATGCATGGTTAGCGGACTCTTACATCAGGACTGTGATGATGTTCTGAAAAAGTTGGCTGTAGAAATATTTTAGGTCTCTCTCTCCCGACTTTATGATTAGTATACTTTGCTTAGTAATTAATGCCGCTTCTGACAGCGTTTTCTGTTGAAAATGTTTTGGCTCCTTTCGGCTATGTTAATAAATGTGACGCCTCCATGTTTTTAGGTTCCTCTTCGCTGTTTGTGAACTACGAGTGTAAATAACACGTATTGGAGAATGAGCGAGCCATCGGGAAAAGGGAGATCACTCTAGCAAAAATATGGAAGAAGCAGACGGCATCGGCGGACATGAGAATAGCAAGACGTTGAGTGTGCGTTAAGAGGATAAGAGTAGATGCCAGCGCTTTAAAAGAAATTCCTTTCCTAACCAAGGTTTTCTTCGTGTACGGGTTAATTGTGTTGGAGCCCTTCTGAAGGAGGATTAGATCTAGACGATTCCTCGATCGCCTTCAGCAGTGTGGTGTTGTAGCGAGACAGTTTTTCCACCCAAGAAACTTTTTCCAAGTGAGGTATGCGTCTTGTTGTAAGGACAGAACCGAACTCTCAGCGAGAGCCAATGGTCTGAGGATACTACAAAATGAAATTTAACAGTTGAGAAACACATGAAACTTTTAGGTTCAAATTATTACAGCTTACAAAGAGATGTGGATAGCGGACTATTTTCTTTTGATATCACTGCGCGAGTGGGTGTTTGATCGTCTGCTAAAGAGTAACTACAAGTAACTACAAGTCAAATTTAAATAAAAATAACATGAAAAAGCTAAACACATACAACTAAAAATTTATTTTTGGTTATGATAAAAAAATACCAAGAGAATGTTTGCTAAATCATTCAGCAACACTAGAAAACCCAGCTTCTGCATTCCTCGCTTGGAAAAAGTTTCTTGGGTGGAAAAACTGTCTCGCTACAGTGTAAGGCTCGGTGTACTGTTAGCTTCGTATTGCCACCTTGGAGTACCTCTACTGTGACTGTGTAAGCCCCCTCCCCTACACGGCAGTTGTGTACGGCCTCGGAGTGTCATCTGTCGCCGAGCTACACGGAATTTTCTAACCACTCGGAAAGGAAAAACCGCCTCTAGTAGATTACCAGTGTGATTTGTGTTACTTGTATTCTGACTGTAGATGCAAAGGGCGACCACCCTACAAACTGTGAGTATGGTTTCGAACTCCTACACCGCGGACTAAAACATTGAAAGCTGTTTTAAGTTATGAGCCGAGAGATTCATATACCTATATAATTAAAAGTGGAGACTATTGCATTGCTAGATGTTTACTTGTCATAGATGGTTTTGACCATCTTCTCCAAAGATCTAAGTGTGGAGACATTGTCGTTATAGATACATCTGTATTTTATCTCCTACAATCCTGAGCAAGTTATTAACATGATGTGGACAGCCTCAGGCAATCGTTTTTTTCTATGTTGAAAGAACGCGTACGGACGTCATGTGTGTGTGAGAGCCGGTATCCGTAGCAATAATTAAATTCAGACTGAGAGGCAGAAAAAAATTGGAACTTACTGTCAAATTTAAAAAGTTTTTCACCTTTGTTGAACAAATAACTCTTTATGCCGAACCACTGAGGCCGACATCAGGTAGTCTACAGTAAGTAAAGCTTACATGATGACATCAAAGGAAAACCGTTATTTAAAGGTTGCTTTGAGTCAATAATTTGTAGCGCCGCGCCTCTGATAATGAGTGGGAACAGGGCAGAAATGATGGAGTGTATACTAGATGTAAAAATGTTTTTATTCTGAGAATATTTTCTAAGGAATCTGCTTTCATAAACCCTCCTCCCCACACTCTCATTAGTGAAGTTAAAAACTGTATGTGTGTTTGAGTGTTGGTGTGTGTATATGTGTCTGTCTGTGTGAGTGTGTTCTTC
Organism: Pomacea canaliculata; assembly: GCF_003073045.1. Taxonomy (NCBI): domain Eukaryota; kingdom Metazoa; phylum Mollusca; class Gastropoda; order Architaenioglossa; family Ampullariidae; genus Pomacea; species Pomacea canaliculata. The sequence continues at coordinate 21,981,874 of NC_037595.1, read as the reverse complement.
AAATACATTTGATGACAACCTATCTTGAAGTAAGGTAATTGTCAAATGTTTTTCAACTGTAACTATTGGCTTATTTTACAATTTGTCATCAAAATAATTTTTCCAAGACATTATAATATCTTCAGTTTTTGTATCTGAAGGCACCAAAATTCTCTAAGACATATTTATCTCTGAGTTACATAAATTCTGAGTGACACTTGGCTGTAACTCTTGCTGCTTAGAGATATAATTTGTAATTTACTGCATAAATATTTATCTTATAATGTCTCATCAGAAGAAAAACCATTTTCAAAATATCTGCAGTCAACAGACCTGATTTTATTCCTTATTTGAAAGCAATTTTATCCACTTGATGTTAGCTTTAATTTCTTTACGAGTTGACAGAATTGATGTCCGTGTGTGTGTGTGTGTGTGTTGAAGTTTTTCTTCTTGTTTAAAACTTTAATGTGATTTGAATAAGCCATGTTCAGTCTTCATGTTAATATGTATAAGCACTGATCAGTTTAACATTACTTCAATCAATTTATTTTTATTTTTAGGCTATTGGATTCTTATGTAGTGGTTGTATAAGAGATTCTGACATTGCGTCAGGGTACTGTCTACATATGGTTGAGTATATCTACAGACCAATTCATCAACATAGTAATACAAGAATTTTCTTCGTTGCTTTTATCGGGGTCCTCATCTCCATCACTAATGTCAACTGCAGATGAGCGGAATCTTTAATTTTCAGATGTTTGGTTGAATAGGTTGCTAACGTTTGCTACAAGAATAATTTTTAATTCTTTTGCTAAGTAATTTTTAGTAAGAAGGAGTTTTCAGGCCGTGTGCAAAAGGGTATCAAAACACGAGATTTGTAGAAGATCTTAGTTTGTCTTAGAAATAAAACACAATGATTCTATAGCTAAGTGTTGTTTTAACTTTCTCTGTGTTATTGACAGTATTCATTTGAGTCGTTCTGACATTGGATTTGTGTAGATGTTTATGCACATCCTAATGAGAGTTGAGCAATAGTCATTATAACTACATAGCACAGGAATTGCTTTTCTCTCTTTCTTTCTTTCTTTTTCCACTTGCTTGTCTATTGTTGTTGGGTTGTTTTTTTTTCGACTGTTTAAAGTAAAAATCCTTCAGTGAAGTATCGCGAATCCCGTTTTCAATCAATTTTCGAGAAAACAGTTATGAAACGTGAACTGACTAATTGCATGTTCTGCTGGAGAGAGACACCTTTCCTGTTATGAAAGTGTGCCTGACTATTTTACGAACTTGATGAGCGAAAATCTTGCATTACAATAAGCATTATTGAACCCTCTTTGTTCTCTTTTCTAAATGACTGCCTCTAGGTATTACAATTAATGTAAATGCATTTAGTCTTATTTTCACTTTTATCTCTAATGACAGGTAACTCCATTCCATTAAAGCGTGATTCATATTTGAACAATGATTCATATTTTACAGTTTTGGTGGGATTTATTTTTACTGTTAAAAATTTTACTGCACTGTTGATCACGCTAGTAATTTGAATGACAATATTACAAAACATAAACAAGCATACAATATGAAACAAAAATATAAACAAACGCAGTCTATTCACCCAGAAAGCTGCAGTCGATGCGCTCTCTTGACTCCTTCAGACATGTCAGCCCCGTTGTTATTGATGTCCTTTGTTACAATGTCACAAACTGTCGATTTATATTGCTAGGCTGAATTTGATAAATAAAATTTCAGTTAAATTAACCTATGTAAAATAAAAATCTTCTTGAAATGGACATCTAGCTTTAAAAATATAGATATTTATGTTGCAAAATTAGCAATCAATTGAGCAAATAAGTGTCGACAATTTAAAGCGGATGAAATCAATGAGAGGCTAGTACATAGGTCATTATGTATGAGTATAAATATGTAATGGAGGTTTATCATAGAAACTATGTTAATCTTTAATATATCAAATTGATGAACTCAAAACTGTGTGATGAAAGATCCGTCTAGGGAAGCCAACTACAAGTTGAGACGTACACAGAGACCTGAAGGAAAACCAGTCTTCACATGCACAACAACTTTTCTCTCCAGACCATGAACACATCCATGCATCATCTACACATGTCAATTCATCCCTTCTACCCATACAACACTAGCACATCTCTCCACTGTAAGTCAGATGGTATTGAACTGCCGCTGGTGTATATGATAGACGTTGATGTTGTTATGACACTATCAACATTAGGGGTCTGGTAAAATATTCTACCTGCTACTTGGCAGGTACATGTCCGTAGAAAAAGTTTATCATCTTACAGAACAAGAGAGAGGGAGAAATAAAGAGTGAGTGAATGAATAATGGAAGGCTGTAGCTGTAGTCTGCTTCACGCAAACAGGTGCCACCACCCTGCTATACAGGGATCTCCTCTTCTGAGCGAGTGGAAGGACAGGTTATAGACTATGAAAATATCATAGGATGGAGAATTGACGAGAAAATATAAACATCAATGAGCACCGAATGATAACACTCTGTAACACAACCATGTTTACCTTCTTACAACAATATTATTTCTTTTACTGATTGCTAACAAATACACATAAGACTGCTAACACTAACCTTAAACAAATATCTAGTCTTATGTTTAGTTTGGAAGCTTACTCCCTCCTCTCGATGTTCTCAAACATAACTTTGATCTGGTTTTTCCTTCTCCGCTACTCACCCACTAATTCCATTATTGTTTTATCGTTCATCACCCACTGCCCCGCAATTTCTTTTGTCACTTAAGTTGTTAATCTTACAAGCTTCTTAGGTACATAAGTCAAATATCCACCAAGAGGAGAAAGTAAGTGCGATTGGAGAAGAATGTGTGTGTGAAGGTGGGTGTTTAGTTACTAATTAAGTATCATGTTATATATTAACGACATCAGTCAATCAATTAATTGTTTTACTGTTTATAGCTGACTCTGTCACAGCATCTGTGTTAAATAATGGGATTAAACCGTGTTCCACCTATTGTAATAGCCTGATCAGATATTTTACAACTGTCCACAACTTAGGACTAATTTCATCAGTGATGACATACAATGACCATCTCCTTATTGCCTGTGATAAGTTAATGATCTTCATGTCTTTACCGAAATTAAAATCAGTCTGTAGTAGGTGAAGCTATCTAGGTGATACACCTGATCTGTGATGTGTGTTTACAATCTGCACCAGTTGATACAGCATGATGAAGACGTCGTCACCGCAACGCCGTCATTTTGTATCAGCACCATCACAGTTTTACATGCGCTGGCAGATTCACACAAAAGCTTTATGAGTTGCTGAGCAGGTGAACTTGCTCCAAGAAAAGTAATATTTGATCAGTATAGCCTGATGCACTAAAGTGAGATCAACAGTCATTGTGTTGCTGTCACTCATTCTTACAATGGCTGCTGTAAATTGTATATAACAAACACATACTTTCCTGTTACTTATTCATCTGCATGTGTGTGACAGCGGTTTTATTAATGCTTATGAATTTTAACACGTTCAAGCTGGTATCTAAGCAATTTTAGAAGTGTGGAAACATATATATTCTCATACATTAAGACTCAAACAAAAGGAGAGAAACAAGCTTAGTGGTTACCTAAATGTTTTACTACTAATAATTTTTATTATAAATGCAAAATTTGTAAAGCTCATACTCACACTCTTAAGGAGCATGCTCTTACCACCTATGAACAAGAACGAAACATGGACAGCATACGAGGGACAGAAAAACAAACAAATAGCATATGAACTATAAAAGAATAAACAACTGTACTTAACAAAGAATAAAATCAAATACAAAATACATAAAGAGGAACCAAATAACAAGAGCTGAGAGTAACATGATATTGCAAAAGGAAGGGTGTGAAAAAGGACTAGCATTATGGGAAAGGTGTTAGGAGTAATGTTTACCTGGAAAACCATGGAACCTTAAATAATGTCTTGTACATGTGCTTAAAATGTTCAAAGAACTATACCCAAGAGGTCTGTCAAAGAAGATACAAACAGTTTTATTTTCTCCCCTAGACCCTGATTTAGAAAACAGCGGTGTTGAGGATGTTGTCTGAGAATATTTCACTCCCTGTGGGAAGTGTGGAGTAATCACCTGAACCATTTTATTCTGTACTTTTGACAGCCTCCACAACAAATTATTTCTGAGCAGATTATTAGAAAACATGGGAGAAATCCATTGATGAGTAGCAGATCAAGTTGACAGCACAACCTAACATCTATACATTGTAATCCAGATACAGAACTCGTGATACCGGATACTGACACAAAGCGTACTTCCTCTCTTTTTCTCGCATCACACACATACACTAAAAATATAAAACACAAAACAAAAGATCCGGAAAACCTTTAATCAGTACAATGACTACTAAGAAAGTAGCCCTTATTTGTAATAGGGTCAAAGACACCTTGTGTTTATTTATAATCACTGCAAATATACCAATATGTAAACCTTTTATTTTATTCAGTGTAAAAGATTCTGATATTTGCTCTTCAGTCTCTATTTCGACTGAAGCTGGCACAATGTCTGTTACTTGTCCTTCGAATTTATTAAGGCTTAATAATCTGATAGAAGTTGTTTAATAGTGACACCTGGCCATCAAATATAACTAAATATACCATTTTCTCTTTAATAAGTATAAAGAATGACACGGAGTGATCACAGCTTACACCCTGATTTCCTCGTAGTTAGAGAAATTTAAGACTGAATTTTTTTTAATATAATTTGTGTGTTTTTATTGTGGCTTGATTTCCGTTTCGACTGCTAGACTCAGTACATTCTTTGTTTTACAATGATACGCCTTTTCCACACTTCTGTGAGCAAGGGATTACAAACTCTTAAATATTACAGGATTATGCCATGGGATCACCATCTCCAGAGTGCCTGTTGTCAACTCTCAATGTGGAAACCCATCAGTCATCTCTTTTGTAGTCGCTGATTGTGTCTTTTACCTTCCCGTCTGTACGAGGCGACCTTTGCCCTTTTGGAGTGTAAATACTGGCTTGTCGTTGTGTTAAAATATAGTCGCAACAAATGTTGATGCTTCATTTGCATCAAATCACTGTAAGCTATAAAAGTATTTAAATTTGATATTATGTTAGACGAATTCCCATTCGTCAGTAACAGTAACCTCGAAAGAATTGAGAATATGAAGGTTTCTGCGCTTATATGACATGATGAAGCGTCAAGACTTTATTATTCTGGAAGGTATATTTGCATGAATTGATGATATTGGGTGTTGGAATATTTCAAAGAGCGTCAGAACGTTTTACGTAGATATTATTAACATTATGGTCTAGGGGTGGAATCTTGTGAATACGATGTTCCTCAATAACATTTCTATGTTCTTACAGATTTGTGAACATGGCTTGATATTTTAAATTACTATTCGTTGATTGTGTGTCCAGGAAAGACACGTACAGTACTCATCTTTATGTTCAGAGTCTACCACGACCAAAATGAAAAGCAAAGATAGTAAGGTCATCATGGTATTTCACATCCATGGTTCCCAATTACAATTGTTTGCTATATTTACTGTAAAACGTATTTTATTACTTGTCATAGAGTGCCCCAAACATTAATAGATGTACCATGATAAAATTATTTTAAAAATTAAGTACTATATCACATATCCGCACACTTTAATGGTTATATATACTTTTAGACATAAGTACTTATTAAATCTTCTCATATGGGGTTTCGGATCAGTGTATCGACAATTTGCATAGTAAAATAGCTCGCAGTGTTCTTCTCATATTTATCGGTAATTTGAATTGATGACTGTAATAAAAATCTGTTACAGTCTGGTATCAGTTATAATAAAGCTTTCATAATTTTTCTTCATGGTGCATGGGACTTTGAACACTTACCTCTTCCAGACTCTCTACACCTCATTTCTGCTAATATACAAGATGGAGTTGAACATTTTAACTACGCGAGGCAGGAGGAAGCCTCAGTATATTTGTTATGAACGACTTTTATTGCTGGAAGTAGATTAAATCAATAAAATGAGCAAATTATTGAAATTTGCTTTTACAGTAGCCGAGCTTGAGAGGGTATCTGAACTTAGACAAGGGTAAAGGTAGGGATTCGTCGACGACGAAGAGCACAACTAACATGCAGTCCTATAGATTATTGATTGTAGGTGTGTGCTTGGAGAACTTCTTCGCGCATGAGAGAATGTCCTTTAACGTAGTGCGAAACCGTGACCCCATGTGGTAATAGATGACAAAATTCAAGGACGCGGTCACCATCCTTAACACCGAAGGGATTCTCCACAGTACGGACAGGAGGTTGTAGTAGCGGCCTGAGTTGCTCAGGTCCTTTACCCACCACAGCGACAACTGCAGCACGACCTCCGGCATATAGGAGACGATAAACAAGAGAGACGACGCCAGCAACATTTTGGTGGTCGCCACTTCTTTCTTCGAAAGTTTGGAGGAATCTTTTGACTGTTGAGCTTTGTCGGAACTTACCACGGCTCCGTGTTGGTGGCGCCACATAGAGGCTTGGTTCATTTTGATAACTGTGAGGGTGGAGGTGATGATGATAACAAACAGAAGGACGATTTTGAAGACGACAGTGTAGACGAATACGTCGATAATATCGAATACATATTTGTGATCCAAGTAAAAACTGAAATAAAAAAATAAATCTTACCAATAAAAGAAAAAAAAAGAATTTTTTATTTTCTTTGGTTTGTTTAATTTCTTATGAGCAGCTAGGGAAATCGTAAAAGATGTTTTTAAACACACATACGGACACAGTGAGAGATGGCGGCAGAAACATCAGGGAATCAGTAGAAAAATAAGAGAAGAGAAGCACAAAAATGGCTGGCAGAAAGAAAATAAGGAATAGATGGAGTTAAAAGTTAAAAAGTGAAATAATTAATGTAAACAGTTTGATACCTCACCTTGTGTAGCTGCTGGCCAAGTCCGTCTCGTTAGTGAGAGGATCAAAGACACAGGTAAAGGTGTGCTTGTGACCGGCGATGAGGTACATGCCGCCTAGCAGCAACGCACCCATAACCCCGATAACGGCCGCCATGCTGGAAGTCTTGAGGTATTTCTGAGCCTTGAAAGGAAGGAACACACACAAGCACCGCTCGCACGCGATGACACACGTGATAAACTGAGACACTTTGGTGAAGCCGTTGAAGCCTGTGTTCAAATCACACAGAAAAAGAGAGATATTAATAGTCATTTGTCTATGGTCATGTGTTTGTCAGAAATATTTTGCTTAACCGACGAAAGCTATTTCTACTTAATACATCCTAAGAATAAACTAGAGGAAGAGAAATAAGTTCAGTACTGACCTACAATGTTTTCCTCGAGAACACCTCGAACTTTAATTAACGCCCTGTACATTTGTTCCAAATTTCGTAAGAACTGCGCTGTGAGACCCACGAGGTCTGTCAAAGACATGACGAACAAACACATGTTGATCCTCTCCCCTAGTCCTTGCCTATAGAAGACAGCGGCGTTGAGGATGTTGGCTGGGAATCCGAAGAGGAACAGAAGGGGCGAGGCAGTTGCGTTGAGGATGATTCGAACCAAGACTTCAGCCTGTTCGAGAAAAATATCAAGACAGGAACTTGGTCAGATAATTTTTCCATTTTATTGAATTGCTAGTACTGTTTTCATCAGGTTTATAAGTGGAACACACAGCTGTCCATCCATTTCATCGACCTGGAGAAAGCTTTTGACAGAATTCAGCACGAGTCTTTTTGGAAGATCCTGATACACTACGGAGTTCCTGCAAAACTTGTTCTGGTCAATGCAATGCTGTACAGCGATTTCAAATCCCAGGTTGTCTGTGACACGGAGCTCACAGACTCCTTCAACGTCAGACTGTGTGGCGGGCGTGTGTGGCTAGAGTGGAAAGTGATTGATGACAGAAGTGAGGGTTGATCGATGTTTGATAGCGTCCACGACACAGTCTTTGGTATCACGTTTGTGACTATGGGAGAGAAGATGAGGGTGAGAAGTCCGCATGCTAAACTCTAAGTGTAAAACTTCAGTTTCTATGTCCTGTCAAATGACAACATTATGAGTTTGTCACGTTCTCTATACAATACATAGCGACTTATTTATTGTGCAATTAAACGCAATAGTTTATTTGTCATTCACAGTCCTATGGGGGAAAGAAATTTGTTCTTTTCTTAGATCAAGTAAAGGCTTTTTCTCACCTCCTACTCTGCCTACCTTATGGCTGACGAGGTCGTATGGGTTTTCCCAAGGTTTGTAGCTATCTGACCGGACCACGATACAACCTTCTGGGACGTAAGACAGAGATCCGCCGCTAGAGGGCAGAGTGACTGAGGTTCCGTCTCCTGGCCCCACAGAGGTAGTCACGTGATACCAGCTGGCCTCTAGCATCGTAGTTTTCTGCACAAAACTCATTCATTCTGATCAAGTTCATTACAAACTGTCACCCAAGTATACGGCTTTATTGTGAAGTGTCGGTATCACCTTCAACATAAGTTTACTTTGTTGACTGTCCCGGTCTATCATGTCTTAACTTATGTTGAAGGTGATATAAAATCGTCTCACACAGATAACGGAAAAACTTCTCTTTGGAGGAACAGGTTACTGTTAAAGTTGGAAAGGGCACTGTTGAATAAATCTTTAACAACTAATTCTTTATCGTAAAACCCCACTAGCACTGTAAAGATCTGTACAGTTATTTTATTGATTTTAAGAAAGCATTCGACAGAGTTTGACACGAGGAAATGTGGCATGTGATGCGGAAGGACATAGTCCGAACATTACAATCGCTGTTCACCACATCTCGGAACATTAAGAGGGAGAGCGTTTTCCTACGACGGTGTCGTTGAACACCTACACTAAGAAAATCGTGCAAGACTGCCAGAGCACCACACCTCTATATATCGGAGGAAAACAGTTAAGTAGCCTTGCTAACGAGATGGATGCTATACCAGGCAGCAATAGTGAGTTGCAGGCTCTCACAGGTAGACTCAACGTATTCTCCATTGTTTCCAGAGGTACTGATGACATTTAAAGATAGTGCAATACGAAGTCGAACCATATCAATGTGAGCAAACAGTCACTTTGTACACTACATCGACGGCTGCTACAACGACCCGTCTCGTCCGGTTACAAACATTTGAAAGTTCTTCCCTCTACACATGCTTGTTTAGCGGACTCTTACAACAGGACTGTGATGATGTTCTAGAAAAGCTGACTGTAGAAATATTTTAGGTCACTCTCTCTCTCGACTTTTATGATTAAGATACTTTGCTTATGAACTAATACCAGTTGTAAACTTCTCACAGCGTTTGCTGCTGAAAAAACGTTTTTGCTCCCTCCGGCTATGTTAACAATCAAATTCAGACTGAGATGCAGAAAGAAAGTGAAACTTACTTTCAAATTTTAAAAAATTCACTCTAGTTCAACCGAAAACTCTTAATGCCGAACCAGTGAGTCTGACATCAAGTAGTCGACAGTAAGTAAAGCTTACATGATGACATCAAAGGAATACCGCAATTTATAGGTTGCTTTGAGTCAATATTGTGCCGCGCCTCTGATAATGAGTGGCACAGGGGACAAATGATGGAGTGTACAATATATGTTAAAATGTTTTTATTCTGAGAATATTCACTTTTCTTAGGATTCTGTTTTCATAAACCATTCTCCCCCGCACTCTCTAAGTGAAGTTAACAACTGTGTATGTGTGTGCGCGCGTTTTAGTGTGTGTGTGTGTATGTGTGTTCTTCAAATGCATTTGATGAGAATTTATCTCGAAGTAAGGTAATTGTCCAATGTTTTCAACTGTAACAATTGGCTTATTTTACAATTTGTCATGAAAATAATTTTTCCAAGACGTTATAATATTTGCAGTTTTCGTATACTGTGGCATTAGAATTCTCAAAGGCATACTTATCTTTGAGTAACATAAATTCTGTGTAACACTTACTTGTAATAACTGCTGCTAAGAGATATTACTAGTAATTTACTTCATAAATATTTATCTTATAATGTCTCATCAGAAGAAAAACCATTTAAAAAAATATCTGCAGTCAACAGACCTGATTTTATTCCTTATTTGAAAGCAATTTTATCCTCTTAATGTTAGCTTTATTTTCTTTACCAGTTGACACAATTGATGTCCATGTGTGTTGAGGTTTTTCTTCTTGTTGAAAATTTGATCCCAATAAGCCATGTTCAGGCTTCATGTTAATATGTATGAGAACTGACCAGTTTAACTCTAATCAAACAATTTATTTTTATTTTTAGGCAATTGCCTTCTTATGTAGTGGTTGTATAACAGATTCTGACATTGTTTCGTGGTACTGTCCACACATGGTTGAATATGTCTACTGTCCAGTTCATCAACATAGTGGTACCAGAATTTTCTTAATTGCTTTTATCAGGCCCTTCATCTCCATCATCAATGTCAACTGCAGATGAGTGGAATCTTTAATTTTCAGATATTTGGTTGAATAGGTTGTTAACGGTTGCTCCTAGAATAATTTTTAATTCCTTTGCTAAGTAATTTAGGAAGAAAGAGTTTTCAGGCCGTGTGCAAAAGGGTATCTCAGTAGTAAAACACAGAATTTTTTAACTAAATATTCTTAAAACTTTCTTTGAGTTATTTACATTATTCGTTTGAGTCGTTCTGACATTGGATTTGTGTAGACGTTTAGGCAGATCTTAATGAGAGCTGAACAATAGTCATTATAACTACATATCACAGGAATTGCTTTTCTGTATTTGTTTTTTTTTTTCCACTTGCTTGTCTGTTGTTGCTTTTTTTTCATTCCGTGAAGTACCGCGATTACACCCGTTCTACCCATACAACACTCGCTTATCTCTCCACTGTAAGTCAAACAGTGTTGTACTGCTGCTGGTGGAGATTATAGATGTCAATGTTGTTGTGACACTGTCAATATTTGAATTGTAGTCCTCACTCCATTACAACGTAAACTAGACACTTTAATAACACACTGTCCTCGTCATCCTATTATCATTTGTACCCATATCACCAGCAAGGAGACTGGTCCACTTGCCTGTCACCTGTGACCATGTACACGGTGATGACTGGCGGGTAGTCTGTGTGATCAAAACATCACTTACTGTACACCTGTCCACGACTTCCTGGACAATAGGAGACGAATGTGTGTGTGTGAAGGTGGGTGTTAAGTTACCAATTGTCATGTTATATATTAAAGACATAGGTCAATCAATTAACTTTTTGTACTGTGTACATCTGACTCCCTGTAACAGCATCTGTGCTTTAAAAAATGGGATATTTATAGCCAGATCACATATTTTACAACTGACCATAACTCAGGACTAACTTCATCAGCGATGATATACAATGGCTATCTCCTCTTTGCCTGTGACAAGTTAACGATCTTCTTCATGTCTTTAACTAAATTAAAATCATACTGCAGCAGGAGAGGCTGTGCAGGTGGTACACCTGATCTGTGATGTGTTTACAGTCTGCAGCAGGTGATACAGGTGATGCACGGTGCACGACTCTCTACAAGCCTTACAATGTAGACGTCGTCACCGCACCGCCGCCATTTTGTATCAGCACCATCACAGTTTTACATGCCCCGGGAGGTTCACACAAACGTTGTATGGTATGTACCATGTTCAGCTGATGAAATTCCTCCAGAAAAAAGTAATATTTGAGCAGTATAGCCTGCTGTGCTAAAGTGAGATCAATAGTCATCGTGTCGCTGCTGTCTGTCATTATTTCAAACTGTTTTTACTCGTACAAATACACTTGTTGCTTAGTCTTCATAAAAGCCGCAGTAATTTGTCGATAACTAACAAGCATTTCCATATTATCTATTTATCTACATGTTTGTAAGTGTGGGAATTCGCAATTAAGTGCGTCAACCTGCACGTCTATGGAATTTTACACGTTAGAACTATTATCATAATAATTAGAAATGGTCGAAAAACTTCGATAAATTGCTTACATTAACAGCCAAATATGAGACTTCAAGAAAGTTTAATGCTGACCTTTAATTTCCTGGAAAAACCCAGGAGCCTTAAATAATGTCCTGTAGATGTACTCAAAATTTAGAAAGAACTGCGGTGCGAGGTCTGTCAAAGACAACACAGACATAGGTTTATCCTCTCTCCTAATCCTTGATGTAGCAAACAGCGAGGTTGAGGATGTTGGCAGGGAACCTGTAGGAGACATGGAGCAATCTCCAGATACATTTTATTCCAAACTCTTGGGTCCGATGCACTTGTTATGTTAGCAGCGTCCACGACAAATTATTTGTTAGCAGATGACTAGGAAACATGCAATATATCACTAGATGACAAACACATCAACCTCATTATGGTTAATACCTGCTCATGGACAGCACACACCGTCCACGACATCCAAGATATATGAACACAAGACAATAATTTTTTCCAAAACCCTTTAATCAGTTTTAATAAATACTAAATGTAGCCCTTAATTATAATAAGGGGCACATAACCTAGTGTTTAATTATCAATCACTGTAAATATACCGATATGTGGTCTTTAGTTTTAATCAGTGTAAAGAGTTCTGACCTTTGCTCTTTAATCCCTGAGTTTAGACTGCAGCTGGTACATTGTTTTTACCAAGCAGTCTCCTCCTTCTCTTTCTTAAATCTTTAAGGGCTTATTAGTCTGATAAGAGATCTTTAATTTCGATCAGTTGAGAATAGAGTTTATACTTGGTCACCAAATATAAATAAATATAACATTTCTTTACTAAGTATAACGAATGGCAAGTAATGATCCATGGGAGAATCTTTCATGTTGCAGGTTCATTTCTTACACCGCGTAGACTGAGTAGACACATTCCATCTTTTGAGATATTTAGCAGGAAAATAAGCCAGATGATATTTACCAAGGACAAAGTAATGTTTCGTATACATGGACTTTGTGTCCTGTTACTGTGACTCGAATTCTGTCCCGACTGCTAGAGCAGTAGATTTTTTTTTTCAAATTGTGTACTTTCTCTATGGTGTTTTTTTTTTTAAACAAAGCATTAAATATTCTAAAGTATTACAAGATTATGTCATGGGATCACTATCTCCAGATTGCCTGTTCTCATTTATCAAAATGGAAACCCAGCCATCTTCTCTTTTGTAGTCGCTAGTTGTGTCTTTTACCTCCCCTCTGTAAGAAGCGACCTCAGCGCCTCAGTGAGTGGTTAGAAAAATTCGCAACGATTTTCTTTTTCTGTTTGCTTGGGTTGGGTTGGGTTTTATTTTTGTTTGTTTTTGGGGTTTTGTTGTTATTGTTTGTTTGGGGGTTTGGGGGGGGGAATAAATATTGATGTCTCATCCGCCTAGAGCGAATTATCTCCCTTACACTTGTAGAGATGCTTTAGCATCAAATCACTGTAAGCTATAGAAATATTAATTAAAGTTTCATATTATGTTGGACGGTTCAAGGTCTGTCGGTCTGTAAGTTTGAAAGAATGGAGATCCGGACGCTAATACTGAGTTTCCTGAGACAATGCTAATATATGAGAAGAGGTCGAGACTTCATTCGTCAGTGATGTGTGTTGTACATGAATGGGTGTGTATTTATCTAATGATACTCGGTGTTTGAATATCTTAAAGACCCGTAGAATGTTTTACTTGTATTTTACTTATTTTGACACTTTACTTGAAATACATTAATATTTTGCTACAAGGATCGAATCTGGTTAACAAAAGTGTTTAATTCCATGTTTCTTCTCCTACAGTATTGTGTATATGGCTTCGGATGTGAATTCCTGTTAGTAAATTGTATCTCAAGGAAAGACAAGTATTTATCTTTGTGTGTCTGGTGCAAGCTTTGTACCATGTTAATGTTATTGTGTTTTATATCCTACTGGTTATTAATTTTACGTTAATGTAAATAAAAAACGAGAAAAGATTGAAATTCCATAATCTGGATTACCCATGGAGCAAATGGAAAGCCCACTGACAAATGTTTGTTTCATTGTGTCAAAGAATATCCACTGTCACTGACGGATGTCTTCAGATCACAGTGTGTCATGACAGTAAAAATAAAGATGGTTTATTCAAAACTAACAGATACTAAAATATGGTCACTGGGTGTTACTTTCCCCTGAATATATATAAATAAACATGTTTTATAAGGAGATTTCAAGTTATATACTTAATACACTATCAAATAAAATCAGTGGATTAATTAAACATATCCTCACAGTACGCCTTAAAAAAAACAAGAGCAAAATAAACATTATTAAGGTCGTTAGAACATTTCAAGTCCCTGGTTCATAATCGCCATTATTTTACTTATTTTATTACTTGTCGAAGGACTTTTTATATTATTGTTCATTTTTCATCTTGAGTAAGAATTCGAAGCAGATATCTAAGTCCTAAACTTTATAGGAGCTCGACAGTTACTGGAATTTCCACTAGTAGTTAGAATAACAACATTCAAGAAATAATTGTCTCTCGTTCAACATTTGAACACGTTGATAGAAAAATATGTGCAGTGTCGTTTGTTCATCAGTTAGAAGAAACCTGTACAATTTCTTATTTTCTGGCAAGGAAAGGCCGTATTTGCTTTAAAATCTAATGCAAAAGTGCTGCCATAAAAAACTATAGTTAAAAGAGGAAATCGTGGAGCGTTATATGCAAAATCCTTTGTCAGACAGTCGGCAGTCGTTTCAACTCGCACATTCCACATTTGTTTGTCATTTGTGCTCAGACTATTCTATCGTCTTTTCTCCAACATTGTTTTGTAACAGGTTCCTGGCTTTACTCAACCTTATTAAAACTATCAGCAACACCGTCAGCATTCAGTGGTGTCCATTGGTCAACAGTGTTAGTGCCACCATGCACGGGCTTGACATTATTGTCAAGACACACGTTTGATGAGAATGTTATAGGTACTACTTGAATAGGACTAACTAAATATTCCTCTGTCCTTATTAGTATTGACAGATTGCAATAATAAATGTATTAAATTAAAAACTCCTTAAACTCCGATATTTATATATAAGTACTTTTCAAGTGTTCTTATTGGCAGTTTCCTGGCAGTTTGTCGGTAATATATCGAGCAAAAGAGCTGGATGTCTTATTCTCATAGTACCAGTATCTTCCTTTTTAACTTCATGACACTAATATAGAATGGAAAAATATTTACACTCTGGTGTCAGTTACAATGGAACTAGTAAAACATTTTTTCTCATAACCCGTGCGACTTTAAATACATACCTGCTGTGAGTTCACCTTTTCCCGACTCTCCACTTCATTTTTGCTACAAAACCAGCTGGTGTTAGACATTCTCAGCGAAGAAGAAGGAAGTCTCAGTATATCGGTACTTAACTGCTATTTCTGAAAGTAAAGTAAATCAAGAACATCAATAGAATACGTAGAAATAAATGTATTTCTCTATTTTTATTCAAAATAAATGTAAAACTATCTGTTATTTTCTCTTACAGTAGCCGACCTTGAGAAAGCGTCTGACTTTGGACATTGGTTAGGATAAGGAACGGCGGCACATTTATACCACTGACTTTCACCCTGGATTAATGATTGTGTGTGCTTGGGGCACTTACTGCTTCACGCATGACAGAATATCCTTTAACGTAGTGCGAAACCGTGACCCCATGTGATAATAGACGACAAAGTTCAAGGTCGCGGTCACCATTCTTAACACGGCAACGATTCTCCACAGTACGGACAGAAGGTTGTAGTAGCGGCCTGAGTAGGTCAGTTCCTTCACCAAGTACAGCGACAACTGCAGCATGACTTCGGGCGAGAAGCAGACGATGAACAAGAGAGATGAAGCCAGCAACATTTTGGTGGTCGCCATTTCTTTCTTCGAAAGCTTCGAGGAATCTTTTGACTGTTGTTCTTTGTCGGAACTTCCCACCGCTCCATGTAGGTGGCGCCACGTAGAGGCTTGGTACAGCTTGATGACTGTGAGGATGGAGGTGATGATGACAAAAAACTGAAGGACAATTGTGAAGACAACAGTGTAGACAAATATGTCGATAATATCGAACACATATTTGTGATCCAAGTAAAAGCTGAAAGAAAAAAAGAAAGAAAAAAAAGCATTGCAGAAAGCATGACCATAAGGAATAGTAAGCTTAGAAGGTAAATAGTTAAAGACTTTAAATAGTTTTCAGAGTTTGATCCCTCACCTGGTGTAGCTGTTGGCCAAGTCCGTCTCGTTAGTGAGAGGATCAAAGACACAGGTAAAGGTGTGCTTGTGACCGGCGATGAGGGCCATGCCACCTACAAGAAACACGCCCACCACCCCGATAACGGCCGCCATGCTGGAAGTCTTGAGGTATTTCTGAGCCTTGAAAGGGAGGAACACACACAAGCACCGCTCGCACGCGATGACACACGTGATAAACTGAGACACTTTGCAGAATCCGATGAAGGCTGTGTTCAAATCACAAAGAAAGAAAGATATTAAGCGTTGATTTGTCGCTTGTATTTCTACCCCTCCTCTCTCTCTCACACACACACACAAACGAAGGAGCTGATTGTTGTGTGATCACCACAAAGCCGAAAGTGATTTCTCTTTTACTCTTGAGTGTTCAAACCTGTATATGAATGCATGCTAATGTTCGTGAGTGTTAGCACAGGGTATTCTAAGGTTTGGTTTTAACGAGAATTTCCAGTTTAATTGCTTACTTCTTTATTGTTATGTAATACGTAATAATCCCTAAAAAGAAACTACAGGAAGGGAAATAAGTTCAGTACTGACCTACAATGTTTTCCTCGAAGACACCTCGAACCTTAAATAAAGCTCTGTACATGTGCTCGAAATTTCGTAAGAACTGCCCTGTGAGGCCCACGAGGTCTGTCAAAGACAACACAAACAAACACATGTTGATCCTCTCCCCTAGTCCCTGTCTGTAGAAGACAGCGGCGTTGAGGATGTTGGCTGGGAATCCGAAGAGGAACAGAAGGGGTGGGACCGTGGCGTTGAGGATGATTCGAAACAAGACTTCAGCCTGCTCCAGAAAAAAATCAAGAAAGGAATTTGTTCAGCCAGTCTGTCCATTTTATGGAATTTCTAGTACAATTTCATCAGGTTTACTCTCTTTATGGCAGACGATTGTTGTGAGAGTGCAAAGGGAATGATGACAGTAGTGAGGGTTGACTAATGTTTGAAAGCATGAGGTAGCGGTCTTGGGTAAAACCTTTGTGACTTGGGGAGAGAAAAGAAGGGTGAGTAGTCAGCATGTTAATTAAACTTCGGGTATAAAACATGGCCTTGTATTGACAGCTATATGAGTTACGTACTTTGTAGAATACCTTGCGTCCAATTAATTCTGTAATTTCTGTAAAAGTCTGTTTTTTTCTGAACATGTCAGTCTGGTGTTCCCCTTAACTCTGTTGTGTCACATGGTTTCTTTTTATGATCATGTATTCTGAACTAATATCATTTTTCCCCTTGTTATCAAGTGTCACTTGGGTAAAGAATTTCATTTCATCGTTATCTGCATAAAGATGGTCCTTTTTCTGTCAGAATGTCTTCATGAAAAGTAATTTTCATTTATCATGGGAAAATGAATTTGTTTCTCTATCATCAGATAAAGTCAAAGACCTTTTTCAACCCACCCACTATACTCTCCAGCAATGCTGGCTACCTTATGGCTGACGAGGTCGTATGGGTTTTCCCAAGGTTTGTAGCTATCTGACCGGAGCACAATGCAACCTTCTGGGACGTAGGACAGAGATCCGCCGCTAGAGGGCAGAGTGACTGGGGTTCCGTCTCCTGGCCCCACAAAGGTGGTCTCGTGATACCAGCTCGCCTCTAGCATCGTAGTTATCTGCACAAAGCTCATGCATTCTAATCAAGTTTATTACAAACATTTCCCAAGTATACAGCTTTATTGTGAAGTGCCGGTATCACCTTCAACATAAATTTACTCAGTAGACTGTCCCGGTCTGTCGTGTCTTAGCTTATGTTGAAGATGATATACAATCGTCTCTCAGATGGCGAAAAGACTGCTCGTGGGGAACAGGTTACTAAGAGGAGCACAGTTAAACAAATCTTTAACAACTGAATCCTTATCATAAAATCCCATCAACATGATAAAGATCTGTACAGTTATTTTATTGACTTTAAGAAAACCTTCGACAGAGTATGGCACGAGTGATTCTGGCATGTGATGCGGAGATTCAACATAAAAAAGAACATAGTCCAGACTATTCAACGCTGTTTATGACTTCTTGGAACTAAGCGGGAGAGCGGTTTCCTTCTACATTGTGAGTTTCCCAAGGTTCTTCTCTATCCCCGGTGTTGTTAAACATCTAGAGCACGACACCTCTGTATAGATCGGAGCAAAACCCCTAAGCAGTCTTGGTTGTCGAGATTGGACTCACCACCTGTGCGAGTGCAGATAGGATTGAAATCTCAAACATTAGCAAATTAATAATGAACACTGCCAGACAAATAAAAGCAAAGATCGATTTAAGCGAAGAGCAACTTGAGGTACAGAGTTTTCAACAACACTCTCAAAGGATGGTAGTTGAGACACTTGTAAACACCAGGTAAAGGCAGAAATGTCGATTCGGAATAAGATGTGGGACATGAGATGTTTAAGATTGGAAACGAAATTTAAGCAATGCAAGTCCCAGGCTGTTCCCATCATGCCTTAGGATTGCAAAACGTAAACCTTGTTGGTCGAAAGGGAAATGAATTTGAGATGAAGTGCTTCCAGAAACTGCTCGGATTCGTTTGCGAGGACCAGAAAACAAACAAATTTGTTCACAATTCGGTCGCCGCCATGCCTGAGTCCCGGACATGTGTGCTCGCTGCTGTTAAGCGGGATAATCCGACTCAGTTTGCTTCTGTTGCTTGAGACGCCACGCCACCCTACCACAGACAGTCCTAAAGGGGGGTGCAAAAGGGGTATATCGGAGGGGTAAATCAAAGAAGTGGTTGCTGAGAAAATTTAATGACTGGGTTGGCCGCCAGTCTATTGAGATAGTCGCAGGGTAAGCCCACTGAAGCCCATTCACCATTGCTGAGAGTCATCATGTCCCAGAACAACTGCTTACAGTTAGGAGAGAGAGAGTAGTAATAATGTCGGAATACTCCATATTTTTCAGATCTTCTTGTCCTTCCTAAAATAATGCCAGCTGAAAAACCTTGGCAGTATTTAGTGCTGAACGCCTCTCATTGGTGTTATTAAGCATAGAAATTAATGAAATTCAGAATAAAATTAGGTCTTACCTTAATATACTGTTATCTTTGTCTAAGCTCATAAATATTTATGCTAAACCACCTTGACCGACATAAGAAATTCTGCCGCAAGTTTAAAGAGTAAAAGATAATGTCATCAAAAGAAATTCGCCATTTATAGGATGTTTTGAGTCAATATTGTGCCACGCCTTGGAGAATGTGCGGGAAAAGTAAATAAATGGAAATGTGGGACACTGGAGTATTCACTGAATAATCAAAATGTTTATTTTTTATAAATTAAAAAATAATCTTTACGTCTCTTTAATCATGATATTATGATTCCTTCTCCATACATTCTTACATTTGTGAAGTGGAAGATGTGTGTGTGTGTGTAAAATAGAGATATATTGGGGAGAAGCTTGTTAAGATTTGCTGTTTACAAACTAATTTTCTTCGTATTCCAATCAATTTGCCCCCGTCTTTATTTTCTTATTTTCTTCGAATGTATTTGAGGACAACTTATCTTGAAATCAGATAATTGGTTATTCTTGACGGCTTTAACAAATGGCGTATCTCACTATTTTTCATTAAAATAGTTTTTCCATGTTTTAGAATTTTTATTTTCTGTTATCAGTAAATTAGTTTGAAGAAAAATCTTATTTTTAGTCCCCAATTGTGAGTGATAATTGCTTGTACCTACTGCTGTTGTTTACTTCATAAACATTCATGTGATAATATCTCTTATTTGTTAGTTATTTGTCAACTGTTTGAAGCAAAAATCCTTACATGAAGTATCTCAAATTACACCATCTATTAATCTTTGATAAAACAGTTTTTAAAGGCCATTGGTAATATTCAAACATTTTTGTTTAGTGAAAGTATGCATGGTTATTTTGAGAACTTGAAAAGCAAGTAGCTTGCGCTACAGCCACATTATTGAATCCTCTTAGTTCCCTTTAACAAATGGCAGCCTTGAGGCACGACCCTTTGTGTAAATATACTTAACTATTTATCTTGGTGATTGAAAATTACCCCCTGTCCTGTTTAAGCGTATTTTGTCAGATGGCGATAATTTCGATTTTCCAAATCATTTTTTTGGTTCTTGATGCTCATAATCAAAATGAAAATATCATACACAAGCATAACGACACTCCAATCTTCTTACCCCCATAGACACACATCCACCTGATTTCACACATACACAAAAACATCACCACAATTGTTTTGGCAAATTCTTATCAGCTAGGAAACACGTGCTTACTGTGTGAATTGAAGAACTTGACAAGGATTTCGGGACGGACAAATCCTTCAACATTGTACTGCACTCAGGGCCGCCGAGAGCCAGCCCGGGCCCCGGGACAGACGACCTCTCCGGGCCCCTTGTACTTTGTTATCGTAAATTATTTGTTCTGTCCTTAGACCTTTCTTTAAAAGAAAAAGAAAAGGAGAAGAAGAAAAAAAAATCCACTGACCAAGGCCGGGCCCCCTTGACAGCCGCGGGCCCGGGTACACCAGACCCCCCTGTCCCCCCCTCTCGTCAGGCCTGACTGCACTGTAAATTGATCACTGGACACGTTCCACGTCCATGGTAGGCTGATTTGATTACATTTTCAACATATTTTCCGATTTTCTGAAATGCTCCAAAAGGCGCAAAAGTACATCTCGTAAATCACTCAACGTTTTTCTGTATTTTCTTTCGTCACAGATACTAAGATGTCAATGAGTGAGTGAGTGTGTGTTCGTGCCGGGTGTATGAGCGGCTGTGAGTATGAATCCGGCGACCCTGGGTTCGATCCACGTCACCTCCGCCGGACGTAAAGAAACCCAAACAAGGTTATCTTTCTTGGGAGTGAAGAGTTGTCTTTAGAATCTCAGTGCTACCAAAAAAAAAAAATAAATAATAAATCGTGAAAGTAGAATTTATCGAGTATTATTTTGCTCTGAAACATTAAACTCGATACGTCATACCTTTGAAAGCACCTGCCACAAACTGTCATTAGTGAGAACCTTTATCAGGCATCAGACATTTTTTAAGCTCACTCATTACTCAGTTGTGCTCAGACGATTGTACCTATTGCCTCATCTACAAGAAAGTTTCAAAACACATTCTTGGCTTTAGAGAGCTCAGTACAGCAATCAGAAACACTGTTCAAGGTGTGTTGTAGCCTCTGGTCCATCGAGTTAGCACCAGCATGCCGGGTGTTTGTACTTGTTTGACCCCAAGTCAAACGTACCATCTTGACATCTTGGTCAAAATGACTCGTTCACCGTGAATGTAAATAAAATGCACTAGTTGGACAAGATTGTGATCTCACTACTTTGTCTTGAATGACAAACATACCAGTTAGAGGTGGTTGTGAAATACTGTCGAATGCAATTTTTTCCATATAAATATCATTTGGACTAGTTGACATGATTATCAAAAGAAGAACAATATTCTTAACAGACTATATGTGCTGTTTCAAATAGGTTCGAAGACGATTTTCGTTGCTAGAATGAACATTTTAAAGTATAAATATATAATGCTTATAAGAAAAACAATAATGTTTTTCATTACACATTTGCAGTAATTCTACCTGAGCAGCACAAGTGAACAGATAACAACATGAAAAGTCCAGTAAAAGTAGGTATATATAATTGAACTAAGTATTTGTCATTCGTTTTCAATGATTAATGAATGTACATTAATAAAATATTTTATAAGACAATTAAAATTCCGAATACTTTGATGCTGATCTATTATATATATATATGTTGTTTTCATGATAACTGTATCCTTAAATTTAAATTTATATGTATTTCAACAATCCCCAAACTATTTTCTAGTCTGGTATTAGTTATAGTCAAACGGCAAGTGTTTTCAGAGTCGCGAGCAACTTCTAATACAAATCATTTCATTGTTGGTGACGATGTTGATGTCATTGCACATCATTTCCCTGGGGAAAAGCACTAAATCAACAACCCACAATCAAGCTCCTGATCATACGGTTAATAATATATTTCTCTTTGTTTAGAGAACAATTATCGTCCTCCTATACAGTAGCCGAGTTTGTTAGTCTAACACTGGGACATGGCCTAGGGTAGTAGTTGTACGACCGGGACGCACATATTGGGATTAATTCTGTCTACTCAGTTCAAGTAAACAAATTGATAACAATATGGGAAATGTCAACAAAGGCAGGTCTTAGCAGCTGAACTAAAGGTTCAAAGTGATATCCAATGGGATCCGATGTAACCCAGTTTCTCACATGGCGGAGTGTTTTGTTATGTCACAAACATTCTCTATTCGCGCTAATTTGGGAAAAGTAAATAGGATATAAGTAGATGTTTTTATTAACAAAATATACATATTTCTAGATTGTTCTATGAAAAACCACTTGGTGAGTGAATAGAACACACGTTGACCCGCGAAAAATGCTATAATCTCAAAATGGCTAAAAAGTAAACTTTTCGACAAGTTTATCCAAAGTGTCTGGCCTTTCATTCTCTCCCTAAATAAGTGAAGGTTCATCGTACTTGCCAGTTTACTTCTTCAGAATGTCCTTTAACGTAGTGCGAAACCGTGACCCCATGTGGTAGTAGATGACAAAGTTCAAGGACGCGGTCACCATCCGTAACACGGTAACGATTCTCCACAGTACGGACAGAAGGTTGTAGTAGCGGCCTGAGTCGCTCAGCTCCTTCACCAAGTACAGCGACAACTGCAACATGACGACAGGCGAGAAGCAGACAATGAACAAGAGAGACGACGCCAGCAACATTTTGGTGGTCGCTACTTCTTTCTTCGAAAGTCTCGACAAATCTTGTGACTGTTGTGCTTTGTGGGAGCTTCCCACGGCTCCGTGTAGGTGGCGCCACGTAGAGGCTTGGTACAGCTTGATGACTGTGAGGATGGAGGTGATGATGATAACAAACAGAAGGACGATTGTGAAGACGACAGCGTAGACGAATACGTCGATAATATCGAAAACATATTTGTGGTCCAAGTAAAAACTGAAATAAATAAATACATTACTATTCCAGTAGGATGTTTAGTTTTTATTTTCCTTGAGGCACACACAACACACACAGAGTGAACGAGGAGCAGGGAATGAGTAGGAGAATGTGAAAATTGATCAACAAAGAAGACTGGCAAAGAGAATGACGAGAAGGGTTGGTAAAATATTTACAAGTTATAGAGTAAAAGACTATAAATAGTATTGTGCTCTTCATGCCTCACCTGGTGTAGCTGTTGGCCAAGTCCGTCTCGTTAGTGAGAGGATCAAAGACACAGGTAAAGGTGTGCTTGTGACCGGCAATGAGGGCCATGCCACCAACAAGAAACACGCCCACCACCCCGATAACGGCCGCCATGCTGGAAGTCTTGAGGTATTTCTGAGCCTTGAAAGGGAGGAACACACACAAGCACCGCTCGCACGCGATGACACACGTGATAAACTGAGACGTTTTGCTGAAGCCCGTGAAGCCTGTATTCAAATTCCAAAGAAAGAGTAAGTGTATTCGTCATTTCATCACTTTTTCATTATCGTTAAATAAATTTGTTCTGAATGATGAAATGTATTTATTTTTTATTCTGAATGTTAATGTTAATGTTACGCGTGTTCATGTGCGTAGGCATTTCATGAGTTTGTGATTTCTAACATTTAAGAGATAACGAGAATCTCTAGCAAAATTAATAACTTGTTTTATGTTATATCATACAATGACTACAGCAAATAAAATAAGTGCTAACCTACAATGTTTTCCTGGAAGAAGCCTGGAACCTTAAATAAAGCTCTGTACATTTGTTCAAAATTCATTAAGAACTGAGCTGTGAGACCCACGAGGTCTGTCAAAGACAATACAAACAAACACATGTTGATCCTCTCCCCTATTCTCTGTCTGTAGAAGACAGCGGCGTTGAGGATGTTGGCTGGGAATCCGAAGAGGAACAGAAGGGGCGTGGCCGTGGCGTTGAGGATGATTCGGACCCAGACTTCAGCCTGCTCCAGAGAAATATAGAAAGAGAAACTTCTTAAGCCACTCTGTCCCTTCTTTTTTAGGATTTCTAGATGTGTTTCACTTGGGTGGCTTACAAAATGCTCTCCTTATAGTGGGCGAGTGCGTGTAGGTGTGAAGTGAGTTGTGACAGTAACGAGGAGTGCTTAACGGGGTGATAACGTCTGTACTCTCATGAACATTATGGTCCAATCTTTCATGATCATGCAGCCTGGAAAAAATACTGCATTGTCATCATTTGTCGCTTAGGTAAAACAACCCATATCAATGTGTCATCAAGTGTCATCTATCATCTCTCATTATATTTTCAGGGCACATAAGTTATTAACCGTAATCTCATGAGCAAATAATCTCTGTCATCAGGTAAAGTCAAAGCCCTTTCTCCCCCATCCCCCTATACCCCGACATCTGCCTACCTTGTGGCTGACGAGGTCGTATGGGTTTTCCCAAGGTTTGTAGCTATCTGACCGGACCACGATGCAACCTTCTGGGACGTAAGACAAAGATCCGCCGCTAGACGGCAGGGTGACTGAGGTTCCGTCTCCTGACCCCACAAAGGTATTCCCGTGATACCAGCTGGCCTCTAGCATCGTAGTTTTCTGCGTAAAAAAAAAATCATGTGCTGATATCAAGTGTTATACAAAATTGTTATTGCCACCCACTGGACACAGGTGGTGACTAGGAAGCCAGACAGGATTAGTGAGGGAGAAGAAGGAGTGCATTGTGGACATGAATAAGTCAAAGTGACCACCTGTCTGTCACGTGTATACTACGTAGTGATTGGATGTAGCTAGCTAGACTCTCGAGGAGGAAGGTTGTAACAGAAGTCTGTTCAAGGCTGTTCAGATTATCCGACATTAGTTTCAGCTCCAGCTCAACTGACTGAAATCAATCAATCAGACTAAAAATTCAAAGAGAAATTGAAATTCACTTTAAAATACTTTTACCTTCGTTGAAGCTAATATCTCTCTATGCCAAACCAACTTGCCGACCGCATGTTTGAAGCTGAACTGATGAACTCATTGAAAGAAAATCACTATTTATAGGTTGATGTCAATCAATGTTGTGCCGTGCCTCTGATAATGAGTGTGAACAGGAGATAACTGTGTGATGCTGGAGTACACATTCGATGTTAGAAAATGTTTTCATTCTGAGAATATTCTCTTTTTTCTGTTTTCAGAAACTCTTCTCCCCGCACTGTCAATAGTGAAGTGAAAATTGTGTGTGTGTGTGTGTGCGCATGCGTGGTGGTGAGTAGGTGGGCGTGCATGCGTACGTGATAAAGAAAAAACGTTTGAAAGGTCCGCTGTTTAAACAGAAAATATTTTCTTCTGTACAATGAATTGGCCTCCGTCTTGATTTTCTAAGCATTTAAGGACAACTTATCTCGAAGTAAGGTAATTATCAAACGGTTTTCGGTTGTAAAAATTGGATAATTCTATGATTTCTCAACAAAATAGTTTTTCCAAGACATTTCTATTGTTCAGTTTTTGTTTCTGTTAGCAGTAAATTAGTTTGAAGCATGTTTAACTTTGAGTCACATAAATTGTGAGTGATTATTCTCTTTAATCGCTGTTACTCAGAGATATGTCTTGTAATTTACCGAAGAAACATTTACTTGATTGTAAAATTACGAAGATAAATAATTTCTAGAAATACCTGCATCTAATAGGACCGATGGCATTTATTATTTAAAAACAATATTTTCTCTTTGATGTTAGCTTTTATTTTTATCCCAAGAAGCAATGGTCCGGGTTTATATTTGTGCACGTCTAGAAATGAGCACTGACAAGTTCACCAATATAGACACATCTGAATTTTTCAATGCTTTTATCATCTCCATCACCAGTGTCCACTGCAGATGAATGGAATCATTATTATATTATATATTTGGTTGAAAGGGAGATAGTAATGAGATTTGCTACAAGCATAATTCGTGATTAACTGCTAAATAATTTTTAGAAAAAAAACTGTTATCAGTCCTTGTGACTATATTGAGCAGGTAATCTTACTAAGAAAAAATATTATTTGAACATCTCGGCATTCAATGACAGTCTGATAGAGGAAGGATGTGATGTGATGTGCACAGTACAGCAACTGTTGGCGCTGCACCATGGAATCTGGTTTGTTGAAATCCATCACGCCTGCATTTCATATATTCTCGAAAAAGCAATGACATCAAACAACACGTGAGTGTATTTATTCACTAAAGTTTAATGCATCCACACCTACAAAGATAAATGACTAAAACTAAGAACTTACGAGAATTTTGTTGAAATTTTGTCAAGACTTATTACAAGGTCTATCACGTAGAAATCGTATCAAGGGCAGGTTGTTTTAACATTTTCATGTGTATTGTCTGTATTTATTTACCAGGAAATATGCAAAATGCCTCGAGATAATATGCGTCACTTAAATACCAACAAGATCCACTAAGTCATCCCCACATCGTGATCCCAATACAAAACCACGAATACTTAGTGACACAAAGTACAAATTGTACTGGGCTTATCTTTCTCTCTTCTGCCACTCTCTCTTTGTCTTTCTCTGCCTTTCTCACACACATACGCGCGTGCGTGAACACATAAATTATATGAACACAAAAGACAACTGAACATCAGGAACGAGTTTAATCAGTGTAGACAGTGCTGGCAGAAGCCTTTCATTGACATTTAAAACTGTCCCTCATACGTTTGACCTCAGGTCACGGAATACGGAACTAGGGTTGTAGCCATGGCGTCAGTATTGTTCCGGCATCCACGCCGAATGTAATCTTCAAGGCAGACAACTCCTTTATCTTCCTGCTCTTTGATAGGGTCAACGGGGTCAACGTCTTTGTAATAAGACGAACGCACACTTACTTTGCATACGCACGACGTAAGTTGAGAGAAATGTCAAAGAGATGTATAAAGAAGATGGCGGACGAAGACCGTTGTTCTTCACCACTCACTTGGCCTCAGACAAAGACTCCATTTTTATATATGACGTCTTTTTCTGCTTCAAGTGACGTGGAACAAATGACGCAGACATGACATCATTGGTACAGGACGCAATACTAGATGCGTCACAACTCACTGCACTCTTCAGGTCACTGACCTGACACAAGTCGACTAGCAGCAATCACTCTGTCCCAACTCATTACATATCATACCAAACCTGCTGTAACTGTCTCCAATGTATTCTTGAGCGTACGTATATACCCACAACTTTGTTTTAAATCATCTAACATTTTTAAATCCACACTGAGATTGACCTCTGGTGGTCTCAGACAAAGTGCGTCATTCGGTCACATGACCAAAATAAATCAGTTTAGACCTGTTCTTTGTTGCCCAGAAGTGGTCGCTGTCGGCCTGAGATCCCAACACAGGAATTTTTCTGATTTTATGGAGGGAATACATCGTGATTCTTATAAACTCGAATTTCTCATTTCTAATCTTTACTTTTTCAAATATTTTTATAGTTTTGTCGAGAATGCGAGGGTAATTTTTTAAACGAGGGTTTCATGATGTGCATGATCGACGTGGGTGTAATTTGATGCTCATGTAAACTAAAACTGATTTTGTCACATCACCATGAGGTATTTGACCCGGACGTTGACCTTATCGTTGTTTAAACTTTGTGCGAGATAAGCGACTATGCTTGTGACTACATGTCTTGAATATCCAATCTTTAACTCAGAATCTTTCATGTTACAATGCCGACAATACTATTTAATACCTGCTGCTTTACAGTTTGTAAAGAAAAATTTAATTTTCACAACCGAGCTAATTTTGTCCTGGAAAAATGACCTTAATTCAGTGAAATGAGAAAGCTCTTATCTAGAAAACAATATGACAGAGGTAGACCGCGGCTTTCACCCGTCACTGACTTTAGGTCAGTAGCAACAGTTCAATTTAAATTTAGTTTTTTTTTATACTCTCCAACGAAACAAAGTCTGGGATGATGGCATTGTGCAGAGAGAGACCTTATCCTATGAAAGCTGTGAAATATAATGTTTGGTAAATACATTTTTTTCATGGGTAGGACGGCTTAAAAGCATATTAATTATAGAAACATTATTCTTCTTTCTGTAATGCATTGATTAAATGAAAACGAATATTGTACTGTTGTAACCCAAGTATCTGACACAAACATTGAAGCATATCAAACTAAACTCAGTAGAAAGACATATCCGCCCGTAACATCCGTTATAACTTTCATTTCACATGTCATACCATAGTCCTCTTATTCAATGTCGTTACTGCTATTATCTTTTGTGAGGCGCATAAGGCCTTTAACTTTGCAGAGCCTATAATAAATGCTCTTATTATTACTATTAATATTAATGAGGTATCATAAGGGTGTGTGCGTGAGCACGTGATCAATTGTTGTTAATAGGAGTTCTCGCTGTTCATCTCGAATGCCGTAACGCAGGGATGCCCAACCTACGGCCCGCGGGCCATATCCGCCCCGCGACGCGGTGCCATCCGGCCCGCGAAACTTCTGCCCACAGTGCAGGAAATCGGCATGTTAGTAATAATAATAATAATAATAAACGAAAAAAAACGAAAAAAAAAAAGGGAAGAAGAAGTATTTATCCCTACGTAGGGGCGTTTCCTAATCTTTTTTTCGATGGACGAACATTTCGATTCAGTGCTCCGACTTGGTGTCTCTACGATGAGGCCGGACATTCAGAAGTTGGTTTCGGGAAAACAACTTCAAATATCCCACTAATTACTACATAATTAATGGTAAGTACAACTTGTTTCTAATAAAAAATGGTATCTGTTCTATGTTTTTTCTTTTTTGTATTTTTACGGTGAAGTGGCCCGCGACACGGCTGTCCGAAATGGAAATGGCCCGCAGGCCGAAAAAGGTTGGGCATCACTGCCGTAACGTATTATTTAGTTTTCCTTTAACAAGTGTCCTGCAAGATTTTCTGCAGCTCTTTATGAGAAAATGTTTTTATCGAAAGAAACGTTTTAAAAAGTTCGATAGTGTCATTAGTATTTAACGTAGCCTTTGTATTACCAGCGAATCCATTAGCAAACTTTAGTTGGTCAACGATACGCTTCCGTCTTTCTTCCTCCCTTCTTTTGTGTCTGCGTTCCAGGTAGATGTTGATGGTGTACAGGAATGGGTTGACCGCAGCGTTAATCGGAAGAACAAAAATGGCGATCCCCACATTGACCTCTCCGGATATAGGGATGCCGCTGGACGCAAGGATTCCAGTTAAACCGACAGGAAACCAGCACAAGAAGTCGGACATCACTACTGTGATTAAACGTCTGGCAATAATAACCTCTTTCTTGAATTCGATGAATTTTCTGCAGACATAGAATTGGTGTGAACAGCCCAGTAAATTGAAGCTTGTCCAAGAAGAATCAAAACAAAAAAATAAAATTTAAAATAATAATAACTCCAAACGCGTATGCGCGACCTGAAAATTGTACCCTGGAGGTAGGAAGCGGAATACAGATGCTTGTCTGGCTGTAAAACTCCCAGTGTGACGTCATCGGCAGTAAAGGCACAGCCGTCAAAGCCACACCTGTAAGCCACGATACTGCGCATGCGCACTGCGCTGAACGTTTGCCAAAGTGCACCTGGCTGAAAGGAAAACGAAGAACAAGGAAGCGGTCAACTGTAATGAGAAAGATGATGAAAACGGAAACTTCACATGACAGTAAAGACGTAAAACCTGCCAGTTTGCACAAATTACTGTTTCTCCACCTGACATCCTCCCACACATATGATTCTCTGTACCGGAAGTCGGCGATACCGATGATTGAAAGGTACAAACCCATCAGAAAGTCCGCCACACATAGATTGGTGACGAAGACGTCATACCCGACGTTACCTGACGTTTTGTGGAACATCAAACGGTAAACCAACGAGCTGAGGTTTCCCAGTAACGCCAGTGTGGCAAAGATGGCGACTCCTGCTCGGTAGACACCGGATCGCAGCAGATCGTCACAAGAAGACACTTCATCGGAAGGAGCGTGACAGTTGAGCACGTTGAAACCAGGGGGCAGGATGGCCGGGCAACAAAACTTATAGTTGTCCGCAAAAAGTTCACGCAACTTAGTGAAATTGTAAAATATTTCTCGTGGAAAAATAGTCAAAGGACAACGTCTCAGATCCAAAAAACTTAAACTTCTTGCTGCCTCAAAGCCCTGTCCTGTCACGTGATCTAAGCCACTACCTGAGAGATTTAGTGTTGTTAGTGTGGAAAGAAAATGTTTCTAAAGTCTATTACAGGAAGTAGGACGTCAGAAAGGTCGAGAAATTTTAAAAACGATGTTTGTCTGACGTCCATAAAAGAAAATTTATTTAATGGATTGAAACTTAATTTTAGAGACTGGAGTCTTGTTAGACCAGTAAACAAATAGCTGCTAATGTGAGTTAATTTGTTGCTGCTGAGGTCCAAAATTCGGAGATTAGGCAATGTCACCTCATGCAACCTGGTTATATTACACCGAATGAGATTAAGTTGAACCAGGTAGATATTACTTACAAAGTCAATCAGGTTCATTGAGGTCCCACTGGCATTAACGTATCGAAG
Organism: Pomacea canaliculata; assembly: GCF_003073045.1. Lineage (NCBI taxonomy): Eukaryota > Metazoa > Mollusca > Gastropoda > Architaenioglossa > Ampullariidae > Pomacea > Pomacea canaliculata. Next base: position 21,951,179 of record NC_037595.1, on the reverse strand, counting down.
GTTAGGGTAGCTAGCAGCATGGAAGATACCCGAGCAACCAAAAGCCCAGCCGCGACAGACACAGTTGTCTGGACATGTTTCATTGCACAATATTTCATCATCATGTAGTGGGCAATGGTAGATCCCGTCACACACGTGACTCTCGTGAACACACACCTGAGAGGCGCGGCAGCGGTAGAAGCCTGGACAGGTGTACCTGTCACATGCCGCCTCGTCTTCGTGACCAGGACAGTCGTTAACACCGTTACATCGGAGGTAGACAGGTAGACACACCTGCTGGAGGCTGACACACGTGAAGTGTGACTCCGGACAGAAAAACATCTCTGATGAGTTATATATGTATGGTAAAACCGAAAAAATTCCCTTTGAGTTCAAATCAATTTTTAGGGGGAGCTCGAGATCCAGGGTGTTGTATTTATGCATGATTTCTTTTTGACATCGATCTTCATCGGCACGATCATTGCAGTCTACTTGTCCGTTACAGCGCTCCCACTGTTGGACACACTGCACACACAATAGTATTTTTATCTTTGTAGCAATCGGACAAACTAAGAAAAACAAAAGTTCAAGAATTAACTCGTTTGAATATTCACTTAACTTTATCTACAATCGAGCTAGAAGTTGTCTCCCTTGTGTAAAGTCATCATAACAATATACGTTAGAGAAGTCAAGAGAGAAGCAACAAACCCTCCCGCCTGCACATCGAAAAGGAGACAAAGGGTCGCAGGGTGGAAAGTAGCAGAAGTCTTCGTCGCTCCCGTCTTTGCAGTCAGCACGATGATCACAGACTAGCGTGTACGGGACACTCTGATGCACGTTGTCACATTGAAATGGAGGCAATGGTGTCAGAGATGATGGACAGGAGTCTGTAGCGCCATCTGTACCACCCCAGCATCTAAAGCCCTCGTCACACGCCAGAAACACGTGTGTGAAGTGATCATCAGGACATCGCACGTACGCTAACTGTTAAACATATCGACATTATGTTGAGACAGTAGAAATCTCATTAAACCTAACAGTCAAAAGAACTGGAACTCCTTAATATAATGCTTTAAGCTTAATACTGAAAAAATGTAGATTATAATTATATTAATACTAATAAAGTTCAAAAGCAGTGGTAATCACATTGTCGTAGCAAGTTTAATTATTTAGTACCATGTATTCAGCTGTTGGTAAAGATGAAGGTATTTAGAAGTTTTATTTGCTTCATAAATATATATTTATATTGTAAATAGTTCTTTTTCCATAGATTGTATGTGCATTTAACAAAAGACTAACGAGACTCTCACAAAAGTATATACATAACGTGACCTGGATGAAATTTGAAGTGGATGTTGTTCTGATCTCTGGCAGTTCATTGTTTTCATACGGACTTGAAGTTCCCGGAATCTCACATAAAAGACAAGATACAACATCGGTGTCTTGACACTTGCTCATCAAAAGTGGAATTTTTCCATAGTTTTTTAGAATAATCCCCAAAGAGGTGCAAAGATCGGTATTGGGAGGAGTGAGCGCCAGTGAATACAGGTGGATGAAATAGGCGATCGTATTATCTGACCACATCCAGCTGTTTCTATACCTGCGAAAGATAATATCCAAATAAGAAATACGAGAACTATTAAACTACTAATTATTTGTGTTTTAAAACATAAACAACGAGAAATAAAAAAAAACAGGATTATGTTCTTACATAACGGATATTGTCGGAGGAGCTGTCCTCGCGCCGATGAAGAAATGAGAGCATTTGCCAATTCTCGTGAAAAGGTCTGTCACAGATTCCCACACCCGTTTTGTACTCAGACTTGGCAACTGTCCTCCTCGCTTCCGACAATGTTCATTTGCATCGATCCAAGACATTTCTTCCTCACCAAAAAATGAAAGAGAAAAGCAGCGGCCGCCAGCCTGGAGTGTCCCCGGGCTGCACGTGCCGTCACCTGACCAGCATCCAGCTTCATCTTCGCCGCCCACACAGTTGGACACAAAGTTACACGGGAAGTGATGCTGCATGTCCTCCCATCGCACGGCCGAGCAGTTCCACCTGCCTTCAGACACCTGAACAGGTAGTGCCGACACGTGGTGGAACGAGAACAGTATTCTGAAGAAGGGTCGGTCATATGTGGTGAAACTTTTGTACTGCACACGTACACCTCCGTGGTAAATAACTGGCTCAGTGTATGAATTTTTGTATAGAGCACATACACTATATTGTGTGGAATTCGAATCCGTTTCGAAGATGATAACAAAATTTATGCCATTAATTAAGCAGTCTTGCCTTTTATCATAAATATATATGTTTATAACAGTAGCGTGATCCTCAGGTGCCACCAGGTAAGTCCACGTGTTTATGAAGGGACAGTATTCTTTCTTTTCGCTCGGTTGTGATGTGTCGATGTAGCCTGTTAATAACGGAGACATTTTCAGATACTGATCTTCAATTAAATGCCGTTCTATGTTAATAATTATCTACATAACACCAGCTAACATAATAGTACTCGTTCTGAGAATAAATTGCTCTTGACTCTACTTAATTCACCCCATGGTATTTTTAATGACACATGTAGTCCAGCAAAGTATTGCTAAAGTTAATCATTATATGACAGATTATATCTATAATCTTTTGTCATGAAAGACTACATGATACAAAGATGTCATCTGATTTAGATGAAATACCTGTAGTTGGGGAGAGGAATGTAGTGTTGAGTTGTGGCTGAGTTTCTTGTGGGACTGCCGTGAAGTTTACGTTCAGCCGAAAAGAGTATTTCGTTGTGCTTGCCATCAGCTGAAACCTCACAATATTGGAGTAAGTGAAAAATTCAGTGGGGAGGACGTTGACATAATTTTCAAATATAACCACGTTGTCCTCATCCGTTATAATGACTCTATTTATAGCTGCCATTGATTCTAGGAACGTCCGCACGTGAGCCACCATTCCTTGGGAAACTTGCAGCTCGATGGTGCAGAAGAAGACGACCGAGGATGAATGGGAGTTGTCGGTCTGTGTCAGAGAAATGAGGATGCTCCCTTCGCTTCCCCTCACGGTGTAAATGTGCGAGTGTTTGGCACATTCTTGAAGCTCTAAGTGCGAATGAGCTGAAGGTAACGAGTAACGGTCAGTGTGGTTCAAATCAAACACACTGGTAGATTCTAGTGAAAAGGGGAGATAATCTGGCAGCACTGTACTCTTGGTAATATTGTCTTCTTCCGACTTGTTGGTATCACTGGTTCTTACAATGATATTTATTTTAATTAAGTAAATTAGCAAACAAATATTCGCGCTAAAATTTATTTTGGTCATGCTGCCTCATCTGCAAAAATAGAAATAAGTTATCAAAATGTCATCATTATTGTCATCATCGTTTTCAGCAGCAACACAATCATTAAAAAACAAAGAAGGCTGTTGCTAATTTGTTATAATAAAACGGAAGTCGTATGTTGACTAATTTCAAATACCTGCTTGTGATTTTACTGAGTACTGTTGCCGAGCCTTGTGTAAGACGCTTTACACAACAACCTGCGACATCACGTGACTTTAGTTCCGTATTTTTCCTTCCTCTTTAAACAAACCTTTTTGTTACAAGGATGAATGTGTGCTTGTAGTTTGTAGACAAGTTAACAGCTGAGTATGAAGTCATAAAGTTTAAGAGAGGTCTAGATACATTGCAGTCGTCTTCAACATCTCGTCAGCTCGTCGTGATATTATTTGAGTTTACCATAACCTACAGTAATAATGCTATTGTTCACAGTTGTGTTTCATCCACAAACTTTATCAAATGAAATGATTTTACAAAGGATTACAAGCCACTTAATAATAGTAATTTTCAGATCACTTTGAACTACAGAATACTAAATAGTTGCTCACGTGTGCGAACACATCTGACTAGACACACAGCTACTGTACAGAATGAGACTGGAAGGGAGGCAGTGACTCGGTACTGTGCAAATACCCGGATTATAAAGCTTTTTCCTTTAGATTTTTTCTTCTCTCTTTTTTTTTTTTTTTTTTTTTTTTTTTGTGCTGTCTTCTGTCTGCTCTGTAATACCGTCGTGAATCAGTGGGTGGCAGATACAAAGGATTTCACGATGGTGACAATCAAAGTTGAACTACATTCCTTTGCTTCAAGAAAAAGAGTCTTCGAGGTTGTTTTCTATTTTATTTTATTTTGTTTTATTTTATTTTGTTTTATTTTATTTTATTTTTGGCTTTGCTTCTAAATTTTATCGTGTTTCTTTGAAATGTTTTACCCTAAAGGCAGCGAGATGACAATGACTGCAATTTTTTTTAAGAAACATTGTTGATCCAAAAGTCTGGCTAGAGGAAAGTAGTTTTAGTATTTCTTTCGTAAAGCAGAAAAATATGTTAACTTCCATTCAACATTTGGGACAATGTTAAAAAATATTTTCAAGTGTGTTAATCGTAACAAATATTTAATTCTGAATGGCATTTTATTTTCGGTAATTTTTTTTTATTTCCGTGTTTGCTATTTGTTTTATTTCTCTTACTCTGTGTGTGTGTGTTAAGAATGTTTCAAGAAAGAAAACATATTTCTGAGATATTTGAGCGAACAAGGAATTACGTGTATTTTCCAGCAGTAAAGGTTTAATCTGTTGATAAAAAGAAAATAAAACAAATTTCTTCTTTTTTTTCCTTCTCCTTATTTTCACTTGTTATATAGTCTCTACTTTATGCAGTGTAACTGGGTGGAGGGTACAGAGCTCTGTGGTATTTCTGTTTTATCTGCTGTCTACCTTGTGTCGGACTTGTGATTGTGTCGGTGGCTTTGGTTCTTGTCCGACGTGCGGACTTGACGATCGGCACAGTTGTGGTCTTCATGTTGTCTTGACCTTCTGTTGATCGGTGAACTGCACGTGCTGCACTCATTCGTCGTTCCATCTTTTGCCGTCTGTTGGATTTGTTGTATTTGCTATGGAGTGTATTACGGCTTTTGTTATGTTTTGATATTTGGACTGTGGGTTGTTGTCCGTGCTGTGCGTGGACGCTGCCCTGTCGCGTGGTAACGTTCCTCTGAACATTGACATTTTGTCGTCATCTTATTTTGTCGTCATCTTATTTTGTCGTCATCTTATTTTGACGTCACATCACCTTCTGCCTTCAGGGATAAGGCTCTGTATAAGTGAACAACTATTATTATTATTATTATGCCAATGCGGAGACGTGGAGACTAGCTTAACTTAATAAAATTTATATATAATGTAAAGCGTCTTCAGTTTAATATACAAAGGCACCGCGCGCGTACGCACACACACACATACATACGTTTATGCAAACACATACAAGCATTCTTGAACACACATGCACACAAATTAATACGCGCTCACGCACACACACACACCAGGAATTTCAAAGTACTTTGGAATCTCAAGCTCTTGAAACATCAATGATTTGAAGATCACGAGGTCGTGCACAGGGTCATACCTGTAAAAGGTTGGTTTTTAAATTTGTCTCGAGAAAAACACCTGCTGTTAGATGACGTAGGGACCTCATGGGGAGGGTAGGACAGTTGGGGAAGGGCGGGAGAGAATACGGCGCGTAAACAATCAAATCCCTGCATCATGTTGCTGCTTTTTGTACATCACTGCTGTCACCTGCTGTTCTCTCTTTCTCTCGTTCACTGCAAAAACACTCATTAAATGGCACAGTGCTACGTAGCTACACGACTGTAGCTTTAGGAGCTTGGAATGAGAAAGGATGTCAACTCTTTCGCAGCAGCAGTCTCTAAACACCATAAACTTGTGTGATGTTATAAACTCCAAGGATTTAATAGCTAGATTACCGGCTATTTGATTAAGAAGTAGAAACACATGGGTAGGAATGCACAGAAGCTAAAAGATGATATTCAGATAAAGTTAAGTTGAGACAAAGTCATTTTAAAATGTATTAATGAACGGCATGGCTAATCTAAGAACGATCTAAGAATCGTGCGACGTTGGTCAAAGGTAAGTGGTTGGTAGCTAGGTGTGTCATGATTGAACCCACTTATTAGTAATATGGCGATTAACATGCCCTGGTTTACCACAATTTAATGAAGGAATAATGTAGTAGACAAACAGAGTGAAACGAGATATCCATCGACGGCACGGTGGCACGTCTGGTTGATATGTTTTGTTTGTTACAGTTACACAGTTACAAAGTTTTTTCGTAAATAAAGTACCCCTACCGAAATCCCATCATAAGATATTTGTGTCGACCAGGTTACGAAAAAAAACCCATTAACTTTTGTCACGTGGTTTATCTCTTTTTTTTTCTCTCTTTTTTTTTTTTTTTGGTCAGGTTGGTGACTATAGATATGAAAGTAAATTAGCTGATTCGTCGGTTCTTATTGCTTGACTTACTCACTGATTTAGTAATGATTTGATTAGTAAGATTCTGTGGGGATTACATCTCTGATTACAAGTGTTTGATCGCAAGTGTTTGGCGCAAGAGAGTCCTTCCATCCTCATTTTCTATTGTCCTTTGTGAGGTGAAAATCTTGACACAAAGAATACATTTGTACCAGGCTTATCTATCTCGCTTCTACCACTCCACCTTTCTGTCTCTCACACACAAATTATATAAACACAAAAGACAACTAAACATCCAGAACATGGTTTAATCAGTATAGACAGTACTAACAAAAGCCTTTTCATTGTAATAATGGTAAACATTTTAATTGTTTTCAATTGTAAAATATACTGATACGTGAATTGCCTGTGGAAACCGAATTTCGTGCTACGCAAACGAGGGCTTCCTAACTCTCTACGGTCCAGAAACACTTATTTCATTAATAAAACACACGAGGTGTTGCCCTGTGTACGGTCCCCCTAGAAAAAAATAACCTCTGTGTCCGTTACGAAAGGTTGGTTTTGTGACAACGGTTCATCCTCAACCTTTCGCTCTCAGCCCAAAACCTGTGGCTACACTTACAAAATGGGTGAACTGATAAATTGTACACCCTAGTACATTTGAGCTGCGGCTTTAAAACAAAGTTTCCAAAAACTGGAGTGTATTTGGCAGAGTCTACGGGATGTTTCTTCCCTTGAATGTAGATAAACATGTTTCGAAGAGAGTTTGAAGTTCTGTACTTCGGACAATGGGAATAAAATAAACAATGAAACTCTCTTCCTTTTCATATCTGCCACCTACCCACCATAGTCATCCTAACAACCTTTCCCATAATGCTAGTCCTTTTTCACATCCTTCCTTTTCATCATCATCATCATTATTATTATTATTATTATTATTATTATTATTATTATTATTATTATTATTATTATTATGATTATTATTATGATTATTATTATGATTATTATTATTATCGCTAGTAAATAGAACCAATGCATCAATAATGAGACTTTAACAGTATGCTTTTAACAGGAAAAACTAAACAGGTTATTTGGACATTTCAAGTCCATGGCTCATAACCATAATTGCTTTGCTTATTAATTGTAGGATGTATTTTATCACATTTTCCTCCAGATAATTCTTTTGTAATAGTTTACTATTCATCCTGAGTAGAAACTCGAAGCAGATATCCAATCTTCGCCCTTCTAGGAGATAGTAGTTTTGTGGGATATGTCTTTAATAGAAGTCGTAATTTTATCATCAGTATAATAACATAGCCCTTAATAAAAAATCCAGCATGTTGATAGATGAGAATGTACAAGAAATTTGATAAATTTTAAATTATATTCCACTCTATTACAGCTTATCGTTAATTTATGAGCTAATTTGTTTTATTGATAATGTTAAGATATTGTTTACATCCACACAACGCGGAGAGTTAAGAGGACCTTCTCTCTTCGTCACAGCTACAGTGTTTCTCAACCAGATGGTCAGAAAGCCAAACAGGACCATCTTTTCTGGAAGCGAAGAGTTCTCTTTGCCTTAGAGCAGGGGTGGGCAATTAATTTCCCAAGGGGCCGCATGAGAAATTGGAATGGTTTTAGAGGGCTGGACTAATATAGTTAACTCAGTTTTACCCAACACTGTATATATAGTATATATACTGGCGGGCGGGCCTGTCAGAGACAGGAGGCGGGCCGGCCTTTGCCCAGGTCTCCCTTAGAGTCTCAGTCAAAACTATGCTGCCAAAGTAAATATTCACTGAAGATGCAATTTTGGGAGATTTATTTTGTTCTAGAAAACAATACCTCATACCTACTGAAGCCACTGCCACGAAATGTTATTAGTGAAAGTCTTTGTCAAACTTCAGGCAATGGTTTCACAGCTCACATCGCTCACAGATCGCAAATTTGTTCGTGAGTTGCATTTTGGAAGATTCCACTGCCTCTAACCAGCAGTGTTTTGAAACATCTTCCTGGCATTAATCAGCTCATTGTGGTATCAGAACTGTTAGTCTCACTATCAACACTAGAGTATGTTGCAGGGTTGATTAGCGCCAGCATCACAGGTTTTTGCTCGTTTAACTCCAGTCTCAAAAGCACCAGACAAATGTGATTGCTGAAAGCAATATCTTGACATGATTGAAAATATACTAGTTTGAAACTAATGACCAACGTACTAGTCTAACGTGATTGTAAAAACCATTTGATATAAATGTGACATATACTGGTTTCACACGGATGTCCATTGTACTAGTTTGACGCGATTGTCAAAAATTCTAGTTTGACTATTTTCCGAAACCATATACATTCGTTGTTTCAAATTGAACGAAGACACTCCCTTCAAAATATATATACAGGTAGTCCTCGGGTTACGACGGTCTCGAGTTACGTCGTTTCGTGGTTACGATGCTTTATACGACGCTCATTCCGACTTACGAGGTTTAGCGTCGTAAGTCGAACTGTATGTGCGCGTCATTCCACGTGCGGCACAATATTTAACTGTACTTATGTTTATTGATAGTTATGTAGGGTACTGTCTTAGGATAGGTGTTTGGATAGGCTAAGTGTTTGCAGTACTGTACTGTTATTATAATACAGCACTGAATAAACATATGATCCGACTTACGTCGAAATTCGGTTTACGACGCCGCGTAAGAACGGATCAAGAACGGATACAAACTGTTAACGTATTTACTTTTCTGCTATCAATTAAAATAAAACTTCTATGCTTTTCCTCATTCACATTGTTCATATCGCAAATAACAAACCAGTTACATATCCTCTCATGATTCTGCTACTACGTCCCTTTCCCCGACTCTAACCACTTAATTTCTTGGAAAACACTAATTGTTGTTGGACATTCTAAGCAAAGAAAATCCTTGCATGCTGTAGTTAACAGTTTTTCGCGCGGAAGGGCATAGACGAAATCATTAACAGTAACAACCCTTACTGACAGATTCTGATGATATGGCAAATAATGTATTTTTCCAAGTTTATAAAAAAAAAAGTATTAACATGTGTCGTTATCTCCTCATAACTAAATATAAATCCGTATTTGGCACACTTACTCCTTTATGCATGACAGAATGGCCTTTACTGAAGCACGAAACCGTGACCCCATGTGGTAATAGATGACAAAGTTCAAGGACGCGGTCACCATCCGTAACACGGCAACGATTCTCCACAGAACAGACAGAAGGTTGTAGTAGCGACCTGAGTTGCTCAGCTCCTTCACCAAGTACAACGACAACTGCAACATGACGACAGGCGAGAAGCAGACGATGAACAAGAGAGACGACGCTAGCAACATTTTGGTGGTCGCCACTTCTTTCTTCGAAAGTCTCGAGAAATCTTGTGACTGTTGTTCTTTGTCGGAACGTCCCAGTGTTCCATGTAGGTGGCGCCACGTAGAGGCTTGGTACAGCTTGATGACTGTGAGGATGGAGGTGATGATGATAATAAAGAGAAGGACGATTGTGAAGACGACAGCGTAGACGAATACGTCGATAATATCGAATACATATTTGTTATCCAGGTAAAAGCTGAAAAATAAATACAGAATTATCAAACGTGGATTATATGAACTTTCTACAGCATCATCATCATCAGAAAAAAAAACGAACAGAACTGACAGAAAACAATGAGATAACAGTTAAAAGACTATAAGTAGTGTCCAGAGTTTGATCCCTCACCTGGTGTAGCTGTTGGCCAAGTCCGTCTCGTTAGTGAGAGGATCAAAGACACAGGTAAAGGTGTGCTTGTGACCGGCGATGAGGGCCATGCCACCTACAAGAAACACGCCCACCACCCCGATAACGGCCGCCATGCTGGAAGTCTTGAGGTATTTCTGAGCCTTGAAAGGGAGGAACACACACAAGCACCGCTCGCACGCGATGACACACGTGATAAACTGAGAAGTTTTGCTGAAGCCCGGTGAAGCCTGTGTTCAAATTGCGAAAAAAATGAAAGAGCGATATTGATCATTATGTTGTCCGGTTTTTTAAATTTTATTTCAACAACATTTTTTTTTTTTTACTAATGACCTTGCTGCTGTTCGGCTTGTCAGCAACAACTTTGTTACAAACGGTGGACGATATTTATCTTCTACTCAGAACCTGTGTAGACCACAACAGATATTCTAACGTTTAACAATAAGCGAGAAACATCAGTAGAATTGTGAACTTATTTGTTGTTATTGAATATTTAATATACAGTGTAAAAATTTGACCACAGGAAGGGAAATAAGTTCAGTACTGACCTACAATGTTTTCCTGGAAGAAGCCTGGAACCTTAATTAACGCCCTGTACATCTGCTCGATATTTATAAAGAACTGAGCTGTGAGACCCACGAGGTCTGTCAAAGACAACACAAACAAACACATGTTGATCCTCTCCCCTATTCCCTGCCTGTAGAAGACAGCGGCGTTGAGGATGTTGGCTGGGAATCCGAAGAGGAACAGAAGGGGCGTGGCCGTGGCTTTGAGGATGATTCGGACCCAGACTTCAGCCTGCTCCAGATAAAATCAAGAGAGGAATTTGTTAAGCCAGTCCGTCCATTTTATTAATTTCTAGTACCAATTTCATCAGGACTCTAAGCCAGCCTGTAACTTAAGACATGGTGAAAGACACGACTTTACTATATTTCGCTCACCGTTCTTAACTCCCTGAATAGGCACAATTCTGTAGAGACCAAGCCTCTTAAGAATCGGATTGAAAAACTTCTGCTACGCGGGTAGATGACATATTTTGTTTTTATAATCATGTAGCCTGAACGAAATACTGCCTTCTGAATTATCCCCTGTCTCGTTGGTTAGGAAAATCCTTTTTTCCGTGTCATCAAGTATCATCTAGATAAAGATGATCCCTTTGTCTTTCATCATTCTTCAGGGTAAACAAAGTTAGTCATCTACAATTGCACGGGCAAAGAAATTCCTTTTCTCTGTTATCAGATAAAGTCAAAGCTTTTGATTGCCTCACATCCTCCCCTCCCTATAATCCTGTCTGCCTACCTTACGGTTGACGAGGTCGTATGGGTTTTCCCAAGGTTTGTAGCTATCTGACCGGACCACGATGCAACCTTCTGGGACGTAAGACAGAGATCCTCCGCTAGAGGGCAGAGTGACTGGGGGTCCATCTCCTGACCCCACAAGGGTGGTCCCGTGATACGAGAAGGCCTCTAGCATCGTAGTTCGCTGCGCAACACTCATTCATTCTCATCAAGGTTTATACGAAACAACATAAGAGCATATGACATATTTACGCCTGTGAAGTATAGCAGTAATAACAATATCAGCAAATAGCACTCATTAACTTGAAACCATCGTTACTAGCAAATACCTCCCATGTGATACACCAAGAGATTTACAGTTTTGCTGTTTGTTGCTACGACCCCGCATTTGTCTCCACGTGGTAGAAAAGTTTGTAGAGTACACCGTCGGTTTCGACAACGACCCGTCTCTACCTGTTACAAACGTTTGACGGTTCTTCCCTCGAGAACGACGATGACCTTCTCTGGTTTTCACCTGACTTTTGAGTGGAACTTACCTGCGGTCGTGTGATGGAGGTTGGCAGAAAAAAAAATTATCGAGAATATTTAAATATTATTTTCTCTGCTTTGACGATAAATATTACACTTGTTTGTTTATTTGTTTGTTTAATAAAGCATGCTGAAAAATTCTGAGCTCGTTTGCTTCTTCTGTGTTTCAGAGCTGTCAGGCAAAGATATCAATCATCAGAATAAAAACCCCAGAAACTGAGTTTTAACTTTATATATTTTTATTTTCGTTGAAGATCATATACTACACCACTGTAACAGACAAAGAATTTTGATGGCTAATTATCGCTATAAGTTATGTCATGGGAAAAAACTATTTATTTACGAGTTTGTATGAGTCAATATTGCACCACGCCTCTTATCAAAGTGGAGAGAGGATAGATGGTCAATAGTTGGATGATGCAGTACAGACTGGATGCTAGAAATGTTTTTTCTTTGCGTATCGGGAATGCCGCTTTCATAAATCCTCCTTCCTCCCTGTACGGTATATATGTGTGTGTGATCGAAGAAAAGGAGCTTTCTTTTCTTTTTTCTGTAAATTATTTTGTAGCATTTTGTTAAGAGATATTGCTCTTAATTTAACCATCAAAAAATTTACTCAAAAAAATCTCGTTCACCAAAATTAAAAATAATAATTTCCACATTTTCTAAAAATATTTGAAATCAGTAGCACTAATGACATTTTTTATTTTGAACCAAAATTTTCTATGACTTACTGTTAAATATGATCTCAAGAATAAGTAGTCAGGATTTATGTTAGGAGGCGTCAAGAAATGAGCACTGCTTGGTTCATCAACAGAGAAGTGCACGATTTTATCGGTCTCTTCAACACCATCACCAATGCCGATTGTAGATAGTATCAACCACAGAGTTGCTTTATTACTTTTCGTCCATTTCGTTCGATGAAAGACATTGTTGAGCTTTGCTACAAGCATTTCTACTAATTTACAGCTAAACAGTTTATGGTGGTGTTTTGTGATTAGTAGTAACCCAGCGACTACTGGCCGAGGCAGACAATCACAAGTTGTGAAGTACAGCGAGAGATGAAGTGTAGTCGGAACAAGACATCAAAACCAGTCTCAACATAGACCACGACTTTTCTCTCCAGACCACGAACACGACGTCCATGCGCACCCACACCACGTCGCTGCGGGCCGTGGCCACGTCCTCGATGTCATCATCCGTCATCACCCTTACTGGAATACCCTCTTCTCTCAGCGCCGTCAATATACCCGTGTTGTCAGCAACATTATACCCGTACAACACTAGCACATCTCTCCACTGCAAGCCGGATGGTGTTGTACTGCCGCTGGTGGGGGTGATGGTGGTAGATGTTGGCGTGGCATTGACTGTAAACATTCAGAGTGTGTTTATTTTTCACTAGAAATACAGTCTGATATAAAATGATGTTATTCCGCTACAATGTAAATTTATAGACACATCAATAAAGTGTTTTTATCGTAATATCACTGGTACTCACACCTACCCGGAATACCAACACGGAGATTGTGTAGGATGCCAGCCACCTGACGACCACACATGATACAGTCAACTGGCTTGTCACCTGAGTGACCATGTCCTTGGTGATACAGTCGTATGACTGGCAGGTCGTCTGTCTGCTCACAACAATTCTCTTTGTACGCCTGTACACGATGGTCAGTGATGTACCTGTCCTGCTCGATTTCCATGAAGATCGACGGATAGAATCGGAGAGGTCTGGTTAAATTTTCTACTTGCCATCCGGCGGGTACTTGTCCGTGAAAAAAACTTGCCGCCCAAAGATGGAGGCGAGAAACTTGTGCCTGAAGCTTCTCAGAAAAGGTTTGGAAGTTGTCCCTCCTGTGACACAGGGGAGTGGTACAAAGTATATTAATACTAATTCCATGATTCTTTCCGTTATCTACTTCTTTTCGTTACTTTCATCACGAAGAGAGTGTGTGTTCGGGTTAGGGATAGGTGTATACTATTTTACTGACGTGAGTGAATATATTTATTATTTCAATTTTTTTTAACTTACTCCGTATAACAACTACTCCTTAAAAGCACCACTTTTAGTTGCGAGATAAACAAAATCTCGATCCACTCTTTATCACAACTCACCACAGCTCAGGACTAATCTCATCAGCGATGATGTACAGCGTCTCTCCCCTCGCCGCCTGTGACAGGTCGTTGACGGCCATTTTGACGTCTTTACCGACGTTGAAGTCGTACTGCAGCAGGTGAGGCTGACCACACGATAGACCTGCTGTTTGTTGTGTGTTTACAGTCTGCATCAGCAGGTGATACAACATGATGCACGCTGCACGACTCTCTCTACATACGCTGACAATGTGGACGTCGTCACCACACAACAACCACTTCATACCCATCAGCAGCAGCACCACGGTTTTACCTGTACCTGGGGGTCCTGTCAAAAATAGTCTGGGATGCTCCGTGTTGAGCAGCTCAACTTGCTCTGGGAAAAGTGTTATTTGAACAGTGCAGCATCCTGCTGGCCATGGCACGACCTTTTGTAAAGTCTTGACACACAGGCGGGGTGGAGATGTACATGGTACAGTCACTGTTGTCGTTGGACCACACAACCTAGTAATTCAAACCAATCACACATGCTTTTCATATGTTTTCGAAAAAAAATGTTAAAATGACCTTATAGTTTTGGTAGAGTTAATAATACGCCTTACACTTAAGATAAAAATCAAAACTTTCCGAAGCAACGACTTCTTGACCTTTTACATCACACAATGAATAAAATAAAGCAGTTTAGTCGTGGGCTAGCTCTTTCAAGCAATTACCTGCTCACCAGTGTCTTGTACACGTCACGGGTCATGTGACTATCAGGTCCAGCACCAGCCACACGTCGCTGCCACCAGTTGCCAAGTTCCCTCAGCAGGTCGCTACTGACGTCACATGGGGTCTTGGGGTCAGACAACTGATCAGAGCACAGACACAGACCAGTGATGTCGGCAGGATCTGTTGTTCCCAGACACCGGCACAGGTCCTGTCAAAAAATCACGTGTCCTAAATTAAAATGCAGCTCACTAGTCGAGGACAACTCCTAAAGGTTCTGTCGTAAAGGGAGCTCAAAATACTTCACCTTTTAATTTTGAAAAGAAGGAAATAAAATAAGCATTTAACATTTTCTGCACTAACGTACCAAGTATTTGTTCCTTAAAACGGGATTTTATAAGTATTTTAAAAGTGATTTGTTCCTTTACACTTTGAAGCAATCATTTTTTTTTAAATGCCAGCTTGACACAAGAGAGAAAATGTTTGTTACCTGAACCAGTAGTGGGTCACCTGAGATGGCCTGTTGTACCTGATGAACCGTGAGGTTAGTCACCGCGATTGTTCTTGTGATGCGCAAACCAGGAGAGATACTGGACACCAGGTGAGACAACATGGCCTCCGCCTTGTCCAGCTGTGAGACAGCATCTCTTAGTTGTTTTCTTGTGTTGTCATCCATTTCCTGTTGTGATATCTTCCCTTCTGTTAAGTTGTTGGCAAACGACTTCACCTCAAATAGTACTAAACCGTAATGTCGGAGAATAAGAAGGACATCAATGTCCCCCTCTTTCCAGTTTCGCTTCTCAACAGGAGGAAGACTGGCGGGTAGGCAAGCTTCATCCAGGTACAGTCCAAATCGAACCTGACTCATTCCAACCAAAACTTCTTTGTTTTCTTCAGACATTTTCTGTAGGCAGAGTAGAACTCGGATGCATGGCTTCTCCATAGCTAATATCACTGTCTTTAGTCTGAGGACTGGACGGTTGAGAGACAGCACCCGGCGCCAATGCCAGCTTCTTGGTCTCACCAGATGGTTCAGATGTTGGCTGAAGGACCAGAACATCCCCATCAGCAGTCAACTGTCTGGTCATCTGCAAGAGGTTGAGGTAGACAGGAGGCAGGAAGTAGGCGCGGGAGTCGAGTTCAGGGAAGGCATCCTCAACCCACAGCAACCAGGGTGGCTGGTCTTGTGTTGACATGGCTTTCTGAGTAACTCACGAAAAATGCATGATACAACCAGTTTGTGAGCATTGTAAATAGACATACCTATGCCCATCCTTATTTTCACTCGACGTTTAAATAATCCACCTAGAAATAATAATATTGATAACTGCTGTTTGTTAAACTCTTAAACTGATTTTTTTCTGTTGTAATAATATTCATGTGTTACAATGAATAAAGATGTATTTGAAAACTCCGACTCATTTAGGGCACTTGCGAAATAAGATCACCTTTTATTTCAGAAGCTTTGACTGTGGGGTATGAACCAGGAAATTATCTGTTTAACCACTATTAACATTTAGAAGAGTGTCTAACGTGTATTTTGACATTAACACGAGCGCTGTGTTAAACGAGATACAGCAGTGCAGCTTCGTGGAGACCGAGTTATTTTAGGCACGGGTAGAAATTGCACCCGGGGGGGGGGAAAGCGATAACACTGGAGCAAGTTCATGTTTGTCATTTGATATTTCATGCCAGGGTGGCAAATGACAGGACTAAGCAGGTGAACGCAGCCAACGGAAGGGGGAAATGGAAACACCAGTTGTGAGCTCTCTGCACTTTCCAACATCATCGGGGTGTGTGAATCATGCACTTAATAGAAAAGCAGACAACGCTTGTAAGAGCAATGGCGTCCATACCAGAAAAACACAGCTGCTTGATTCCCTGGCTTGCATTTTCTAGCATCCCGTAAGAATCTTTGTACCTTTAATGGATATTTGATTACAGTTCCATTCAATAACTATTTCAATCGCAAATTAGATACAGAGGCTGAAGAGCTTTGTATGATTTCAGAAACCAGTAAACCTGTTTGTTATGTTCGGTAAGTTCAGAATCCTCTCTCAGTCTAAAATATAAAAATAAGAACACAGAAAACAAATGGAGTCTTATGACACATATACTTTTATTTTGCAGTTAATTTTTATGATTTACGACATAATAATTCACAATAAAGAAAGAAATCGTTGACATACCCCTTCTGTGTGTGCTGGGTGGCTCGCGACTCCCCAGTCCGCACCCGGCTTCACGCGGAAGTCCCCTGCATGCTATGTCCCCTCGTTATTCACGCCACCCCGCCTTGTCATCTGTCACGTGACAACTTGCCACTTGTGGTTAATATTTATGTGTGTGTTCTTTTAATCTTACTTGACGTTAGTTGTAAATACGGGTGTTTGTATTCCGGGTCAAAAATTTCGATATAACTGCGACTCGAAATTGAAAAAAAAAAAATGCTCGTTTTAGTCAAAATTAAAGGCACTGTTTTAGAGGTCAGTGTGTGTATATATATATATACGTAGATATTTATAAACTTTGAATAAACTAGCCTTTTGCATATCATTTACATCTATTACACTAACGTGACGAGTGTAAAGCGCACTAGCAGACTAAGATAAGGGACATAATCTTTCCGACTAACGTCCTGATAGCCTCCCTTTCTCACGCTGCCTGCAGATAAAATAGTTTTGCAAAACATCAATTAGAAGACTGACATACTGCGATCCTCACGATATTTGTAGCAAATTGTGTCGCATTTCTCAAGTGACTAAAGTCTCCAGTCATGCCGAAATATTTGTAGAGTAGTGGGAAAGAAGTTTGTTTGTCACCCGAACCGTGACGGGCCCTGGGTTCGCAGCTCGGCTCTGGACTCTGCGTGTACACGATACCTGTTAGCACGGCAGTCCGTCGGGTTTTCCCAAGGAAACTCAAGTTTTCTACTTCTTCCTTCCCTCTTCCTCGTTGTGAGCAACCCCCTCAAGGATAAAGTTTTGGAGGTGCGTCTGAAATGAATGTGCGGACCTTAGGGTAAAATCGCACAATGGAGCATAAACGCGAATTTGCTAAATGAAATCATCAAATCCCTTTGTATTGTCATTATTATTCAGTCTGGAATGATCTTCTTAAATTTATACACAGAACTTTAAGTCAGTATCAAACAGGTAACAATGCTCGGGTAGTTATTAAGCCTGGGACTGGGTCGACTAGACTTTGGGTATTCGGAAAATGTAGTTTTCTCGATGGAATTGATTTGCGCAGGCACGAACACACACACTTGTAATTACACTGTTCACACCGGCACACGTGTACGAGTCACGTGATAGGCATGAGTTCATCCTCATGTCTTACATCACATCCAACAGTGTACTTGTAACGAGTGGATATTGACTTTGCACTAAAGCTTCTATTAAATTTTGTTCATAAAACTCAGCTTCACATTTTACACCTGAGCATTTTTCAGGTAAATAAATATGTCAAAATTAGATGTCCAAATGGATAAAACGCATCAAAAGCATTTCTGCGTCATCCTTCGTCACTGCACTCTGAGTAGCTCTGGGTCGACTGTCCATACACAAAACCTACATGCTGCCAAACGTGTAATCATCCAACTTTATTCGTCCAAAACTGCATTCCTCCCTGCTCATGTCAGGACATGTTTGTCGAGTAGGAGCCTATTTAGTATATACAACCACCTGTTGGGCCGCACAAACACCACAACTAACCGCGGTCATTGCACCTGCTTTACTTTTTGAGGCATTTTGCGAGTTTTTTTTTTTTTCTCTGTTTTTTTTGTCCACAAGATTCTTGACATCCGGTTGCGATTGATTATCTGTCTCTGCACCCTTCATTTCTTGCTAACAATGTCGACGATCTGGCAAGGAAAAAGTGTTCCTTTCCTCCTTTCAGCCTTTGATAATAACTTTTTATTTCAGGTCGGTGGTTATCTACAAATAAATTTGGCATTTGTTTGAGAGTAATGTGTCATACAAAATAATAATATAACTCAAACACTAATCATTTACTGAGCTTGAGAAAGCAATTTACACCTTGTGAGTATTAAAAACAGACAATAAAACGGCTAAAGTAGCTTGCTTCTAAAATAGCCGCAGACTCCTACATTCTACTATACCGATAGAACAAGTATCATCACTGTATACATCAAGGTTAGCACGTGGTGCATTCAACCTAGAAATCTTTATGTCTCCAACTTATTACACATTGTGTCATATAACAGCTACATTTCTGTGAATCTCATCGAAGAAATATGTCAACTTTATCATGTAAAGACTTGCCGCAATGGATTAATTTTAACGGAGTGGTCAAAGATCAAGAAGCATCTCCTACCATCTTTGGGATAAGGTGTGCTTTATATAATTTATGCCCATGGAATGATTAACCATCTCATGCAACAGTGTTGCAACTTATTATCCTTTGTTGCTTTTTTTAAGCCTCCATTTAGCAGTTGTAAACTAACACTCTAGACTAGCAATATGTAGATTGAATATATTGTACATACAATTCCACAACCACAGTGCGCTTTAGCATTAAGATGTAACTAAGGTTGTCGGGGTTACCTTCAGTCTAATAGGAAGACTAAAGATGTTTTGAAAATATTTCCTAAACCGAGAAGAACGAGAGAAATATATAAAGCAAGGAACGCAGCAATTGATTCCTGAAATAACGTTCACAAGTCCAGTTAAAGCAAGAAACAAAAAGCTCTGATTCATAGAGGAACGAGATCGTACCAGCCCAAGACAAACACTTCGCGAGCAAACAACGGCAGCATGGTTCCGATGTAGACGCAGGCCGCTATGACTAACATCACCGTCAGCGCCCTCTCACGCCGGCAACTGTCACTGTCAACAGAACTCGACTTCTGGCGCCACCTGTAGACGCTTTTCAGTTTAATTACAGTCACACCAGTTACCATCGCAACAATTATAAATATGGTAATGGGAAAGGCAAATCCCAACAAATTGTTTGTAAAAATTACGACAAACCTTGTATTGTCTTTATAAAAGTTAGTCGCTACAAAGATTCTATTCTTGTTTCCATGAACACTAATCACATCACCGTAGTATGACAGGGGGAAAGTCACATAACTAAGCTGAAGACCTAGAGAAGTCAAAGCAATCAGTGTGCCCATGGTGCGCGTGCTTATCAGTGTTGAAGCTCGAAGAGGAAACATTACACAGACACACCGTTCCACTGCAATCACCATGGTGATGAAAGAGGATGTTAATCGAAGACCATACGTGATGCCTGCCACAGATATCAACACGTGTTTGTAAAAATTCCTAAAGATCCACTCGCTTCCCCACTCAATAAAATGAGTCAGTGGATATAGTGTGAAAGTTAAAATCAGGTAGATACAGTCTACTAGTGCCAGTGTGAAGAGACAGAGGTTCATCCGATCGCGTAGCCCCTGACTCCAGAACACCAGACAGTTGATGACATTTGCTGGGATGCCTATAAGACACAACAGTGATGGAAAGGCGACATCTATCACAATATTTATCAACGTGTGAATGTCCACTTCTGTGACGTCATACTGTGTAGTCCCTGTCGTTAGGCCGGGTGATGTCACATTCACTAAGGCCGTCATTAATGGCGATAACAAACCGAAATAATAATTAGAAATGCCTGTTTGGTCTGTCAGCTTGTGAAATAAGATCGTCGGTTAACTGGGTTTAGTGCAATCATAATAAATGTAATAAACGCGGGTAATTTCTGAAACTTCAAAAAAGCCGTTAGCACCTACAGAGTAAGCCTCAAGAACACGTGAACTGATGGCTGAACACTTCTCATTGCACTGGTGACAAGAGAGTTTTACGTCTGCTTTAGTGGATTTCAGACCGATCTGTACACCGGCTACAAATGTTGTCCACGAGACATTTAGCATTGCCTGAGGAGGATAAAGGTGTCAACACCTTAAAGACGCTACAGTGAGTAGCTGGAGACAGTTTCTGACCCCTGCACCTGATCATCCTCAAAGTATATCACAGGACAATGTCTGCCATATAATATACACGTTAGTTGTAGGGACTACATTTCTCCTTTTATTTGTAGTGAATAGAATAAAAAACTTACCTCCCATTACTTCCATTTCTAACAAACAGAAATAATTTTTACTCGAAGAAAGAAAATCTTACGATTGATTAACTTACTTCACAAATTAAAGTAAATTTATTTCTCGTAATATTTCAAAGAATGCAAGCCTTAATCGTAGAAGAAGTTTGTGTGTCAATAAATTCGTTATTTTCTCGTTCACTTTTGTGACTCTCATTCTCATTCATATATTTTAAATTCCGTTGACTATTTTTTGTATATTCGTACACATTGAAATGTGTTTTTACTTTTAATAGTATTTTAATACTATTACGAGTCATCTTCACGATTACGATGACAGTATTATCATAAATGATAATTAAATAGAAGACAATAAGCTTTAGAAATGTGTCAAATAGTTTTTCTCATTCAATTAATTTTAACGTATGTCAGAAAATGCAATACAAAGGCCCTCCTACATACATCCTTGAACACGGAGAAACATTTATTTATGGAAAGTAAGGACAATTTCAAGAAAATTGCTCAGAACTTAATGAAGAATGTGTGCATACGTTATTTTATTTATTTTTTTCTTTTTTTCATACCTACAAACCACTGAAAACAGTTTCAACTTGAAGACGAAAAATTAAATACTTATTCTCGGCAAAATTACTCTAAGTGTAAATGGCATCTTTTGCATAATTTTATTTTCGAATAAATATACCTCCAACCTAATAGCCAATTATTTCCACTCATGCACATACACATCTGCCAAAAACATACACACGCGCACGCACACACAAACTTGCAATTACACTGTTCATACCGGGAGACGTGTACGAGTCACGTGATAGGCGTTATTGGAAATTGGACCAATCAAAACTGCCATCAGAAGTCTGGCGTTGGCTGTGGAACCATCAGCGACACACACCTCAGTGCAGATGTAAGGGAGGTATGATGTCAGTTTACGTGTGTATAGTTCATCCTCGTGTCTTCCATCACATACAACAGTGTACATGTACTTGTAACGAGAGGATATTGACTTTGCACTAAAGCTTCTATTAAATTTTTTCATAAAACAGCTTCAGATTTTACACCTGAGCATTTTTCTGGTAAATAAATATGTCAAAATTAGATGTCCAAACAAATAAACCTCATCAAAAGCATTTTTGCGCCATCCTACGTCACTGCACTCTAAGTAGCTCTGGGTCGACTGTCTATACACAGCACCTACATGCTGCCAATCATCTAAGTTTATTCGTCCAAAACTACATTCCTCCGTGCTAATATCTTGTTCGTCGAGTACGAGTCTATTTAGGACATACAGCCACCTGTTGGGCCACAACTACCCTCGGTCACTGCACCTGCTTTACTTCGTAAGGCCTTTAGCGAGTTTTTCTTCTTCTTTTTTATTTTTTATTTTTTTTTTTTTTTTTGTCCACAAGATTCCTGGCATCCTGGTTTAACTTGATCAGCTGCCTGTGCTCCCTTCAGCTCTTGCTAACCACGTCGATGATCTTGCAACGCCAAAGTGTTTATTTCTTCCTTTCAGCCTTTGGTAATAACCTTTTATTTCAGGCCGGTGGATATCTACAAATAAATTCGGCATTTGTTTGTGTCCTGTAAAATAATAATGGGCCTTGAACACTAATCATTTACTGAGCTTTAGAAAGCAATTTACACCTTGTGAGTATTAAAAACAGACAACAAAACGGCTAAAGTAGCTTGCTTCTAGGATAGCCGCAGACACCTACATTCCACTATACCGATAGAACAACTATCATCAGTGTATACATCAAGGGTAGCACGAGCTGCTTTCACCTTAGAAATCTTTTAGTCTCGAACTAATTCCATTTTTTGTCATATCACAGGTACACTTCTGTCCATCTCATGAAAGAAATATGTTATTCAAGCTTTATGATGTAAAGACACATGGCATTGGATTAATTTTAACAGAGTAGTCGAAGGTCAATAAGCATCTCTTACCATCTTTATGATAAGGTGTTGTTTAAACAATTTATGCCCATGGAATGATTAACTATCTCATGCAACAGTATTTCAACGTATTATCCTTCGTAGCTTTTTAAGCCTCCATTTCAAAGTTGTAAACTAACACTCTAGACCAGTGATGCCCAACCTTTTTCGGCCTGCGGGCCATGCACATTTCCGACATGCGTGTGACGGGCCGTTTCACCGCAAAAATACAAAAAAGAAAAAAAGTAGAGCAGTTACCATTTTTTTAGAAACAAGTTGTACTTACCATTAATTATGTAGTAATTAGTGGGATATTTGAAGTTGTTTTCCCGAAACCAACTTCTGAATGTCCGGCTGCATCGTAGAGACACCAAGTCGGAGCACTGAATAGAAATGTTCGTCCATTGAAAAAAAGATTGAGAGACGCCCCTAGGTAGGGATAAATACTTCTTCCCTTGTTTTCGGTGGGGTTTTTTTATTCGTTTTTTTTTATTACTAACAGGACGATTTCCTGTATTCAGGGCAGAAGTTTCGCGGGCCGGATGGGACCGCATCGTGGGCCGGATATGGCCCGCGGGCCGTAAGTTGGGCATCCCTCCTCTAGACTAACAATATGTACATTAAATAAATTGTACATACGATTCCACAACCACAGTAAGCTTTAGCAATAATATGCAACTGAAGTTGTTGGAGTCACATTTGTTTTATTAGGAAAATTAAAGATCTTTTGAAAATGTTTCCTGAACCGAGAAGAGAGGGAGAAATAAATAAAGCAAGGAACGCAGCAATTGATTCCTGAAATAACGTTCACAACTCCAGTTAAAGCAAGAAACAAAAAGCTCTGATACATAGAGAAGGAGAGATCGTACCAGCCCAAGATAAATATTTCGCGAGCAGCAAACGGCAGCATGGTTCCGATGTAGACGCAGGCCGCTATGACTAACATCACCGTCAGCGCCCTCTCACGCCGACAACTGTCGCTGTCAACAGAACTCGACTTCTGGCGCCACCTGTAGGCGCTTTTCAGTTTAATTACAGTCATACAGGTTGCCAGCAAAACAATCATAAATATGGTAATTGGAAAAGCAAATCCCAACAAATTGTTTGTAAAAATCACAACAAACCTTGTATTGTCTTTATAAAACTGGGTCTGTACATAGAATCTGTTCTTGTTTCCATGAACACTAATCACATCACCATAATATGACAGGGGGAAAGTCACATAACTAAGTTGAAGACCTAGAGAAGTCAAAGCAATCAGTGTACCCATGGCACGCGTGCTTATCAGTGTTGAAGCTCGAAGAGGAAACATTACACAGACACACCGTTCCACTGCAATCACCATGGTGATGAAAGACGATGTTAATCGAAGGCCATATGTGATGCCTGTCATAGGCATAAACGTCTCTTTGTAAAAAATCTTAAAGATCCACTCGTTTCCCCACTGAATAAAATAAGTCAATGGAAATAGTATGAAAGTTAAAATCAGGTAGATACAGTCTACTAGTGCCAGTGTGAAGAGACAGAGGTTCATCCGATCGCGTAGACTCTGACTCCAGAACACCAGACAGTTGATGACATTTGCTGGGATACCTATAAGACCCATCAGTGATGGAAGGACGACCGTCATTAATGGCGGTAACAAAGCGAAATAATATTCAGAAACCTTGTGTGGAATAGGAGAGAAAATACTGGGCTTCCAGGAGCACATGGAAGGCAAAAAACATCAGCCAGAAGATCAAGCTGAGAATCTTCAAGTCAAATGTGATCAGCACCCTCCTTTACGGATCAGAATCTTGGAAGATGACCAAAACCATCAGTAACAAGCTTGACGTCTTCCAAAACAGATGCCTCAGGCGCATACTTAACATCTTTTGGCCAAACACCATCACCAACGAAGAACTCCACCGAAGAACTGAAACCGAGTCCATCACCACGCAGGTTCAACGAAGGCGTTGGCGATGGATTGGACATGTGCTCCGCCAGCAGACAGCAGACCTTTCCAGAGTCGCCCTACGATGGACTCCAGACGGCCAAAGAAAACGAGGCCGCCCAAAAGAAACTTGGAGAAGAACAGTGGAAAGGGAGATGAAAGGAAAGGGCTGGACATGGGGTCACCTAGAGCGTGTTTCAGCCGATCGACATCGGTGGCGGACTCTGGTTGAGGCCTTATGTGCAACCTGATGCACGAAGAGGAATAGATAGATAGATTGTGTGGAATGTCTCTTTGGTCCGCGAGTTTATTAAATGTTATCGTCGGTTAATTTGATTTTACCCAATCCTAATGAACGGTGAAACACGTGGGTATATTTGTAAAGAAAGTCTTTAGCAGAGTGCACCTCGAGAATACGGATGGCTGAACACTTCTCATTGCACTGTTAACAACAGCGGTATACCTCTGCTTAAGATGACCTCGGGTCGATTAGTGAACCGGCTACAGATTGTTGTTTACAAGAGATGAAACTACGGAAAGTGAAGGAGACCTTCCACACGGTACTGTGAGTAGCTGTGACGAGTTCTGACCCCTGGACATGATCATCTTCAAGGTGTGAGTCGCAAGACAATGTCTTCCGTCGGCACCATTATATAAACATTAATTGTAGGAACTACATTTCTTCCTCGTTTTTATGAATAAAATAAAAAAAAAAAGAGATAACCTCTTATTCCTTCCATTTCTTACAGACAAGAATAATTTTTGTCTGATAAAGTAAAGCTAACAATGTATCAACTTACTTTACAAATTAAACTTCCTTTGTCTAACGTTCTTAAAGGATGAAAGATTTTTTTTTTAAATAAAGAAAAATTTGCATTAAGTGAATTCTTTTATTATTTCTCGTTTTTCTCTTTTACTTTGATTCACAATATATTTTGAATTACGTGATTAATTTTGTATTTTGTCGACTTTTTTGTCCGTTCGTACTTCAGTGTGTATTTACATTTTAGAGAACTTTAATTCTATTTCCAGACACCAGGACGATTATGAGGATGATTATTATTATCATTGGAATTATCATTAAATATTATTTAGTAGAAAATAATAAGATTTCAGAATGAGTGAAAATACTTTTTCTCATTCAATTAATGTTAACTTACGTCAGAAAATGCGATACAACGGCCCTCTACATACATTTTTCAACACGGGGAAACATTTATTAACAGAGAGTAAGGACAATTTCAAGAAAATTACTCAGAACTTAATGAAGAATGAATTCACTTGTTCTTTTTAATACCAACAAAGTAAACATTTGCTACTTGAAAATGGAAACA
Source organism: Pomacea canaliculata (assembly GCF_003073045.1). NCBI lineage: Eukaryota > Metazoa > Mollusca > Gastropoda > Architaenioglossa > Ampullariidae > Pomacea > Pomacea canaliculata. The sequence continues at coordinate 21,925,216 of NC_037595.1, read as the reverse complement.
TTAATATTTTTCCACTGCAGTAATTGAAGAAATGCTTTGGCTTATTCACAAGCGAATAATTGTAAGACTTAAAGAGTAAATACCTTCTATTCCATAATTTTATTTTTATTATTATCAATAGATGACGATGTGTAAGCAATGTTACTTTCTACAAATATTATTATTAGTCTGTGCACGTGTGTTTCCGTACGCATGTGTAATCTTTATGCGAGGTCTTCGCCAAGCCGTGAATGATTTCTAATTTACTTTAATGTTTTTGTGACTGTGCATTGTTTGTATTGTTGATGAGATAAATATTGACATCACTGTCAGGAAATCTCATCACAGCTGGTCTCCATTCCACGTATGTTTGAGCTGTCTGTCAGTCTGTTGGTAAAGTCTTGCAGTTGTCTGTCGGTGCGTGCTGTCAGGTGGATGTCGTCTGCTAAGTGTCGGCTGCTAGTCGGCCCTCCACCCATGGACATGGAAGTGTAAAGGTTGTGGAGGGTCTCACGCATGAAGTTGTCGCGAAATATGTTGACGGACACGTGCGACACCTTGTCGGACGCTTACCGTCGTGTGCAAGAAATCTTCCATTTGTTTCTCCAGCAGACCTGCGCTCGTTGCCGTGTGATACAGCTCTTTGACCACGTGCTCGACACCCTCCTCTATGTTTACGTTTTCATCAAGTGTCGTAGCTTCTCCCGCTTAAATATATAAAATCGATTTCTAAGGTCTATGAAGTTGTGATACAGATCGCGATGGTACTAAAGATGCTTGTGTATCAGGATTCGACAGTTAAACTTTTCAACTGTGTTTCTTCCATGTGTTAAGCCCGTCATTTTTGTTTTTGTGTTTTTGTTTTCATTTGTTGTTTGAAGTTTTGCTAGTACTAAGGAGTAGTGCTGATGCGATCATGTATTTCTTTCATTCTCTATAACACAACAGCGAGAGTTGTTGTTGTTGTTGTTGTTGTTGTTGTTGTTGTTGTTGTTGTTGTTGTTGTTGTTGTTGTTGTTGTTCGCCCCACCCTGCTTCAGCAGATCATCTGGAAGGAGGCATAAACAACACTCTACTGACATAGACAGCAGCTAACCGAGCTTATAGCAGACGACACGGAAATGAATGACGTCAATTACCGCGTGTAAGAGGTCACGACCTTTCCGCGAACGAGATCACACTATCCTTGAAAATGACGTCAAAGTGACGTCTGCTACACGCTGCCTGTCTTCTCTCTGTGTGTCCACTGCGCCATGAGGGACACACAAACCGACCAATGGCTGACAACCGACGTCCGTCTGTTTCTACCCGAGTTGTCTGTACACAGCGCATCAATGGGAGACAACTCACAAGGGAGAGTCGTGCCCCTTCGCCGATATTGCTAAAGAGTTAAGTCTCTTAGTTTTTCGCCTTTTCCTGTTCATCTGAGTTCACGCTGCTTGTGTAATGTTGATCTGTGCATCTATAACGCAACTTCATATATGATAGGATTCATTTTTGTGCCTGTGCTACTTTTCTTCTTTTCAACTAATAATTGTATTTGTATTGCCACGTCAGCGCCATCTTGCCATAACTGACATTTGAGATGTGAGCATCAGCAGTGTCAGCATCACACTGATTCCTTTTCTTAAGCTGCTGAAGTTTTGATGGCGACCTGTCACAGTCAGCTTCGTGCGTAGACATTGCTCTCGGCTCTTGTTCTTGTTATTTGGTTCCTCTTTGTGTTTTCTGTATTTGATTCTATTCTTCGCTTAGTACGGTTGTTTATTCTATTATAGCTCATATGTTATTTGTTTGTTTTTTCCTGTCCATCGTATGCTGTCTATGTTTTCTGTTTGTTCTTAAGAGCTAAGAGCCTGTTCATTAGGAGTGTGAGTACTTTACACATTTTGCATGACTGTGATGATGATGATGATGATGATGATGATGATGATGATGATGATGATGATGATGATGATGATGATGATGATGATGATGATGATGATGATGATTTATTAGTATTAGTATTATGTACTTTAATTAAAGTAGTTTCGGTCCTGTGAAAAGTTTTGTATGCTGACTTAGCATGGAGGATGAGCTCGCGCTCTTGTAAGTAGGCCCAGAGATGTGTCATAACTACTTTCTTTATGATCTGTGATAGAAAAAGACAAGTTGGAAACTGGGCGATAATTGTTTAACACATTATATTAGTAACTTTAGTCTTATAGCTAATAATACGTGAATACAGTGTGCAATCAACGATTATATTTGTTGTATTCGCCACAGTACTTGTGATCCTGAATATAGAAACCAGCTCTTTGGTCTCCCATCGTCCCATACCTTCTTTAGTATTCTCCGTTTGTTTGTTTGTTTGTTTGTTTGTTTGTTTGTTTGTTTGTTTGTTTGTTTGTTTTTTTTTTATTTTTGGTCTGCGGCTGTCACATACACAAGCGAGCACGTAGACGCCTGAACATTGTGAGCGTTCTTTTCATCCAAACAAAACACTAAAACTGCCTCTTTGTAGGTCCTGTATACATTTAATTATATCGAAAAATTCATGGTGTACTAACTGATAAAAAATACTCCATGAATCTACAAAAATCATTTCTCAGTATATATATATACTTCTATTAATTTTTATTACTTTTTATCATTATTACCTTTTAATATCTTTAATATTAAATACAATCCTAAGAGCGATTTCCTTTTCTGAGATTGATGGTTGACAAAAGAATACTAGAGTTTATAGTTCGGCACAAGGTCAGTTTATACTCTTCACTATGTATAATGCTCTTGTACACTGTTAATATAGTCACAGTCGGCTGGTGTTGCACTGATCCATGAAAGTATATGCATATATTTTCAACAAAACATTCATCGATGGCCTCACTCGGGGTTAGATGTTAATACACATCGGCAGTAGCCACCTTATCCACTCAGGTGTTTCACCGTTGCAGTCCCACTTACAGACCAACTAAGCGTGATTGTGATGTGATAAATTCTGTTAACGGATCCGTCCGCGTAAATGAATATTTCGTTGAGCTTTACAACACCAACAAGATCGGTAATAAAATAAATAAGAAAATATAATTAAAGTAAAGAGACAAATATGTGTTAACAGAATAGATACAGCTATATACTAATAAATAAAAACATGCAATCTTTACAAACTCTCCTGGTGGCGTGATTGTAGCGTCCTGCACTTGTATCCCCTGTTGAATCTGAATTTCTTCACACTTTCTCCTTCCGACACAGTCTAGTTGACAAATATATTATTTCCGCACGATGTAGTCCACAGATGTGTTTTACAGAATGATTGAGTTTACATTCAAACGCTCTCCGAAGACATAATCTGTTCCCAGAGTGCTGTCCCTCAATTGCTACACCCTGGCAATACTGTCTGTCCTGCTAACCGTCATGTAGCGTTCTGCTCTTGTACCTCATCTTTATGTTGTTCAGTACCTCACTATCTACTGGCTGTTATCTTTCATTTATCATTTTTGGTCTGCGCAGAGATTTATATTGGTCGCGATACTGAGGGTTATAATTTCACATTAGTAGTAGAAGTAGTCGTCACTGCAATAGTATACATAAATACATTGTAATCAAACAACAAATGTACTCACACTGTGACTGTGTATCTCACATGTTGTCCTACCTCCAGTACTTTCGCATTTGTTTTAGAGTAATGTGTCCTGGGAAAAAATAATGGGCCTCGAACACTAATCATTTATTGAACTTGAGAAAGCAATTATTAACTTGTGAGTTTTGAAAACAACAAAACGGCTATAGTTGTTTGCATCTAGGATAGCCGCAGACACCTACATTCCACTATACCGAAAGAACAAGTAGCTTCCCTGTATGCATCAAGGTTACTACGCGGTGCATTAACCCTAGAAATCATTTAGTATTGAGCTGTTTCCCCATTGTTTCATATCACAGATGCATTTCTGTGAATCTCATCAAAGAAATACATTATTCAACTTTATAATGCAGAGACATGCCACATGGGACTACAGTGGAACCTCGGTTAGCGAACGCCTCGGATAGCGAATATTTCGGATAACGAACAAAAATTTCGTTACAAATTTGTCTCGGATAGCGAACAAAATTTCGGATAAAAAACAGCCACGTGAACCACACGTGACCGACCAGCATGTCATCATTCGCGCTCGAGATACAGTTACAATCGGTCGTGCCTTATCTGTGAGCATCCTTCTTATTTAGTGATTTTTTGTGCTTTATTTTTAATAAGACAATCCTCAATCATCGCTCAAAAGAAGATTAAGAGCAATTAATAGTAGTGAGGTAATGGCATGGCTTTCTGAGTAACTCACGAAAAATACATGATACAAACAGTTCGTGAGCATTGTAAATAGACATACCTATGTCCATCCTTACTTTCACTCGACTTTTAAATAATCCACTTAGAAATAATAATATTGATAACTGCTGTTTGTTGAACTCTTAAACTGGGTTTTTTTCTGTTGTAATAATATTCATGTGTTACAATGAATAAAGATGGATTTGAAAACTCCGACTCATTTAGGGGCACTTGCGAAATAAGATCACCTTTTATTTCAGAAGCTTTGACTGTGGGGTATGAACTAGGAAATTATCTGTTTAACCACTATTAACATTTAGAAGAGTGTCCAACGTGTATTTTGACATTAACACGAGCGCTGTGTTAAACGAGATACAGCAGTGCAGCTTCGTGGAGACCGAGTTATTTTAGGCACGGGTAGAAATTGCACCCGGGGGGGAAAGCGATAACACTGGAGCAAGTTCATGTTTGTCATTTGATATTTCATGCCAGGGTGGCAAATGACAGGACTAAGCAGGTGAACGCAGCCAACGGGAGGGAGAAATGGAAATACCAGTTGTGAGCTCTCTGCACTTTCCAACATCATCGGGGTGTGTGAATCATGCACTTAATAGAAAAGCAGACAACGCTTGTAAGAGCAATGGCGTCCATACCAGAAAAACACAGCTGCTTGATTCCCGGCTTGCATTTTCTAGCATCCCGTAAGAATCTTTGTCCCTTTAATGGATATTTGATTACAGTTCCATTCAATAACTATTTCAATCGCAAATTAGATACAGAGGCTGAAGAGCTTTGTGTGATTTCAGAAACCAGTAAACCTGTTTGTTATGTTCAGTCAGTTCATAAAAATCTCTCAGTCTAAAATACAAAAATAACAAGACAGAAAACAAATGGAGTCTTATGACACATATACTTTTATTTTGCAATTAATTTTTATGATTTACGACATAATAATTCACAATAAAGAAAGAAATCGTTGACATACCCTTTCTGTGTGTGCTGGGTGGCTCGCGACTCCCCAGTCCGCACCCGGCTTCATGCGGAAGTCCCCTGCATGCTATTTCCCCGCGTTATTCACGCCACCCCGCCTTGTCATCTGTCACGTGACAGCTTGCCACTTGTGGTTAATATTTATGTGTGTGTTCTTTTTATCTTACTTGACGTTAGTTGTAAATACGGGTGTTTGTATTCCGGGTCAAACGTTTCGATATACCTGCGACTCGAAATTTAAAAAAAATACTCGTTTTAGTCAAAATTAAAGGCACTGTTTTAGAGGTCAGTGTGTGTGTATATATATATATACGTAGATATTTATAAACTTTGAATAAACTAGCCTTTTGCATATCATTTGCATCTATTACACTAACGTGACGAGTGTAAAGCGCACGAGCAGACTAAGATAAGGGACACAATCTTTCCGACTCACGTCCTGATAGCCTCCCTTTCTCACGCTGCTTGCAGATAAAATAGATTTTCAAAACATCAATTAGAAGACTGACATACTGCGATCCTCGCGATATTTGTAGCAAATTGTGTCGCATTGCTCACGTGACTAAAGTCTCCGGTTATGATGACATATTTGTAGAGTAGTGGGAAAGAAGTTCGTTTGTCACCCGACTGTGACGGGCTCTGGGTTCGCAGCTCGGCTCTGGACACGATACCTGTTAGCACGGCAGTCCGTCGGGTTTTCCCCAGGAAACTCAAATTTTCTACTTCTTCCTTCCCTCTTCCTCGTTGTGTGCAACCCCCTCAAGGATAAAGTTTTGGAGGTGCGTCTGAAATGAATGTGCGGACTTTAGGGTAAAATCGCACAATGGAGCGTAAACGCGAGTTTGCTAAATGAAATCATCAAATCCCTTTGTGTTGTCATTATTATTCACTCTGGATGGTCTTATTAAATTTATACACAGAACTTTAAGTCAGTACCAAACAGGTAACAATGCTCGGGTAGTTATTAAGCCTGGGACTGCGTCGACTAGACTTTGGGTATTTGGAAAATGTAGCTTTCTCGATGGAATTGATTTGCGCAGGCACGAACACACACACTTGCAATTACACTGTTCACACCGGCAAACGTGTACGAGTCACGTGATAGGCATGAGTTCATCCTCATGTCTTACATCACATCCAACAGTGTACTTGTAACGAGTGGATATTGACTTTGCACTAAAGCTTCTATTAAATTTTTTTTCATAGAACTCAGCTTCACATTTTACACCTGAGCATTTTTCATGTAAATAAATGTCAAAATTAGATGTCCAAATGGATAAAACGCATCAAAAGTATTTTTGCGCCATCCTTCGTCACTGCACTCTGAGTAGCTCTGGGTCGACTGTCCATACACAGCACCTACTTGCTGCCATGAACACTAATCACATCACCGTAGTATGACAGGGGGAAAGTCACATAACTAAGCTGAAGACCTAGAGAAGTCAAAGCAATCAGTGTGCCCATGGTGCGCGTGCTTATCAGTGTTGAAGCTCGAAGAGGAAACATTACACAGACACACCGTTCCACTGCAATCACCATGGTGATGAAAGACGATGTTAATCGAAGACCATATGTGATGCCTGTCACATATATCAACACCTGTTTGTAAAAATTCCTAAAGATCCACTCGTTTCCCCACTCAATAAAATAAGTCAACGGATACAGCGTGAAGATGCCAATCAGGTAGATACAGTCTACTAGTGCCAGTGTGAAGAGACAGACGTTCATCCGATCGCGTAGACCCTGACTCCAGAACACCAGACAGTTGATGACATTTGCTGGGATACCTATAAGACCCATCAGTGATGGAAGGACGACCTCTATAACAATATTTATCAACGTGTGAATGTCCACTTCTGTGACATCATACTGTGTAGTCCCTGTCGTTAGTCCGGGTGATGTCACATTCACTAAGTCCGTCATTAATGGCGGTAACAAAGCGAAAAAATAATTATAAATGCCTGTTTGGTCTATGAGCTTGTGAAATAAGATCGTCGGTTAACTGGGTTTAGTGCAATGCTAATAAATGTGATAAACGCGGGTAATTTCTGAAACTTCAAAAAAGCCGTTAGCACCTACAGAGTAAGCCTCAAGAACACGTGTGAACTGATAGATGAACACTTCTCATTGCACTAGTGACAAGACAGTTTTACGTCTGCTTTAGTTGATTTCAGACCGATCGGTGCATCTGTTACAAACTGTTGTTTGCGAGACATTTACCATTGCACGAGGAGGATAAAGGTGTGAACACCTTAAAGACGCTACTGTGAGTAGCTGAGACAGTTTCTGAACCCTGCACCTGATCATCCTCAAGGTATGTCACAAGACAATATCTGCCTTCTGCCATATAATATAAACGTTAGTTGTAGGGACTACATTTCTCCTTTTATTTGTAGTGAATAGAATAAAAAACTTACCTCCCATTACTTCCATTTCTAACAAACAGAAATAATTTTTACTCGAAGAAAGAAAATCTTACGATTGATTAACTTCACAAATTAAAGTAAATTTATCTCTTGTAATATTTCAAAGAATGCAAGCTATCTTTAAACGTAGAAGAAGTTTGTGTGTCAATAAATTCGTTATTTTCTCGTTCACTTTTGTGACTCTCGGTCTCATTCATATATTTTTAATTCCGTTGACTATTTTTTGTATATTCGTACACATTGAAATGTGTTTTTACTTTTAATAATATTTTAATACTTTTACGAGTCATCTTCACGATTACGATGACAGTATTATCATAAATGATAATTAAATAGAAGACAATAAGCTTTAGAAATGTGTGAAATAGTTTTTCTCATTCAATTAATTTTAACGTATGTCACAAAATGCGATACAACGACCCTCCTACATACATCCTTGAACACGGAGAAACATTTATTTATGGAAAGTAAGGACAATTTCAAGAAAATTGCTCAGAACTTAATGAAGAATGTGTGCATACGTTATTTTATTTCTTTTTTTCTTTTTTCCATACCTACAAACCACTGAAAACAGTTTCAACTTGAAGACTAAAAATTAAATACTTATTCTCGGCAAAATTACTTTAAGTGTAAATGGCATCTTTTGCATAATTTTATTTTCGAATAAATATACCGCCAACCTAATAGCCAATTATTTCCACTCATGCACATACACATCTGCCAAAAACATACACACACGCGCGCACGCACGCACACACAAACTTGCAATTACACTGTTCACATCGGGAGACGTGTACGAGTCACGTGATAGGCGTTATAGGAAATTGGACCAATCAAAACTGCCATCAGAAGTCTGGCGTTGGCTGTGGAACCATCAGCGACACACACCTCGGTGCAGATGTAAGGGAGGTATGATGTCAGTTTACGTGTGTATAGTTCATCCTGATGTCTTACATCACATCCAACAGTCTACTTGTAACGAGAGGATATTGACTTTGCACTAAAGCTTCTATTAAATTTCTTCTATAGAACTCAGCTTCACATTTTACATCTGAGCATTTTTCAGGTAAATAAATATGTCAAAATTAGATGTCCAAACAAATAAACCTCAACAAAAGCATTTTTGCGCCATCCTACGTCACTGCACTCTGAGTAGCTCTGGGTCGACTGTCCATACACAGCACCTACATGCTGCCAATCCTCTAAGTTTATTCGTCCAAAACTTCGTGCTAATAGCAGGACTTGTTCGTCGAGTACGAGCCTATTTAGGACATACAACCACCTGTTGGGCCACAACTACCCTCGGTCATTGCACATGTTTTACTTTTTGAGGCCTTTTGAGAGTTTTTTTGTCCACAAGATTCTTGACATCCGGGTTAAACTTGATCACCTGCCTTTGCACCCATTATCTCTTGCTAAGCACGTCGATGATCTCGCAAGGCTAAAGTGTTTCTTTCTTCCTTTCAGACTTTGATAATAACCTTTTATTTCAGGTCGGTGGTTATCTACAAATAAATTTAGCATTTGTTTGAGAGTAATGTCTCCTGTAAAATAATAATGGGCCTTGAATACTAATCATTTACTGAAGTTGAGAAAGCAATTTACACCTTGTGAGTATTAAAAACAAACAACAAAACGGCTAAAGACACCTACATTCTACTATACTATAGAACAAGTAGCATCACTGTATACATCAAGGCTAGCACGAGATGCTTTCACCTCAGAAATCTTTTAGTCTCGAACTAATTCCACATTTTGTCATATCACAGGTACACTTCTGTCAATCTCATGAAAGAGATATGTTATTCAAGCTTTATGATGTAAAGACTCACGGCATTGGATTAATTTTAACAGAGTAGTCAAAGGTCAAGAAGCATCTCTTACCATCTTTATGATAAAGTGTTGTTTAAACAATTTATGCCCATTGAATGGTTAACCATCTCATGCAACAGAATTTCAACTTATTATCCTTCTTAGCTTTTGAAGCCTCCATTTCAAAACTAACACTCTAACACAGTGATGCCCAACCTTTTTCGGCCTGCGGGCCATGCACATTTCCGACGTGCATGTGACGGGCCACTTCACCGCAAAAATACAAAAAAGAAAAAAAAATAGAGCAGATACCATTTTTTTAGAAACAAGTTGTACTTACCATTAACTATGTAGTAATTAGTTGGATATTTGAAGTTGTTTTCCCGAAACCAACTTCTGAATGTCCGGCTGCATCGTAGAGACACAAGTCGGAGCACTGAATCGAAATATTCGTCATCGAAAAAAAAGATTGGGAAAACGCCCCTACGTAGGAATAAATACTTCTTCTTCCTTTTTTCTGTTTTTTTTTTTTTTCTTTTTTCTTTTTTTGTTTTTTTTTTTTTACTAACATGCCGATTTCCTACACTCAGGGCGAAAGTTTCGCGGGCCGGAGGGGACCGCATCGCGGGCCGGATATGGCCCGCAGGCCGTAGGTTGGGCATCAGTCCTCTAGACAAACAATATGTAGATTAAATAAATTGTACATATGATTCCACAACCACAGTTAGCGTTAGCAATAATATGTAACTGAAGTTTTTGGAGTCACGTTTGTTTTATTAGAAAGACTAAAGATCTTTTGAAAATGTTTCCTGAACAGAGAAGAGCGAGAGAAATATATAAAGCAAGGAAGGCAGCAATTGATTCCTGAAATAACGTTCACAAGTCCAGTTAAAACAAGAAACAAAAAGCTCTGATTCATAGAGGAAACGAGATCGTACCAGCCCAAGACAAACACTTCGCGAGCAACAAACGGCAGCATGGTTCCGATGTAGACGCAGGCCGCTATGACTAACATCACAGTCAGCGCCCTCTCACGCCGGCAACTGTCGCTGTCAACAGAACTCGACTTCTGGCGCCACCTGTAGGCACTTTTCAGCCTAAGTACAGTCACACCAGTTGCCAACGCAACAATTATAAATATGGTAATGGGAAAAGCAAATCCCAACAAATTGTTTGTAAAAATCACAACAAACCTTGTATTGTCTTTAAAAAACTTAGTCTCTACATAAATTCTATTCTTCTTTCCGTAAACACTAATGACATCACCGTAGTATGACAGGGGGAAAGTCACATAACTAAGCTGAAGACCTAGAGAAGTCAAAGCAATCAGTGTACCCATGGTGCGCGTGCTTATCAGTGTTGAAGCTCGAAGAGGAAACATTACACAGACACACCGTTCCACTGCAATCACCATGGTGATGAAAGACGATGTTAATCGGAGGCCATATGTGATGCCTGTCATAGGCATAAACGCCTCTTTGTAAAAATTCCTAAAGATCCACTCGTTTCCCCACTCAATAAAATAAGTCAGCGGATATACTGTGAAAGTTAAAATAAGGTAGATACAGTCTACTAGTGCCAGTGTGAAGAGACAGAGGTTCATTCGATCGCGTAGACCCTGACTCCAGAACACCAGACAGTTGATGACATTTGCTGGGATACCTATAAGACACATTAGTGATGGAAGGACGACCTTAATCACAATATTTATCAACGTGTGAATGTCCACTTCTGTGGCATCATACTGTGTAGTCCCTGTCGTTAGTCCGGGTGATGTCACATTCACCAAGTCCGTCATTAATGGCGGTAACAAAGCGAATTAATATTCAGAAACCTTGTGTGGAATGCCTCTTTGGTCCGCGAGTTTATTAAATGTTATCGTCGGTTAATTTGATTTTACCCAATCCTAATGAACAGTGACACACGTGGGTATATTTGTAAAGAAAGTCCTTAGCAGAGTGCACCTCGAGAATACGGATGGCAGAACACTTCTCATTGCACTGTTAACAACAGCGGGATACCTCTGCTTAAGATGACCTCGGGTCGATTAGTTAACCGGCTACAGATTGTTGTTTACAAGAGATGAAACTACGGAAAGTGAAGGAGACCTTCCACACGGTACTGTGAGTAGCTGAGACGAGTTCTGACCCATGGACATGATCATCTTCAAGGTGTGAGTCGCAAGACAATGTCTTCCGTCGGCCCCATTATATAAACATTAATTGTGGGAACTACATTTCTTCCTCATTTATATAAATAAAATAAAGCAAAAAAAGAGAGATAATTTCTTATTCCATCCATTTCTTACAAACAAGAAAAATTTTTGTCTGATGAGTAAAGCTAACAATGTATCAACTTACTTTACAAATTAAACTTCCTTTGTCTAACGTTCTTAAAGCATGAAAGATTTTTTTTAAATAAAGAGAATTTCCATTAAGTAAATTATTTTTATTATTTCTCGTTTTTCTCTTTTACTTTGATTCACAAAATATTTTGAATTACGTGATTAATTTTGTATTTTGTCGACTTTTTTCTCCGTACTTCAGTGTGTATTTACATTTTAGAGAACTTTAATTCTATTTCCAGACACCAGGACGATTATGAGGATGATTATTATCATTGGAATTATCATCAAATATTATTTAGTAGAAAATAATAAGATTTAAGATTGCCTGAAATACTTTTTCTCATTCAATTAATTTTAACGTATGTCAGAAAATGCGATACAACGGCCCTCTACATACATTTTTCAACACGAAGAAACATTTATTAACAGAAAGTAAGGACAATTTCAAGAAAATTACTCAGAACTTAATGAAGAATGAATTCACTTGTTCTTTTTAATACCAACAAAGTAACATTTGCTACTTGAAAATGGAAACATTAATATTTTTCCACTGCAGTAATTGAAGAAATGCTTTGGCTTATTCACAAGCGAATAATTGTAAGACTTAAAGAGTAAATACCTTCTTTTCCATAATTTTCTTTTATTATTATCAATAGATGACGATGTGTAAGTAATGTTACTTTCTTCAAATATTATTATTAGTCTGTGCACGTGTGTTTCCGTACGCATGTGCGAGGTGTTCGCAAAGCCGTGAATGATTTCTAATTTACTTTAATGTTTTTTAATGTGACTTTGCAATGTTTGTACTGTTGATTAGATAAATATTGACATCACTGTCAGGAAATGTCATCACAGCAGGTCTCCATTCCACGTATGTTTGAGCTGTCTGTCAGTCTGTTGGTAAGTCTTGAAGTTGTCTGTGGGTACGTGCTGTCAGGTGGATGTCGTCTGCTAAGTGTCGGCTGGTAGTCGGCCCTCCACCCATGGACATGGAAGTGTAAAGGTTGTGGAGGGTCTCACGCATGAAGTTCTCGTGAAATATGTTGACGGACACGTGCGACACCTTGTCGGACGCTTACCGTCGTGTGCAAGAAACCTTCCATTTGTTTCTCCAACAGACCTGCGCTCGTCGCCGTGTATACAGCTCTTTGACCACGTGGTCGACACCCTCCTCTATGTTTACGTTTTCATCAAGTGTCGTAGCTTCTCCCATTTAAATATATAAAATCGATTTCTAAGGTCTATGAAGTTGTGATACAGATCGCGATGGTACTAAAGATGCTTGTGTATCAGGATTCGACAGTTAAACTTTTCAACTGTGTTTCTTCCATGTGTTAAGCCCGTCATTTTTGTTTTTGTGTTTTTGTTTTGATTTGTTGTTTGAAGTTTTGCTAGCACTAAGGAGTAGTGCTGATGCGATCATGTATTTCTTTCATTCTCTATAACACAACAGCGAGAGTTGTTGTTGTTGTTGTTGTTGTTGTTGTTGTTGTTGTTGTTGTTGTTGTTGTTGTTGTTGTTGTTGTTGTTGTTGTTGTTGTTGTTGTTGTTGTTGCTGTTGTTGTTGTTGTTGTACGCCCCACCCTGCTTCAGCAGATCATCTGGAAGGAGGCATAAACAACACTCTACTGACATAGACAGCAGCTAACAAAGCTTCTAGCAGACGACACGGAAATGAATGACGTCAAGTACCGCGTGAAAGAGGTCACGACCTTTCCGCGAACGAGATCACACTATCCTTGAAGATGACGTCAAAGTGACGTCTGCTACACGCTGCCTGTCTTCTCTCTGTTTGTCCACTGCGCCATCAGGGACATACAAACCGACCAATGGCTGACAACCGACGTCCGTCTGTTTCTACCCGAGTTGTCTGTACACAGCGCTTCAATGGGAGACAACTCACAAGGGAGAGTCGTGTCCCTTCGCCGATATTGCTAAAGAGTTAAGTCTCTTAGCTTTTCGCCTTTTCTAGTTAATGTGAGTTCACGCTGCTTGTGTAATGTTGATCGGTGCATCTATAACGAAGCTTCATATATGATAGGATTTATTTTTATGCCTGTGCCACTTTTCTTCTTTTCAACTAATAATTGTATTTGTATTGCCACGTCAGCGCCATTTTGCCATAACTGACATTTGAGATGTGAGCATCAGCAGTGTCAGCATCACACTGATTCCTTTTCTAAAGCTGCTGAAGTTTTGATGGCGACCTGTCACAGTCAGCTTCGTGCGTAGTAAACGCAGGTCTGATAGACGAACACTGTGCATCTCTCTGAAACTAGTTTGTCTCCGTGAGCATGATGCTCTAACAAGAGTTGTCACATGGAACATTATTTTTGTTTGTTATGTACGTGTTATCATATATATATATAGTTTCATATGGGATAGACATGGGTTCTGAGTTCTACTGTATAGTATTTTATGCTATTCTCTAGAACAGTTTTTATAACACTGAGGAGTCTTACATGCCGAGAGATCGGCCTTCTCTTTACGTTATTAAGCAAATAACAAGAACTGAGAGTATCATGATAAAGACGAGCATTGGAAGGGTGGGAAAAAGAACTAGCATGCGTCCTTCATCAGGAATGTGGGATTCATTGTCACTGCAAACATGACTTTTGCTAAACAAGTTACAGCTGTCTGTCAGTCTCTTATTATAAACAAGTTACAGCTGTCTGTCAATCTGTCTATAATGATAAACAAGTTACAGCTGTCAGTCTGTCTCTTGTGGTATGCAAGTTACAGCTGTCTGTCAGTCTCTTATTATAAACAAGTTACAGCTGTCTGTCAATCTGTCTATTATGATAAGCAAGTTACAAGTGTCAGTCTGTCTATTAGGGTATACAAGTTATAGCTGTCTCTCTGCCTATTATGAAAAACAATTTTACAGCTGTTTGTCAGTCTGTCTATTATGAACTACACAAGATCAGCGCCATCCGTCACATTCTGTCTACACGCTACCAACACTCTTGTCTGTGTGTTTGTTTATCCAGACTTGATTACTGCAACTCCTTGCTTGCTGGCTGCCCTGTATACCTTCTTCACAAACACCAGAAAGTACCGAACTCTGCTGCACGTCTGGTGCTTAGGCTAGGACACGGGACCACTCCACCCTCTCTCCTTCGTTTTCTACACTGGCTTTCCATCCGTTCTGGCATCCAGTACAAACTCTCCTTGCTGTGTTTTAATTTCTTTGCTGCTGGCACCTGCCCTGATTATTTCTCTGAACTGCTCTTCCCTTACGTCCCAGCTAGACAACTCCGCTCCTCGTCCGATGATCCTCTCCTTACTCGTCCTGTCACCAAAACAACAACATATGGCTACAGGAAAACGCACCTCTTCCGTAAACATTACTCCTAACAACCTTTCCCATAATGCTAGTCCTTTTGCAATATGATGTTTCTCTCAGCTCTTGTTCTTGTTATTTGGTTCCTCTTTGTGTTTTCTGTATTTGATTTTATTCTTCGCTTAGTACGGTTGTTTATTCTGTAATAGCTCATATATGTTATTTGTTTGTTTTCCTATCCCTCGTATGTTGTCCATGTTTACTTCTTGTTCTTAAGAGCTAAGAGCATGCTCATTAGGAGTGTGAGTATGCGCTTTACAAATTTTGGATTTTGTATTATTATTTTTTTTCGGTGGTTCCTTTAATTAAAGAAGTTTCGGTATTATGAAAGGTTTTCTATGCTGACTGAGCATGGAGGATGAGCTGGTGCTCTTGTAAGTAGGTCCAGAGCTGTGTCAACAGGCCTGACGAGAGGGGGGGGACAGGGGGTCTGGTGCACCCGGCCCGCGGCTGTCAAGGGGCCCGGCTTGGCCAGTGGATTTTTTTTTCTCTCCTTTTCTTTTTTCTTTTAAAGAAAGTCTTAAGGACAGAACACCCAAGCATTACAAATGCAGAAGTTGAGTTTGAGTGTAGATATTGAGATTCGAATTTGTAACACACATTATATACTGGGAAAATAATTTACGATTACAAGTACAAGGGGCCCGGAGAGGTCGTCTGTCCCGGGGCCCGGGCTGGCTCTCGGCGGCCCTGTGTGTCAAAACTATTTTCTCTATGATCTTTGAGAGAAGAAGACAAGTTGGAAACTGGGCGATAATTGTTTAACACATTATGTGAGTAACTTTACTCTTATAGCCAATAATCCGTGAATACAGTGTGCAATCAACGATTATTATTGTTGTACCCGCCACAGTACTTGTGATCCTGAATATTAAAATCAGCTCTTTGGTCTCCCATCGTCCCATACCTTCTTTAGTATTCTCCGTTTTTTTGTTTTGTTTTCGTTTTTTATTTTTGGTCTGCGGCTGTCACATACACAAGCGAGCACGTCGACGCCAGAACATTGTGAGCGTTCTGTTCATCCAAACAAAACACTAAAACTGCCTCTTTGTAGGCCCTGTACACATTTAATTATATCAAAAGATTTTTTGGTGTACTAACTCATAAAAAATACTCGATGAATCTACAAAAGTCATTTCTCAGTATATATATATATACGTCTATTAATTTTTATTACTTTTTATCATTATTACCTTTTAATATCTTTAATATTAAATACAATCCTAAGAGCGATTTCCTTTTCTGAGGTTGATGATTAACAAAAGAATACTAGAGTTTATAGTTCGGCACAAGGTCAGTTTATACTCTTCCCTCTGTGTAATGCTCTTGTACACTGATAACTATAGTCACAGTAGGCTGGTGTTGCACTGATCCATGAAAGTATATACATATATTTTCAACAAATTATCAAAAACAACAAAACATTCATCGATGCCCTCACTCGGGGTTAGACGTTAATACACATCGGCACTGGCCACCTGATCCACTCAGGTGTTTCACAGTTGCCGTCCCACCTACAGACCAACTAAGTGTGATTGTGATGTAATAAAGACTGTAACGGATCCGTCCGCGTAACGGAATATTTCACTGAGCCTTACAACACCAACAAGATCGGTAATAAAATAAATAAGAAAATATAATTAAAGTAAAGAGACAAATCGTGTTAACAGAATAGAAAAACAGCTATATACTAGTAAATAAAAACATGTAATCTTTACAAACTCTCTAGGTGGCGTGATTGTAGCATCCTGCACGTGTATCCCCTGCTGAATATTACTTTCTTCACACTTTTCTCCTTCGACACAGTCTAGTTGACAAATATATTTTTTCCGCACTATGTAGTCCACAGATGTGTTTTACAGAATGGTTGAGTTTACATTCAAACGCTCTCTGAAGACATATCTGTTCCCAGAGTATTGTCCCTCAGTTGCTACACTTAGCTCCCTGGCAATACTGTCTGTCCTGCTAACCGTCATGTAGCGTTCTGCTCTTGTACCTCATCTTTATGTTGTTCAGTACCTCACTATCTACTGGCTGTTATCTTTCATTTATCATTTTTGGTCTGCACAGAGATTTATATTGGTAGTGATACTGAGCGTTATAATTTCACATTAGTAGTAGTAATAGTCGTCACTGCAGTAGTATACATAACTACATTGTAATCAAAAAACAAATGTACTCACACTGTGACTGTGTATCTCGTTCGTTGTCTTACCTCCAGTACCTTACCTTCTATCGCCGTCAACTTGGCTTTTGTCGTAGTTACAGACGGCGGGTAGGACTGACTATATCCCAGGGCTGCATGGGTCGACATTTGAAATTAACCTTTTATATCAGGCCAAACTCAGCATTTGTTTAAGAGCAATAGTCCTGGAAAAATATAATGGGCCTCGAACACTAATCATTTACTGAACTAAAGAAAGCAATTAACACCTTGTGAGTTTTAAAAACAAACAACAAAACGGCTAAAGTAGTTTGCATCTAGGATAGCCGCAGACACCTACATTCCACTATACCGATAGAACAAGTAGCATCACTATATACAACAAGGTTACCACGCGGTGCATTAATCCTAGAAATCTTTTTCTCGAACTGTTTCCACATTGGGTCATATCACAGATGCATTTCTGTGAATCTCATCAAAGAAATATGTTATTCAACTTTATAATGCAGAGACATGCCGCATGGTATTAATTTAAAAGGTAGACCATCAAGAAACGTTCTACAATCTTTGTGTTAAGGTAATTTATGCCCATGGAATAATTAACCATCATGCAAGAGTATCGAAACTTATTACCCATAATGGAACATATATTTTCAATTTTTTTTTTAATCTCCATTTCAGAGTTGTAAACTAATACTCTAAACTAACAAGATGTAAATAAAACAAATTCTACTTACAATTCCACAATAAGAGTGCAATTTAACAATAATAAGAAACTGAAATTGATTGGGTTATATTCGTTTTTTTAAGGATGACTAAAGATGTTTTGTAAATGTTTCCTAAACCGAGAAGAACGAAAGAAATATATAAAGCAAGGAACGCAGGTATTGATTCCTGAAATAAAGTTCACAAGTCCAGTTAAAGCAAGAAACAAAAAGCTCTGATACACAGAGGCAGCGAGATCGTACCAGCACAAGATAAAAACTTGGCGAGCGACAAACGGCAGCATGGTTCCGATGTAGACGCAGGCCGCTATGACTAACATCACTGTCAGCGCCCTCTCACGCCGGCAACTCTCGTTGTCAACAGAACTCGACTTCTGGCGCCACCTGTAGGCGCTTTTCAGTTTAATTACAGTCAAACCCGTTGCCAGCGAAACAATAATAAATATGGTAATGGGAAAAGCAAATCCCAACAAATTGTTTGCAAAAATCACAACAAACCTATCATTGTCTTTATAAAACTTAGTCTGTACAAAGATTCTATTTTTGTTTCCATGAACACTAATCACATCACCGTAGTATGACAGGGGGAAAGTCACATAACTAAGCTGAAGACCTAGAGAAGTCAAAGCAATCAGTGTACCCATGGTGCGCGTGCTTATCAGTGTTGAAGCTCGAAGAGGAAACATTACACAGACACACCGTTCCACTGCAATCACCATGGTGATGAAAGAGGATGTTAATCGAAGACCATATATGATAGATATCACAGAAATAAACGCCTCTTTGTAGAAATTCTTAAGGATCCACTCGTTTCCCCATTCAATAAAATAAGTCACTGGATATAGTATGAAAGTTAAATAAGGTAGATACAGTCTACTAGTGCCAGTGTGAAGAGACAGAGGTTCATCCGATCGCGTAGACTCTGACTCCAGAACACCAGACAGTTGATGACATTTGCTGGGATACCTATAAGACACATCAGTGACGGAAGGACGACATCTATCACAATATTTATCAACCTTTGAATGTCCACTTCTGTGACATCATACTGTGTAGTCCCTGTCGTTAGGCCGGGTGATGTCACATTCACCAAGTCCGTCATTAGTGGCGGTAACAAAGCGAAATAATATGCAGAAACCTTGTGTGGAATGTCTCTTTGGTCTGCGCGTTTATTAAATGTAATCGTCGGTTAATTCCACTTTATGCAATCCTAATGAACGGTGAAACACGTGGGTATATTTGTAAAGAAAGTCCTTAGCAGAGTGCACCTCGACAATACCGATGGCAGAACACTTGTCATTGCACTGTTAACAACAGTGGTATACCTCTGCTTAACATGACCTCGGGTCGATTAGTGAACCGGCTACAGATTGTCGTTTACAAGAGATGAAACTACTGAAAGTGAAGGAGACCTTCCACATGGTACTGTGAGTAGCTGAGACGAGTTCTGACACCTGGAGAGGATCATCTTCAAGGTATGAGTCGCAAGACAATGTCTTACGCCGGACCCATTATATAAACATTAATTGTAGGAACTACATTTCTACTTCATTTATATGAATAAAATAAAAAAAAAGAGATAACCTCTTATTTCTTCCATTTCTTACAAACAATAATAATTTTTTGTCTGATAAATTAAAGCTAACAATGTATCAACTTACTTTACAAATTAAACTTCCTTTATCTAACGTTCTTAAAGCATGAAAGATTTTTTAAAAAATAAAGAGAAATTTGCATTAAGTAAATTCTTTAATTATTTTCTCATTTATCTCTTTTACTTTTATTCACAAAATATTTTGAATTACGGGATTAATTTTGTATTTTGTTGACTTTTTCGTCCTTTCGTACTTTAATTTACATTTTAGAGAACTTTAATTCTATTTCCAGACACCAGGACAATTATGATGATGATTATTATTATCATTGGTATTATCATTAAATATTATTTAGTAGAAGACAATAAGATTTCAGAATGAGTGAAAATACTTTTTCTCATTCAGTTAATTTTAACGGATGTCAGAAATTTCGAAACGGCCCTCTACATACATTTTTGAACACGGAGAAACATTTATTTATGGAAAGTAAGGACAATTTCAAGAAAATTACTCAGAACTTAATGAAGAATGTGTTCACGTGTTCTTTTTCATACCAACAAAGACAACATTTGCTACTTGAAAATGGAAACATTAATATTTTTCCACTGCAGTAATTGAAGACTTGCTTTGGCTTATTCACAAGCGAATAATTGTAAGACTTAAAGAGTAAATACCTTCTTTTCCATAATTTTATTTTATTATTATCAATAGATGACGATGTGTAAGTAATGTTACTTTCTTCAAATATTATTATTAGTCTGTGCACGTGTGTTTCCGTACGCATGTGCGAGGTGTTCGCCAAGCCGTGAATGATTTCTAATTTACTTTAATGTTTTTGTGACTTTGCATTGTTTGTACTGTTGATTAGATAAATATTGACAACACTGTCAGGAAATGTCATCACCGCTGGTCTCCATTCCACGTATGTTTGAGCTGTCTGTCAGTCTGTTGGTAAAGTCTTGCAGTTGTCTGTCGGTGCGTGCTGTCAGGTGGATGTCGTCTGCTAGTCGGCCCTCCACCCATGGACATGGAAGTGTAAAAGGTTGTGGAGGGTCTCACGCATGAAGTTCTCGTGAAATATGTTGACGGACACGTGCGACAGTTGGGGGGGACACCTTGCCGGACGCTTACCGACGCTTATCGTCGTGTGCAAGAAATCTTCCATTTGTTTCTCCAGCAGACCTGAGGTCGTTGCCGTGTGATACAGCGCTTTGACCACGTGCTCGACATCGTCCTCTATGTTTACGTTTTCATCAAGTGTCGTAGCTCCTCGCGCCTAAATATGTCAATAAAGATTTCTAAAGGTTCTGAAATGTGATAAAGATCGCGATGATTCTATCATCTCTGAAGCCCGTCTCTTTTTCTTTGTTTTTTCTTTCTTTTTTATGTTTGGTTTTGTTGTTGTTGTTGTTGTTGTTGTTGTTGTTGTTGTTGTTGTTGTTGTTGTTGTTGTTGTTGTTGTTGTTGTTGTGTTGTTGTTGTTCTTCTTCTTCTTCTTCTTTTTCTTCTTCTTCCTCCTCCTCTTCTTCTTCTTTCTTACACTTCCTAGAATTAGTGGTGATGCGATCCTGTATTACTTTCAGCATGACTTCACTTGGGTGACTGATAAGGATTAATATTCTAACACTGGTTTTCCTTTTATGACACGGGTATCACTTAGTCACTACTTTTATTCTTTGAGTTGTAAGTCTCTTTATGACAGACCACCAAGAGCATTTGTTGTTGTATCCCCACCCTGCTTCAAGGACGTTTTTAACTCCAGGCAGTATTTCTGCCTTTAGTCTGTGTACCTTTCTTTTGACTTCCTTCTGAAGCTCTGGTGAGTTCTCATCTTTGCTGGTTGTAGTCTGTTTTCAAAGATTTTAAGATAAGATAAGACTTTATTTGTCCCAGAGGGCAATTTTGGTAACGAATGTCATCAGTTCAAAGTTTTACAGATCTTTACAATATTCAGTCCATCGGTTAACTACAACATTATTTTATGTGGGAAGGTGGCCACTGCTGTCTTTGACCACTTAGGTCTTGTGCTGACCTGACTTGATGAATGTCTGTAATATTTATAACAATTTCTGTCACCTCGTGCTATTGCCTCATTTATAGTCAATGGACCTCTGGCAATGGCTGAGAGGCTCTTCATCCTCTGCTTGGGCTTCATGAAGACAAGGTCACTGTCTATGTCAGCGCCTGGAAATGTTCTCGTCTTGGCCTTGTTGATGCTGGACTTGAAGCGTCTAGTCAGAGAAACTGAATTAGCGAAGCTAACAATAGGGGCCGCAGACTTCTCGTCTTAGGACAAAGCCATCCACCCACCTCAGTCAACATCTTTAACTCGACTGACGGGCGAGTGGCGCTCACATGTTACACTCTTTGCCGGCTGATGGTGTGAATTGTTTATGAACGAGCTTAATACATGCAATGTACTATTTGTTGTAACCGTTGTCTGTTAATATACTTGCATGTTTCATTATCGCTTACCTTCTTTCAAAACTTTCAGTTTATGTTGGCCAACATCGGTGTCAACGACCACATTTGCAGACAGATAATATAGTTGGTTAATATTCAAATCAGTGATTACAAAGATTGAAAAGACTGCAGGCTCTCTGGTAAGTATAAAAAACAGCTTTTGAATCTCCATACTTTCCTGTGGAAATCCGGACTAATCACCTTCGGATACCTTCAATAAAGTCTATATTTAGACCATTACATACTTCTTTTTTAAAAACAGCATTAAGTTCCGTTGTTAGCATAATGATTAGGAAATTGACAATCAAGAAAAACTGGACGAAGATCAATACCTATCCGGGTCTCATTGATTGTTGAGTTTAGTGTCTGTAAAGTTAAATTTTCAAAAGTGATCATTTTTTGAAAAAATTGCGCCGGACAACTACAGCCAAAGTAATGTTAATATCAGCAAGCCAATGCTTGTCAATGTACACGATTTCTGTGGGAGTATGACTGTAAAATTTGATTACTGTACCTTTAAATTGTTTCTGAGATTGTTTTCTTTAAGTGAACACACCATAGCCAAAATAATACCATTGGAAAAAACAGAATTCATTTAAGGGTGAATTTTGTGAAAATATTATAAAAAATAATTTATTGAAAATGAAAAAGCTCTTTTTCAACAAATTTTCATCAGAATCATATGTATGATATGTCAAAGAATCAAAATCTATTGTCATCTAAAACTCGACCACGGCATCCCAAAACCACTATTTTGTGGAGCGTCCTCTACCTCAAAATTTCCCGATGGCGCATGCGCACGATGTCTCTTCAGTCAAGTTTTGAAGAAGCAATTGTCTCTTGATTATTACTATAGCCCCATACCTTCTTTAGTATTCTTCCTTATTTTTTGATTCACTATTTTTTTTTAAATTGTTCGGAAACTTTGTTCTTTTAAGTACACCTCAAAGAAGTTCATAGCATAGCTTTGTATTTCATACATTTTGTTTTAATTTAGAAGTGCATGATTACAAAAATATAAAACTGTTTTTATGCTTTGCATTAATTTTCAAAAATTTTAATTGTTCGGAAAGCAATGTGATTATCTTGTTGCTTTCGCCAGAATGTACTGTAGCCGGCCCCTGGCACCAAGTCAGTCCGTTCCTCTTTGGTGTTCTAGGGGCGAGGACGGAAGTTCCCATGGAGAATTTTCCACTAAAATTCTAGCTCTTGTTCGTCTGTTTAATCTCTACCTTTCATCCACACTCAGCCAACCTTGGAATCCACAAAAGACTTGTTTTTCTTTCCCAGACAAAAGAGTCTTTTCTTCTGTGCGTCAATTCCACGGATCTTCTTGTGTGTTCTCTATGCTGCTGTGTCTCAACTACAAAGGTAACACAAATCTCACTCGTTCCAGTGATACATGTTCACCTCATTTACATGACGGGGACGCAGGTACGACACGCTAGCATTCGTTGGGACTAACGCTCACACAGGTAAATAGGTTCAAAGACATATTTATTTACATAGTTTACACATACAACTACTATACCTATTTTAACCTACCTGCCTAGCCTTTAGGTAAACAGGTGAAAGCAGTGACCATGAACTTGTATTACTGGACTGCTGGTAGACAATTTTTTTCCACTTAGCTACTAAAACGAGGCAGGAGTGTACAAAGCTTCCGGTTTAGTCACATTCATTGTTTAGGCTCGCGGAGAACTCCTCAAGAGGCTAAGCGTTGGTCGTGGCAGACAACAATCCACCTATACACGTCCATGCACTGACTTTTGCCTGCCATTTATACTGGACGGTTTGGGTGCTACGTCACCCACTTTTGCCGTCCGTCTCGCGCTATAAAGTATGGGGTGGAAGGGGATGCAATATAGTGACATAAAAACAAACATATGCTCATAGATTAATAGTCATTTTAGGAACACATCCATCTGCGAAAGAAGCCAGCAGTTTTTTGTTTTACTCAACAAAAAGAATGTGTTCTTTTCACATCTCACACCAATCAAACAATCATCATAGAGGGTACCTTGGATCTCATATGTCATTGGCTGACTGCACAACACAATTAATGTATATAATATCAACATATATGTAGTTGTAGGTAATCAAAGTTGTATATATAAAGTCGGTATTTAGTCTAGCTAACAAGTTGCTTAGATGGTAGCCAGTGTTTAGAAAACTTTTCTTCGTTTATTTATAAACACACATTAAATTTTTAAATTGTATATCTGGGTTTCAATTTTTGGATAAAGCTTTCTGAATGGAGGATGGCTTTTTTTAAAATCGACAACAATATATGTCAAGGCAAGGGTGGCTTAACAACTCACTCAGCCAGAGAAATCTTTGTTCTTTAACACACAACAAAATGATTGCCTGAGGCTGAACACATCATGTTCATTTCGTTGTCTGGTGGCTCAGGACTTTACAGACTACAACACAAATACGCATTAATAACAACTCACCTAAACACCTCCTTCTAAAGGCGCAGAACATCTAACGATCTATGCAATGTTTACATCCGGGGCACTTACCCAATCAATCTCAACTTAGTCCACCATTACTCACAGTTTATCTTCCCTCTTAGGGTTGCTGCTCTCCACATCTCCAACCAACTAGAAGCCAATAACACAAATACATACGCGAAGGTCGTACACACTGGCCGTGTCGTGAGGTGGTTTCCGGGGTCACAGAGGTACTCTGCAGTGACGTCACGGAGCTAACGGTGCTCCGAGCCCACGTGCTGCTGGATGCTGGAACAAAGGTGATCAAGGAATGGTCCTGGGAGGCTATTCTTCCTTATCCAGAATATCGCCAGTTAAATCCGCCTATACGATTAAAACCTGTAACTCGATGTTACACTATACTACCATTCTAAACACTGTTCTCCAAATGACACATCTTTCTCTCATATGTTCTTGTTTACCACTTTGAAACATATATGAGTTCTAATACAATTCCATAAGTAATAACAGAAAAAAGATGTCATCCTCGTCTAGGCAAGGTTCATCCACAAAGGCTCAGTACCGCGCTGCATCCAGCGTCGATAGACACTACCCTACAACTATACACACATCTCAACAGATTTACATGTTTTCTTTCCTCCGTATCCCGGGCCTGAGTACATTTCCTCCCTCGCTCCCGCCAGAACCTACTGCTGAACTGTATTTGTCAAACACTTTGTGTCACAGTTAACATTTTTCCAACTAATGTTCTCATCTATTCAGCCACGCATTCAACGTACACCTGCAGTCCGTAAGTCGCAAAGGGGTTAAAATTATCTAAAAACACGGAGGCAGGGACTGATCATTGACAATATGTATGTTTTTACGAGTAGGAAAATTAAATCAAGTACAATATCTGTCTCAAAGTTATTAATGCATCCAAACAGAACCACACGCTCACTGATAGTTATCTTTGGACCATTTGTACATTTGCCTAATATACAATTTTGTTAGTTTCTCCACAAATTATTCTCATATTTACACTTCCAAAATATATCCTATTTTCTTTTTCATCTCCGCAAAGGCCGCAGATATAATCATCTTCTAGTCTCATATTGAATAATATTACTTTTGTCTCCAAAGTTCTCTGTAGCACTCTCATTTGAAGGCATTTTCATTTAATATCTTTTATATTAGCCATTGCTTTAAATATAACATGGCAATCAACATTTCTGTTATCCTTTCATCCCATTTTAAAAAACAATTTGGCATAAGTGTGTTAGATATCATTTTATTATAATACAGTCATGCTACTTTTTGCATTGATCTCATTATTCTTAGGGTTTTTTGTGTCATATGTAGACAAAGATGATTCTGTTTTACTCATTCTATTTAACTTTTTATATATATTATAGCCTTTAAAGACTCAAAGTTAATAGAAACATCATATTTACTATTAACAGCTTGATATGATAGTTTCCTCTTTCACCTATTAAGTGTTTAATCAAGTATATATATATATCTTTGTCACACATCTCCTATATAGAAATGTGTTATTCCTAAACAAAATTCTGTCATTACAAAAGATAGGTTCTAACAATATTTACTTTTAAGAGTATCACAACTTATTACCATCAGAAGCTTATATCACAGCTCATTTGTAAGCCTCAAATTAACAGTTGCACACTAACACTCTAAGTTAAAATGTAGATTAAGCAAATTATACAAACAATTCCACAACAACAATGGGCTTTAACAATAAGATGTGACTAAAGTTTTGGGGGTTATATTCATTTACCGTTGAAGGTTAAAAATAATTTTAAATGTTTCCTAAAACGAGAAGAACGAGAGAAATATATAAAGAAGGGAACACAGGTATTAAGACCTGAAATAATGTTCACAAGTCTAGTTAAAGTGAGGAAAAAAACGCTCTGAGACATGGAGGAAACGAGTTCGCTGAAGGCCAACACAAATACTTGGCGAGCAACAAACGGCAGCATGGTTCCGATGTAGACGCTGGCCGCGATGACTAACATCAACGTCAGCGCCCTCTCACGCCGAATACTCTCGCTGTCAACAGAGCTCGACTTCTGGCGCCATCTGTAGGCTCTTTTCAGTTTAATTACAGTCACACCAGTTGCCAATGTAACAATTATAAATATAGTGATTGGAAAAGCAAATCCTAAAAAATTGTTTGTAAAAATTACAACAAACCTTCCATTGTCTTTATAAAACTGGGTCTGTACAAAGAATCTGTTCTTGTTTCCATGAACACTAATCACATCACCGTAGTATGACAGGGAGAAAATCACATAACTAAGCTGAAGACCTAGAGAAGTCAAAGCAATCAGTGTACCCATGGTGCGCGTGCTTATCAGTGTTGAAGCTCGAAGAGGAAACATTACACAGACACACCGTTCCACTGCAATCACCATGGTGATGAAAGAGGATGTTAATCGAAGGCCATATGTGATGCCTGTCATAGGCATAAACGCCTCTTTGTAGAAATTCTTAAGGATCCACTCGTTTCCCCACTCAATAAAATAAGTCACTGGATATAGTATGAAAGTTAAAATAAGGTAGATACAGTCTGCTAGTGCCAGTGTGAAGAGACAGAGGTTCATTCGATCGCGTAGACCCTGACTCCAGAACACCAGACAGGTGATGGCATTTGCTGGGATACCTATAATAGACGTTAGTGACGGAAGGACGACCTCTAAAACAATTTTGTTCAACCTTTGAATGTCCACTTCTGTGACGTCATACTGTGTAGTCCCTGTCGTTAGGTCGGGTGATGTCACATTCACCAAGGCCATCATTAATAGCGGTAACAAAGCGAAATAATAATTGGAAATGTCTGTTTGGTCTGTCTACAAATTGTTGTCCGCGAGACATTTACCATTGCATGAGGAGAACAATGGTGAAGAAATTAAAGAAGTTTAAAAAAAGAGACACCTTGCAGACGATACTGTATCTAAGACGAGTTCTGACCTCTGCACCTGATCATCCTCCAGGTATGAGTCACAAGACAATGTCTGCCATATAATATACACGCTAACTGTAGGCACTACATTTTTTTATTATTTGTAGTGAATAAAATTTAAAAAAAAAACATTTACCTCTCATTCGTTATATTTCTAACAAATAAAAATAATTTTTATCTGAAGAAAGAAAATCCCAAGATTGATCAACTTACTTCACAAATTAATTTAATTTCATCTGTTAAAAGATTTCAAAGCATGCAAGATCTCTTAAAAAAAGACGTTGGTCAATAAATTCTATATTTCTTCGTTTATCTATTTTACTGTAATTAACAATACATTTTTAATTCCTTGGTTATGTCGGTAATCTGTTGACTATTTTTTTGTATGTTCGTACACATCGAAATGTGTTTTTCCTTCTTTTACCATTTCTAGTCATCTTCACGATTATGATGATAAGTAGTCGTACAAAAAAAGGATTATTTAATAGAAGATAAAAAGCTTTAAGAATGCGTGAAATACTTTTTCTCATTCAATTAATTTTAACGAATGTCAGAAAATGCAATGCAACGGCCCTCCCACATACATCCTTGAACACGAAGAAAAAATTATTTATGGAAAATAAGGACAATTTTTAAAAAATTACTTGGAACTGAAGAATGTGTTCATGTGTTCTTTTTTTTTTTTCATACCAACGAACAACGGAAACATTTGCAACTTGAAGACAAAAAAATTTAATACTTTTTCTCGATAAAATTACTTTACGTGCAAATGACATCTTTTGCTTAATTTTCTTTATTTCTTTACAAGAGATGACGATGTATGAAAAATTGTAATTACTACAAATATTATTGATAGTCCGTGCACCTGTGTGTCCGTACGCATGTGGATTATTTGTGGGATGTCTTCAGCAAGCCGTGAATGATTTCTAATTTACTTTAATGTTTTTGTGACTTTGCATTGTTTGTACTGTTGATTAGATAAATATTGACATCACTCTCAGGAAATGTCATCACAGCTGGTCGACATTCCGCGTATGTTTGAGCTGTCTGTCAGTCTGTTGGTAAAGTCTTGCAGTTGTCTGTCGGTGCGTGCTGTCAGGTGGATGTCGTCTGCTAAGTGTCGGCTGCTAGTCGGCCCTCCACCCATGGACATGGAAGTGTAAAGGTTGTGGAGGATCTCAAGCATGAAGTTCTCGTGAAATATGTTGACGATATGTAAACTGCTCGTGATCCAAAAGTGCATGTCCTGACTGTCACGTGTCAGCCATGTTTCTATGCCAACCTTACTCTTAGCCATGGGGACGCCCCGGTAAGGCTGACAGCAGACGACGTCTGACGTCATAATCCAGGCTATTTTTATCCGGTTCGCGGGGGAAGGTCGAGGCATTTTTTTTTTCGCTGACTGTAGCAACGCCTGACGTCATGTCCACGCTACGTCACCCGTCGTCTGCTTGATGCCGAGTCCGCTTCTTGTTGTAGCAATGGGCGTTCGGTGTTGTCATTTTAAGTTGTCCCATAAAAATGCTTATGAATAGTCTTTCTGTAAACAGCAACAGCGAAACCATGTCACTCCTCTCCTTCGTTTTCTGTATTTATCTTTTATTTGTGCTGTTGTTTATTCCTTGTTACTCCTCAAGGAGCATAGAGCTGCAATGTTCTCGGTTTTGTAAAGAAATAAATTAAAGTTATTTTAAAGCAGGAGTTAAAAACATCTGACCCACAAAGTCGTTTGATATGGTCGGCCAATGGAACTGAAGATTTCAGTAAATCTCTAGGCTTTTTTTCGTGTGCTTCATTTTAAAGACAGAAACAAACTTTGCATCCCTTTCACAATAAGATGTATGGACCTTTCTAGATTGACAACTATTTTTAGTCTTCATCCACTTATTAGGACAACCCAGTTACACAAGGTAGGTATCAGTTTATTTCTTATCCAACTACCTTTACTCTTCTCTCTTAATTTGATAGATTTTCTTTGGAATTGCAGATTTTATCACCTGGAAATTTGTAGCATTGTAGACTACAGCGAAATTCAAAAATTGCTGGATTTCGATAAGCATAAGGTATTCTGCCTTTGATTGCAGCTGAGTTTATCTTCTGTTTGGGAAAAATGTAAGAGTACCGTCCCCTGATTGTCAATCGACTGAATTATCCCCCTTTGCGATGTACTCGTTTCGTTCACCCTGAAGTCAACCTTATTTTTACAAGTGAAAGTGATTTCCGAATCAAGAGAATGTGCCTGGGGTGGAGTGTAAGCGGCGATAATTTTACTGTCCCTGGTCAAGAGTAAAAATTTTCTCCAACTTCATTTGGATCTCACTCAAATATAAAAGCTAAACGTGAGAATTTTTTTTAACTGTTTTAGAAACAGGCGCATACTACTTTTTACATAAAAAGCTTTTCCCAGACATAGAATTTTCCATATTCTTCCTTTGATGGAAACCGTTTTCCATCATTTTTAATTTAATTGCTGTTTGATTAGGCAATGCATTTATAGTGTATGAAAAGAAAGGGTTACTAATGAAATCTATAATACTAAGAAATAAATGAAATCACACAAATATGGTTCTTACATTCTTTACATATTGTGTCATCTGGGTACAAATATGTGATGACAATAAACATTTGTAGACATGATGAAACTCCTCTGCCTCAGTATTCTGCACATCTTGTCATGGACATTCCAAATGCATAGAGCTGATGTGGATCACCCGGGGATAACAGTTACCAGCAACTGGGAGGTTAAAAGAATTTGACTGTTTGGCACCCGAGGGCTACCTAAGGGGAACAAAACCACTCATCAGTTTTCTAGACACGCTGCTTATCTCATCTGGTCTTACTTACACAGTAAGCCACACACCAACAGAAAGAAGCAGTTCATTTTATCATAGGGTAAATATTTTCAGAAAACTAGTCTCACACACATGCGCGTGCGCGCACGCAAACGTTTCTTCAAACATTCTACTCCTACTGTAAAACAGACATACTAAAAGTGGTTTCGTCTTTATGTAACTTCTCTAATCGTTTTCCTATAACTCACCCAAGATGCCTCAGTCTCAGAATTCAATGTAAAAAGAAAATCATAAAAAGCCTCTAATTTGGTTGTTAATTGTGTAAAAACTTATGTTTGCTTAATTTGTGCAGAAAGTAGACCAGCGATACAAATAGGAAGCAGTTTCTGTGTCTAAAAAAGCGGTTCCTTACTGACCGCTTGTAAAAGTTAGCACCATGTACTCCTTCTTTCCCTCAAATGGGCAAAACCATTTCAAAAAAAAGCCCACTCTTCTGTATCAGTATCATGCATAGAATTTTGCTGTCTTAATTAAACAAGAAGTTGAATTCACACTGGATATTCGGTTTATTCATTTATCCTTTTTGTTACTAACATTAACAAGAATCCATCATGACAACAATTCAAACAAGTAAACTCACTGATCATTTATTTGCAATTATCAGAGATAGCGTAGAATACAACAAACTAACTAAAGTACAGTTCAGTGTATCTTGCATTTTCATTACTTTCAAAAAGACATGACATCTTTGACAATGCATATAAAGTAGGGAAAAAATATACCAAAAAAGTGCTAAGTGTGGTACATGTTGAATTATCATGTGCATTTATAGGGGTTGGGAGCTTTACACACTGAACACAAAGATACCCATCAATATCAGTACATGTTCTTTGAAAAGACAAGCTATTTCTCTGGTAGACAAATCACCTCTCTAATACGTCATGGATTAGTACAAAGTATACAAAAATTAGGGCACTGACAAAATGTCCAAAAAAAGCTTTACATACATTACTCATAAGGTCTCTCATCAATAGCATACCATGTGGTTGTTCACATACACTGCAGTCATGAGATTTCCATTGCTGTTAATTATCATGTTGTGTTAATTAATACTACCTCTGCTTGGAACTAGCTCTACACTGATGGCACTGATGAGGTAGCATCACTGTGGATAAGCATGTGTCTTTTTAACTCAGATGACCGCCTATAAGTTTTCTTACATGCGCTGCACTGGTAAGATTTCACATCATGGTGAGTCAGCATGTGCTTTTTTAGGGCTTTAGCTCTTTTGAAGGCTACATGACAGACAGAACACTGGTGAGGTCTCTCATCACTGTGACTCACCATGTGCTCTTTTAGGTTAGGTAATCTTTTGAAAGCTACATGACATACAGTACACTGGTAAGGTTTCAAATCACTATGAGTCACCATGTGCTGTTTTAGGGCACGAGGTGTTTTAAAGGCTACATGACAGACAGAACACTGGTGAGGTCTCTCATCACTGTGGGTCACCATGTGTTTTTTAAAATCACTTGAAAACTGGAAAGAAATATTACATATACTGCACTGGTAAGATTTCACATCACTGTGATTCACCATGTGCTTTTTTAGGGAACTAGGTCTTTTGAAGGTTACATGACAGACAGAACACTGGTAAGGTCTCTTATCACTGTGGGTCATTATGTGCTGTTTTAGGACATCTAATCTTTTGAAAGATAAAGGACATACAGTACACTGGTAAGGCTTCAAATCACTGTGAGTCACCATATGTATTTTTAGAGAATGTAATCTTTTGAAAGCTACATGACATACATTACACTGGTGAGGTCTCTCACCAGTGTGGTCAGATCTCTTATTACTGTTAGTTTCCTTATGCTGTTTAAAAGTATCTATTCTTTCTAAGACAACACTACATGGAGTACAATTGTAAGCTTTAAAATCAGAGTGCATCATCTTGTGTTTCTGGAGTAGGGTAAAAAAACTGAAAGAACATAAACACACTTTGCACTGATAAGGTTTGGCATCACTTCTACTTCCTGTTGTGGAATCAATGGTGACTTTAGTAACAGTTGCATGTGTCTGATGTTGATTTTCTCTCATAATATCTGTCACCTCAGGAGTTATGCATCTAGCAACACTGATTTCTTGACAATTCTCATCAATGTTATTCTGCCTCATTGTATGCTGACCAGGCCAACCTGTCTCAGTCTTCACAATATGACTATCATCTTGTTCTTCTTGCTTAAATACAAGCTGCTCCTCTGTCTTCGCACACTGCACAAGATCCTGCTCAGACTTAATTGAACAGGTAACATCTTGACAGTGGCACTCCACTTTCACAGCACTCTCATGACTGCAGTCTGAGTGCTCAATGTGTGCAGCACACTCGGCTTTTATAGGATGAAGTTCTGAACCAGGATCTTGCTCAGTTTTAATACAATCAATGGCAACTTGAGAGATGAACTCCAGTTTTACAGTATTCTCATGTTTACAGTTTGATTGAGGAATATCCCAAGCATGTTCAGGTTTCATGTAAACTGGACCAGAAATGTTTCCAAGCTGCACACAGCTAATTTGTGAGCAATATGTCATATCTGTATAAGAAGAAAATGTGCTTTCTGTCTTAAGCGTTACATTATCATTTAGGTCTTCTTGTAGATCAGCTACAGACCTCAGTTCAGTCTTTATGCTGTGTATACATGAGACCTGGACTGGATTGTTTATGGCAGACATAGCTTCCTCTTCTTATATTACATTAGATTCTTCTTTTTGAATTGTTAAAGTACAATCTGAGTGAAACTGCACACGTCCTCAGCTCCTTAATCTTCTGAGACTCAGCCCCTGGCGCTTTAGCAAAAACCTGCAATATTACAATGTAACAATATATTAATTATATCTTACACCTTTTACCTTCTCTTGATTTTTTTTTTAATACAGTTCTTAAATAAACAGTGTAATATGTTAAAGTCAAAATACCACACTGACACAGACTTTTTTTTTCAAAAACAGTTCGATACTGAAAACCTCATTAATACTCCATGATTACTTTTCATGACTTAATATGAAATACAGTATTGCTTTCCATTTAAAAAATTGTCATTATTTTGGTGTTCAGGCATGACAGTTATATTCACATGACAAGATAAGATTTCATAAAGGAACCAACTGCAGATTCGTTAAACCAACAGAAAGTGGATTTTGTAATGGCAGTATGTGAATAGGCAAGTACAATGTATCACCTCAAAATGACATTTCTTCATTCATATTTCAATTAACAGTGGATACTGAATTGTAATATTTACATGTAAATAGCCCACTTATGACAATACATTATTATAACATACTGCTACTAAAGTTTTTTTAAGTCTTTATAAAGTGAGATCATTTTTGAGGTCATCTGTATGCTTTACTCTTTTTCATTATTATTGAAAGCTGTGTATGTTAATTTGTTACATTTAGGTTAGACCTTAGATTTGCGTTTAGGTAGAATGAAAACGTCTGGTAGAGTTCAAGGCCTAAAAACAACATCAGAATGTTTTAAATCGAGGCGGCTTACCTTTAGGCAGGGGCGGTAATGTCGTTTGACCACTTCTGCGAACACACCACGTGTTATTGTTCAGGCGACACCGACAATCCGATGAAGGTTGGGAGGAGAGTTTCACAGCTGAGACACAAGTTGGTTTACAGTCGTCCCTACGATACAGCGACACAAGAGACTAGGAACTGTTAGAGACCCTTTGCTTTCAAATCATGTTGCGAGTCGTTGGTGAAAACATTCTAGTAACGGTAGTAGGTCATGGGTTGGTGGGGTGCATTGAACAGGGGGGAGAGAGGCTTTGGTAGGGTCCATTGTACACAGGGGAGTCCAGCATCTTGTGGTTGGGCATAGAGTTGACTGCTGTTATAAGGTGAATGCCTGCATTGGGTTGGCACATTGAAGTGCGCTGAGTGCAAAGACAAATGAAGAGCATTGAAATGTAAATATTTACAAATATAGCATGTGTTCAGTCAAAGGTTGTATTAAATTTGTGACATTCTTACACTGATAACCCAGATGACGCATTATTTAATGATTGAAAGCATGTGACTATTGTCCCTTGCTACGTCCAGACTTCCCAGCCTGCAAGAACTCTTGGGTCCCTCATGGGACCTCTTCGGGAAGAAAGTTGGGTCCCTCTCGGGTTTTGGAGGCGGGACCCTAAGGGGACCTCGTAGGGAATTCCCACGGGTTGCCATGTTTTCCCACGAAAGACCCACCCACCTTCCCACGAAAAAACCATTGCATACCCACTGATCGCCCATGAGAAGTCGTGTTTTCCCATCAAACTCCCAACTCCCACTCCCCTCTTGCTGCATTCCTCACCCTTTCTCACTTTTACTTACACTGGTACACAGGCTTGCACACCATGAAGAAAACATTCAACAGCTTTTCAAAATCTCGTTTCCTCACAACGCATAAATAGTAGGCAAGAGATATCATTAAACAATTTTATTATTTACACCAAAAAACTATTTTAACAGTTTACATTATTTAAGCATTTAAATTGTTTTTGAACATAAGCATTCATTCCAATTATTTACATAAAAATTGCAGTCAATAATTTTTTACCCCATGAAAGTTATTTTTGAAATAATTATTTATAACATAAAGTCAAACAATTTACATAAAAGATAGAAAAATATGACACCAAAAATCGATCCATGAGTGGTGGAATCCCTGTAGAAGAAAGAAAAAAGTTACAATGCATTTACATATTTTGATTTTTGCTATGTAAGTAGAACTAACCTCTCACATAGATGAAGCTTAACTCTTTCTTTATGCACTCAACACGGTGGCCGATTTTGCCCTGCTCACTTGTTACGCAGTATTTACATTGGGCTTATGCATTGTTGTAATTTTTTTTTAGGCCTTTACAGCTCGTGGTTTAAAGAAAAAATTAATAAATAAGATAGTTTAGGCCTTTATGAACACAATTATCTCCCTTACATGACGAAGGACGTACGTTTGAACGAAAGTCTCGCCGATATTCTACACTACCTGTCCTTTTCGATGGTACACATTGCGAACATCATGCATCTGAAACGTCGAATAACAAAAGAAAGAACATCCCAGAGGATATTCCTGCTTCAGATGAAGGAGAATTTGACCACGAATGGTGTAAAAATGGTTTTCATCTGCTCCCGAATTTTTTGTTTGAAAT
The DNA here is from genome assembly GCF_003073045.1 of Pomacea canaliculata. Classification (NCBI taxonomy): domain Eukaryota; kingdom Metazoa; phylum Mollusca; class Gastropoda; order Architaenioglossa; family Ampullariidae; genus Pomacea; species Pomacea canaliculata. The sequence continues at coordinate 21,889,658 of NC_037595.1, read as the reverse complement.
GTGTAAAAAAAAAAAAAAATTTTTCCAAACTTCACATAATATACCTAATTTTGGTTGGATTATCATAAAAGTGAGTTCACGAGCAAGATTACGGTAAAATTGTTCCACTTCTACACATTTTGATCTGTCATAATCAATTTAAATTTCTGTTCTATCTTGTTTAGTTATTTTTTAATAATTTTTTGAAAAAGGTTAAATTCATGCGTACAGGGGGGTTTGACCGCCTTTAGCCTTGTGTAAAGAAAAGAGTTAAAGCTTTCATAAATCTACTAATTACTAGTGAGATTACAAGAACTTGAACAAGAGTGGAATAAAAAGATTTTTAAACGGTAATGTCTTGATGGCCATTTGTGTGTATAATAAGTTCTGAAAGTAACCAATTAATCTTTAGTACAAAAAGTAAAGTAAACAGGCCTACTGAATAAATCCACGAAGAATAAAACAATGCTCACATTAATAATTTTAACTTGACAAACTCATTTTGTAATTCCACTCACCATTAGATGGCATCACCCTTCGAATCATTCCTCAATCCATGTCTCTTGGACTGCAGCTGTGCACAAATAGAAATTGTAAGGTAGACTTAAATGCTATTGTACACAATAATAAATTTGTAAATGTAGAGAAAATAATACTTAGATTCACTATTTTTTTTTAAATTGTTCGGAAACTTGTCCTTTTAAGTTCATATTGACGTACACCTCAAAGAAATCAAAACCAAACAAAAACTACACACCAATTAATATACTTCTCAGCTGAAGTGACTGGAAACTTTTTCCCCTTTGGTTCCACTGAGCCAACTCTGAAGATAGCAGCCGTTTTAAAATTCTCCGTGCACGAGAGGTGCTGAACCTGTTAAAAAAAATCTTTAGTTGTTTCCACCATGTAAAATACTACAATACAAATGCGAAATAAATTAATTCACTGGATTGGATAAGTTTAAGATATAATGCTGAACCCTACTCCACTGATGAGGGATCAATGGTTGCATGATGAATATAGCTACAAACCAGACCCAGTCTCTTAAATAAACCTAGTGGGACTTCAGAGAAATAATGGCATTAAGTGACTCAAAATCACCAAGTTAATCAAGAGTTTAATCAAAGCTATTCTTTATGAAAGTAAAACAATTTTATGGTCATAGTTAATAGACACACAGACTGCTCATTTTGACACCATGAAAAGCAAGTGACAGAATTATTTTATAAATAAAATCTATGCATATAAAATACTACATTATTTTGTACTTCATAAAATGTGTATTATTTTTAATGCAAATATTACACTGACCACACATTCTTGTCAGGAGAGTTAACCTGTAAGCCGATGCTATGCCTGCCTGTTTGTTAAATGTTTATCAAGACTGTAAAGCATAACATACATATTAACTGATATATTAGCTAAAGCTAAAGGTAACATTAAAAAAGGTGTCTAGTACTAACACATTATACTTAAATGACATACCACTTTTGTTCTAATTCCTTTCTTCATCAGCTCCTCTTTCCCCATATTTTGAAGAAGCAGGGTGACCTGATTCAGTTTGTGAACTACATTCTGTAGTGTTTTGCTCTGCTCATCAACTTTGCTGAGAACTCTGTTCAAAAATGTATTTGAAATCAAAATGTTACTTTTAGTCTTTAAAGTAATGACAAAACAAAACTATGGATGTAAGTCTATTGACAATTTTTTTAATTAACAGAAAATGTTTAGATGGATATAATAAGGATGTGCATGTAGACCACTAAAAACACAAAACCTGTGCTTGTATAGTGATCCTCATGAAATCATAGAGGGAGACAAAATAAACTTACTGGTAAAATTCACTGAGCCAGACCTAGTCAGTGTGATCTGCAATTAAAGATTGTTATAATTAGTTCTTTTTGTAAATCATGTAAAATAAACTGAAAAAATGGCATGCAGCATTTTAAAGACAAAGAAAATATATGTGATCAGATAAGTGATTGTTAGAAAAATGACAGACTTTGACAAAGTTCATTGCATAGCATTGGATTTCATACATTTTGTTTTAATTTCAAAGTGTATAAGTACAAAAATAAAATTCTTTCTTTTGCTTTGCATTAATTTTCCAAAATTTAGTTGTTCAGAAAGCAATGTGATTGTCTCGTTGCTTTCCCCTAGAATGCACCAAGACGGACACAAACGTTTGGTAATCGCCGCACCACTGTTATTGAGAAAGCAGACGACGAATTTCAAGCATGACTCAATGAGTTCATGTCATAGATTTCAACTTCGAAGTTAATCATCAATGATACGAGAGATTGTGTGTGTGTGTACTTTACCTCTTGACTAGTTAATTTGAACCCATCATGCACTGTCCTCTTGCTTCTGCCAATCGTATTCGCGCTCAACATTTCGTTTCTGTAATTAGTAAATACGTGCAATTAGAAGGCAAGAGATACGATTAAACAATTTGATTATTTACAACAAGAAGGATATGGTTAAACCATTTAAATTATTTACAGCACATATAGAAGACAGCGTCATGTAAAAGCGAGTTGCTAGCGATGTATGTGTGAGACCTGCCGGGTACAACACGTGAAACATTTCACAAAAAGCACTACAATACTTATATATGATCATAAATTATTCATGACTATCCACTGTTATAAAGTATAGTTGTTTTAATGGCATCTTTCACTTAACTTTATTAAGACTTACTTCAGAAATCGGCGGTGTTTCACTTGAAGATGGACGTACAGTTCAAAATGTCTGCGCGCCGGTCAAAGCCGATGTGACCTCTGATTAACCCCGTATCATGACTTGTAGCTACACGCGGCGATGGCGAAAGAGGGGGGAGGGTAACAGCGGGTGGAAGGATGCGACACGATCACGTGGCTACCAAATCGAGAGCGGCTGAAGAAAAAAAGCGCGATGGACGCGTCAATTTAGGATCGAATTACACGCTTCCCATCCCAAAGTCTCACTTCCCTATAGGGGCCGTTCAAACACCCAAAGCCCATGCACGCTGGGTTAGGCCTTCGCCCGAGCAGTGGAACCGGCTCCTGTTGAAGAATGAAAAGAGTGTGATCCTGATGCTAAACCAAAAATGGAATGAGTCGAAACTGTCAAACATAAGTCCATTTATTTATTTTTTCTTCAAAACACTTTCGCCCATTGACGAAAGATATAAGGATATTCCGTAGGCAGCACATCGTGCACAATGTTTATCTTTAGAGTCTTATATCAACCAGTCTTTATTTTTCTTCCTTTACCCAGTTCTCCTGAAAAGAACGCTTCCCCGGCATTTTTCTAATCGTCAGGAAGACAAAGAACTGTGGTCATCCGTCAAGACTAAAATCTCGCGAAACGTAAGTTCTCGTCGTGAACGAGACTTCTCAGTCGTGTGATTAAAATAGCGGCGAGGCTACAAATCGTCTGTATTTTGCGCCAAAGTCGACTCCGAAAATAAATTTGTAGATTTAGAAGAGGCATGAAAATAAATCTGTGATAATATTTTATCGATATAACACACCTCCAGATGGTGGAGTTCACTGCATTTACAAAGTGTCTACATCAGGGGTCTCAAACTCGCGGCCCGCGGGCCAACTGCGGCCCGCCGGACAAAAGTTTGCGGCCCCCACCTCAATATCAAAGTTTCATGCTAGTGCGGCCCGAGTTTGATACTGTTATATCTTCTCCTCTCTCGCTCCCACAGAGGCAGCCCAACGTGTCTTATTTGCACAGAGAAAGTTGCAGTGCACAAAGAATACAATTTGAAACGTCATTACACAACTAGACATGCTGACGAGTATGCAAAATACCAGGGAGATGAGAGAGTCAGCCGGGTTGCTAATCTTAAAACATATCTACTGAGGCAACAAAATTTCTTTAAGAAAGCAACCAAAGAGAATGACGCAGCAGTCGAAGCTAGCTACGTGGTTAGTGAGATGATTGCTAAAGCAGGAAAGCCATTCAAAGAAGGTGAATTTTTAAAAATGTGCATATTACAGGCTGCAAGTATTGTCTGTCCAGAAAAGAAAGGTCAGTTTAGCAACATCAGCCTTTCTGCCAACACCGTAGCAGAGCGCATTTCTGACCTGTCAAGTGACATTTATGATCAGCTGTGCAAGAAAGCAAAATGTTTCATATATATTATTTCATATTGTATACTCAGTCGCTCTTGGTGAGACCACAGACATCACCGACACTGCCCAACTCGCAGTCTTTGTCCGCGGTGTTGATGACACTTTTGAAGTCATAGAGGAGTTGCTCACAGTGATTCCAATGCATGGCCAGACCACAGCTCAGGAGATATTTCACCAGCTGTGTGATGCCATTGAGAATGCCGGTTTGCCTTGGAGGAGGTTTGTTGGAATAACAACTGATGGAGCGCCATCAATGACAGGGAGGACTGGTGGCACTTGTTGAAAAACAAAAACAAAAACAAACAAACAAACAAACAAACAAACTGGAAGAGGAAGGTGTGGAGGAGGCCATTGCTCTGCGCTGCATTATTCATCAGCAGGCCCTTTGCAGCAAATGCCTGAAGTTGACAATGTGATGTCTTTTGTTGTGAAATGTATCAACCAAATCAGATCCAGGGGCTTAAAGCACAGAAGGTTTCGTGCTTTTTTAGAGGAAATGGAGTCAGAATATGGGGATGTGCTCTACTTCACCGAGGTACGTTGGCTCAGCAGGGGAAACATATTGAAGAGATTTTTTGAGTTGAGAGCCGAAGTGAAAGCCTTCATGGAGGAAGATGGGGTTGCTGTTCCTGTGCTAAGTGATCCAAAATGGCTCATGGACTTAGCTTTTTTGGTTGATATGACACATGAGCTTAACTTACTGAACAAGAAGCTACAAGGTCAGGGGCAACTTGTCAGTGCTGCCTATGACAACGTGAGAGCATTCTCTACAAAACTTATGTTATGGAAAGCCCAGCTTTCTCAGACAAACCTTTGCCATTTCCCAGCATGCAAGTCACTCATGGATGCAGGCACACCGTTTAGCGGTGAAGAGTATGTGGATGTCATTTTGAAGCTACAGGAGGAATTCGATCACAGATTTGCAGACTTCAAGACGCACAGAACCACATTTCAAATTTCTGAGGACCCCTACTCCTTTTATGTACAAGATGCTCCTCCTGTGCTTCAAATGGAGCTCATTGACCTGCAGTGCAACTCTGAACTCAAAGCCAAGTTCAGGGAGGTGAGTGGAAAAGCAGACAAGCTCGGGCAATTTTTGAGAGAATTGCCCCCTAGCTTCCCTGAGCTTTCCCGAATGTTCAAGCGGACCATGTGTCTTTTTGGAAGCACATACTTGTGCGAAAAGCTCTTCTCTACCTTGAACTTCAATAAGTCCAAGTACAGATCCAGACTTACTGATGAGCATCTTCAAGCCGTACTGAGGGTCTCAACTGCTTCCTCCCTTAAGCCAAATGTGGCTCGGCTATGCGAGAGTAAGCGCTGCCAGACCTCTAGCAGCAAGAAGTAGGCGGAAGAAGCCATGTTCAAAACAGTTTATGTTCAATGTTCCATTCATATTCAGAAAGTTAAATGTTAAAGAAATGCTAATACAGACATTTGAATCTGAATAATAATAATTACATTTCTCTGGTCAGCAACTCTATTTTCTTCAGTCTTCTATATCTGCTGTATTATTATTATATTTTCATTTTCAATTTATTCATTTATTACTAATTGATTTATTTTTTTCTTATGAATATGTGAATTTATTTTTATTTTTTAACACAAAAATAAGATGAAAAAATAAGACATTTGATAACATTGGAATGTTTTTGTAAGAGATTTTCTTGTGGAAAACCTGATGCGGCCCGGCCTCATCCAGACTCTGCCTCCAGTGGCCCCCGGGTAAATTGAGTTTGAGACCCCTGGTCTACATGCATGCTAAACACACAGAGTGGCATTTGGAGAGGGCAACATTGCAGTTTATGTTGAAAACTGCTTTACACATTCACTGAATAATATGGCGATTCCAACACACAAAATATACTGTCATTGACAAATGACAAGCATTATAATACCAGTGGTTCCTTTTAAGTCTGTTAAGTTACAAAGCAAGTGCTCAGTTAAAAACCAAAGAAGTACATCGTAAAAGAAGGCATGGCTTGATAACAAACAAAAAAAATTCCTAGTTTCCTACATCTAGGACCATATACCCTTCGCACACACACCTTTCACTTACTATTCAGCAGTTGAAATGATAAAGAAAAAAAGGATTTTGTGTGTGTGTATATATATTTTTACTTCTGCACTTTTAGCATAGCATAAGTTTTGCCTGAATTTCATAAAACAAGTTCTCCTGCAGCGACATGTTCATTTATTGAGTAAATGCCAATTCCCTGACAAGTTACTAATTGCAACAAAAACCAAAATTCCTCTGCTTGATGCCAATGATCTCATAACTAACATGGGTAATAGTGTTCAAACTGTTCCTTTCATGGACAGACAAAAACAGAACTTGGCATTTTTAAACCATGCTTGTATTTGTGAAGATTTGATTTTATAACCTTTTACTTTAAGAATTCTTGAAAAAATATTGTGTGTAATCTAGTACTACTTGGTTCATTCCTTACATCTTCATCCATGCACTTAGTTTATGTTTTTCAAAGTGTCATCAGTTTCTGAAGCTTATGATTCAAGAATCTTAATTTTTTTTTTTTTACCCTTTAAAGGGTAATGAAGATATTAAAAATATACATATATTCACACGCATTACTGTATATCTTATATGCAATCTTGCTCAATCACACCCATACACACACACATTTACTGATCAGTTTGTAACAGTTAATCCATGAAAAGAAAAGTTTTTGGCCTCACTTGTTCTTTCCTTCTTCCATTTCTTTTATGTAATCGCACCACTCTACGGGTAATCATATAAATCACACTATATAAACAAGGAACAAAGTTTTAGAGGGGATGTTTGTGCCCCTCTCTTTCATTCATACCTAAACACAGATATATATCCATACATTCTTACTTATATCTACATATTTAGATATATATCAAATTCTCCCATTACACACAGTCATTTATGCTTATATATATATACACAAGCCACATGCACATACTCACATATATATAAGCATCCCCCCTAAAACACACACCTACTCATATTTGCATATATATATAATGCTCTAATGCCCCGACACACACACCTACTCATATCCACATATCTATGTAATCCCCCCTTACACACATATCTGCTTTTGTATAACTGTGTAAACCCTCACCCACACACATAGCCTTATATCTGCTGATATACATATATGTAACGCCTCCATTATCATACACTCATTTCTGCTTTTATATACAAGTAACCTCCCTTACACACCTACTCACACACATAAATTATTTGTATCAAGACAACAACAGCAACAATTAACCCTTGAATTATCAGAGATAGCGTACCATGTTACAAACTAACTAAAGTACTGTGCAGTGTATCTTGCATTTTCATGGCTTTCAAAAAGACATGACATCTTTGATGATTTATACAAAGCAGGGAAAAAAATCTGCCAAAAAGGTGCTAAGTGTGGTACAAATTGAATTATCATGTGCATTTATAGGGAGGGGGGGGATTGGTTTTTTTACGCCGTATACGGGTTGGGAGCTTTACACACTGAACACAAAGATACCCATCAATATCAGTACATGTTCTTTGAAAAGACAAGCTATTTCTCTAGTAGACAAATCACCTCTCTCCTACATCATGGATTAATACAAGTACACAAATATTAGGGTACTGACAAAATGTCCAAAAAAAAAAGCTTTACATACATTATTCATAAGGTCTCTCATCAATAGCATACCACGTGGTTGTTAAAATACACTGCATTAATGAGATTTCCCATCCCTGTTAATTATCATGTTGTGTTTCATTAATACTGCCCTCTGCTTGGAACTAGCTCTACACAAATGGCACTGTTGACGTAACATCACTGTGGGTAAGTATGTGCCTTTTTAACTCAGATGACCGCCTATAAGTTTTCTTACATATGCTGCACTGGTAAGGTTTCACATCACGGTGAGTCAGCATGTGCTGTTTTAGGGAATGAGGAGTTTTATAGGAAAAATGACAGACAGAACACTGGTTAGGTCTCTCCTCACTGTGAGTCACCATGTGCAGTTTTAGGGCACGAGGTGTTTTGAAGGCTACATCGCAGACAGAACACTGGTGAGGTCTCTCATCACTGTGGATTACCATGTGTTTTTTTAAATCATTTGAAAACTTGAAAGCACTATTACATATACTGCACTGGTGAGGTCTAACATTACTATGGGTCAACATGTGCTGTTTTAGGTAAGGAAGTGTTTTAAAGGCTACATGACAGACAGAACACTGGTGAGGTCTCTCAACACTGTGGGTCATTATGTGCTGTTTTAGGATATCTAATCTTTTGAAAGCTAAAGGACATACAGTACACCGGTAAGGTTTCTCATCACTGTGAGTCACCATGTGCTGTTTTAGGTCAATAGATCTTTTGAAGGCTACATGACAGACAGAACACTGGTAAGGTCTCTTATCACTGTGAATCACCATGTGCAGTTTTAGGTTCGCTGATCTTTTGAAAGCTACATGACATACAGTACACTGGTAAGGTTTCAAATCACTGTGAATCACCATGTGTTTTTTCAGGGGATCATATCTTTTGAAAGCTACATGACATACATTACACTGGTGAGGTCTCTCATCACTGTGGTCAGATCTCTTATTACTGTTAGTTTCCTCGTGCTGTTTAAAAGAATCTATCCTTTCTAACACAACGCTACATGGAGTACAATTGTAAGCTTTAAAGTCAGAGTGTGTCATCACGTGTTTCTGGAGAAGGGTTGAACAACGGAAAAAACATAAACACACTCGACACTGATAAGGTTCGGCATCACTTCTGTTTCCTGTTGCTGAATCATTGGTGACTTCAGTAACAGTCGCATGTGTCTGATCATGTTGATTTCCTTTCACAATATCTGTCATCTCAGGAGTTATGCATCTAGCAACACTTATTTCTTGACAAATCTCATCAATGTTATTCTTCCACATTGTATGCTGATCAGGCCAACCTGTCTCAGTCTTCACCATGTGACTATCACCTTGTTCTTCTTGCTTAAATACTAGCTGCTCCTCTGTCTTCGCACACTGCACAAGATCCTGCTCAGACTTAATTGAACAGGTAACATCTTTACAATGGTACTCCACTTTCACAGCATTCTCATGACTGCAGTCTGACTGCTCAATGTGTGCACCACGTTCAGATTTTATGGGATGAAGTTCTTCACCAGGAACTTGCTCAGTTTTAATACAACCAATGGTATCTTGAAAGTTTAGCTCCAGTATTACAGCATCCTCAAGTTTCCAGTTTGATTGAGGAATATTCTTAGCAAACTCAGATTTTATGTAAGTTGGACCAGAAATGTTTTTAAGCTGTACACAGCTTGTTGATGAGCAATATGTCATATTTGTATCAGAACAAAATGTGCTTTCTGTCTTAAGCATTACTTTATCATTTAGGTCTTGTAGATCAGCTACAGACCTCGGTTCAGTCTTTATGCTGTGTATACATGAGACCTGGACTGGATTGTTTATGGCAGACATAGCTTCCTCTTCTAACATTACATTCATTTTTTCTTTTTGAATTGTTAAAGTACTATCTCAGTGAAACTACACAGGTCCTCAGCTCCTTAATCTTCTGAGACTCAGCCCAAGGTGCTTTAACAAAAACCTGCAATATTACAATGTAACAATATATTAATTACATATTAAATCTTTTACCTACTCTTGATATTTCCTTATACAGTACTTAAATATACAGTTGCATAAGTCAAAGTCCAAATACCACACTGTCTTCTTTTTCAAAGACAGATGGATACTAAAAACTTTATTAATACTACATGATTACTTTTCATGACTTATCAGGAAATATTGCTTTCCATTAAAAAAAATTGTCATTATTTTGGTGTTCAGGCATGACAGCTATCATCAGATGACAAGATAAGATTTCAGAAAGAAACCAACAGCAGATTAATGAAACAACAGAAAGTGAATTTTGTAATGGCAGAATGTGAATAGGTATAAGTACAATGTATCACCTAAAAATGACATTTCTTCATTCATATTTCACTTAACAGTGGATACTGAATTGTAGTATTTAAATGTAAATAGCCCACTTAATGTATACATCTGAAAACATTCTGAAATAATGATAAATTTATATTTTTGCCAGTGTATATATATATTGATAATAATCTAGTACAGAACAATTTTTAGGTTGTAATATTTAAAATATTTTTTACTAATTACTTTTTTATGACAATACATTATTATAACATACTGCTTCTAACATTTTGGTTTTTTTTAAGACTTTATAAAGTGAGATCATGTTTGTGGACATCTGTATGTTTTACATCTTTCTTTTTTTTTTTTTTTTTATTGAATGCTGTGTGTGTGTGTGTTAATTTGTTGCGTTTAGGTTAGGCCTTGTATGTGCGTTTAAGTAAAATGAAAACGTCTTGTTGAGTCAATTATCAGAATGTTTTACTCACCGGATAATCGAGGCGGCTTCTCAGGCAGGGGCGGCCATGTCACGCTCGACCACTTCTGCGAACACACCATGTGTTATTCTCCAGGTTACACGGACAGTCCGCTGAATGTTCGGAGGAGAGTTTCACAGCTGAGACACACGCTGGTTTACAGTCGTCCCTACGATACAGTGAAACAAGAGGCTAGGAACTGTTAGAGACCCTTTGCTTTCAAATCATAATGTCAGTCGTTGGTCAGAATGTAGAAGTAACGGCAGTAGGTCATAGGTCGGTTGGGTGCATTGAACAGAAGAGAGAGAGAGGCTTGGGTAGGGTCCATTGTGCACAGGGGGGGTCGAGCATTTTGTAGTTTGGCATAGAGTTGAGTGCTGCTAACAAGGGCAATTCCAGAGAGAGCTCATGCTAACAATACATACATAGATGTATACGTATATGTGTCTAAATAATTTCACTCTCCCCCAATAGAGTATATTTATAAATAATATCCATACGAGAAAAAGATACAGAAGGCTGGTGTACCCTGGCCCGAACCTATGAAGGGGGCACAGAACTTGGTCAGTGGAATTTTTCCTTCTTTTAACTCTGTGAATTTTTTCTATTTTGTGGGGTACTACAAGTTTTATCTTGTCCCACTGGGTAAAGAATGACATGTATAAAAATATTTAGAAAAATTATGCCAAGCTATCTTTCACGACTTCCGGCATCAAGGCCGCTCTAATGGCAATGCCGACATAACCCCAATCACTTAAACCAATATCTTTACAGTCGGACATGCCGCTGAGATGATTAGTTGTCAAGCTGCTAATAATACAAAGCGCTGTACAGTTGTTGTACTCACTGATGTCCAGTTGTTATTAAGTTCCAAGAAGTCGAGCAGACAGCGCGCTGTGGTTTCCAAGTCTTTTAACTCAACACACACAAAATACCATTAAATCGTTTGCTGTAGTCGAATAAAATGTGCTTATTGCTTCTGTGAACAGGTGTAGTGTATAAAGCCAGTGAAGCTGTGGTAAACGCTCGCTTCTTTGTTAAACAGCCAGTTTCTAATACATGTACATGTACATCCTTTAAAGTAACTTTGCACACAGGTCTACCATGGGAGGCCACTCAGAATGCGAACATCTCACGTAGGACTTGCTTCCCTTTCAGTAGCTCTAGCGAACTTATGGCCGACTTAACCGCAAACTGGACTCAGCTGAGTTGGTTGCTGTTTTAGTGTGTGTGTGTGTGTGTTTTAATTCTGTAACTTCAAAAAGAGCAGCCTTATAGAACAGGTTAGAGATACGTCTTCTCGATAGGACTTTTCATGGCAACAAAGCAGATCTGATAATATTCGGGATGGGAGAAATAAGAGGAGCGGAAAGGGACAAGGGCATTCAGAAAGAAAAAGTTGAACAGGTGTGTACATCACGAAGGGCCGTGCTTAGTGAGGTAGGCAGACAATGCATCTGGCTAGGGTCCCTCACATACCCTATCAGCCCTATGCCTTCGACCTCGCGTGGGCAAAACACGGGCCTGACCCCACCCTGTACACTTGTGTACGCTTCCCCTTAGTCGCAACCATCAACAGTCGTTGGAGTATAGAGCGTGAAACACACGACAGTGTTGAGTGTGTTTATTATTGTGGTGACACTGGGCAAGCAGGCATCTCCCCTGTCACACTGTGCACACACTTTCTTCTCTCACCTTCTTTCTCTTTCTTCTCGCAAACGTTTCTTCAAACACGCATTCTACTCCTACTGTAAAACAGACATACCACAAATGGTTTCGTCTCTATGTAACTTCTCTAATCGTTTTCCTACAACTCACCCAAGATGCCTCAGAATTCAATGTAAAAAGAAAATCATAAAAAGCCACTTATTTAGTTGTTAATTGTGTAAGAACTTATGTTTGCTTTACAAGTGTATTCCTTCAACGGGCGAAAACATTTAAAAAAACGCCCACTCATCTGTCTCAGTATCATGCATAGAATCTTGATGTCTTAATCAAACAAGAAGTAGAATTCACATTGGATATTCAGTTTATTCTTTTACCCTTTTTGTTATTAACATCAACAAGAATCCATCAAGACAACAATTCAAACAAGTAAACTCATTGTTCAGTTATTTGCAATTATCAGAGATAAAGTAGCATACAACAAACTAACTAAAGTACTGTGCAGTCTATCTTGGATTTTCATGGTTTTCAAAAGGAAATGACATCTTTGGGTTGGGAGCTAAAGCACAGTTTTACACACTGAACACAAAGATACTCATCAATATCTGTACATGTTCTTTGAAAAGACAAGCTATTTCTCTGGTAGACAAATCACCTCTCAGAGATCATAGATTAATACAAAGAATAGAAAAATAAGGGCACTGACAAAATGTCCAAAGAAACAAACTGCACTGGGAAAAAGGTGATTTAAATGGCTCTTTCAAATTATTTGATCCTCTTAACGGAAATAAGGCAAATAGCACCTCTACACACTTTATTCATAAGAGAGTATGTCATTAACAGACTTCCTTATATAACATTCCACTCTTTTAAATGGGCATGTAACATTAAAAAAAAAAAGCTTTACATACATTACTCATACGGTCTCTCCTCGACAGCATACCATGTGGTTGTTCACATACACTGCATTAATGAGATTTCCCATCCCTGTTAATTATCATGTTGTGTTTAATACTGCCCTCTGCTTAGAACTAGCTCTACACTGATGGCACTGATGAGGTAACATCACTGTGGCTAAGCATGTGCTTTTTTAACTCGGACAACCACCTACAAAATTTCTTAAATACGCTGCACTGGTAAGGTTTCACATCACTGTGATTCACCATGTGCTGTTTCAGGTAAGATAATCTTTTGAAAGCTAAAGGACATACAGTACACTGGTGAGGTCTCTCCTTACTGCGAGTCACATTATGCCGTTTTAGACCAAAAGGTGTTTTGAAGGCTACATGACAAAAAGAACACTGGTGAGGTAACTCACCACTGTGGGTCACTATGTGTTCTTTTAAATCACTTATCCACTTAGAAGCATTATTACATATACTTCACTGGTGAGGTCTCACTTTACTGTGAGCCACTTTGTGGTATTTTAGGCCAGCACGTGTTTTTAAGGCTACATGACAGACCGAACACTGGTAAGGTCTCTCATCACTGTGAGTCACTTTGTGCTGTTTTAGGCCAACAGGTGTTTTGAAGGCTAAAACACAGACCGAACAATGGTAAGGTCTCTTAACACTGTGAGTCACTTTGTGCTGTTTCAGGCATAGAGGTGTTTTGAAGGAAAAACCACAGACAGAACACTGGTAAGGTCTCTTATCACTGTGGGTCACCATATGTTTCTTTACCTCATAAGGCCGCTTGAACATTTTCCTACATACACTGCACTCGAAAGGTCTCACGTCACTGTGAATCACATTATGCCGTTTTAGTCCAAGAGGTGTTTTGAAGGCTACATGACAGACAGAACACTGGTGAGGTTTCTCATCACTGTGGGTCATCATGTGTGTTTTTAGGGTACCTGATCTTTTGAAAGCTACATGACATAAAGTACACTGGTAAGGTTTCAAATCACTGTGAATCACCATGTGCTTTTTTAGAGGACCTATTCTTTTGAAAGCTACATGACATACAGTACACTGGTGATATCTCTCATCACAATGGTCAGATCTCTTATTACTGTTAGCTTCCTTGTGCTGTTTTAAAGTATCTATTCTTTCTAACACAACGCTACATGGAGTACAATTGTAAGCTTCAAAATCAGAGTGCATTTTCATATGCTTCATGAGCAGGGTTGAAAAACTGAAACAACATAAACACACTTGGCACTGATAAGGCTCGTCAACACTTCTGCTTCCTGTTGCGGAATCAATACTGACTTTAGTAACAGTCGCATGTGTCTGATGTTGTTGATTTTCTCTCATAATATCTGTCACCTCAGGAGTTCTGCATATAGCAACACTCATTTCTTGACAATTCCCATCAATGTTCTTCTGCCACATTGCATGCTGACCAGGCCAACCTGTCTCAGTCTTCACCATGTGAGTATGATCTTGTTCTTCTTGCTTAGATACAAGCTGCTCTTCTGTCTTTGCACACTGCACAAAATCCTGTTCAGTCTTAATTGAACAGGTGACATCTTGACAGTGGCACTCCACTTTCACAGCATTCTCATGACTGCAGTCTGACTGCTCAATGTGTGCACCACGTTCAGATTTTATGGGATGAAGTTCTTCACCAGGAACTTGCTCAGTTTTAATACAACCAATGGTATCTTGAAAGTTTAGCTCCAGTATTACAGCATCCTCAAGTTTCCAGTTTGATTGAGGAATGTTCTTAGCAAGCTCAGGTTTTATATAAGTTGGACCAGAAATGTTTTTAAGCTGTACACAGCTCGCTGATGAGCTATATGTCATATTTGTATCAGAACAAAATGTGGTTTCTGTCTTAAGCATTACTTTATCATTTAGGTCTTGTAGATCAGCTACAGACTTCGGTTCAGTCTTTATGCTGTGTATACATGAGACCTGGACTGGATTGTTTATGGCAGACATAGCTTCCTCTTCTAACATTACATTCATTTTTTCTTTTTGAATTGTTAAAGTACTATCTGAGTGAAACTGCACACGTCCTCAGCTCCTTAATCTTCTGAGACTCAGCCCAAGGTTCTTTACCAAAAACCTGCAATATTACAATGTAACAATATATTAATTACATCTTAAATCTTTTACCTACTCTTGATATTTTCTTATACAGTACTTAAATATACAGTTGCATATGTTAAAGTCAAAATACCACACAGTCTTCTTTTTCAAATACAGTTGGATACTGAAAACTTTATTAATACTGCATGATTACTTTTCATGACTTATCAGGAAATATTGCTTTCCATTAAAAAAATTGTCATTATTTTGGTTTTCAGACATGACAGTTATATTCAGATGACAAGATAAGATTTCATAAAGGAACCAACTGCAGATTCATTAAACAACAGAAAGTGAATTTTGTAATGGCAGTATGTGAATAGGCAAGTACAATGTATCACCTGAAAATGACATTTCTTCATTCATATTTCAATTAACAGTGGATACTGAATAGTAGTGTTTAAATGTAAATAGTCCACTTAATTAATGTATATATCTGAAACATTCTGATACTATAGAAATATTGATAAATTTATATTTTTGCCTGTATATGTATATTGAAAATAACTTAGTACAAAACACAATTTTTAGGTTGTAAGATTTAAAATATTTTTTACTTATTACATTTTTATGACAATACATTATTATAACATACTGCTACTAAAGTTTTAGTTTTTTAAAGTCTTTATAAAGTGAGATCATCTTTGTGGGCATCTGAATGTTTTACTTCCTTCTTTTTTTTTTTTTTTTAATTGAATGTTTTGTGTGTGTGTTAATTTGTTGCATTTAGGTTAGGCCTTATATGTGCGTTTAGGTAGAATGAAAAGGTCTTGTTGAGTCAAGGCCTAAATACATTATCAGAATGTTTTACTCACCGGATAATCGAGGCGGCTTCTCCTCAGGCAGGGGCGGCCATGACAGTCTCGACCACTTCTGCGAACACACCATGTGTTATTCTCCAGGCTACACGGACAGTCCGCTGAATGTTCGGAGGAGAGTTTCACAGCTGAGACACACGCTGGTTTACAGTCGTCCCTACGATACAGTGAAACAAGAGGCTAGGAAGTGTTAGAGACCCTTTGCTTTCAAATCATAATGTCAGTCGTTGGTCAGAACGTAGAAGTAACGGCAGTAGGTCATAGGTCGGTTGGGTGCATTGAACAGAAGAGAGAGAGAGGCTTGGGTAGGGTCCATTGTGCACAGGGGGGTCGAGCATTTTGTAGTTTGGCATACAGTTGAGTACTGCTAACAAGGGCAATTCCAGAGAGAGCTCATACTAACAATACATACATAGATGTATACGTATATGTGTTGAAATAATTTCTCTCTCCCACAATACAGCATATTTATATATAATATCTTGACGAGAAAGGGATAGAGAAGGGTCTGGTGTACCCTCCCCCGAACCTATGAAAGGAGCATAGAACTTGGTCAGTGGAATTTTTCCTTCTAACTCTGTGGATTTTTTCTATGGTGCGGTGTACTACAAGTTTTATCCTTTAAGTTCATATTACCAGAAATGATTGTCTCGGTCTGACTCATGGCTCATTGGATAAAGAAAGAAAAAATTATGCCATGCTATATCTTTCAAGACTTCCGGCATCGAGGCCGCTCTAATGGCAATGCCGACATAACCCCAATCACTTAAACCAATATCTTTACAGTCGGACATGCCGGCGAGATGATTAGTTGTTAAGCTGCTAATAATACAAAGCGCTGTACAGTTGTTGTACTCACTGGTATCCAGTTGTTATTAAGTTCCAAGAAGTCGAGCAGACAGCGCGCTGTGGTTTCCAACTCTTTTAACTCAACACACACAAAATACCATTAAATCGTTTGCTGTAGTCGAATAAAATGTGCTTATTGCTTCTGTGAACAGGTGTAGTGTATAAAGCCAGTGAAGCTGTGGTAAACGCTCGCTTCTTTGTTAAACAGCCAGTTTCTAATACATGTACATGTACATCCTTTAAAGTAACTTTGCACACAGTTCTACCATGGGAGGCCACTCAGAATGCGAACATCTCACGTAGGACTTGCTTCCCTTTCAGTAGCTCTAGCGAACTTATGGCCGACTTAACCGCAAACTGGACTCAGCTGAGTTCGTTGCTGTTTTAGTGTGTGTGTGTGTGTTTTAATTCTGTAACTTCAAAAAGAGCAGCCTTATAGAACAGGTTAGAGATACGTCTTTCTCGATAGACTTTTCATGGCAACAAAGCAGATCTGATAATATCGGGATGGGAGAAATAAGAGGAGCGGAAAGGGACAAGGGCATTCAGAAAGAAAAAGTTGAACAGGTGTGTACATCACGAAGGGCCGTGCTTAGTGGGGTAGGCAGACAATGCATCTGGCTAGGGTCCCTCACATACCCTATGCCTTCGACCTCGCGTGGGCAAAACACGGGCCTGACCCCACCCTGTACACTTGTGTACGCTTCCCCTTAGTCGCAACCATCAACAGTCGTGGGAGTATAGAGCGTGAAACACACGACAGTGTTGAGTGTGTTTATTATTGTGGTGACACTGGACAAGCAGGCATCTCCCCTGTCACACTGCGCACACACTTTCTTCTCTCACCTTCTTTCTCTTTCTTCTCGCAAACGTTTCTTCAAACACGCATTCTACTCCTACTGTAAAACAGACATACTACAAGTGGTTTCGTCTCTATGTAACTTCTCTAATCGTTTTCCTACAACTCACCCAAGATGCCTCAGAATTCAATGTAAAAAGAAAATCATAAAAAGCCACTTATTTAGTTGTTAATTGTGTAAGAACTTATGTTTGCTTAACAAGTGTATTCCCTCGAACGGGCGAAAACATTTATAAAAACGCCCACTCATCTGTGTCAGTATCATGCATAGAATCTTGATGTCTTAATCAAACAAGAAGTAGAATTCACACTGGATATTCAGTTTATTCTTTTACCCTTTTTGTTATTAACATCAACAAGAATCCATCAAGACTACAATTCAAACAAGTAAACTCATTGTTCATTTATTTGCAATTATCAGACATAACGTAGCATACAACAAACTAAAGTACTGTGCAGTCTATCTTGGATTTTCATGGTTTTCAAAAGGAAATGACATCTTTGGGTTAGGAGCTAAAGCACAGTTTTACACACTGAACACAAAGATACTCATCAATATCTGTACATGTTCTTTCAAAAGACAAGCTATTTCTCTGGTAGACAAATCACCTCTCAGAGATCAAGATTAATACAAAGAATAGAAAAATAAGGGAACTGACAAAATGTCCAAAGAAACGAACTGCACTGGGAACAAGGTGATTTAAATGGCTCTTTCAAATTATTTGATCCTCTTAACGGAAATAAGGCAAATAGCACCTCTACACACTTTATTCATAAGAGAGTATGTCTTAATGTCAGTATGTGTCATTAACAGACTTCCTTATATAACACTGCACTGTTTTAAATGGGCATGGAACATTAAAAAAAAAAAAAGCTTTACATACATTACTCATACGGTCTCTCCTCGACAGCATACCATGTGGTTGTTTACATACACTGCATTAATGAGATTTCCCATCCCTGTTAATTATCATGCTGTTTAATACTGCCCTCTGCATGGAACTAGCACTACACTGATGGCATTGATGAGGTAACATCAGTGTGGCTAAGCATATGCCTTTTTAACTTGGACAACCACCTACAAAATTTCTTAAATACGCTGCACTGGTAAGGTTTCAAATCACTGTGATTCACCATGTGCTGTTTCAGGAAAGATAATCTTTTGAAAGCTAAAGGACATACAGTACACTGGTGAGGTGTCTCCTCACTGTGAGTCACATTATGCCGTTTTAGACCAAAAGGTGTTTTGAAGGCTACATGACAGAAAGAACACTGGTGAAGTAACTCACCACTGTGGGTCACTATGTGTTCTTTTAAATCACTTATCCACTTACAAGCATTATTACATATACTTCACTGGTGAGGTCTCACCTTACTGTGAGTCACTTTGTGCTGTTTTAGGCCAGCAGGTGTTTTGAAGGCTAAAACACAGACCGAACAATGGTAAGGTCTCTTATCACTGTGAGTCACTTTGTGCTGTTTCAGGCATAGAGGTGTTTTGAAGGCTAAACGACAGACAGAACACTGGTAGGGTCTCTCATCACTGTGGGTCACCATATGTTTCTTTACCTCATAAGGCCGCTTGAACATTTTCCTACATACACTGCACTTGAAAGGTCTCACGTTACTGTGAATCACATTATGCCGTTTTAGACCAAGAGGTGTTTTGAAGGCTACATGACACACAGAACACTGGTGAGGTTTCTCATCACTGTGGGTCACCATGTGCCGTTTTAGGTTACCTAATCTTTTGAAAGCTACATGACATAAAGTACACTGGTAAGGTTTCAAATTACTGTGAGTCACCATGTGCTGTTTTAGAGGACCTAATCTTTTGAAAGCTACATGACATACAGTACACTGGTGATATCTCTCATCACAATGGTCAGATCTCTTATTACTGTTAGCTTCCTTGTGCTGTTTTAAAGTATCTATTCTTTCTAACACAACGCTACATGGAGTACAATTGTAAGCTTCAAAATCAGAGTGCATTTTCATATGCTTCATGAGCAGCGTTGAAAAACTGAAACAACATAAACACACTTTGCACTGATAAGACTCGGCAATACTTCTGGTTCCTGTTGCGGAATCAATGCTGACTTTAGTAACAGTCGCATGTGTCTGATGTTGTTGATTTTCTCTCATAATATCTGTCACATCAGGAGTTCTGCATATAGCAAAGCTCAATTCTTGACAATTCCCATCAATGTTCTTCTGCCACATTGCATGCTGACCAGGCCAACCTGTCTCAGTCTTCACCATGTGAGTATGATCTTGTTCTTCTTGCTTAGATACAAGCTGCTCTTCTGTCTTTGCACACTGCACAAAATCCTGTTCAGTCTTAATTGAACAGGTGACATCTTGACAGTGGCACTCCACTTTCACAGCATTCTCATGACTGCAGTCTGACTGCTCAATGTGTGCAGTATACTCGGCTTTTATGGGACAAAGTTCTTCACCAGGAACTTGCTCAGTTTTAATACAACCAATGGTATCTTGAAAGTTTAGCTCCAGTATTACAGCATCCTCAAGTTTCCAGTTTGATTGAGGAATATTCTTAGCAAGCTCAGGTTTTATACAAGTTGGACAAGAAATGTTTTTAAGCTGTACACAGCTTGTTGATGAGCAATATGTCATATTTGTATCAGAACAAAATGTGGTTTCTGTCTTAAGCATTACCTTATCATTTAGGTCTTGTAGATCAGCTATAGACCTCGGTTCAGTCTTTATGCTGTGTATACATGAGACCTGGACTGGATTGTTTATGGCAGACATAGCTTCCTCTTCTAACATTACATTCATTTTTTCTTGTTGAATTGTTAAAGAACTGTCTGAGTGAAACTGCACACGTCCTCAGCTCCTTAATCTTCTGAGACTCAGCCCAAGGTTATTTACCAAAAACCTGCAATATTACAATGTAACAATATATTAATTACATCTTAAATCTTTTACCTACTCTTGATATTTTCTTATACAGTACTTAAATATACAGTTGCATATGTTAAAGTCAAAATACCACACAGTCTTCTTTTTCAAATACAGTTGGATACTGAAAACTTTATTAATACTGCATGATTACTTTTCATGACTTATCAGGAAATATTGCTTTCCATTAAAAAAATTGTCATTATTTTGGTTTTCAGACATGACAGTTATATTCAGATGACAAGATAAGATTTCATAAAGGAACCAACTGCAGATTCATTAAACAACAGAAAGTGAATTTTGTAATGGCAGTATGTGAATAGGCAAGTACAATGTACCACCTGAAAATGACATTTCTTCATTCATATTTCAATTAACAGTGGATACTGAATAGTAGTGTTTAAATGTAAATAGTCCACTTAATTAATGTATACATCTGAAACATTTTGATACTATAGAAATATTGATAAATTTATATTTTTGCCTGTATATGTATATTGAAAATAACTTAGTACAAAACACAATTTTTAGGTTGTAAGATTTAAAATATTTTTTACTTATTACATTTTTATGACAATACATTATTATAACATACTGCTACTAAAGTTTTAGTTTTTTTATGTCTTTATAAAGTGAGATCATCTTTGTGGGCATCTGAATGTTTTACTTCCTTTTTTTTTTTTATTGAATGCTCTGTGTGTGTGTTAATTTGTTGCATTTAGGTTAGGCCTTATATGTGCGTTTAGGTAGAATGAAAAGGTCTTGTTGAGTCAAGGCCTAAATACATTATCAGACTGTTTTACTCACCGGATAATCGAGGCGGCTTCTCCTCAGGCAGGGGCGGCCATGTCACGCTCGACCACTTCTGCGAACACACCATGTGTTATTCTCCAGGCTACACGGACAGTCCGCTGAATGTTCGGCGGAGAGTTTCACAGCTGAGACACAAGTTGGTTTACAGTCGTCCCTACGATACAGTGAAGCAAGAGGCTAGGAACTGTTAGAGACCATTTGCTTTCAAATCATGTCAGTCGTTGGTCAGAACGTAGAAGTAACGGCAGTAGGTCATAGGTCGGTTGGGTGCATTGAACAGAAGAGAGAGAGGCTTGGGTAGGGTCCATTGTGCACAGGGGAGTGGAGCATTTTGTAGTTTGGCATACAGTTGAGTGCTGCTAACAAGGGGAATTCCAGACAGAGCTCATACTAACAATATATAGATAGATATATACGTATACGTGTTGAAATAATTTCTCTCTCCCACAACACAGTATATTTATATATGATATCCTGACGAGAATAGGGTACAGAAAGGTCTGGCCCGAGGCTAAGAAAGGGGCAGAGAACTTTGTCAGTGAAATTTTTCTCTCGTTTAACTCTGTGGATTTTTTTTCTATGGTGCGGGGTACTACAAGTTTTATTCTTTAAGTCATATTACCAGAAATGATTCTCTCGGTCTGACACATGGCTCATTGGGTAAAGAGAGACATAAAATATGTCGAAAAATTATGCCAAGCTATATCTTTCACGACTTCTGGAATCGAGGCCGCTCTAATGGCAATGGCAACATAACCCCAATCACTTAAACTCATCTTTGTTGTCGGACATGCCGGTGAGATGATTAGTTGTCAAGCTGCTAATAATACAAAGCGCTGTACAGTTGTTGTACTCACTGGTGTCCAGTTGTCATTAAGTTCCAAGAAGTCGAGCAGACAGCGCTGTGGTTTCCAAGTCTTTTAACTCAACACACACAAAATACCATTAAATCGTTTGCTACAGTCGAATAAAATGTGCTTATTGCTTCTGTGAACAGGTGTAGTGTATAAAGCCAGTGAAGTTGTGGTAAACGCTCGCTTCTTTGTTAAACAGCCAGTTTCTAATACATCTTTTAAAACTTCGCACACATCGCTACCATGGGAGACAACTCAGAATGCGAACATCTCACGTAGGACTTGCTTCCCTTTAAGTAGTTATGCAGCAGTTTGTGTGTGGGTTTTTTTTTTTTAATTCTGTAACTTCAAAAAGAGCAGCCTTATAGAACAGGCGAAAGATACGTCTTATCGATAGCACTTTTCATGGCAACAAAGTAGATCTGATAATATTCGGGATGGAGAAATAAGAGGAGCGGAAAGGGACAAGGGCATTCAGAAAGAGAAAGTTGAACAGGTGTGTACATCACGAAGGGCCGTGCTTAGGGGCAGTCAGACAAAGCATCTAGCTAGGGTCCCCCACATACCCTATGCCTTCGACCTCGCGTGGGCAAAACACGGCCCTGAACTCACCCTGTACACTTGTGTACGCTTTACCTTAGTCGCAACCATCAACTGTCGTAAGAGTATAGCGCGTGAAACACACGACAGTGTTGAGTGTGTTTATTATTGTGGTGACACTGGGCACACACTTTCTTCTCTCACCCCGGACGATAAAAGATGAGTTGCTCGACATCAATTTGTCTGTCACGAATCACACAAAGGTACAGGTTGTTTTTATTTCTGTACAACAGACCACATCATAAGACTCAGCACAGTAGCTCACATGTAACGACTGGTCTTGTTGCTAAGAGTCTGAAAATAACTGTGTGCTGGCATTTAATATATTGGTGTTAGCCTTCCACATTGACATATCTGTCAATACAACAGACAACATAAATATGAGTGAGTGCGGCTTGAACACAAAAACGTGAATGTCAGACCTTCCACTCGATGCAGTCAATGATGGAGAACACATGAATTGCTTCCATACAGGCAGTGTAGATACTCCTTTACAAGTGAGACAATTAAACCATTATAATGATTAGCACATCAGAAGAAGATTTTACCATGATTATTATTGTGCAGTACATTTTAGGACTTTCCTGCAAACAAGCTTGATAAAAAATGTGTTAAATTTGCTTGTCCTTAAACTAGACTTTTTTTTTTGTTAAAGCTGTGGCCGAATGCGTGTCAGTCTTTGCGTAGAGTTACTCAGATGAGATGTAAATAAGAGTGAAAGAATATCTGACTTCTTCTTTGTTACATACAGCTTTTATTTATATTTGTAGATATCAATGTTATGTTATGAAGGATGTGATAGTATATTATGCTATAAAAAGTGAGATTAATGTTTGCTTCTCAAATTGCAGTGAACACACAAGTCCTCAGTTTAGAAACAGTAGGTTCGTGTTTTGACTGGTAACTTTAGTCTAATATAATGGAGTAAAGATCTGTCGTCTTAGACTAACTGAATTAGTTATAAAGCGTTAGATAAAAAAAAAAATTACCTTTAGTGACAGGTAAAAGCTATTTACTTTATTTCGTAGATCCCTTTCACAGTCCTACACTAACACATTAAACTAACAAATGAGCTTTAATGTGTCATTCAAAGTTTCCAATGCAACATCCTACTGCGAAAGTGAGAGGTCAAAGGTCACACACGGGCTTTGATCATAAACACTACTGGTCATGGGTGGATTATGACCCAGTGATGGTTCGGTCACAGGAAAACAGTGTGACCCCAGGGCTTCTGCTACCTGCCTGACATGACCAGGATACTAAATGCAAAATGAATAAAAAAATACACACACATATACCATGTTTATAAAGGATTTTAGAGATTTTTATATATTTAATAATATTAACTGCAAAATTTATAAAGCACATACTCACACTCCGACAGACTGTCATAGTCAGCGTCAGTATCATGGCATGGAAGATGTTTGTGAACGGTAATATGTATCTGATATTAACTGTCTTTATACTAGAAAAAATTAAATAAAAATGCACTTATTTACACCAGTGTTGAAAGGCACGTGGTCTCAAATACTGTTCTCTATGTTCAGCATTCAGTGTTCAAATCTACAACGACAACCGAAAATATGTTCACAATAACTGATGTAAATATCGTACTTTTTATAATTAACTAAATTAATTAACCAGTTATCAACATCTTAGTTAATGTAATGGTTAGGACACAAACAGAAGGCTATGAAATTTCAAATAAAGATAACTTTATGATCTTACTATTGTCTTGTCTTTCCCTCCTACATAAACCTACATAAACCTACCTTTTCACCTACCTAAACATCTCTGTTTCCTCACCAGAGAGGAGGATGGCCATAACACGCCTCCCTACACCCACACCTCCCATAACCAGACCCATAAAAAATCCCCATCCTCTACAGTGTAAACTCACCGCGAAGTGGAAGCAGTTTCCATCAAAATCAACAACAACCAGTTCCACTTACTGTCATTAAACAAATATGATGACCACTTATAGACAAACAGTTAGCAGGGCGAAAAATCCCCTTTATTGACGTTTAAAACCGTTAGATCCTTATCTTCTTTACTAAAGGCCCCTTACTGCTGTTTTCTAGCTAATGTGGATCGGCATTTTGCTCCTTCTGGAGGTTCCTCCATCATAAGGGTAAAAGATTATTTGCATTAATGAATAGTATATTAACTTTGCTTTACTTTAATAAGAGACAGACACATACAGAGCTCGCTGATCATTCTAAACTGCTATTCTCCTTCTTCTTCTTCCTAATCACCCCCAGCGGAGCCACAGGTCACAAACTTCTAAACTGCTATAGTACATATTAATGCATTGTAATCAAACAACAAATGTACTCACACTGTGACTGTGTATCTCGCTCGGTGTCTTACCTCCAGTACCTTACCTTGGCTTGTGTCGTAGTTACTGACGGCGGGTAGGACTGACTATATCCCAGGGCTGCATGTGGCGGACTTTTGAAATTAACCTTTTATTTATAGCGCGTGGTTATCTACAAATATATTTGCAGTTTTTGTAAGAGTAATGGGTCCTGGAAAATAATAATGGGCCTCAAACACTAATAGTTTACTGAACTTGAGAAAGCAATTAACTCCGTGTGAGTACTGGAAACAGAAAGCAAAATGGCTAAAGTAGCTTGTTTATAGCATAGCCGCAGACACCTACATTCTACTATAGTAACTATTCTACTATAGAACAAGTAGCACCACTGTATACATCAAGGTTAGTACGAGCTGCTTTCGCCCCAGAAATCTTTTACTCTCGAACCGATGCCACACTGTGTGATATCACAGGTACACTTCTGTAAATATCATCAAAAAAATCTGTTATTCAACTTTATGATGTAAAGACTTGCCGCATTAGAGTTCTTTGAAGGGAGTAGTCAAAGATCAAGAAGACACTCTACCATCTTTGTGATAAGGTGTTGTTTATACAATTTATGCCAATTGAATGATTAACCATCTCATACAACAGTATGAAAACTTATTATCTTTCGTAGCTTTTTAAATCCTTCGATTCACAGTTACACACTCTATACTTATACTAACAATATGTAGATTGAGTAAATTATACATATATCTCCACAGCAACAGTAACCTTTAACAATAAGATGTAATTGAAGTTGCTGGGGTTATATTTTTTTATTAGGAAGACTAAAGATGTTTTGAAAATGTTTCCTGAAACGAGAAGAGCGAGAGTAATATATAAAACAAGGAACGCAACAATTGATTCCCGAAAAAATGTTTACAAGACCAACCAAAGTAAGAAACAAAAAGCTCTGATACATAGAGGAAACGAGATCGTACCAGCCCAAGACAAACACTTCGAGAGAAACAAATGGCAGCATGGTTCCGATGTAGACGCAGGCCGCTATGACTAACATCACTGTTAGCGCCCTCTCACTCCGGTAACTGTCGCTGTCAACAGAACTCGACTTCTGGCGCCACCTGTAGGCGCTTTTCAGTTTAATTACAGTCACACCCGTTGCCAGCGCAACAATTATAAATATGGTGATAGGAAAAGCAAATCCCAACAAATTGTTTGTGAAAATCACAACAAACTGTGTATTGTCTTTATAAAACTGAGTCTGTAAAACCACTGTATTTTTGGTTCCATAAACACTAATCACATCACCGTAATATGACAGGGGGAAAGTCACATAACTCAGTTGAAGACCTAGAGAAGTCAAAGCAATCAGTGTACCCATGGTGCGCGTGCTTATCAGTGTTGAAGCTCGAAGAGGAAACATTACACAGACACACCGTTCCACTGCAATCACCATGGTGATGAAAGAGGATGTTAATCGAAGACCATAGGTAATGCCTGTCACAGAAATAAACGCCTGTTTGTAAAAAATCGTGAAGATCCACTCGTTTCTCCACTCAATAAAATAAGTCAGCGGATTAATCATGAAGATGCCAATCAGGTAGATACAGTCTACTAGTGCCAGTGTGAAGAGACAGAGGTTCATTCGATCGCGTAGACTCTGACTCCAGAACACCAGACAGTTGATGACATTTGCTGGGATACCTATAAGACACATCAGTGATGGAAGGACGACCTCCATCACCACATTTATCAACGTGTGAATGTCCACTTCTGTGACATCATACTGTGTAGTCCCTGTCGTTAGGCCGGGTGATGTCACCAAGGCAGTCATTAATGGCGGTAACAAACGGAAATAGAAATTGGAAATGTCTGTTTGGTCTGTCAGCTTGTGAAATAAGATCGGCGGTTAAAAGGGTTTAGTGCAATCATAATAAATGCTATAAACGCGGGTCAATTCGTAAACTGTAAAAGCCGTTAGCACCTATAGAGTAAGCCTCAAGAACACGTGAGAACTGATGGCTGAACACTTCTCATTGCACTGGTAACAAGAGAGTTTTACGTCTGCTTTAGTGGATATCAGACCGATCGGTCTTCGAGACATTTAGCATTGCCTGAGGAGGACAATGATGATGAAACTAAAGAGAGTAAAAACCACCCTCCTCGGTACTGTGAGTAGCTGAGACGAGATGTGAACTGCAACTGATCATCCTCAAGTTATGTCACAAGACAATGTCTGCCATATCATATACAAGATAGTTAACTGTAGGCACTACATTTCTCCTTTTATTTGTAGCGAATAAAATAAAGAAAATATTTACCTTCCATTTCTAACAAACAAAAATAACAAAACAATCCGAACAAAGAAAATCTAGCGATTAACTTACTTACAAATTAACCCAAATTTATCTGTTTAAAGATTGTAAAGCATGCACGAAATAAATAGAAGTTTGTATGTCAATAAATTCTTTATTTTCTCGCTCATCTATTTTACTTTCATTCACAATATATTTTGAATTTCGTCTGCAATCTGTTGGCTATTTTTAGAGTGTTCGTAAACATTTAAATGTGCTTTTACTGTAAATAAAACTTTAATAATAATAGTTATCAGTCATCTCACAATTATGATGATGATGAATATTATAAATAAATGATTATTTAGTAAATGGTAATAAGCTTTAGGAATGCGTGAACTATTTTTTCTCATTTAATTAATTTTAACGTTCATCCCTCCTACATACATCATTGAGCACGGAGAAAATATTTTATGGGAGGTATGGACAATTTCAAGTAAATTACGCGGAACTCGAAAGAATATGTTTACATTTTTTCATACCAACGAAATTAAACATTTGCAACTTGAAGACGAAAAAATTAATACTTTCTCTCCACAAAATTACTTTACTTGTAATTGCCGTCCTTTGCATAATTTTTGTTTTCGTATTGTCAAGAGATGACGATGTCTAAGTAATGTTACTTTCTACAAATATTATTAATAGTCTGTGCACACGTGTTTCCGTACGCTTGTGTATTATTTGAGTAAAGTCGTCGGTTATTATTATTTTTTAATTTTATGTTTCTGTGACTTTTCATAGTTTGTACTGTTGCTTAGATAAATATTGTCATCACTGTCATAAAATATCATCACAGCTGGTCTCCATTCCACGTATGTTTGAGCTGTCTGTCAGTCTGTTGGTAAAGTCTTGCAGTTGTCTGTCGGTGCGTGCTGTCAGGTGGATGTCGTCTGCTAAGTGTCGTCTGTTAATCGCCTTCCGCCCATGGACATGGAAGTGTAAAGGTTGTGGAGGGTCTCACGCATGAAGTTGTCGTGAAATATGTTGACGATATGTAAACTGCTCAAGTGATCCACAAGTGCATGTCCTGACTGTCACGTGTCAGCCATGTGTCTATGACAGCCTGTCTCTCAGCCCGTCATGTCCATGCTACGTGACGTCTGCCTCAGTATTCTGCACATCTGGTCATTCCGAATGCGGAGAGCTAACGTGGATCACCCGGGGATAACAGTTACCACCAACTGAGAGGTTAAAAGAATTCGACTGTTCGGCACCCGACGGCTACCTAAGGGGAACAAAACTTTCATCGTTTTTCTGACCGCTGCTTAATTTAGTCGCATTTGTTCACTTACACAGTAAGCCACACACACAACAGATGAGAAGCAGTTCATTTTATCATAGGATAAATATTTTCAGAAAACTAGTTTCACACACACGCGCACACGCGCGCGCAAACGTTTCTTCAAACACGCATTCTACTCCTACTGTAAAACAGACATACTACAAGTGGTTTCGTCTCTATGTAACTTCTCTAATCGTTTTCCTACAACTCACCCAAGATGCCTCAGAATTCAATGTAAAAAGAAAATCATAAAAAGCCACTTATTTAGTTGTTAATTGTGTAAGAACTTATGTTTGCTTAACAAGTGTATTCCCTCGAACGAGAGAAAACATTTAAAAAAACGCCCACTCATCTGTCTCAGTATCATGCATAGAATCTTGATGTCTTAATTAAACAAGAAGTAGAATTCACAAAGTAGAATTCACACTGGATATTCAGTTCATTTATTTATCCCTTTTGTTATTAACATCAACAAGAATCCATCAAGACTACAATTCAAACAAGTAAACTCATTGTTCAGTTATTTGCAATTATCAGAGATAACGTAGCATACAAAAAACTAACTAAAGTACTGTGCAGTCTATCTTGGATTTTCATGGTTTTCAAAAGGAAATGACATCTTTGGGTTGGGAGCTAAAGCACAGTTTTACACACTGAACACAAAGATACTCATCAATATCTGTACATTTCAATGCGCAATGAGCATTCTTCGGAATGGATACCTGCGCATTACAAATCGACATCATCATCATCATCATCATCATGTTCTTTGAAAAGACAAGCTATCTCTCTGGTAGACAAATCACCTCTCAGAGATCATAGATTAATACAAAGAATAGAAAAATAAGGGCACTGACAAAATGTCCAAAGAAACAAACTGCATTTGGGAAAAAGGGGATTTAAAGGGCTCTTTCAAATTATTTGATCATCTTAACGGAAATAAAGCAAATAGTACCTCTACACACTTCATGCATGAGAGAGTATGTCTTAATGTCAGTATGTGTCATTAAAAGACTACCTTATATAACACTGCACTGTTTAAATGGGCATGGAACATTTTAAAGAAAAAGCTTTACATACATTACTCATACGGTCTCTCCTCGACAGCATACCATGTGGTTGTTCACATACACTGCATTAATGAGATTTCCCATCCCTGTTAATTATCATGCTGTGTTTAATACTGCCCTCTGCTTGGAACTAGCTCTACACTGATGGCACTGATGAGGTAACATCACAGTGGCTAAGCATGAGCTTTTTTAACTCGGACAACCACTTCAAAATTTCTTAAATACGCTGCACTGGTAAGGTTTCAAATCACTGTGATTCACCATGTGCTGTTTCAGGTAAGATAATCTTTTGAAAGCTAAAGGACATACAGTACACTGGTGAGGTCTCTCCTCACTGTGATTCACCATGTGCTTTTTTAGGCCAAGAGGTGTTTTGAAGGCTACATAACAGAAAGAACACTGGTGAGGTAACTCACCACTGTGGGTCACTATGTGTTCTTTTAAATCACTTAACCCCTTATAAGGATTATTACATATACTTCACTGGTGAGGTCTCACCTCAATGTGATTCACCATCATATGCTCTTTTAGGCCAAGAGGTGTTTTGAAGGCTACATGACAGAAAGAACACTGGTGAGGTCTCACCTCAATGTGATTCATTTTGTGCTTTCGTAGGGTACCAGGTGTTTTGAAGGCTAAACGACAGACAGAACACTGGTAGGGTCTCTCATCACTGTGGGTCACCATATGTTTCTTTACCTCATAAGACCGCTTGAACATTTTCCGACATACACTGCACTCGAAAGGTTTCACGTCACTGTGAATCACTTTGTGCTGTTTCAGTTCACTTAGTGTTTTGAAGGCTACATGACACACAGAACACTGGTGAGGTCTCACATCACTGTGACTCACCATGTGCATTTTTAGGTTACCTAATCTTTTGAAAGCTACATGACATAAAGTACACTGGTATGGTTTCAAATTACTGTGAGTCACCATGTGTTTTTTTAGAGAACTTAATCTTTTGAAAGCTACATGACATACAGTACACTGGTGAGGTCTCTCATCACAGTGGTCAGATCTTTTATTACTGTTAGTTTCCTTGTGCTGTTTTAAAGTATCTATTCTTTCTAACACAACGCTACATGGAGTACAATTGTAAGCTTCAAAATCAGAGTGCATTTTCATGTGCTTCATGAGAAGGGTTGAAAAACTGAAAGAACTTAAACACACTTGGCACTGATAAGGCTCGGCATCACTTCTGCTTCCTGTTGCGGAATCAATGGTGACTTCAGTAACAGTCGCAAGTGTCTGATGTTGTTGATTTTCTCTCACAATATCTGTCACCTCAGGAGTTATGCATCTACCAACACTCATTTCTTGACAATTCCCACCAATGTTATTCTGCCACATTGCATGCTGACCAGGCCATCCTGTCTCAGTCTTCACCATGTGAGTATGATCTTGTTCTTCTTGCTTAGATACAAGCTGCTCTTCTGTCTTTGCACACTGCACAAAATCCTGCTCAGTCTTAATTGAACAGGTGACATCTTGACAGTAGCACTCCATCTTCACAGCATTCTCATGACTGCAGTCTGACTGCTCAATGTGTGCAGTATACTCGGCTTTTAAGGGACAAAGTTCTTCACCAGGAACTTGCTCAGTTTTAATACAACCAATGGTATCTTGAGAGCTTAGCTCCAGTTTTACATCATCCTCATGTTTCCAGTTTGATTGAGGAATATTCTTAGCAAACTCAAGTTTTATGTAAGTTGGACCAGAAATGTTTTTAAGCTGTACACAGTTCATTGATGAGCTCGCTGATGAGCTATATGTCATATTTGTATCAGAACAAAATGTGGTTTCTGTCTTAAGCATTACTTTATCATTTAGGTCTTGTAGATCAGCTACAGACCTCGGTTCAGTCTTTATGCTGTGTATACATGAGACCTGGACTGGATTGTTTATGGCAGACATAGCTTCCTCTTCTAACATTACATTCATTTTTTTCTTTTTGAATTGTTAAAGTACTATCTGAGTGAAACTGCACACGTCCTCAGCTCCTTTTCTGAGACTCAGACCCTCTGGCTCTATCAAAAACCTGCAATATTACAATGTAACAATATATTAATTACATCTTAAATCTTTTACCTACTCTTGATATTTTCTTAAACAGTACTTAAATATACAGTTATACAGGTTAAAGCTAAAATACCACACAGTCTTCTTTTTCAAAGACAGTTGGATATATTAATACTCGATGATTACTTTTCATGACTTATGAGGAAATATTGCTTTCCATTTAAAAAATTGTCATTATTTTGGTGTTCATGCATGACAGTTATATTCACATGACAAGATAAGATTTCATAAAGGAACCAACTGCAGATTCATTAAACCAACAGAAAGTGGATTTTGTAATGGCAGTATGTGAATAGGCAAGTACAATGTATTACTGAAAACGACATTTCTTCAATCATATTTCAATTAACAGTGAATACTGAATTGTAATATTTAAATGTAAATAGTCCACTAAATTAATGTATACATCTGAAACATTCTGATACTATAGAAATATTGATAAATTTATATTTTTAACTGTATATATGTATTGACAATAACTTAGTACAGAACAAAATTTTTAGGTTGTAAGATTTAAAATATTTTTTACTTATTACTTTTTTTATGACAATACATTATTATAACATACTGCTTCTAAAGTTTTAGTTCTTTTATGTCTTTATAAAGTGAGATCATCTTTGTGGACATCTGAATGTTTTACTTCCTTCTTTTTTTTTATTGAATGCTCTGTCTGTGTGTGTTAATTTGTTGCATTTAGGTTAGGCCTTGTATGTGCCTTTAGGTAGAATGAAAACGTCTTGTTGAGTCAAGGCCTAAATACATTATCAGAATGTTTTACTCACCGGATAATCGAGGCGGCTTCTCCTCAGGCAGGGGCGGCCATGTCACGCTCGACCACTTCTGCGAACACACCATGTGTTAGTCTCCAGGCTACACGGACAGTCCGCTGAATGTTCGGAGGAGAGTTTCACAGCTGAGACACACGCTGGTTTACAGTCGTCCCTACGATACAGTGAAGCAAGAGGCTAGGAAGTGTTAGAGACCTTTGCTTTCAAATCATAATGTTAGTCGTTGGTCAGGACGTAGAAGTAACGGTAGTAGGTCATAGGTCGGTTGGGTGCATTGAATAGAAGAGAGACTTGGGTAGGGTCCATTGTGCACAGGGGGGTCGAGCATTTTGTAGTTTCTATACGTTGAAATAATTTCACACTCCCACAATACAGTATATTTATATATAATATCTTGATGAGAAAAGGATACAGAAGGGTCTGGTGTACCCTGGCCCGAACCTATGAAACGGGCATAGAACTTGGTCAGTGGAATTTTTCCTTCTTGTAACTCTGGATTTTTTTCTATGGTGCGGGGTACTACAAGTTTTATCATATTACCAGAAATGATTGTCTCAGTCTGACTCATGGCCCAGTGTTTAAAGAAAGACATATTCACATAAAATATGTAGAAAAATTATGCCAAGCTATCTTTCACGACTTCCGGCATCAAGGCCGCTCTAATGGCAATGCCGACATAACCCCAATCACTTAAACCAATATCTTTACAGTCGGACATGCCGGTGAGATGATTAGTTGTCAAGCTGCTAATAATACAAAGCGCTGTACAGTTGTTGTACTCACTGATGTCCAGTTGTTATTAAGTTCCAAGAAGTCGAGCAGACAGCGCGCTGTGGTTTCCAAGTCTTTTAACTCAACACACACAAAATACCATTAAATCGTTTGCTGTAGTCGAATAAAACGTGCTTATTGCTTCTGTGAACAGGTGTAGTGTAGAAAGCCAGTGAAGCTGTGGTAAACGCTCGCTTCTTTGTTAAACAGCCAGTTTCTAATATATCTTTTAAAGTAACTTTGCACGCATTGCTACCATGGGAGACAACTCAGAATGCGAACATCTCAGGTAGGACTTGCTTCCCTTTATGTAGTTACGCAGTAGTTTGTGTGTGTGTAATTTTTCTTTTCTGTTTTTTTTTTTTAATTCTGTAACTTCAAAAAGAGCAGCCTTATAGAACAGGTTAGAGATACGTCTTCTTGATAGGACTTTTCATGGCAACAAAGTAGATCTGATAATATTCGAGATGGGAGAAATAAAAGGAGCGGAAAGGGACAAGGGCATTCAGAAAGAAGGGCCGTGCTTAGGGGCAAGCAGACAATGCATCTGGCTAGGGTCCCTCACATAAACTATGCCTTCGATCTCGGGGGGGGGGGAAACACGGGCCTGTCCCCACCCTGTACACTTGTGTACGCTTCCCCTTAGTCGCAACCATCAACTATCGTGAGAGTATAGCGCGTGAAACACACGACAGTGTTGAGTGTGTTTATTATTGTGGCGACACTGGCCAAGCAGACATCTCCCCTGTCACACTGTGCACACACTTTCTTCTCTCACCCCGGACGATAAAAGATGAGTTGCTCGACACCATCTTGTCAGTCACCTATCACACAAAGGTGCAGGTTGTTTTTTATTTCTTTACAACAGACCACATCATAAGACTCATCACTGTAGCTCGCATGTAACGACTGGTCTTGTTGCTATGAAACTGAAAATAACTGATTGTGTTCTGGCATTTAATATATTGGTGTTAGCCTTCCACATTAGCATGTCTGTCAATACAACAGACAACATAAATATGAGTGAGTGCGGCTTGAACACAAAAACGTGAATGTCAGACCTTCCACTCGATGCAGTCAATGATGGAGAACACTAGAATTGCTTCCATACAGGCAGGGTAGATACTCCTTTACTAGTGAAACAATTAACCCATTATAATGATTAGCACATCAGAAAAAAGATTTTACCATGATTATTATTGTGCAGTACATTTTAAGACTTTCCTTCAAGCAAGTTTTATAAAAAAAAAAAAAAAAAAAAAATGTGTTCAATTTGCTTGTCCTTAAACTCGACTTTCATATTTTGTTTTCCTTTTTTTTTTTTTAGCAGTGGCCGAAAGTGTGTCAGTCTTTGTGTAGAGATACTCAGATGAGCTGTTAATAAGAGTGAAAGAATATCTTACCTCTTCTTTGCTACATGGAGGTTTTATTTATATTTGTAGATATCAATATTTTAATTATGAAAGGTGTGATAGTATTACACAATAAAAAGCGAGAATAATGTTTGCCTCTCAAATTGCAGTGAACACACAAGTCCTCAGCTTAGAAACAGTAGGGTCATGTTTTGACAGGTAGCTTTTGAAAGGTAGCACTACCTGTTTTGATAAAATCATGTGACTACATCTACAAATATTTACATCCGCAGTCGACTCACTGCTGTACACAGGACTGACGAGAAAACAAGTTTCTGACCCACAATTAAGTAAACTGATCTGAAATTTGTCAGAGAAAAAAGATATACATATTCCATGCGTGATTCTACTATAATCAATTATTTCTTTCTAAAAACACCTTTACATTGTCTCAATAACTGATTACTTTGTTTGTGACCATAGCCGAAGTCCGTTATATAGCTGGATAACAATGGTTTTCAGGCGCGTGTTTATCTACACAAAAGCTTGGCGATTACGTTCAAACTAATGTGTCCTAAAAAATAATGATTGGCTCCAAAACACATCATTGATACTGAGTGTAGTTCACATTAACAGCATGTGAATGTTGGAAACCGATGAAAAAAGAACTAAAGTAGCTTGATGCCAGAATATCCGCCGAACGCTAAACTCAACTATTTTGTCACGATACAATAGGAGGCATCACTGCACACAGCAAGGATAACACTCTCGGCTATTATCCTACAATACTTTAATTGTTAACACTCTCCAAATTTTGCTAAATCACAGCTTATTTCTCCCTGTATTCCATCAAACAAGTGTTAGTCTAATCTCATGGAGTAAAATATATGTCGTCTAGACTCCTGAATTAGTTATAAAGGGTTATATATAAAAGAATATCCTTAGTGAAAGGTAAAAAGTTATTTGCTTTCCTTCATTAGCTCTATTTCACAGTCCTACATAACACATTAAACTAACAAATGAGCTTTATGTGTCATTCAAAGTTTCCAATGCAACATCCTAGCTGCAAAAGTAAGAGAGGCCAAAGGTCACACACGGGGCTTTGGTAGACGCAGAGAGACTGAGATCATAAACACTGCTGGTCATGGGTGGATCATGAACCAGTGATGGTCCAGGAACAGGGAAACAGTGTGACCCCAGAGCTTCTTGCTACCTGCCTGACATGACCGTCGACACTAAGTAGATGCAAAATGAATAAACACACACACCACCATGCCGCATAAAGTATTTTATTATTAATCATTAATAAAGTGCAAAATTTATAAAGCACATACTCACACTCCACAGACTGTCATAGTCAGTGAAAATATATATGACATGGGTAGATATTTGTGAATGGTATATTGTATCTGATATTATCTGTCTGTTATAGCCGAAAGATATTAAAATTGGACTTACACAAACGTTGAAAGGCACGTGGTCTTAAATACATTTCTCTATGTTCAGCATTCAGTGTTTAAATTTACAACGGCAACCGAAAATATGATCGCAATAAGTGATGTAAACATCGTACTTTGTTTAATTAACTTAATCAATTAACTAACCATCAAAATCATAGGTAATGTAATATTAAGACACAAACAGAAGGCCCTCAAATTTCAAACAGAACAAACCGGTGAGTGACCACTATCGGTACTCTTTCGCTAACATCCTGATCGTACTTAAGACTTACACGAGCAATAGAATTACACCTGACATTTTGTACCATACAGGAATCAAGGGAAGTGAAGAGGCTGATAAGCTAGCTAAATTTGCAACACAAACAAGAAACAAACCCTAAAGTCACCTACCTAAACATATCTGTTTCCACAGAGAGAGGAAGATTGAAATAAACGCCTCCCTACATACACACCTCCCATACAGACCATCAAAGGATCCCATCCCCTACAAATGCAAACTCACCGCGAAAGTGGAAGCACTTTTCATCAAAATCAAAACAACCACTCTACTACTGTCATTAAAAGATATGATGATCACTTATAGAGACACAGTTAGCAGGGCGGAATTCCTTTATTGACGTTTATCTTCTTCTACTAAAGGCCCTTATTGCTGTTTTCTACCAAATGTTTTCTACTAATGCATCATCAATCAATGTATTACTCTTTACCTTTTCTCCTCACAAAGCTAAAACATGATCAGCATTACTGAGTAGATATATTAATTCGGTCAACTTTAATCAAAGAAATACAGTACATACAGAGCCCGCTGCCATCAATTCTATAATTGCTGGTCTTCTTCTTGTTGCTAATCACCCCCGCGAGCATAGATACAGGGACACAAACTTCTAACACTGCTTAGTAATATTAACTACATTGTAATCAAGCAGCAAATGTACTCAGGGCCGTGCTTAGGGGCAGGCGGACGAGGCATCGTGCTAGGCCCGCGCTTCAAAGGGGCCCGCGCTTTTGATTGATATGGTAACTAGGCATATGGAATGTGTAATCAGCCGTATCACATTCTCGCTGGACGCGCTTGAGACAGAAGGCTGCTGGACACCGAGGATTTATTGCGCATGAACGTTCGTGCATTGAGCTATTTTGATTTATGTGCCACTAGTGGCATAGTTGGAAACTGAGTGAAGAAGTAGGTATAAGGTATCTGTTACTGAGGTGTGGCAGTCTGTGAATTGAGTGGATTGGGCCCCGCCCTGGCTTTTGGCAGTGTCAATGATAAAGATCAGATACTGAGGAAAAAAGTGACTTTTAGATCCAACTAAAAACCGTGTGATCGTGAGTGAGGCCCGCACATGCTTTTGATCGGGCCCGCGGGGGCTAAGAACGGGCCTGAATGTACCACACTGTGACTGTGTATCTCGCTCGTTGTCTACTCCAGTACCATTACTTCTATCGCATCAAAGCTTGGCTTTGTGTCGTAGTTATTGACACATATCCAGGGATGCATGGGTTCAGACATTTCAAATTAAACCTTTATTTCTGGCCTCGTTATCTACAAATAAATTTGGCATATCTTATTAGTAGGTGAACCAGACGTTTCGAGGGCGAAAGCGGGACACACGTGCCGATGAATGGTGTCGTCACCGTCAAAGAACGCCGAAAAAAGTGATTTTTAAAGACAGACCGGGACATTTGATGGACTTGCAGAAGCAGAAGCGGACTTGGCCGTCCCGCCCGATGGAGCAGCAGGGGACAGCGAGGTCAAAAGCGGGACTGTCCCGCACTAAATCGGGACGTCTGGTCACCTTATTCTAATTGATGAAGTCTTTCATTACATCCGCCATCTTTGACGAATACTCTCGTGTTTGATTTTTGTAACAAGTTTTTTTCACATGGTGGGTTGTTAACCCTACCCATACTTTACTCTAGTAAAATGGGCCTCGAACACTATCATTTACAGAACTTGAGAAAGTAATTAACCACTCCTGTAGTATTGCAACAGACAACAAATAGCAAAGATAAGCTTGCATCTAGCGATCGCCGCAGACACCTAACTTCACACTGTACTAATAGAACAAGTATCACACTGAATAATCTATGTTACACGGGTGCATTCACCTCAGATATCTTTTAGTTTCGAACTGATTCACATTGTGTCATATCACAGGTACACTTTGTGAATCTCATCAAGAAATCTGTTATTTTACACACCTTATGATGTAAAGACTTGACGCATTGGCAGTCTTTTAACCTGACTAGTCAAAGATCAAGAAGACACTCTAAGCATCTTTGTGATAGTTAAGTTTGTTTATGATGAATTTATGTTTATTGAATGATTTAACGTCATCCATTAATCCATTAACGGTATTAAAACTATTATGCTTCGTAGCTTATTAAGTTCTCCGATTCACAGTTACACCACTCTAGATAACAATATGTATAGCGTTGAGTAAATTATACATACACTCTCCAAAGCAACAGTAACCTTTAACAAAAGATGTAACTCAAGTTGTTGGGGTTATATTCGTTTTACTAGTAACACTACAGATGTTTTGAAAATGTTTCCTGAACGAGAAGAGCGAGAGAAATATATAAAGAAGGGAACGCAGGTATTTGATTCCGAAATAAAGTTCGTAAGTGATGTTAAGCCATAAACAAAAAGCTCTGATATACAGAATCAGCGAGATTCTGTGCAGACCGAGACAAACACTCGCGAGCACAAACGGCAGCATGGATTCCGATGTAGACGGCAGGCCGCTATGACTAACATCACAGAGTCAGCGCCCTCTCACTCGACAACTGTAGTCGCTGTCAACAGAACTCGACTTCTGGCGCACCGTGTAGGCGCTTTGTCATTTTAATTAAGTAACGTCACAACGTTGCCATGCAACGATCAGAAATATGGTGATGGGAAACAAATCCCAACAAATTGCTTGTAAAAATTACAAAAACGTATCTTGGTCTTTATAAAACTTGTCTCTAAAAAGAGATTCTATACTTCTTTCCATGAACACTATAATCACATAACCGTAGTATGACAGGGGGAAAGTCACATAACTAAGCTGAAGACCTAGAGAAGTCAAAGCAATCATGTGGCATGGTGCGCGTGCTTATCATGTGTTGAAGCTCGAAGAGGAAACATTACACAGACACAGACACGCGCGGGTAAAATGAGCCTAATCCTTCCAGAGCTGGCAATATCTCGGAGATATAAGTTACAGAACAAACGTGGCTCAACAAGAGACTAAACGCTACGACACACTTGAAAAAGAAAACGCAGGCGACATCAGGCCAACACGGGTGACTAGATGATTGAGTAGAAGTTCAATAAGACGGGCATTTGGCGTTCCACTGAATGACATGGTGGTGAAAGAGGATAGTTAATAGAAGGCATGTGAATGCTGCCACAGAAATAACACAACGCTCTTTGTAAAAATTCTAAAGAATCCACTCGTTTCCCACTCAATAAAATACGTCAATGGAATGGCAGATGAAAAGTTAAAATAAGGTAGACTGATCTGACTAGTGCAGTGTGAAGAGACAGAGGTTTCATTCGAATCGCGTAGACCTGATCTCAGAAACCAGACAGTTTGATGACATTTGCTGGGGATAATGGACCTACAAGACCAAACAAGTGAGTGAAGGCGACTTAATCACATAATTTATCAACGTGTGAAATGTCCACTTCTGTGACATCATACTGGTACTCGCTAGTGTCGTTAGTCGGGTATGTCAATTCACCAAGTCGTCATTAAGCGTAACTAAGCGAATAATAATATGGAAATGTCTGTTTTCATGGTCGTGAGCTTGTGAAGTAAGACCGTTGATTACCGGGTTTAGTGCAATCTAATGAAAAAGTGCGATAAAAAGCGTGGGTCAACTTCCAGAAACACATGAAAAAGCGTTAGACCTACAGAGTAAGCCTCAAGAACAGCGTGTGATGATCGCTGAACACTTCTCATTTCAGCACTGGGTACAAGAGTTTTATTCTGATTTAGCTGATTTCAGACCGATCGGTGCACCTGGCTAAAATTGTTACTCTTCTAGACATTTACCATTGCGTTAGAGGAATAGTGATGAAACTAAAGAGAGTTAAAAAAAACAAACTCTCCTCCGGTACTGTGAGCAATGAGACGATATCTCAACTCTTTAACTGATCATCCTCAAGGTATGTCAGACATGTCCTGCCATATCATAATATACATGCCTAGTTACTGTAGCACTACATTTCTCCTTTTATTTGTAGCGAGTAAATAAAATAAAGAAAATTTACATTCATTTAAACAAACAAAATAACAAAACAATCTGAACAAGAAAATCATAACGATTAACTTCACAAATTAACCTAAAATTCTCAGAAAATTATTTTATGAAAGTTGACAATTCAAAGTAAATTACGGAAGTCGAAAGAATATATTTACATTTTTTGATACCAACGAAACAAAATTAAACATTTGCAACTTAAAACGACAAAAAATAAATACTTTACTCTACACAAAATTAACTTCACTAGTAAATTCCGTCCTTTGCATAATTTTTGTTTTCTTATTGTCAAGATGACGATGTCTAACAATGTTACTTTCTACAAAATATATTATAGTCCGGTGTGCACATGTGTTTACCGTACGATTGTGTATTATTTGAGTAAAGTCGTCGGTTATTATTATATATTATTATTTATGTTTTTTTTAATACTTTTACTTTTATGTTTTTAGTGACTTTGCAGTGTTTTACTCGGTTTGATTAGATAAAATATTCGACATCACTGTCAGAAGATTCATTACACTAGTCTTCTCGATTCACGTATGTTTGAGATGTCTGTCAGTCTGTTGGTAAAGTCTTTCAGTTGTCTGTCGGTGCGTGTATGTCAAGGTGATGTCGTCTGCTAAGTGTCGTCTGCTAATCTTCTTCCACCAGTGGACATGCAAGTCTAAAGGTTGTGGTGGGTCTCACGATTATTAATTATCAAGAATGCGTATTTTAGATAAGTCTTGAATAAGTGAAAATATGTGCGAAACTGGAGACCTCTCTGTTACGAATTAATTTGCTAACTGATTGTGTGAGGTGTCGCTCGACGCCGCATCGTTTTGATGCGGTTATTCTGAACCCGCGTGACCTGCCGTTACCTTTGGGTCGCTTTAATCAGCGAGTGTTGCTGTTGAAGTAGAAGTCATTAACTAGGTAGTTTTTACGTGTGTCCCGATTAGTCATCGTGTATACGAGGGTGGACACTGTTTGCAGAAACTAATCATAAGTTTCTTCGTGCAAAATATATTTCGACTGCAAGACTCGGTTTTCTGGAATGTTCGCACCTAAGATTTAGAGA
This sequence comes from Pomacea canaliculata, assembly GCF_003073045.1. Lineage (NCBI taxonomy): Eukaryota > Metazoa > Mollusca > Gastropoda > Architaenioglossa > Ampullariidae > Pomacea > Pomacea canaliculata. Next base: position 21,847,924 of record NC_037595.1, on the reverse strand, counting down.
CTCGAAACGAACTTGTGACGAACTTACAGTTGAATGGGACTTATTGTTTTTACTGTCTCTATTTAAATACGGACAATTCATCCTATTTACTCCGTAATTGCTTCGGAAAAAGAAAAAAATTCTTCTTTTAAAGCCAATTACAGCATTTCACAAGACCATGCTTGTAATTGGTAGTTTATCTTTATAAATTAATTGTCATTCACTCGCCGCTTTCAACTATTTTAGATTGTTCATTTAAGTGAATACGCCATGAACAATATATGTCACTGGAAAAAAAACCCAACCAACTGCATCTCCAAAGTACTGGTTATAAAGCGTTGATGCGTTATCAGATTACTTGTTTTAATCTGGGATTGAGTAGATTCGACGTTACGGAGACAACTCAGTAAGTTTATATCTTACCACGACTGCGTCCTTTAATATGTTTTTGCACACAGTCACACAAGCATCACACGGCGTGCTGCATCACGAAACCAACCGGTATCTCAGCGCACAGATAAACCACACCACTCATGGGGAGAATACAAGGATGATATTATATTTAAAAAATGTATGTGGCAGACCAACTTGACATGAGAAGATAAACAAAATTAATATAATAGATAATTAAAAAAAACCGCCACCAACTAAATATTATAACACAAACCCATACATAGTAAAAATCCCAATAAAACAAGTAATTATAGCCCACACCGCCAGGGCGAACTCAGTGCAGAGAAGATAACCCCCACCAACCACTTGCTTGGGGCAACCAACTGCTAAACACAACAATGAGTCAACTGTGTCAGACCAGAGACAACTGGGTTAGATCTCATCTCAGACAGCTTTTTCCTCTCTCATCTCTCTCTCTGCTATTTGTTTAGGCCCTGCTTCCGTAGTCTTAGTTTTCGGTTTGGCAAAAATGAGATGAAATTATTTACCTATCATCTCCTCGTCATATCTTCTCCTTATTTTTATTTCTACTTTCGGGGTTAGAGACGTTTACACGAAACGGGACTGGCACATGCTTATCCAATCAGGTGTTTTTCCGTTTGCCCGTCACCTACAGACCACACCAAGTGTGATTGTGATGTGATTAAAGATGTAGCGGATTGTCGAAGTAATCGAATGTTTCGTTAAGCTTTCAAACACCACTAATCAACCATTTTCATCCTAACAATCAACGAATGGTCATAATAAATAAATAAGAAATTGAATTAAGGTAAAAAGACAAATCGTGCTTAGGAATAGATTACAGCAATATACCAGTAATATAAAACATCAAGTTATCTTTCAAACTCTCTCCAGGTGGCGTGATTGTAGCATCATGGAAGTGTATCCATGTTGAAATCGATTTCTTCAGCGACTTTTCTCTTTCTGACACGTCTAGTTGACAAATATATTTCTTCTGCACGATGTAGTCAAGCAGCGTGTAATATATTTACAGAATAATCGAGTTTAGATTTAAAGATACACTTTAGTGTTTGTCGGCTTTCGGTGGTTGATTGTACGGAGTTAGGGAGGGCACGCGGCAGAGTGGAGCCTGTTTCTGTTTTTTGCAAGTCGACCCTTTGTGGGGCAGACGCGTCGGAAGTGATAACCTTGGATAACATGAACTGGGAACTTGAACCCTGTCATGTTTGGACTATGTGTTATAAGGAGTTTAGATTGCTTTTTTTTAAAGGCTAATATTTAATTATTTGTGACTGAAATTTTTAGGTTTTTTTTTCATTATTTTCATATTTAAATTTAACGGTGCTGTTTGTTATTATTATTGTCGTTGAACGCTCGTAGAGTGCAGATAAAAGTTTTGTTAAAAACGCTGTTAATACTCTTAGTAACCGGGACTGCGATCGTGATATTAGCATATGTTCCTCTGTTTGATATTAGAAAGTTGTAAAAAAATTTTAACCCTAAAATATGTCATAACATAAAAGAACATACACGCCAACATTATGTAAGTTTCGTTGTTTCTTGAAACTGTGATAAATGCTAAACAGGAAAGAAGAGACAAAGATGAGCTGACGTGGTCCTATACTTACTGAGACAAAAAGTGTTTTTCTTCTTTCACACGCCGATTTCGGAAAGTGAGCTTAGGACATCCTAACTCATTAGACACAACTTGTCCACCTCGTTATCGGTAAGACTGTTCGACTCTTGAAGTCCAGAAAAGTAATCAATAGTTGTCCTCCAGCATCTCCCAAACTACTCTTTCACAACAGCATTAGTAAAACGTGTTTATAAAAAGCCTCTTCGACTACGTGCTAAAACATTACTGCCTTAAAACTTGCCATTTCTATCTAAAATCCCCTTCGACAAAGTAGTTTCAAGCAACTTCTACTTTATCTCTGAAATGTGATTGTATCCATCTCAGTCTGTTCTCGCTGTCACAGCATGAGAGAGCCTTGCTTCAGGTGACAAATCCCATGTGGTATGACTCTGGAAGAGGTGACATTTCTATTCTCATCCTTTGCCTGACTGTGCTTTCTGATGCTATAGACCAAATATCTATTACCAGATCTGTGTTCTCTATCATCTCTCTCAGGATCCCACTGACTGGTTTACAAATGGAATAGTGAAGTGAATGGTCCGCGTCTCAACAGTCTTATACATCAGGACTCTCCAAAGGTGGATTGTTGTTTTGTTGTTGTTGTTGTTGTTGTTGTTGTTATGTTAATTAATTATTATTATTATTATTATTATTATTTATATTTTAATTCACTCAGGTCGTATGGTAAGGCGTATAAATCCGGCTAAACTTGTTGTGACGTAGTTACAGACACGCGGGTAGAACTGAATATTCCCAGGGCAGCATGTGTCCGGATTTTCATAATAATTTTATTTCAGGCGTGGCTTATCTACAAAAATTTGGATTGTTCAAGAATAAGGTTCCTCGGAACAAATATGTGGGACTTAACACAATCATTTTAGCAGAACTTGAGAAGGAATTTTACTTGTGAGTATTGGAAAACAGAACAAAGGTAAAG